>NC_134717.1:36035000-36635000 GCF_049634645.1 Pelodiscus sinensis
GAACTATTGAAGCAAGTGAGATATGAACTCAGAAAATTTTAAACAAAGGTATTACTGTGTGTATAAAGCTGCTGTAAGCTGTATTCTGGTGATTTAAAGAGTCAGATGCTGCCTTCAGATATGTATGTGTATTTCCATGGTGTTGATGGATGCATCATATGTGAAAATTAAGTCCAAATTTTGACAAAATTAAGTCCAAATTTTGACAAAATTAAGTCCAAATTTTGGCAAATAAGCCTTTGATTGTTGGAAAATAAATCACATTAATAATTATCAATACCTTAGCTTTGGGATAACTAATGATTATCCAATCTATCAGCGCACATAGTACAAAGATACTGACAGGATCTGTGAACTCTAAGTTGATCAGCAAAAGCATTTCAAATGAACATGATTTGCATATGCCCTATCCCTCTGAACCAGCAATAGTTTACTCAAATTTTATTCAGTTGAGTAGGAGCTGATCAGCAAATGGCTATTAAAAAAAAAAGCCTGTTTTTTTTAAAACAATTGCCATTTTCCACTGGAAATTATTTTCCAATTAAAGCATTTCTGGCCAATTCTAATTCCTGCATATTTGACATACAATTTTACACGTGTAGTATTTAAACACACTTCAGCTGGATTAGTCATATGGGAATTTATCCTTTGTCCGATTGGCTTAGCACAGCCCATGAGATTTAGACGGCTAGCTCACAGGAAAGTGGATTCTCAGAAAGAAGCTATGTTGTAGCTGAGTGTTCTATTGCAGCTAGAGATGAAGTCAGAATAACAAATCATATTTGCCAAGCCCTTCATATGTGTTTGACTCTGAGGGGAAAAATCTATTTATTACCTTCTGTAATAATGTTTGTAGTTGGGAACCATCTCAGAATGGGTCTTTGAGGATCACTCCAGTCCAAAAGAGACTTCTCAGAAGTGAAAAACTCTTATAGGAGCTTGTATGCTATACCCTTCCTGCTGCTGTGATAGTGCTTGGAAGAGGATATGGTCAGAAAACTCTTGAGCCATTATGCAATTTTTGGCTCTCTGTAGCCTGAAATGAATTACAGGCAAAGGCAAATACAGGCAGACCCCGGGTTACGTACAAGATAGGGACTATAGGTTTGTTCTTAAGTTGAATCTGTATGTAAGTCAGAACTGGCGTCCAGATTCAGCCGCTGCTCAAACTGACCGCCAGTTCTGACTTACATACAGAATCAACTTAAGAACCCCAAGCGTTCCCCAAGTCAGCTGCTGCTGAAACTGATCAGCAGCTGATTCCAGGAAGCCCGGGGCAGAGCAACTCTGCCTCGGGCTTCTTGTAGTCAGTGCTGGTCAGTTTCAGCAGCGGCTAAATCAGGACGCCCGGGGCAGAGCAGCTGGGGTGCTGCTGGGTTGCTCCAGTAGCGCCGCTCCTCAGCACTACTGGACCAACCCAGCAGCACCCCATCTGCTCTGCCCCAGGAGTCCTGATTCAGCCGCTGCTGAAACTGACCACCAGCGGCTGAATCAGGACCAGAGCAGCTGGGGTGCTGCTGGGTTGGACCAGTAGCGCCCAGAGCGGCGCTGCGGGACCAACCAGCAGCACCCCAGCAGCTCTGCCACAGGCGTCTGGAGAAAAGCCTAGTCTGCTGGGGGGGGGGGCATACTAGCTGTGCCCCCCCCCACCCCAGCAGACCAGGAAGACACGGGCGGCGGACCGAGACGCACCGCGGTCCCGCCGCCTGGGTCCTCCGCAGCTTTGCTCCCCATTTCCCTGGTCTGCTGGAGACCAGCAGACCAGGGAGACAGGGAGCAAAGCCTCTGAGGACGCCGGCAGCGGGACAGCCACGGGGCATCTGGGCTGTCTCGCTGCCGGCTTCCCCCATGGCTTTGCAAAGCCTCGGGGAAGCCAGCAGCAGAGCAGCCAGGCGCACCTGGGGTGTCCCGCTGCCCGAGCCTCCCCGTGGTTTTGCAAAGCCTTGGGGAAGCTGACAGCGGGGCAGTCCAGGGGCGCCTGGGCTGCCTCTGCCCAAGCCCCCCCGCGGCTTTGCATAGCCGTGGGGGGGCTCGGGCAGAGGCAGCCCAGGCACCCCTGGACTGCCCCGCTGCCGGCTTCCCCAAGGCTTTGCAAAGCCGCGGGGGGGCTCGGGCAGAGACAGCCTAGGCGCCCCTGGACTGCCCCGCTGCCGGCTTCCCCAAGGCTTTGCAAAGCCGCGGGGGGCGGGGGAGAGGGCTCGGGCAGCAGGCCAGCCCGCTGCCCGAGCCCCTCCGGGGCTTTGCTCTGCGTCTTCCTGGTCTGCAGACCAGGGAGACGCAGAGAAAGCCCCAGAGTACACGGGCGGCAGGACCGCGAGGTCCCGCAGTCCGTGTACCCTGGGGCAGCCCCGTTCGTAACTGCGGATCCGACGTAAGTCGGGGACTGCCTGTATGTGGCTTCTGCATACATGGTATTAAAAATGCCTCTGGACCTATAGGTAGCAATTTCTTAATAATTGTAACAACTTAAGAAAAGCTAAATTTGGAACACAAAATGCAGAAGCCTCAAACAAAAGATCTCTCAAGTCAGGCAATTGAGCTATTTTACTTGTTCAGAAATCACCTCCCTAAGAACAGACGGCCATCCACCTGGTCACTTGATAGCCTGATCGGATTATAAGTGAATTATATTTAAACAGAAGGGCTTATTTACAGAAAGCACCATTCTAAGGAATGCACCTAGCAGTTGGTTACATTTTCTCATCCTTTTAAATTACTTAAGTTTTGAGATTTAAATTAGAACAAGGGCTTGAAATGCAAATAATACTTATGAAGAAATAAAATAATAGTTTTACGTCTACTTGAAAATAAGCTTATTTTTATTTCAGTATATACCCAGATGCAGACAACCCATATTACAAAAGATGTATATTTTTTGCCATACACACCTAACGTTTGGCCAGCTGTCTGAAGTGCTGAATGTATTTCAGAAGTGTAAAATTAGACACTGACTAGACTATGTCCTATTTTGGAAAGAGGATATGCAAATTACACAGAATATTATATATCTTCTTCCAATCTCACTTTTGAAAGCGTATCTTTCGAAAGTAAAAGTAGTCTGGATGCATTTTTTTCGGAGCCCCCCCTTTTTTGAAAAAAAACGCTCTTCCTTAAAAAATGAGATTTTGGAGGTTTTTTTGAAAAAGGGGTTTTTTCCTGAACCTCTCCCCCCCCCCCCCCGCCCGCATCCAGACTACTTTCACTTTCATAAGCTCTGCTTTCTAAAGAGAGATTGGAAGAAGATATGCAAAATCCCATGGAATTTGCATATCCTCTTTCGAAAATAGCACATAGTTTAGATGTACACTACGTGATATATGGAAGGTTGTCATTATATAATTCCTGTTAAAGTCACAGACGTTATCTATCTAATGTACTAAACATTTTAGAAAAAGATTGAATGTTCTCTAAAATATTTACATACCTCCAAGTGAAAAAGGACCCTCAAGATTGGATAGAAGACTTTCTGCCTCATTGTTTGATAGCTAGATGTCCTGTGTCCCTTTTGTTTTTATGAATAGTCAACTGAGAAAGCAGTAGAAATAAGATGTTAAATGTATAAAGTATTACCGTGCATCATTTCTATACAACAGTGAAATGCAGCAACAGTTTAATAGCACAGTCATTCTACCAGAGTATCACAGGGCAAAAACTGAGCAATACTGTATCCAACAGAAATTTCTAAGAAGTTTCAGTAATAATACTTTTCATATTAAATCACTTTGTAAAAAGGAATTAGGGACAAATTTTGCCACCCTTACACACCTGGGCTACGTCTACACTGGCCCCATAAAATGGAAGAGGCATGCAAAGCAGGTAAGTCAGAATAGGGAAATCCGCGGGGGATATTTAAATATCCCCCTCTATTCCTTGAAAGTAGGAATAAGAGATCCTCCGGAAAAGGGCTTTATTCCGGAGGATCGCGCCAGTCTAGACGCTTTTTTCCGGCTTTTCCCCAAGCCGGAAAAAAAGCGGCGGACATGTTTATTTAAATCCGCGGGGGATATTTAAATCCCCCGCGGATTTCCCTATTCTGTCTTACCTGCTTTGCATGCCTCTTCCATTTTATGGGGCCAGTGTAGACGTAGCCCTGGGGTTTAACAGTGTATTCAGTGAGCAATGGAACTAACCACTGAGAAAATAATTATTCAGTGGAATGGTGGCAGAATTGAGCCTGATTGATTTCAGGACCCACCCTGCAAGAGCGAATGTGCAGAACTCTTATTCAAGCCTCTGGGAGTTTTGTGTGTGGAGAGCCTGCTGGATCCCTTGGCTTCAGGCAGAAAATGGATTCCAAAGTGAGGGTATCCAAGGCACAGTCCAAAAATGGAACCTAGATCTCTTGATTGACTACAGGACCATCTTCCCACTTCATGCAGAGAACAAGTATTTTGATTTGAATCTAGGCACAAAGGGTTATACCTTTGCTTTTGTGAAAAATGCCGTGGTAGCTTCATAAATACTACGAATGGTCAAGCTCTCCATTTTAACTCTTTCAAAACCATGCTGGAACATGTTTCTAGTACTGACTCTGAATAAAGGATGCCACCACACAGAACTTTGTGCAGCACCCGGGTTACTTCTGATGATCCATTACACAAGATCCAGATCCAGCCTAGATTACCCTGTGACAAAATCCCTGCCTGAGTTAGAATAGCTTCATCCAGAAATGAGTAATCAGTGCTTTGTTAACTATTGCAAAATTGACATTTTTCAAATGGCTATTCAGTGCACTAAGCTATCAGGTAATGTTTAGAAGCTTCAACCTCATGAGTTGCCAGGTGAAACTGCAGCTAAATAAGAGCTGTTACTAATCAATGAGGGGCTTCAAAATGAAGAAATATGGCATTTGAGATTTTTTTTAATCTTTTCTACATTCACACATGATCCTTTCAGTATCCTGTGGATCTTCTATGTGTCTCAGTGGGTATGTGGTCCACATAGTATTCTGCCTATCTGATGTTGAAAATACAGCACATGCTGGTGTGTGAGTTATCCTTTAATGGACACATAAGCAGGCAGGAATTTCAAATATGGTCAAGTGACTGCCTTTTATTTTATGGCTATTAGGTGTAAGTATGAATTTCAGCTGCAAAATTTATTTTGTCTTTTGTTCTACTAGCTATATTAGAAAAAAAAAGTGGAAAAATTTCTTCCACTTATTTTATCTCTTTCCTTTAGTCAGTTCCAGAAATTAGGGTAAAAGCTATTTTCTACTTGGCTCTTTTAAATATGTGCAGCTGATGTGAAAGCATTGTCACTACAAGACATGATTAGGAAGCATGATAATATCTTAATTTGTCATTAAAGATAAAAGTAGTGTTCCTATCTCTCTCTTTCTGAAAGTCCTACCAGGAAGAGTAATTCTATTATCTGTGTTTTCCCACTGCAGGGTGACACTTTTCTTAATCCTGAGGTTTCAGAATTCATTTTAAAATTACCCACCATCTATTCAAATTTCTGCATGTCTTTTCTCTATCGAAGTAATGTAACCTTTGAGAAAGAGTATTCATTTGCTTACTAATATGTTCCTGTATCGGCCAGTTAATATATTATAGGTCAGTGTTTCTTAAACTTTTTAAGACCGAGGAACACCAAACAATATTTTTTTATGAGGAATACCAAGGATTTTTTTTTGAGCACAAAAAAAAGAAAAAAGAAAAAAGAAAGGGTCAGGGGGAAAGTTATTGAGGAAAAAAAAGGCACCTGTCTATTTGAGGGCTGCCATTTTGAACTCAGTTGTTCTCCCCGGCACACTATTCTAGGTAAAAGAGACGAGGAGTCCTGTGGCACCTTATAGATTTATTGGAGCATAAGCTTTCATGGGCAAAGACCCACTTCATCAGATGCATATAGTGGAAATTCAGGAGGCAGGTATAAATATACAGGCTTAAGAAAAGAGTACCAATCAAGAGTAAGGCTAGAGATAATGAGGTCAATTCAGTCAGGGAGGATGAGGCCCACTTCTAGCAGCTGATGTGGAGGTGTGAACACCAAGAGAGGAGAAACTGCTTTTGTAGTTGGCTAGCCATTCAGTCTTTGTTTAATCCTAAGGTAATGGTATCACATTTGCAGATGAACTGTAGCTCAGCAGTTTCTCTTTGAAGTCTGGTCTTGAAATATTTTTGTTGCAGGATGGCTACCTTTAGATCTGCTACTGTGTGACCAGGGAGATTGAAGTGTTCTCCTACAGGTTTTTGTATGTTACCATTCCTGATATCTGATTTGTGTCTGTTTATTCTTTTAGGCAGAGACTGTCCAGTTTGGCTCATGTATATAGCAGAGGGGCATTGCTGGCACATGATGGCATATATTACATTGGGAGATGTGCAGGTAAATGAACCCGTGATGGTGTGGATGATTGGGTTAGGTCCTGTGATGGTGTCGCTGGTATAGATATGTGGGCAGAGTTGGCACAGAGGTTTATTGCAGGGATTGGTTCCTGAGTTAGAGTTACTGTGGTGTGGTGTATAGTTGCTGGTGAAAATTTGCTTCATGTTGGTGGGTTATCTGTGGGCGAGGACTGGCCTGCCTCCCAAGGCCTGTGGCAGTGAGGGATCATTGTCCAGGATGGGTAGTAGATCACTGATGATGCATTGGAGAGGTTTTAGCTGAGGACTGTAGGTGATGGCCAGTGGTGTCCTGCTGATTTCTTTGTTGGGTTTGTCTTGTAGTAGGAGGTTTCTGGGTACACTTCTGGCTCTGCTAATGTTTCCTCACTTCCTTAAGTGGGTATTATAGTTTCAAGAATGCTTGGTGAAGATCTTGTAGGTCTTTGTCTCTGTCTGAGGGGTTGGAGCAAATGTGGTTATACCTTAGTGCTTGGCTGTAGACAATGGATCGTGTGATGTGTCCAGGATGGAAGCTGGAGGCATGAAGGTAGGCATAGTGGTCAGTAGGTTTTCGGTATAGGGTGGTGTTTATATGACCATCACTTATTTGCACCGTAGTGTCCAGGAAGTGGATCTCTTGTCTAGACTGGTCCAGGCTGAGATGGGGTGGAAATTGTTAAAATTGCAGTGGAATTCTTCCAGAGCCTCCTTCCCATGGGTCCAGATGATGAAGATGTCATCAATGTAGCATAAGTAGAGAAGAGGTGCTAGTGGACGAGAGCTGAAGAAGCATTATTCCAGGTCAGCCATAAAAATGTTGGCATATTGTGGGGCCATATGGGTGCCCATAGTGGCGCCACTGGTTTGGAGGTATATATTATCACCGAATCTGAAATAGTTGTGTGTGAGAATCAAGTCTCAGAGCTCAGTCACCAGTTGTGCTGTGGCATCATCAGGGATACTATTGTTGAAAGCTTGCATTCCATCTATGTGTGGGATGTTGGTGTAGAGAGCCTCTACATCCATGGGGGCTAGGATGGTGTTTTCTGGAAGATCACCAATGCACTGTAGTTTTCTCAGGAAATCAGTGGTGTCACAGAGATAGCTGGGAGTGCTGGTGGCGTAGGGTCTGAGTAGGGAGTCCACATATCCAGACAGTCCTTCAGTGAGAGTGCCAATGCCTGAGATGATGGGGCGTCCAGGATTTCCAGGTTTGTGGATCTTGGGTAGTACATAGAATAACCCCGATTGAGGCTCAAAGTATGTGTTTGTGTAGATTTGTTACTGTGCTTGTGTAGAGAGTGTCTTGAGCAGATGGTGCAGTTTCTTAGTGTATTCCTCAGTGGGATCTGAGGAAAGTGGCCTGTAGCATGTGGTATTGGAGAGTTGTCTGGCAGCCACCTTTTGGTAGTCAGACCTTTTCATGATGACAACAGCACCTCCTTTATCAGCCTCTTTTATTATAATGTCAGGGGGTATGTCTACACTACAGCACTAATTCGAACTAAGCTAATTCGAATTAGTGCATCTAGACCTAAAAACTATCTCGAATTAGCGTTTTGCTAATTCGAACTAGCATGTCCACATTGAGTGGACCCTGAACCGAAGTTAAGGCTGGCTGGAACTAGTGCCAGCATGGCATCAGGTTAGGACTTAGAGTGTGGAACTGCTGCCTGAGGCTAGCCAAGGGCTGTGCTTAAAGGGACCCGACCCCCACCCCGGACAGACAGCTCTCAGGGTTCCCCGCTTGCTTGTCTAACTCGATGAGGGACAGCAAAGCAGTCCTGTCTTGGAGTGCCCTGAGTGCCCACACTCGGCACATCACAGCACTCGGCCATCAGCCCGGCTGCACTTGCTGCAGGCTGCCATCTGGGGTGGTCAATCGGGGGGCTGTCAGGATCCCGGAGGCTCTGCAGGAGAGCTTCCACCCCGAGGAACCCGCAGAGCCATCACAGTCCTCCCCATCGGGGGCTCGTGCCCCATTCCTCCCTCACCTCCTTCCACTTACCCCTCCCTAGCCCCCTTTCCTGATGTAAAAAATAAAGGACACGTGTGGTCAAAAATAGAAACTCTCTTTATTTAACAAAACTGGGGGTGGGAGGGGATGAACCTCTGGGGAGACTGGGAAAAGGAGGTGGGAGAGGGGAAGAGAGAGGGTGGGAGAGGGGAGGCGGAAACCTGGGAGGAGGGAGCTGGAAGGGGGAAGCCAGGGGAAGAAGGAGGAGGGGAAGTATAAAACTATGTTACGCCATACCTTCAGTGCTGTGTACAGATGTGGTCTTCTCACCTCAAAAAAGATGTTTTGGCCTTGGAAAGGGTTCAGAAAAGGGCAACTAAAATGATTAGGGGTTTGGAACAGGTCCCATATGAAGAAAGGCTAAAGAGACTGGGACTTTTCAGCTTAGAAAAGAGGAAACTGAGCGGGGATATGATAGAGGTATACAAAATCATGAGTGGTGTGGAGAGGGTGAATAAAGAAAAGTTCTTCATTAGTTCCCATAATAGAAGGACTAAAGAACACCAAATGAAATGAATGGGTAGCAGGCTTCAAACTAATAAAAGAAAGTTCTTCTTCACAAAACAAATAGTCAACCTGTAGAACTCCTTGCCACAGGAGGCTGTGAAGGCTAGAACTATAACAGAGTTTAAAGAGAAGCTAGATAAAGTCATGAAGGTTGGGTCCATGGAGTGCTATTAGCCAGGGGGTAGGAATGGTGTCCCTGGCCTCTGTTTGTGGAAGGCTGGAGATGGATGGCATGAGACAAATGGCTTGGTCACTGTCTTCGGTCCATCCCCTCCGGGGTAGCTGGTGTTGGCCTTTGTCAGCAGACAGGCTACTAGGCTAGATGGACCTTTGGTCTGACCCAGTACGGCCATTCTTATGTTCTTATGTTCTAAGCTCATGGCTCAGGGTCGGGAGTCTCACTGGACCAACTTGATTTTCATGCAAACCTGCTCCTGGGTTCGCATGTGGCCTTTGGTGGCCAGGCAGGGAGATATCCTGCCCTAGACGGCTGCTTTCCTGTGCCTAGTGCGGAGATTGTGAATGTTGGAGGCCTCTCCCCAAACCTGGATGAGGTCCACGATCGCAGCGCTAGACCAGGCAGGCGCCCGCCTCTTGCGGCCCTGAGCAGGCTCCTGTGAGCTGCCAGCCTGGTCCTGGGAAGAGGGGGAGGGCTGGGTGGCAGCGGGTGGCTGGCTCATGCCATACCAGGTGCAGGGTCTGCTGGCTGGGGGCTGGCAGGCTTGCACCTGGCACAGACACCGTAGCCAGACCGTGCCCCTTTAAGGGCTGTGGGGCCGGGAGGGGGGCAGAAGAGTTTCCCTGGTTGTGCCCAGAGTGACCACTAGGGCATGCTGGGAAGGGCTAGCCTCCCACTAGTTCGAATTAAGTGGCTACACAGCCCTTAATTCGAACTACTTAATTTGAACTATGCATTAGTCCTCGTAGAATGAGGTTTACCTAGTTCGAATTAAGTGCTCCACTAGTTCGAATTAAGTTCGAACTAGCGATTTGCATGTGTAGCGCCTATGAAAGTTAATTCGAAATAACGGCTGTTAGTTCGAATTAACTTTGTAGTGTAGACATACCCAGAGTTATTTCTGAGGCTGTGGATGGTATTGCATTCTGCATGACTGAGGTTATGGGGCAAGCGATGCTGTTTTTCCACAATTTCTGCCTGTGCATGTCGGCAGAAGCATTCTATGTATAGGTCCAGTATGTCATTTTTATCCTCAGGAGGAATCCATGCAGAGTTCTTCTTCTTGTGCTGTTGGTGGGAGGGTAGCTGTGTGTCAGTGCACTGTTCAGTGTAGTGTTGAAAATATTCCTTGAGTCGGAGATGGCAAAAGTAGGCTTCCAGATCACTGCAGAACTATATCATGTTTGTGGGGGTGGTGGAGCAAAAAGAGAGTCCCCGAGTTAGGACAGACTCTTCTGCCGGGCTGAGTGTGTAGTTGGATAGATTGACGATATTGTTGGATGAGTTAAGTATACCACTATTGTGGCCCCATGTGGCAGGTAGGAGTTTAGACAGCTTACAGTCCTTTTTCCTCTGTAGAGAAGT
Organism: Pelodiscus sinensis; assembly: GCF_049634645.1. Classification (NCBI taxonomy): domain Eukaryota; kingdom Metazoa; phylum Chordata; order Testudines; family Trionychidae; genus Pelodiscus; species Pelodiscus sinensis. Next base: position 36,045,400 of record NC_134717.1, read on the forward strand.
GAAGTGTGTACGTCTTACTATAGTAAAGTCCAGCCATATGGAAGTTTGTATGGAAGGTTGTTTTTTATGAAAGTCTCTAGATTTGAGAGCTCTGTTTGCTATACAGGATGCTGATCAGGCAGTTCCTCAGTTTCTTTGAGAGAATATGGCATAATCTCTCACCATAGTCTGTTATAGGTACTACATTATGAGTAATATGTGTATTTTATTTGTAAAAGAACAGGTATTATTATAGACACATTTATGTTTTGCAATTCCCACAGGTCATCTTCCTCTATATTTAAAGGCTTCTAGAACTCAGTAGTTGATGTTACTGGATGAGAGCTCCAACAGATGTAATACATTACTCCTGTACTGAGTTCTGGCTGGCTGCCTGTTAGGCAGGAATGAGCTGAAATTTCAGTGTCACTTGTAACATAATCTAGATTAGGACCATTTAACTACATACACATGCAAAAAAAATCCACATGTGCACTGTAAGATCCATAATAAATGCTCACAGAACACAAATGCCACCACATTCAATACAAGTTCCATAATGTGCATGAATAGAGCTGGATGAATACTACAAAGTTATTTTTTTCAAATCTCAAAATAAATGTTAATTTCACTGCATTCTCAATTTCCCCAGTGTGGGAGAGTGAACAACCAGGAAGACTCTTCTTGTGGTAGGTATGTGGGTGAGAGCAATTTACTTTAGCTACTTCCCCCAAGCTGTCAGATGGTCCCCAGCTATTCTAATTAGAGCTGATCAGAAAATAGAAAATCGATCTCCTAGGAAATTTTGGATGTTTTGAATTCTGTTTTTCTCCTCAAACCAGCGACGAATTTAGGGCAGGGCGAGCAGGGCGGCTGCCCTGGGCCTCGTGCTTCCTGAGGCCCCCCGCATATGCCGGGATGCCACGGCGCATGCGCCGTGTCAAAGGGGGGACCCCGCAAAATTTCGCTGCCCCGGGCCTCGCGCTTCCCGAGGCCCCCTGCATATGCCGGGATGCCACGGCGCATGCGCCGTATCAAAGGGGGGACCCCGCAAAATTTCACTGCCTGGGGCCCCACAGCGCTGCCCTGGACCCCGCGGCACTCTCATCCGCTCCTGCCTCAAACAGAACAAAAAGTCAAAATTTTAAATTTTTTCACAGAACAGTAATACCAAAAAATCTGCTTTGGGAACACTGAAATTATATCATAGAACACAAGATCACCAGAAGTAAATATTCTGATAATATTGAAATGTCTTTATTATATTACATTTTTTTTTTACCTTTCTAATACTAATTTTTACCAGGATGGCATAGAGCTGGCCGTACTGTCAGGTTGTCAAAACTGACTCCTTTTTATAGCTCTCATATCTGCACCCAACAGAACTGGGCACAGTTGAGTGTCTGGCTCTAACTGTACAAAGTTTGTGTGGTTCTTTTAAAGGTGAAACCAAGATGAATTCAACTGACAACATATTTTTATGTTATGCTGCCAGTGTTCATTGAACCAGCACTATGTTGGTGTTGCTATCTAAAAAGTCATATAAAATTCTTTAATAATATTTAGAAAGACAACAAAATCCAGCTTTGAATTGTTTGTATAAAATGCTATCATCTCAGCTTTTTAAAAAGCAGCTTGATTAAATATCAATACATGCTTTGCAAGCATTGTGAATTTTACCCTTCTATTGTCTCTCTAATATGATTTTCAAGAAGTGAACAGATATTACAGAAAACAATACATATAACCCCCAAATATCAGAGAGCAACTTTATTCCAAGCTATAATCCTTTTGTATCTAGAAATTATAAGAGTTTTCTTCCTGGGTTGGTTTTGATGGCCTCTGTCCAACTGTGCAATATCATCAGCAAATCGTGTTTTGCCTAACCCTTCTTTACGTCATTTAGCGTGCATTCTTGTATGTATATATGAATACTTCATTACACTTAAAATTATTGTATTCATTTAATGGGTAAGAATTCTGACTTCAGCATTTTATTTTGTACACAGGGATTGGTTATTTGATCACTATTATAAAGTAGGATTCTTCCTCAAACACAGTTCACCATTCAAGCTAACATATGTTGTCTGCTTTGCCATGCAAGTCATCATAGTTGAAATTCAGATAAAAACAAAACCACTGTCAAGTCTTTCAATTTATAATTCAATAAGGGACTGAATTAGGTTTTTCTTTTGATTTCAAGAACAAACAGTAAGGGTATGTCTACACTACCACCCTAGTTCGAACTAGGGTGGTAATGTAGGCAACCGGAGTTGCAAATGAAGCCCGGGATTTGAATTTCCCAGGCTTCATTTGCATCTCGCCGGGTGCCGCCATTTTTAAATATCTGCTAGTGTGGACTCCGTGCTGTGCGGCTACACACGGCATGGACTAGGTAGTTCGGACTAGGAAGCCTAGGAAGCCTAATCCGAACTACCTAGTCCGTGCCGCGTGTAGCCGCGCGGCACGGAGTCCGCACTAGCGGACATTTAAAAATGGCGGCGCCCGGCGAGATGCAAATGAAGCCTGGGAAATTCAAATCCCAGGCTTCATTTGCAACTCCGGTTGCCTACATTACCACCCTAGTTCGAACTAGGGTGGTAGTGTAGACATACCCTCAGGGTGCATCTACACAGCCATTCTGTTATTTTGAAATAATTTTGAAATAATGGACGGCTTATTCCGAAATCTGTAAACCTCATTCTATGAGGAATAACACCTATTCTGAAATAACTATTTTGAAATAAGGTGTGTGTAGACACTCCACTGCTGCTATTTCATAATAGCCCCTCACCAGGGCCATTCTAAGTTATTCCTCCCCAGTGCCTCGTGGGGCTCTATGTTGAGATAGCATATCTACATTTGGGAAGCCTGCCTTGGACTAATTTTGAGACTTTCCTATAGAGTAGACGTGCTATTTTGAAATAAGCTATTTCAGAATAACTATTCCAGAATAGCTTATTTCTAAGTAAGTGAGCAGTGTAGACATACCCTAAGAGAATCCAACAGTCAAGGTAAATCAAGTTCTATACCTTATTTTCCACATATTTACTTGTTTACCTGGGATCACTGAGGTATGAATATAGCAAGTAGCACAGAAAAGGAACATAGCACATCCAATCAAACTTTGTCTCCATATAAATAAAGATTATACAAATGAAAGCAAAATGAAAGTGCTGATTACAAAGTTGCTGGTTTGTTGATAGTAAATTTAAAATCAATAATTTTTTTGTCACAGAACAAAATATTTCAGGCCTCACTTATGAACTAGATGATGGTTAGTTTCTTCTTATTTTCTCAAAAGATAGCATGCAGAGAAAAAACAGAATGTACCACAAAGAGAGAATGGTGTATAGTTCACCTCTCATTCCCCGCTGAAGTGATTTATTCTTCATCTACTGATTGTATTAGAAAGAAGATCTGTACAAAAAAAGTACAGAAACAGAATAGGAACTATCATTCCTAGCTGGACTGGGTGAGCACTTAAATGTTCAAGATACCCACATCCCTTGTCTACCTCTCTCTATAGAGAGTGGTGTATGTGGGCTGCTAGGTAGTGAAGCACCAAGTGCCGTGGTGAAGTGTCAAGAAGTATCCCCTCTAATGAGGTCTTGTGTTTTTTTACAATGATGCTGCAGCATTAATAAAACTAGATTGTCCAACTCTATTATGTCATCCCAGGAAGAACCCACTTTTAAGGAAAAACATTGTATGAATTCATTTCTCTCCTCTTTCATAGCTCTTCTCAAGACTTACTTCAGGTGACCTGCAACTACTGAGCTACATTCTGCCATTCTCCTGCCAAACACTGATTCATACAATTCTAAATGCAGTATTACAACACTTTGGCACATAGCTTACTATAAATAAAACAAAAACAACAAAATATCCAGGAGCTAGACAAGATATGTCTGCAACAAAGGTATTTTCCCATACTCAGGCTTTTGCCCTTCCCACATCTACTAGCCTTTTCACAGCACATTGTCTGTCCCAGGTAAGGGAGAAGCAGAATGGTGGCACATGGATTACCTCTTTTTTTTATTTGCCTGGAAGTGATGTTACAGGAGTGGGGAAGAGATGGAGGGGTTTTCCCAATCCTACTGCTGCAATCCCTAGGGCAGTGCACAAGGCAGCATTCCACATACAGGTTTATTACAATGTGCGCTCTCCTTTATGGGAAAACTCCACAAATAGTCCATTATTTTGAGAGAAGGTATTTATTTGATCTGTCTATTAATGTCTTTGGTTGCTACAGAAATAGCAATGTATAAAAACAACAATCCATTCAAAGTGGTAATGGCTGCTAGTGAATGCTGAGCACAGCAATCAACAGAAAAATACAAACATTTGTGCATGGTTAATCTGAATACCATAGAAAGAGAGATATCACGGAGTAGGTCAGACATCCAAATCTAACATGCTCTGTACCTTGTAGAGAATGGTGGGAAATGTCTCTTGTAGTCTAAAAAGCTTTTAGAATCACACATTGTGCACCAACACTTGGGCATCCCCCCCCATCTTCACTGATTTTTAAATAAAACGTCTATCTTTTATTCATGCGTAAATAATACACCTTTTCTTGAGATGCCATACTTAGCACAGCTAAACAAGACAGACACATAAGCTGTATCTAGACTGGCCAGTTTTTCCGGAAAATCAGCAGCTTTTCTGGAACAACTTGCCAGCTGTCTACACTGGCCGCTTGAATTTCCGCAAAAGCACTGACTTCCTACTGTAAGAAATCAGTGCTTTTTGCGGAAATACTATGCTGCTCCCATTCGGGCAAAAGTCTTTTTCTGAAAAATTTTCACGAAAATGGTGATCGGGGCTTTTTTGGCAAAAGCGCGTCTAGATTAAACGGAAAACTTTTCCGTTAAAAGCATTTCCGGACAATCATGCCAGTCTAGACGTAGCCCAGGTGCTCTACTTTACCCAGGATGCAGTTTTGACAACTGGTACTTTATACACAGTGGCATGAGTATTCCACAGGAATTTTCAAAGCAATGCTTTTTTACTGTACATAGTAAACAGGCCATATGCTAAATTCCTTACTTATGTGTTATGTCCCAAAATGGTGGTGGATGGGGAGGCATGTAGACAGGGAATATCTGTCTACTGCTGCTGCTCTACAATAACATTCTCACATTTAGTATCTACAGCATTAGCTACTTTTGTGTATGTGAATAAAATCCACACCTGAAAACATAAATCATTTCAGAAGCTTGTTTTTCTCTTATTGGTGGATAGGGTTATATCACAGACTGAACTGTAAAATATTCCTTTGCGGCTCCTTCATTTCAGGTAGATAGACAGTTTAATCCGTACTGAAGATATTCTACATGAAGAATATCCAGGGACAACTCTATGCCATAGAAAGAAATATGCAAATATTTATAAGTTTTGGAGAGAAGTACAATTCATTTCCCTATAGTTATCTTTAATATTTTATCAGTCCAACCATCTATTTGAAAAACAATAAATATGTGAGGTTCAAGAAATATCTGCCAGGCTCTTCATATTTTGAGTTCAGAAAGTGTTTCCATCTGCTTAGATAATTTTTAACCACTTCTTTTACTATCCTTCTTTTACTATCCTTTTTATGATAAAAAAAAAACCAGTTACTGAATCTTTATTAAAAAAAACAACAACAGTTTTTATGTTGTGCCCTATCCAGCTGACACTGTCCTTTTGGAAAGCCAATGACTTGTTAGTACCCCAGCAGCAGTGTGAACAGATGCGTCCCTGACAGGCGATGGATGGTCAGGGTCCATCTGGCCAGTGCAGCCCGGACAGAAATGATGTATACAGCTTCATCAGAGAATGACTGTCATCAATCCTGTGCCACGGATAGCGTAAATGACAGCTACACTGCAGCTGAGGCCCATATAGGAGACTGAGGAGAGGACTGATTTAAGAATGCTGGGTAATCAGGAATATATAGTCTTGTGGTCTTTAATTTGTATCTGTAATCGCCTAGAAACCTCAATGTGTATTATAGCAGGTACATGTTTTTAAAGAGTCTGATCATGAAATTAGCTTCAGGATGCTCTCCTTTATCTACCAATTACCCCAGCGCCCAGTATATATTAACAAATGCATGCTAAGCTTTGGTCACTGTACTGTGGGCTCCACAATTTAATTATTACCTCATTGATTTTTCATGTATTTCAATTTTCTGTTCTTCAAGTCACAGTGGCTGTCCTATTGGGGCAATGTTTGTTTTCTTTTTCCATGATTTCCTGGTGGAATTTATTTTGAATCAAGGCATTTTTTTAACCCTTCAGGAATCGAAAGTTGTTGCGGTATGTTTGTTCCTGGGCAGGAAATAAAGAAATTCCAAATTATAATGTGAATATTATACTTTAATATGGAATATAAAGAGAAAACAATAATGCAATGACTACTGATAATCACTAACAAAAGGTACCTGTTTTTTCAAATCAACCCTTTTTAGTATGCATTAAAGATAATGTGTAATTTGCATCTATTAGCATTTTATTATTCCACTAGTACTGGAGAAAGGAAAATGAAAACAATTATTGTATTCTCGAAGGACATTTCTTTACTTATAACGAGTTTACAATAAATCATTTTTCTTTAGCAGTGTACTATATGTGACTAATCCAGGAAATCATGAGAATGATATATTGTAATGTTTTAAAAGCAAAGGAAGTTAGAACTGTCTATATACATGTTTTCATAGAGAGCTACAAATACACTCAATACATGAAAATGAACGGTATCAGTTTTCATGAATAGATAACACTTATATCAGATTCTATCAGAGTAGATAATTGCTACGGCCAACAATTTTACCAGTTAAAGAATTGTTGCATGTATGCCTGCAAAAGATATGTGTATGTGTAATTTACAGGGTTCACTTGGAATTTTGCATGCACAACTTGGATGTGTGCAAAAGAGAAAATAATCAGCATATGTGACCCAAGCTTTTCCCACAATTTAAGGGCTCAATTTTGCCTAAAAATAAATATGCATAAAAGAGAGAGTCCCGCTGACATGAAGTGAGGGGGCAGGATACAGCCCTAATTTGGGAGGAAATTGGTTAACTTTAGTTCTATGTGATTATAAATTCCAGCTGGCACAAACATAGTGTAACCCACACACCTAGGCTACATCTATACTATAATCCTCTTCCACAGAGGAAATGCAAATGGAGCACTCATTTGCATATGTCACACTCTCATTTGCATTTCCTGCTCAGATCCCTTTTGCGCAAGAGGTTTTGGTGAAAAAATGAGCTGTCTACACAACGCTTTTCTGCACCAAAACCTCTTGCTCAAAAGGGATCCGAGGAGGAAATGCAAATGAGAGTGTAACATATGCAAATGAGCGCTCCATTTGCATTTCCTCTTGTGGAAGAGGATCGTAGTAAAGACGTAGCCCTAGTGTGTTCGCTGTCCCATGTAGTGGGACTCAGATCACTTACAGTTAGAGATAAGAACAAGGGAACTCTACCACCTAAGCTGAGAGCAAACTGACTTTATAGCTCAAGCTGTAAAGACTCCTATGCTAAGCTCCCGAAATCCCAGGTTCAAATCTACCTGTGGCAGTTATAGCAGCGTATGGTCAAACACTGCAAACATACTTATTAGTGCCCACAGATCTCAGTTCTCACAGAGAAACCCTTTATACACATGGGAAAGATCTCCACGGGCCCTAGAGAGGCAGTGAGTCAGAGATGGGATCACCTCTGTAGCCATGATATCCCACACAAGCTTGGGCTCGTCTACACTGGCCCCTTTTCCGGAAGGGGCATGTAAATTTCACCAGTCGTAGTAGGGAAATCCGCGGGGGATTTAAATATCCCCCGCGGCATTTAAATAAAAATGTCCGCCGCTTTTTTCCGGCTTTTAAAAAAGCCGGAAAAGAGCGTCTACACTGGCCCCGATCCTCCGGAAAAAGCGCCCTTTTCCGGAGGCTCTTATTCCTACTTCAAAGTAGTAATAAGAGCCTCCGGAAAAGGGCGCTTTTTCCGGAGGATCGGGGCCAGTGTAGACGCTCTTTTCCGGCTTTTTTAAAAGCCGGAAAAAAGCGGCGGACATTTTTATTTAAATGCCGCGGGGGATATTTAAATCCCCTGCGCATTTCCCTACTACGACTGGTGAAATTTACATGCCCCTTCCGGAAAAGGGGCCAGTGTAGACATAGCCAAGTAGTATGAAGGGGGTTGGCTACACTTCCAGCCAAGAAATTGGAAAAGGAGTCAGAAAGATGGCAATAGGAGTGGGGGAGGCTGCCCAGGAATCTTGTATCTTGGGCCTGGGATGAAGCCTATAGATCACTTTCTAATTCACTCTCTCCTCCACCTATGTCAAGTTGGAATATAGGTCCATGTATGTAGTTAAAGTGAATTTCACCCCCAATGATTTAGAATATTAAACAGTTTAAGGGGAGATTTTTCAAAAGTGCCTGCAGAATTTAAGAGCACAGGTTCCTTGGGGAGGCCGGTGAAACTTGTGGTCTGGAACCCCTCCGACAGGTTAGAAAATGCCCTCCTTCAAATCATATTTTATATGGTATTACTGTTACCTTTAACAGATCCTCCATCTGTTATAACTAACACTACAGACCAGGACCGACCTCATAGGAGCAGGAAGCGCCAGGAAGTGGACCACTAAGCAGTTTCACTAAGGAATGACAAGAACACCCGTGATAACTAACCTAGTGCTGAGAAAATGTGCGGAGTGCTAAACCCTAACCCTCAGAATGTTTCATTTGTTGTGTGTGATAGGTGGGGCTGTGATTACATGTTGTGTTTCAGTGTGAAACACAGGAGGACACACAGAGTCAGGACCTCACAGGGTATATCTATACTGCAGTTTGGACCTCAGCTCTCTCTAACTTTGCTTGATCTAACACTCTAAAATTAACAGTGTGAATGTTGTTGCATGGGCACCTACTCAGACAGGCTGGGATTTGGGTGTTTAGACTGAGCTGCTGCAGTATCCACATTGCTATTTTTAGCATTCTGGCTCTAGAAAAGCTAGCACAAGTCTGTCTGCCTGCCTTAGAAAGCACATTCCTAGATACAGTGTACACATACCCTTAGGAAGGTTTTGATTTTTTAACTATACTTTCAGAATACTCATTATTTTAAATGCATGCATCTCAGTCTCTGTCTATGCTGAGCTGGCTTGAAACAGCACACGCTAATTTTTCTACGTGCTCATGAAATACAGTACAGTAATTGTATAGGTGCACAAAAGCCATGCAAATATTGGGTGAAACATTCATTTGTTAATGAGCACTACTAATAAACTACATCTGCACATCAAAAAGGAGAGAAAATATAATAGATAAATCAGTGACTACTGAAGTGTTAGAGGGATAAATTAATGAATAATATTTTAAAACCAAGCTCCTTTGCACATCTTTTATAACAACAATCATTATTTTAGCTACTCCTCAACATTCGTATTTTATTTCATGTAGACATTCAAACCAAATTGTAAAGTGAAACCATAAACATGAGGCATTTTTACCAGGAGTGAATGTTCAGGTGATTGAGGGAAATAGAAAATCAGAGTCAGGCACCCACTTTCTATTGGTTTTAATGGGAAGTCAGGTTATAACTGTCTCTCCCCTGCTCCCGTCAAATGAAATAGAATGCCACTGCTCCAACAAGATTTTTTACTATTCTATTTTTTTTCTAGATACGACAGCAACTAGGTATCCACAAACTTACCCCCATGGAGTATGTTGGTTACAAAACTATACAATTCACTGGCTTTACACTGTCCCAAGATTGGGCACTATAATAGTGACTATGACAAAGTTTGAGTCTGAAAAGCCTCACTACTCAACTGACATTTGGAACTCCTGTCCGGTGAGTATGGCAAAAACCAGAGTACATGAGCTACCCAAATGCGAATTTTGACCACATTTAGTAGCATGCTGAGAAATGTGGTCCAACTGCTATCTACAAAAGATTGTCTTCACTGATGTAATTACACACTGTAGTTCCCAATGTCTTTCGGGGAAAAGGAGATGGGGAGCTGGCTCATTGTCCCTCCTCAGTCTTTTCACCTGGGTCACACCTTTCTTTAGGATTGCTTCCCATCTGTATTTTACCCAAACGGTCTGGTTTGGGGCATTTAAGGTTGCCAAGTGCATTTCAGTTTGCTAAGTTTCTAAGGGATGGTCTGGTTGAAAAGGGGACCTTGCAGCCCTAAATGGAACCCAAACCAAAAGTCCAGATACCATGGGGTGGAGGAAGGTGCCAGGTCATTAACCTATATCAGTTACTGCTCAGCTAAGCCACCTCCTAAGTGTAGGCAGGTTCCTTGAGATGATTTAGTGAGTGACTAGGAGTAGGAGGGGCAAGAGGCACAAGCAACAGAGGTAGGGTCTTGAAGAAAAGAGGTGGAGCAGGGGTGGAGTTTCAGGGTCCAGTCACCATCAATGAGAGAGGTCGCTTCCCTTCCTTTCATCCTGCATTTTCTTGGGAGAAAGGGCATTAAATCATGAAGCAGAGCTTGAGTAAAATTAATGTCCTGCTCATTTCATACACATCAGCACTATTCTGGGTTCAAATTTGGATTAGTTCACAAATTAAAATGAATTTAGTTGTCTTAAGCATTTCCCGGGAATGTTTTATTTATCTGAGGACTATAACCAACCAACCACCCAACCAACCAACCAACCAACCAACTCAGCTAGAGAGAAGCAAGGATTATTAGTTTCCGCATTTATATGGGCCTACATAACATCTGGATTTTTTCCAAAAATCTGTCCTCTTTTGAAGCCCCTTGTTCTTCCAGCCATTGTCTCCAGTTTTTGACAAATTGCCCGAATGAGCAAGACTGGCAGCTAAGGCTCTCCTCATTCCATGGACCTTCCGGAAACCAAGCATTCTTCTTCTCTCAGATCCTATCAGCTCCTCCATTAAGACACACAAAGAGAGTTGGTGAATGGAGCACAAAGCAGCCAGTGGGAAAGAGGTCTTAAAGATTTGCCTCAGTTGCTACTACTGCTGATAAAGAGAGTTAAGGGTACCTGTGTGGTGAAATGCTGGCTAACGTGGAGCATAATGAATGTGGAAAGGGGGGAGAGATGTATTAATGTTAGAGCTCTTAGTAGATTTAGGGCAAGAGTCTTAACTGACAGAGTTCAAGGAAAACTTGATTATTCAGGTGTCACCTCAGTTGACCCTGTATAAGCAGATCTTCAATTTTCCCCAATTCACAACAGAACTGACTTCCAACACTCCACTTACTCCAGTTTTGGGACTTGCTTAGTTGGAGGTGACAATGCATGCTTAACCATGCCACCTATTTTCTCTTGAGATTAAAATGAAAGTTGGTAGTACCAGGGTCTGAGGACCTCTGCTCTTGCAAGATAGTAAAGGCCAGGATTTCACCGGGGTCTTCCCTGCAGCTTCACTGTGATTCAGTGCTCAAATAAAATATTGTAGCATAAAATACAACACACATCCAAAGATGACAGCTAGGGTCTCCATCCATCTGGGTACTTAGGGGCAGGGGAATGGTAAAGATAATCATTTTGGAATCTGTCAATGTCTTCATGTTAAAGATTTGGTTATCATAGTTTTTAAGTAATGGTTGTTAGGGTAGTACCCTGGAGTAACATGAATGTCTCAGTTTTATGAACTCTCCCTTAAAGCATCTCCACTACAGGTGATGAAGACCACTATTCTCAAAATACATCATTTTCTGAGACTCACCTCACTGAAATATCAGACATATCAGATATTTTTCTATTGTAAATTAAAGGAATAACTATAGCATCTCAGATCTCATGGTGACTACTACACTGGATGTCACTATATTTATGTTTGTTGTAAGTTTATGTTGACATCAATACAGTAATGTTGACTACACCAACACATGCATAAAGGTCAGACTCAGGAAAGACACTAAAGCACATGTTTAAGCCCCACTGAAATTGATGGGACATAAGTACATGCAAGAAGTACTTCCCTGGGTAGAAATGGGTCTTAAACGTGTATTTTAGTGCTTTCTTGAAAGTGCCTAATAACCTCCTGAAACCAGATATCCTAATGCAAAACCAACAGTATTCAACTGTCATAATAAAGTGCAGCAAATCAGTATGATAATAGCTTCTTATAGTGGCTTATACATAACAAATAGCTGCAACTACAGCTACAAAATATGCCAAACAAGTCTTAAGACAAGCCATCAAAAGAAAGGAAATTCTGATTTCTAGTCAAGGCCTGTGACATTTACAGGGCTATCCAAGAATACATGGGATGTTATACAGCATTGTGCATCATTATTGTGGAAGTCATTGTTTCCCTCATTAGTGCTCTAGATCTGTACATTACTTCCATTGCAGGTCTTGACCTTAATGCTGACAGTCCATCCTTAACTCACCCTTTTGTGTCTAGGTATTGCAGCAAATTTGCTACACTACGTGACATCTCACACTTGAATTTTCCGCAATATTTGAAGGCATGTATCCCATTCAAATGCAATACTTATCAAGTCAGCGGTTGCTAAGATGATATCGGACAGATACCTGAACTAAAATTTGATGTAATTTAATTTGTACATATGTTTTTATAGTGTTTACGCTGTAGTTCTCTGTAGGGCTTTTAGTTTCATTTGATGACTATTGCTTTTATATATAAATCTTATAATGTATTTTGAATATTTTTCTTAAGACAATAGCAGTATTTCCTAACTAAAGAAATCAATAAATAAAAGCACAAGTTCAACGGAGAAGTGAAAAATGGAGTAAAAGCTCTGATGTTCTTGTCTTCATTAGTTTTAGTCAGGAGCATAATTTTACTCCATTTTAGATACATTAGCCATTAATGCCACTGAAGAGGAGCCAAGAGGGTAAAACCTAGTGGCTATTCTGAAAGCCTGAAAATTTTTGATTGATGAAACACCATTCTGTAATGGAGCAGTTAGCAATGCCACTATGATAGATCACAATTCATAATTTGGTTTAATAAATACGTGGAATTACGACAATATATTGTAAGGCTTTTTATGATGCACAGTGCCATTGTGAAATAGTGACCATTGCAATGTTAATATAAATATATTCCCAAAGATTTGGTGCATAGAAAGAAGTTAATTTTCACATTGTAATCACTCACCTTCAGTACAAGAAGTCATGAATCCATGTGAGAACTAGAGGTGAAAGAAGTACAGAGTCTACGTCGGTCTTGGCGGTACTTAATAAGTTATAAGCTACATTATTTCCCCCCTTTCAACACATTTTAATGTAATTTACACAAACTACTTGTAAGCTGATCAAGAGTATGAGAAAGATTTATTTACAACCATGAAACAATACAGAATTCAACTAGTTTTATGGTCACATGTAGAAACAAAACCAACCAAACTCATTCACACCTTTTTCAGGTTCCCTAAACTTCTTTAGGAAAACAGAAAAAATGCCTTTCACCTTCTCTTGGTGGGTGCACATTTTTCAAAATTAAATTCTGTAGTTTTGTTTGGAATGTATAAGGCATGTTTTGTGAGAGCTGACACCACTGTGACAATTGGTTTTTTTGATTGACTGAAACTATACACAAACAAAAAAATCAAACAAATAAATAGTGCATAAGAGTGAATGAAAAGAATCAATTCTGGTTTGATTTTTAGCTTTGCCATATGGGTTTAGATAAAATAGAAACCCATGTGAACTGAAACTGGTAAGCATCATGCAGCCTACTCCTAATATATTGATGGTCTGAACAAAACACTGTATCCTAACACCTCTGAAATTTGGGAATGCTGGGTTCCAAATAAAGATCCAACTTTATGCCTCAGATCCAGCTCTGATATCAACTGATCACATTAAAAAAATGTCCATCAATGTTCCTATACAGCACAGTCCTGCCTTAGCTTTATTTCACACTCCTCGATCTTCCATTTACCATAATATTAACAGTCTTAGGGGTAGATTTTTAGTTGGTATAAATTTGTGTAGCTACACTGATGTCACTAGAGCTGCACTGATTTATAACAGAAGAGGATCTGGCCCTGAGTGCCTCTAAATATACATTTTATTTTTATGGCTAATATTTTTTAAATAAAGTATGACACAAACATTTAATGTAACCTGAAATACTGTTTTGTGCACCATATATAATAAAAAGAACCACTAAACTGACATATATTTTATAAAATGAAAAGATGGTCTCTGGGCAGAAAACTTCTATGCTCACTTTTGGTGCAAAGAAAATCTTCATGATCAAATTATAAATCCCTCAAAATGGGTTTGTAAAGGAAACTCTGAAATACTTTTATCTATAATGGCACGGCTGGGGGCTACTATAATAATCCTTTAGCTTTCATATGGCCATCTGGAGGCCTATTAAAACCAGTATCTACAACAGACTCCCCAAGTGTATTGACTTTGCCAGTTTCTACTAAGTCACCAAAATAAGGGAGATTGCCACACTAGAGGGTGAAGTGGTTCTTCAAGAGGGAAGAAAACTTAACCTCTGACCCTTTCCACTGTGAATATGTTGTGTACTGGTTGATTTTGATACATACACTGTAATTGTGCAGAAATCTACAACCAGGTATGCTCTATGCCTTTGGGGTTGTATGATGAGATGGCAGAAGCTAAGGGAATCTAGGAATAAGGAACATTGCGAGCAGTAATGACGTATCTTACAAGAAGATAATATTCCTTTTTGATTTGTATGTAAAGCAACTATGAAATAGTGAACTAATATTGCAAGACTGTACTTTTATTGCTCAAATACAATTTCAGATTTATACTCATACACTTTGCACAACACATTTTCATCAAAAGTATAATGAGAGAAATACATTTTGTAATGTGAAAATGAAATTGTGTCAAGTTTGGTCTTTTTTTGTTTGTTATACCATTAATATTAGCATGGTAAGTATTCTACTTATAGTAAGTGTTGAGTCAATATGTGCTTGATATCATTTGTCCAAATGGAGTCCATTCAGTTATCTCATTAACCATCTTGTTTAGCAGCATGGTTGCATTCTTTTAAACATAATACATAAAAAAAAGTAAGTTGTTGTCTCAAACTACACTAGAACTCAGATCTAGGACCAAATAAGATGCATTAATTGCTTTATTGCTTCACTGCAAAGCCACTCTTAAAACATAATTCCTTAATGAAGTCCGTTAATTTGTTCCTGGCAGTACACAAGCTGTTCAGAATGACACAGAATTGCACTCTGTTTTCTAACCCCTGCAGTTTCTTCTGTTAGTCACTCTGTCTTGTGTTGTTATCCCATGGATAGTAATTATTTTATAGTGGCTGTAATTAGGAGAGAATTAGGCTTGGTAAACAAAACCTGCCTTCTCCTGTTAATAGCTAAGGATAATAAATTTGGCTCTGACATTCACTATATTTGGACAAAGCTTGGCCTACTTCCAGTTTTCCCAATAAGAACTTTATTATATAATTATGCCTTGGAGGGGCTCATATTACAAGGTAATTTTTTTTGTAAAGACACATATTGCATGGCTCCCAGCCAGTAAATGATATACTATAATATATGCCTCCAATAAATGTTTTAAACAAAATCTCTCTAAGCAATATCCTGCTGGAGCCGCATGCTGCTATTCAGCATATATTATTTACAAGAGTTTTTCACAATGCAAATTATTTTCTTTTGCTCATATTGTCCAACATTACATCAAGTGTCTAAAAAGAAGCCTTGGATTATTTTTTTTCTGAAAATGACATGGTTAGAGTCTTAACTTATCATAACTCAGTAGCTTTAGGGGGGGGGTTATATACTTCTTTTTATTCTGTAAGTAAAATCACAGTTTTGTTGACATTTGCTGAGGTAGGGTGAGTATTTTATTGTCTATTTTCATCATGAATTAAAATGCTGGCTATTGTTCCCTCTTTCAGCCACACAACAATGCATCAGCCCCCACCCTTGTCTTTATTTTATTTATACCTTTTATTTAAAATACAACTTAAGTGAAAACACAATATTATCACAAAATGCTTTTCAAAGGGAGTCAAATCATAAGTAAAATAGAAAAGGAAGGTTTTAAGGAGAGATATATAGAGAGGAAGTAAGTGAATGGCTCAAAAGGAGGAAATTTCAGTCATGACGAAGAGATAGAGATATGGCCAAGAGTGGAAAAGGGAAGTAGCTGCTTAATTTTTAAATAAACAAATGTGAACTCAAAATGAGTACAGTAACTTTGACACTTTTTTATTATGCTGAACTACCAGTGTTGTACTTCAAGGGCACTTTACAAGCATGTACTAAATCTCAAGCACCCTAGGTAAGTATGATGCATTGAAAATGATTAAACTTATGACATATTACTATAACAATTCAGGGGTTTTCCTATTCCTGCTTACAGTCTAGGAGGCTGTGTAAATAGAGGCATGTGCTCTGGGTTTTCCAGTCGTCACTGTGGAAAAAGTGCCCCTAGAGGAAGGTAGGGTAAGTTGTAATAGCTTGCTTGGGATTAATTTTAAAGACTGACTCACACCCAACTAGACCACAGCCGAGTTCAAGGGTGTTGGGCTGTTTACATATCTGACTCAAATCTGACACTTGTAGGGGTCAGGTGGCAAAGGTCTAGCCATGCTATTTACTTTGTTCTGCGAAGTCACCAAGGCTAATTATGTCCCCACACTTCTATTCACCTATTCCAGCCCATTGGCCACTCCCTGCCCCCAACAAGCAATGCACACCCTAAGCACAGACAGATCTCCTTTCCTCCCCAGGCTGCTCTTTTCACTGGATTGTATTATCGTCCTAGTGAGGTTGTTCTGTTCCAAAACCTGTGTTCACAATCCACGTCCGGTCACCTCCTACCTTCAGTGTCACTATAGTAGGAGGCTGTGGGTCTGGCTTCTCACAGCTGCTAACGCCTCTCTGTCTGATGTGTGTTACAGAGGTAAAGTCATCATAACACATCAGCACACTCGCTATACAGCACAAATTATATAAGAAGGTGGCATCAGCAGGCAGGATCAGGGTATATATCTGCCAAATCCATGTGAATTGGAGACTTCCTGACTCTGATGTTTGAGAGTGCTGGGTAGTTTTCAACACAATCCCAACACCCGTAGTCAAGTCCCAGGCTCAGTGTGTTTTGCCTCTTTGCATTAAGGAGCATCTCTGCTTTCTGTCTTTGGTTTGGTTTGGTTTGATAATTTAAGGTTCTGAATTTTAAAAAATAAAATAGTGTTACGTTGCAGCCTTCCAGCCAGGGTGTATTTTTATCTAACCTATTTTTTGCATGCCAATAAGAGTAATTAGCATTAGTTTATAAATCTGTAAAGTAGATATAAATGACAGAGAGGATAAATGGCACTTAAGTTATTGAAGAGGCAGGAACAGAACCCAGTAATCCTGATTTCTGATTACCTGTTTTGAGCATTAGAAAACATTCAGTTTCCTTTAGACTTATAAGTTGTTATACTAAATTTAGGCTACTTATGAGGATACATTAGTGGTAATAGACCTTTAAATTATCAGGTTAAGATTGGACTGACTAAACATTGAATCTGAAATTTTGTATTTCTACATTTTGGTGTAGAAGTAGCATACTTAGTATAGTTTCAGTTTCAGTATTCTATCACTATAGTTGATGCACCTTGAAGGAGCACGCTCTTTTATATAGACATTCCATTTAGTAGTGATAAGCAGGGCTCAACAAATCAGTGAATCTACTCGCCTGTGGCAAGTAGATTTCAGCTGGTTGCCCCATTCACCAGCAGCGCGCGCATGCACAATGTGGGTCTGGCGCACACGCAGTGCGAGGCTGGTGAGTAGATTTCGCCATGGTTTGTCAAGCCCTGGTGATAAGTATATACTTGGTATCAATTCCCGGAGAAAGATTAGGAGAGAAGAATTGAGATATGAGCCAGGACTGTCCTACCTACTGTAGCATGCCAAAGTACTCCTGCACAGTAAGGAAATGACCTGAATATTATCTTAAAAATACACGTGTCAAGCATAGTGCTAAAGTGAATTAGCTTTATTGAGATGCAAAATAGAAAAAAATATACCTTGGGTGAAGTTCAACCCTGATGTAATTCCCCTGACTTCACTGGAGATATACAATGGATTAATTTGGACCCATTAGCTCCCCATAAAGAGTTTGAAAAATCAAAGGGCACTGACTTAGTTCATCAACAATCATTAGGGACAGAAAAGGGCCTATTCATAGAATCATAGAATACTAGAATGGGAAGGGGATCCTGATAGGTCGAATCCAGTCTCCTGCCCTCACAGCAGGACCAAGCACCTTCTAGATTATCCCTGACAGATGCCTGTCTAACGTGCTCTTAAATATCTCCAGTAACGGAGATTCTAAAACCTCCGTAGGCAATTTATTCCAGTGTTTAACCACTCTGACAATTAGGAACTTTTTCCTAATGTCCAGCCTAAACCTCCCTTGCTGCAATTTAAGCCCATTGTTTCTTGTCCTGCCCTCAGAGGCCAAGGAGAACAATTTTTCTCCCTCTTCCTCGTTACATCCTTTTAGATATTTGAAAGCTGCCATCATGTCCCCCCTCAGTCTTCTCCTTTCTAAACTAAATGAGCCCAATTCTTTCAGCCTTCCCTCATAGGTCATGTTTTCTGGACCTTTAAATCATTTTTCTTACTCTTTTCTGGATCTTCTCCAATTTCTCCACATCTTTCTTGAAATGTGGTGCGCAGAACTGGACACAATACTCCAACTGTGGACTAATCAGAGCAGAGTGGAAGAATTACTTCTCATGTCTTGTTCACATCATGCCTGTTAATGCGTCCTAGAATCATGTTGCTTTTTTTGCAACAGTATCACACTGTTGACTCATATTTAGCTTATGCTCCACTTGACTCCTAATACCTTTCTGCAGTACTCCTTTCTAGACAGTCACTTTTCATGCTGTATGTGTTAGAATCAGAATCATAGAGCTGGAAGAGACCTCTAAGCAGGACCAGTCCCAACTAAATCAACCCAGCCAGGGCTTTGTCAAGCCGAGACTTAAACACCTCTAGGATAGAGATTCCACACCTCCCTAGGTAACCCATTCCAGTGCTTCACCACCCTTCTAGTGAAATAGTTTTTCCTAATATCCAACCTAGACCTCCCCCACTGTAACTTGAGACCATTGCTCCTTGTTCTGCCACCCATCACTACTGTGAATAGCCTTTTTCCATCCTCTTTGGAACCTCCCTTCAGGAAGTTGAAGGCTGCTATCACATCCCCCCTCACTCTTCTCTTCGGCAGACTAAACAAACACAAATCCCTCAGTCTCTCCTCATAGGTCATGCACTGCAGCCCCCTAATCATTTTGGTCACCCTCTGCTGGACTCTCTCCAATGCATCCACATCCTTTCTATAATGGGGGGCCCAGAGCTGGAAACAATACTCCAGAGGTGGCCTCACCAGAGCTGAATAGATGGGAGTAATCACTTCTCTAGATCTGCTGGCAATGCTCCTCCTAATGTACCCTAATATGCCATTAGCCTTCTTGGCTGAAGCACTGCGTGTGACTGGTTTGTGGCCTATTTTGAGAAAGGTCTCCAGTCCAGGGCTGTAAGTAGTCCTGGTTTTGAGCAATTCGCCCTGAGCCGATGCCCTCAGTGGTGTCCAGACTGGCCCAGTCCTTCACACCTTCCCTATCCCCAGATTCCCCTATTTACCCCTATTGTCAAATAATTATATGCAGTGTTGTAAATTAGTTGCTGTAACCTCTCCCTCCATAAATTCAAATATCCCCTTTCATTTAGTTCCTGGGGAAAACATTGCCCCAGCCCTCTTTTGGTTAAGGACAAGGAGATCACCAGAATCTAAGAACGGTGAAGAAACATGGGCTGGAGTATCTGTCACAAGTGTATGGGACAAATACAAGCTCAAATCAGTTGCTGGACAGTCTCCTGGCTCTCCTCCAGTGGCCTCACATAGGGTATGTCTACACTCCCACCCTAGTTCGAACTAGGGTGGTTAATGTAGGCAACCAGAGTTGCAAATGAAGCCTGGGATTTGCATTTCCCGGGCTTCATTTGCATGTTGCCGGGTGCCGCCATTTTTAAATGTCCGTTAGTTCAGACTCCGTGCCCGTGGCTACATGCGGCACGAACTAGGTAGTTCAGATTAGGCTTCCTATTCCGAACTACTGTTACACCTCATGGAACGAGGTGTACCGGTAGTTCGGAATAGGAAGCCTAATCCGAACTACCTAGTTTGTGCCGCGTGTAGCCGCGGGCACGGAGTCTGAACTAACGGACATTTAAAAATGACGGCGCCCGGCAACATGCAAATGAAGTCCGGGAAATTAAAATCCCGGGCTTCATTTGCAACTTCGGTTGCCTACATTAACCACCCTAGTTTGAACTAGGGTGGTAGTGTAGACATACCCATACATATTGATAAATGTGGTGATGGGATGTGTGTTATAAAGGTGATAAGACTGCCTCCATTCTTCCTGCCTTGCATCACTTCCGCAGAGCAAATGAGCCAGGAAGTAGCATAATCTGCCAATTGGAGGCCCCAATGAAGAAATCCTCTGGTGCTGCAAAGCTGGCACAGGAAATATTTTGAGAATGTGGTCGGTGAAAGGAAGTTATCCCCAGGTGCTGGAAAAGCCCCTGGTGGACTTTTGTAGTTGGATATTACTTAGAAAAGCCCTAGGGACAGGGTGTAAAAGTGGAGCACAGCCACTTCTGTCTGCTTCTGATGTGAAATGCTGAGCACAGCACGGCCATACCCAAGGATTAGGCCTGCTCCGATTTGAACAGAGCACTTTATTATTTTAGCTAAGGAAAGCAAGCTCAGAGAAGAGCACAGTGAGCAGCAGGGGACCAAAGCTCCTTTTATCATTATTCCAAAATGAGATAAAGTGAAGAGATAGGCATGAAGAATATCAGACACTAAACAGGAACCCTCTGTGAAAATCTGAAGTGTAAACTTTCTTTTAGATGATGACTTGTAGAGTGAGAAGGTTTGCTAGGAGAAAAAAATAATCTGAGAAAGTGTGAAAGATCTAAGAAAGTCCTTGTTAAAAATATTAGGGAATAAAGATACAAGGATTTGTTTTGAAACTATATCCATAAAAAGTATGTTGGTTACCCCATTACCAGTGAGCCATCCTACCGACAGGGGAGTAGTAGATGGTATATGCCAGGTCAATAGTTCATACTCCTTTTGGATTTTGCAGGTAAAGGTATACCCACTTTCCAACAGCTGTAAATCTTCATATATGGGGAGAAAGGCCTTAATCATATGGACTCTAATTCCTTCACAAGGCAGTTTGCCAGATAACATTTCCCTTGACTTGAGCTCTATGTAATTTAGGCAAATAAATAGGTAAAATCTCTCCAGCTTCATTTTGGTTAGGTCCTAATTAAAATAACTGCTTCTATTTCTGACCCATATATCTGTAAACACATCCAGCTGATGGCTTGCTTTACTCACAATACCCAACTGGTCCCAGAACAGCACCAGTCTTTAACAAAGGCCTTACTTTGTGGTTGGCTTTTGGCAAGTCTATGTGATGTCAACCAGACATAAATGGAATTTTATTGGTGCTGATCATGCATAGCTTGCAGGTGAACATTTGAGAGTTTCTGATTCCTTTCATGATTGTTAAAATCAGTAGGACTCAATTTATAGGAGAAGTAAGCAATTTCTGAATTGTTTAAGGTTGCCAATGTCTTTACCAAAATTGTCAAGATATATTACATATTACTATAGCCAGCTAATAGAGATTTGCCTTTAGCTGAAGTGGCAAATGCCTGTATTTCTGAAATTAAATTATCAAGGTGTGGAATTAGTATATGTGCCCATAGTCTGCAGCGTATATGATGCGCAAATAGCAATTCCAGTCTGGATACATTGGTAAAGTCATTGCTATCTGATACCACAGCGACATATTTGGTTCTTTTGACTGCATAGATGATGAAATACTGTTACCTTTTGTTTAGAAAAGATTTCTAGTCCTTTCACAGCAGCAATAGTGCACAGTTCTTTTGGAAACCAATTAATCTGGAGGTGGTTGCCTCAAAGTGGTATTTAATGTGGATAAATGTAAAGTAATGCAACTAAAATTATTAGGGGTTTGGAACGAGTCCCATATGAGGAGAAGCTAAAGAGACTGGGACTTTTCAGTTAGAAAAGAGGAGACTGAGGGGAGATATGATAGAGGTATATAAAATCATGAGTGGTGTGGAAAGGGGGAATAAAGAAAAGTTATTTACTTGTTCCCATAATATAAGAACTAGAGGACACCAAATGAAATTAATGGGTATCAGGTTTAAAATGAATGAAAGAAAGTTCTTCTTCACATAGCACACAGTCAACCTGTGGAACTCCTTGCCAGAGGAAGCTGTGACAGCTAGGACTATAGCACGGTTTAAAAAAGAGCTAGATAAATTCATGGAGGCTGGGTCCATAAAAGGCTATTAGCCAGTGGCTAAGGAAAGGTGTCCCTGGCGTCTGTTTGTCAAAGGCTGGAGATGGATAACAAAAGACAAATTGCTTCATCATTGTTTTCGATCCACCCCTTCTGGGGCACCTGGCACTGGTCACTGTCAGCAGACAGGATACTGGACTAGATGGACCTTTGGAATGACCCAGTATGGCCATTCTTATGTTCTTAAAGTTTTAGACTGGAACACAGGGCAGAAGCACAAGTTGCACCAGCATATTTTTCAAGCTCCTTAGAGATGGTACTGCATGGTGACTAGTTGATCATAATGATATGCTATCTGGGAATGTCAAGGTTCAGAGTAGCAATTTTATATTATAATAATTGGTAGGCAGTAATAAGATGCCATAGTACAGTTTTGGGTTCAGAAGGGTCTGAACCAAGATTTCAGACTGTAAGTTTGGAGCCAAACTTTGATGATGATACCTAGTTGTGAGAAAGCACAAAAGCTAAAGAGGTAGAAGCAGGGATTCTGCAAATAAAAGTAAGGGTCTCTAACGGCAAAAAGGTTAATAAAAGAAAAAAATGGCTTGTATGAATGCCAGTTTCTGTCTATGTCTCATATTGGTACTTAGGGGGATGTTTTTCACTTAGCCACTTCTGTCCCTCTACAGAGGTGAGAGTGATGCTGTTAATAACAAAGACTGTCCCTGATGATGGCAAGTCTAATTACAGGGAGCAAAACAAAACAACAACAAAAACCCCACCACCAAGAAGGTAACATGAAAGAAAAGGTTTGTGTTTTTTCTCCCCTGGACATCAGTTTATTACCAGCCTGACACTGTAACTTTAAGGGTCATTTCTCTGCAATCACTAAAATACCAAAACAAGAGGAAAAGCAGAAAATAAGTAAAAATCCTTGATAGTTCCATTCTGAAAATATTTTTTCATAATGATATATTGTATGATTTCTCCCACAGATATACTCTTTTAATTACATTTCCCTCTTTAGAGAAAAATTAAATAGAGAAAGGAATGATTCAGTCAAAAGACACTGAAACCAGACCCTAAAAAAATACTTGATAGAAAAACCCTACTCTTTGTTTGGAAGAAAATGTTAGGATTTTGCATAGACAGCTTCCTAAAAACATTTGCACCACATTGTAATGTAACCTCAGTCTCATATCTGACTTTACCCCCTAAATTGAGCCTATGCATTTGTTAAAGTTAAGCCCAAATTACAAAATCGACAACTACATTTAAAAAACACCCAAAGTTCAGATCCGGGATTATGGATGGAAGGACCGACCATTTGTGAAACATATATCTAGAATTAACAACTGGTCTGCAATAGGAACTTACGTTGGTATAGCTACATCGCTCAGGGGTATGGAAAATTCATACACTTGAGTTACATAGTTACAGCAACCAACTCTCCAATGTATACAGCACTATGATGATGCATGGGCTTCTCCCATCAACATAGCTACTGCCTTTTGGGGAGGTAGAGTACCTATGCAGATGGGAGAAGCTTTCTCCCCAGCGTAGGAAGTGTCTTCACTAAGCAGTACAGCTGCATTGGTAGAGCGGTGCCCTTCCAGTGCTGTAAGTGTAGATAAGCCCTGTTTTTTTATTTCTAACATCTCTGAAGGTCAGCCTTGTTCAGATCCGAGGGTTTTGTTCATGCCCAGCTCTCTGAATCTTGCATTTCAGCAATGATCTGCAAATTAAATGCTGCCATTAGATACCACCACATCAAGAAGTTATTTTTTCTAACTACTCAGCTTACATGCAAAATGCCATTTACACAAATACAAAGTTTTGAGCAAGAAAATCCAGATACTTATCTGGATGAAGAACTAAGCCATTATTCTCTCCTATTAAATGCATAACCACTACAAAGAGAATAAAGATACATTTCAGCCCAAAAGTTAAATGCTTGGAAAAAGTTACATGTTTGAAAACAGCTAGTGTCTGAAAACAGTTAATTGAATTTAATCATAGTATAATGGGTAAGTACTACAAGGTCTGCCCATGATGGATTCCAAATATAAAAAGAGGCATTAAATGATTTGGCAATTTTATATAGTAATAACTTTATCTGATGACCTTCCCTCCGATGCTATATGTAATTGGCTTATGAATATACATATGCATAATTCAAAGATACTTTAGACAAAACGCCTCATGTAACCAATTTTAATGTTACAACCTGCTTGATCTGCTTATCTTATTTTGGTGCATGTACCATTCTTGTATGTAAAGTTAGTTCCTAAAGATGTATGCATCATACAACTTTCCCGGCCATCCCACACTGATGTCAGTTTAACAGCCCTCATGAGCTACCAGTGCTTCCAGCACCATAGAGAAGTACCCCTTGCGGTTGATGTATTATGGCAAGGTAGTCAGGGGCCAACATGGAGATGTGGGTGCTGTCATTGGCACCACTGCAGTTAGATAAGCCCATCGTGGCAAAGCCAGGGTCTGAGGTAAATAGGATGAAATTTAATAAGGACAAATGCAAAGTACTCCACTTAGGAAGGAATAATCCATTTCACACATGCAGAATGGGAAACGACAGTCTAGCAAGGAGTACTGCAGCAAGGAATATAGGGGTCATAGTGGACCACAAGTTAAATATGAGTCAACAGTGTGACACTGTTGCAGATTCTGATGATGATTCTGGGATGCATTAACAGGTGTGTTATGAGCAAGACATGAGAAGTTATTCTTCTGCTCTACTCTGTGCTGATTAGGCCTCAGTTGGAGTATTGTGTCCAGTTCTGAGCATCACATTTCAAGAAAAATGTGGAGAAATTGGAGAGGGTCCAGAGAAGAGTAATAAAAATTATTAAAATTCTAGAGAACATGACCTATGAGGGAAGACTGAAGGAATTGGGTTTGTTTAATTTAGAAAAGGCTGAGAGGGGACCTGATAGTGGTTTTTAAATATCTAAAAGGGTGTTACAAGGAGGAGGGAAACAAATTGTTATCCTTGGCCTCTGAGGATAGGAGAAGAAGTAATGGACTTAAACTGCAGCAAGAGAGGCTTAAGTTGGACATAAGGAAAAACTTCCTAACTGTCAAAGTGGTTAAACACTGGAATAAATTGCCTAGAGGGGTTGTGGAATCTCCATCATTAGAGATATTTAAGAGCGGTTAGACAGACACCTATCAGGGATCGTCTAGACAGCTCTTGGTCCTGCCACAAGGGTAGGGGACTGGGCTCAATGACTTCTTGAGGTCCTTCCAGTTCTATGATTCTAAGATCCACTATGGGCTCCACATTTTCCCAGAATCACAACCCTCCATAGCAGCATGTTATTGATAGTTTTAACTACTTGTATGACAACAGACCTGACTGTAGATTTCCCCACTCTGAACGGATTCCTGACTGACTAGTACCTGTCTGGCATGGCAAGCTTCCATACAGCTACTGCCAGGCACTTCTCTATGGTCAGAGCGGGTTTCATTTGGGTATTCTCACACCTCAGGGCAGGGGAAAGCCATTCGCATAGCTCCAAGAATGTGGCCTTGTGTATTCAGAAGTTCTGGAACCACTGCTGATCATCTGATGCCTTCATGATGATGTGGTCCCACCAGTCTGAGCTTGTCTCATGGCACCAAAACCAGCACGGCACTGTCCAGAGGATTGCCTGGTGGGCGCACTAGTATGAGCGCTAGGTCTTGCCTGAGCAGTGCCTGCATGCCACACTGAGTTTCATACTCATCCTCTTCCTGGCAGAGAGACATGCATATGATCTTGAAGTACAGTATCATTAGGCGCACCACAACACACATGAGTATGACAATGCTTTCATGGAAACTGGGCTCCATGCTCCGTGCTGCTATGGCATTCACCCAGGTAATCAGGGCACAAAAAAGGTGCAAGCATGCCACTCACTCATGTCTCACAAAGGGGGAAGGACTAGAAGGGTGCATTCTGGGACACTGGCAACATGCATCCCTAACCACTCGCTGCAGAGTTTTGGCCCCATTGGACACTGTGAGCATAGCCTAGAATGCAAAGCTGCCTATAATGCCTAGCTCTCTGAGTCAACAGTAGGCTTCCTAATGGCAGTGTGCTTCTTCAGACTACATTCGATTCTTTCCTACAGTGAGAGCATGGACCTTCAACTTCACAAAATTGGGTGGTAAGAAATCAACTGTATTAAATTCAACCTTAACTCATAGTGTAGATGTGCCCTGAAACAGTAGGATTCTGAGTTACAAAATATTTTATATCCAATATACACCCCCCCCCACAAACTACTTTGTATCTAGCTAGCTAGCCACATATACTCACGTGTGCGTGCGTGCACGCACACACACACACACACACGCTTACTTTTTTTGTTAAGCTCTGATATGATTGACATTCTCTGAAACCCCAAGTTGGAATGAAGAACATGTACCGATGATGGTTTCCTTAGCAACAGGAGCCATGTGAATGCTCTCCTTCCCTTCTTGGTTTTCCCTGCAGTTCATTTAGTAGTTTCCACATTGGTTTGCTTGGAAACTGGAAACCTAATACTCAATTCAAAACTTTCTCATTAATCAAGTGAAAGTTAAATGTTTTTGTTGTTAATTAATGCACATTTTGATATTATATACTCAGGGACATGGATAACAGGAGGGAATGGGAAACCAGTTAAAGGCAGCAAAAACAAAAAACTCTAGTTCCTGGTTATAGCATGTTTAAAAAATGCCCATCAACTTGAAATCTAGTTAGCTTAAAAAACCCAAAGATTTAAAAGTAGTTTCAGGCAAAAACACCCTCCAGTTCCTAGTTCAACTGTTTCTGTGGCATCAGTCAGATTGCACACTAAAAGATTCCTTCACAGTGTGAGAAAAATGTTTTCCCCACAATACACTCAATCACTTTCACATGTTGTTTGAGAAAGACACAATGGGGGAAGCAGACTGACTGTAGAGAGAGCATACAGTGAAACTGATTAAACACAAATCATTGACAAATGCACAAACTAAACACATTGAAAAAATAAAGGTTTTTTTCTCCCTTCTAATCTCCCTCAGTTATAACAATCTTGTAACAAGAGAAGGTAAACAATTCTCAGATAGCTGTGTGATTAATATATACTGGAAGTACTAGTAAGCATAAACAATACCTGTTGCCATCTTGCTCTCTGAGGGTACGTCTACACTACAACGTTAATTCGAACTAAAAAACTAGTTCGAATTAGCATTTTGCTAATTTGAACTAGCATGTCCACATTAAGTGGACCCTGAACCGGGGTTAAGGATGGCCAGAAGCAGTGCCGGCAGGGCATCAGAGGAGGACTTAGAGCATGGAGATGCTGTCTCAGGCTAGCCCAGGGCTGCGCTTAAAGGGACCTGACCCCCACCCCGGACAGACAGTTCTCAGGGGTGCCCCGCTTGCAAAGCAGTCCTGGCTTGGAGTGCCCGGACTACCCACACTGGGCACATCACAACACTCGGCCATCAGCCCAGCTGCACTTGCCGCAGGCTGCCATCTGGGGATAGGGGACAATTGGGGGGCTGCAGGAGAGCTTCCACACCCAGAAGCCTGCAGAGCCAGCCCAGTCCTCCCCATCGGGGGCTCGTGCCCCATTCCTCCCTTACCTCCTTCCACTTACCATTCCCTAGCCCCTCTTCTTGATGTACAAAATAAAGATAACATGTGGTCAAAACTAGAAACTCTCTTTATTTAACAAAACTCGGGGAAACTGGGAAAAGGAGGTGGGAGAGGGGAAGAGAGAGGGTGGGAGAGGGGAGGGGGAAAACTGGGAGGAGGGAGCTGAAAGGGGGAAGCAAGGGAAAGGAGGGGGTGGGGAAACTGAAGGATAAGGGGTGGGGGTCTCGCCGAGCCAACCGCCTCCCAGCATGGCGAGGGAGGGGGCCTCGGCATCCCCGGGGGGATGGGGTGGAGGGTGCGGAGGTTGAGGTGCGGTGTGTGGACATTGAGGAAGAGGTTGTGGGGGTTGAGGAGGAAGAGGTGGGAGGGGGGGCAGGAGTGGAAGCAGGGACAGCAGTTGGGGGGGAAGCAGGCGCAGGACCAGCACGGGGCACCATGCTCTGCAGCAGGAGCTGCAGGTTGGTGCTCAGCCCTCGGACCTCAGCCAGCAGCTCATGGCGGAACTGCAGGTCTTCCCGCATCCAGGCCTGCAGTGTGTGGTGCACGGCTCGCAGGGCCCCCAGGTGCTGGTCCCGGTACTCCTGCTCCGTGCTGGCGGTCCGGAGCAGGCCGCGGGTGCGGGAGCATGTCCCGGGCGGGGTGGTGCGCCCTGCACGAGCAGCTGGTGCAGCTGTAGAGAAAGAAGAGAAGTGGTCAGTTCTCCCTGGGGACGCAGAGGATGATGCCCAGCCCCCTCCCCAACTCCGCAACGTGAGGGTGACCATGTCCTGCACCGTCACAGCCGCAGTGCTTGTACAGAGGCCATGGTCATGATGTCTGGCTCTACCCGGGACTGGGAGCTGCCCGAAGACCGCACCCATGTCCCTGTTCCATGTATAGTGTGGCTGGGGCGGCGGGGGGGGGGAAGGGGGAGATGTCCCTGCCTCCATGTAGAGGGGACATGTGAAGGGAAAGCATCTTGCTGGGTCCTGCCCCGGGGTTGGGAGCATGTCACATCTCTTTGCACAAGCATGTGCCTATTGGGCAATGGCCCCTGGGTGTCACGCAGATGAAGCCACCTGCCCAAGGGTGGCATGGCACGTGCTCGCACGTGCACAGGTGTCTGCGTGATCCGTGGAAGGCATGGCCCACGCGCGCGGTCTCTGGTCTCCCTCCCACCTCCCCCCCCCCCCGAACTACTTAATTCAAACTACTCACCCGGTACAGTCTCCCTAGACGACCCTGCTGGAACAGCTGGCGGAGGCCACTCCAGTGCGCCCAGGTCAGGGCCCTCCGGTCCCGGCTCGCTGTCCCCTGGGCTGGCACGGACTGCCCCTCCCCCCAAGAGTTGGTGGAGGGCGGGGAAGTAGGGGCAGGTGTCATCCCCTGCAGCGGCGCCGCCCCTGGTGGCCCTGGCGTACCCCTGCCACAGCTGCTTCAGTTTAATTCGCACCTGCTCTTGGGTGCGCCTGTGTCCCTTTCGGGCCATGTCAGTCGCTATGCGGCCGTAGACGGCCGCGTTCCTCCTCCTAGTGTGGAGATCTTGGAGATTGGGGGCCTGCCCCCAAATCTCAATGAGGTCTATGACCTCTGCACTAGTCCAGGGGGCCGCGCGCCGTCTACGGCCCCTGGCTGGCCCCTGGGTGCTCGGGGACTGGGCAGGGGACGGCTCGCTGCCACTGGCTGCCTGGCTCATGGTGGGGCCACTCGGTAAGGGGTAGACACTGCTGGCAGGGCTGTCTGTCTCCAGTGCCGTCTGGCCAGAGTCTACCCCTTTAAGGGCCTGGGGCTGGGGGAAGAGGAGAAAAGTTTTCCTGGTTGTGCCCAGAGAGGCCACCAGGGGGAACCTGGGAAGGGCTAGCCTCCCACTAGTTCGAATTAAGGGTCTACACACCCCTTAATTTGAACTCGTAAGTTCAAACTAGGCTTAGTCCTCGTGGAATGAGGATTACCTAGTTCGAACTAAGCGCTCCGTTAGTTCGATTTAAATTCGAACTAACGGAGCGCTAGCGTAGTGCCTATGAAAGTTAGTTCGAACTGATGTCTGTTAGTTCGAACTAACTTTGTAGTGTAGACATACCCTGAGTCAGTAATGCCACCAACCAATTATCCGTGATAATTGGTTTGGGTTAAAGAACTGTTTGGATTCTTAATAGGTTAACATTCAAGAGAGATCTCAAAATTCAGCCTATTCTATCCTGTAGATTTGACTTCAATAATTCAACCAAAAAAAATTGCTACCATATCAGATAGCTGATCCCCAGGCAGTGTGTGTGTGGGGTGGGGTAGGGAGTGGAAGGGGGAAACCGGGGAAGCGGTGTGTGTATGTGTAAACATACAGAGAGAACGTATCCATTAATTTAAGGTAGGAAAGTAAGTTTAATTATGCTTATCTGGGAACAATTTAAAATAGGAAAATCCAGGTTGTGAGCATGACGCTGGCATAGCAGTTGCCTGGCTGCAGGAATTTGTTAAGGACTAACTCAAATCAGTTCATCTGGATGTTTCTTTTTCTCAAAATAGTAATTAGTCTTGTAAGACTGTATTTAGTGTTTAGACTCTGAAATACTTGAAAATTGCAATGTCTGTACTGCATGCTATAAGAAAACATGTAAGTGTTGCTTTATGACTTAGAAAATGTTTGCTCTGAACTTGTGAGCACAGGTATGAGAATCATTCCCTCCCCCTTCCAATAGGACTATCAAAATCAGAGGAGCCATCAAAAAACATTATAGTACAACGGGTTAGTTAATGGTCCTATCGCCTCTTCAAAGTGCTACATGGTAAATATCTCCTCCTGTGGACTTGGAAGCTGAATTAATTAAATAAAACAAAGTCATAGGGAAATTTTCCAGCTCTATGCTGCTTCAGCTCTAACAGGACTGGAGACACTAAAATTAAGCCTAAGATCCCCAGCAGCTGCCTCCTGGATCCTTCTTGAAAGATTGTGAATTGATAGGTCACTACAGTCAGGTTGCTCTTGGGAAGTTTGTGTATATGTTTGCTTACTTTAACCTGTAAATAACTGTCTCATTTCTCTTTCCTAGTTAATGAATATTTAGATAGTTTATAACAGGACTGACTACAGGCACTGTCTTTGGTCAAAGATCTATGGAACCAACTGATCATGGACTAGAGCAAAAGTGCCTCCATGGGCTGGATACAGTCCGACAAGTGAGTTGATCTGGTCCACGGAGGCCCTGCCACTCCCCTCATTCCCCAGGGGGGAATGCAGTCTCCTCCCACTCTGCGAGAAGCATGGTGCTTCTAAGCACTGCACACTCCTTGCAGGACAGGAGCAGGGTGGAAAGAGACTTCATGCACTCTCCCTACCCCCAGGCCAATCAGAGCTTGGGGACAGGGAGAGCGCGTGAAGTCCCCTCCCACTCTGCAAGGGGTTTGACACTTAAAGTCAACTCCCAGCTCTTCCCATGGCCAGGGGCACGAGTACCTAGAGGGAACCGCCAGAGGTTCAGAACAGCTAGAGGTTCTCTCTGGGGGGAACAAAGACTTTGCAGCTCCCCCACTCCCAGACTAATCAGGGTCTGTGGGCGGGGAAAGCATGGAAGTGTCCTGGTCCCACCTGTTCTGCCTGAGGCCCTGCTTCTTCCCGGCCAGCTTGGAGCCACTTCAAAAATTTCTCAAGTGGCCTCCAGTCAAAAATTATTGTCCACCCCCGGACAACTGACTGGTCTCTTGGGACTGGAGGCAACATGAATAAGGTGCGATTTTTTATGTAAGTGACCATTTATCATTAAATCCAGTTTTATAGGTAGCAAGATAGATTGCAGAGTCCAGTCATATGAGAGTCCATGATAAAACTGATATAGTGATCCAGGAGTTACTGGATGGTGAAATCTAATTAGAACACACCACTAGTATGGGATGTCTGCCCTGAAATAGACACTCACCATTGGGAGCCACTACTCAACAGTGTAGACTATGAGACTGCAGATTGATTTCCCAGAATGCATTCTACTGCATAGAACAAATTAAAACTTCTCTGGACAAAACACTACAAAAAATGTGTTGGAGAAAAAGAGAGAAGGTGATTTCTAATTCCTGTGATTTTGTGATTAATTGGTTAAAAAAACCCAAACCCTGCACAGTCATTTCTCTCTTTCTAATACGTCTGCAATATGCTTGGCTGTCATTAAACTGTTTTCAGCACCAAAATAAAAAAGAAATTGCAGCCACATATGAAAGTGTGTTTCATAATTAAAATCTTGCTTTATCCTCATTGATACTTTAGCTGTCAGACTAGATGACACAAGTGGCCCTTGCTGTCAAGAGTACATAATTGGAGTGCAAATTTTTTTTCTTCTATGAAGAATTCCTGATGATATTGCAATTTGTAAACAATGCAATGTGGTTTCCCCAAAATAGCTTTGTGCTAGTTTACAACACTGGAAAGTCTTGGCATTTTGGTTCTGTTCTGTTCCTGGGTTTATATCTCTGTAGACTGTCTCTTCCATGCCCACAAAGAATTGGGTTTCCTTTCCAACTGCTCTATTAGAGCCACATCAAATAAGTGCTTTTTATTTCCTCAGGTGGGAAAGCGATCTGCCTGCACATGTACTTATTATTTTTAAGTCTTTATTTTTATGTGGCTGCAGTGGTATATTTCACAGGTGGCTGATGGTGCTCATTAGAAGTATTAGGAATTCCTTGGTGTTCCTTAAAAGGCAATTAAAATGAAAATGGAAATGACTGTATGTGGTCAGGTGCATAGCTGACTCACACGGCTGCTGCCCTACAACTCACACATTTGCCAATAGAACATATAAATGGCACCTGTTACCAAGATTTCTGCTTTAACCTTTCTGATTCCACTCCAGACCTTTTTAGTCTTTAAGAACACATCTAGACAGCACCGCTATTTCAGGATTCTTCTGGTACCCCGAAATAGCTATTCCGCATCTTTTAAGCAAGCCTGTTATTTCAAAATATAACAGGCACGTTATTCCAACGTTCCTGAAAACCTCGTTCCACATTTCAGAATAGCAGTTTATTTCGAAATGTGGTGCTGTCTACACAATGCCAAATTTCAAAATAAGCTATTTTAAAATTAACTCAAAATAAGCTACACAATTTGAGTAGCTTGATTTACATAGTTTATTTCAAGCTAAAGGTGCAGAGAAGACACACCCTAAATGATTATAATGATAATGTGCTGCATAGCTGTCTGTCCACATACCTCTGATGCGGACAGAGTATACCATAGCTTTTCAGGAGAGTGTAATATTTTCAAGAAATAATTCAAAAGGGCCATGACTTCTTTTTTCCTCAATAAAAATGAGAGAGCTTGAACTTGGTTAATTACAGAAAAAACTAAGAAGTCTGAAACTAGATTTCACTCACTAACCCAGATGTCAACCAGTAGCATGACATATGGCCATGTAAGAACCTGTGCCGAGGTTCCAACTTAAGTTTTTGCCCTGGGAGTGGTAGGGACAGGAGTGCTGGGGTATACAGCCCACAGTAAGAAGTCCTTCTCTGGCCATTTCAAGAAAGGCACTGATGCATCAAATGCTCCTCAGCCAAAGAAGGGACAAGACAATATTAGGGTTTTGTAAATGAGTAAAAGGACTAGGAGCTAGAGCGAGAGGTTCATGCCTTTTTTTGTATTGATAATTTATTATGTCTATCATTCCATCAGTGGTTAAATTTGGCACCTGCTTAAATCTTTTGCTGCATCTTGGCAAGATTTCTCAGCCTCTGGCAGGATCATGTCCCGATTACACTGGAAACTCAATGTCTCTTGCCTTCTCAGTGTATTTCCTGACCCAAAAAGCTCCAAAGCCAGTATTTCTGAAGGAATAAACTGGAGGATAAACAGTCCTACAGAAAAGAAGAATGTCAAAAAGCATACAGGAGAGTCTATCAGTGTATTAAGTACTCAAAATTTAGCCATCCTCATGTACCAGAGAGAGAGAGAGAAAGAGAGGGAGAGAGAACTAGCATGCTAGTGTGAACATATTTTAATTTGTTCTCTTATCAAAAAGCATATAGTTTTTAGAGTAATTTCTATATAATTCTTTGGTTTAATCTCTGGTAACATCTACAGGACTTTTCATAAGACAGAGTAAAGTCTTGCGTCAGTGTTTCAAGGATAGCTAATGTGAATAATAATCATAACGTTATTATAATTTTAAATGTTATGATGATAATAATCTAATAGGTTAAACTTTTAATAACCCAGGAAATTTCACAAAACTTCTGTCAAGTTCCTTTGTGGTTAATATTTGATTTTTGTTAAGTAGCTCCACATGAGTGCTTAGCACTTTACAGACGTACAAGAGGACATGATCCTTGCTTCAAGGAATTTATTATCTAACACACAGTTAACAGATTTTCCCTTGCATTTTTCTTTTTTCTTTTTGTATTTATTTTTCAACCTCATACATGGTTCCTAGAGTTCTATAGCTTTAGGTGCAATAAGGTTTTTAATCTTTTCTGGCTGATCCCTGGGAGGATGTTAGAGATCTTTCACCTGAGCCACTGTAACATTTCATAGACTGCTACTGTGCTGGGCAATTCATGGCCAGTTTGGCCAGGACCTCATATGACCTGAGAATTTGGAGTGGGGGCTTGCAGGAAATAAAACCTTGATCAGCACCATCCTCGCACCTACAACAGCAAATAAAACCTTCCCTGTTCTCTAATTTTTAAACTGTTATAATCACACAAAGTAACAAAAACAAAAGTGAGGTTCTCTGGAGCAAACAGAAGGCTGACCATGGATGGAAATATTCCTGCCTCTGGGGAGAGGAGATAAAACACAGGAGGGAGGATGAAGCAATTTGGAGATTCAAAGTCTAATTAAGTAACTCTGACTACTGTTCAGCACCCCACAACAAGATTTTAGCTGCTGGTCTGAGTCATAATACAAGAGAAAGGAGGACAAAGGCAGCAAGTATCAGCTTTAGAAGCAAGAGACTAGAAATTTGACAAAGCTGAAACGTGGCTAATGTAAAGGGCAAACACTGGAATGAGTTGGTTGGATGTTTTGTTTCTAAAGAGCAGTTTTGAACTGCTGTTGTAAAAGGCTTCCCATTATTTCTCTGCTCCGTGTACACACATAACTCTTATTAATGTTAATGAGAGTTACCTTTCGATAGTGAGGGGGTAATAGACCTTTTCATTATTAGTATAGAGCCAAAACGTTTTCCCAATTTGCAGGATTAGCGGGATGAATGTGTCCTGAATTCCAGTTGATCTAAAACACCCCCCGAGAGCCACATATATTGAGAAAACAGCCATTTGGAAGCCTTCAATTAATCAGGTTTTGTCGCAACTGCAACCCATATTAATTGGAAACATAATAAAAATTGCCTTTATGAGGACAGGTGAAAAGTTAAGGGGGAAAAAATCACCACATGTTTTTCTATTTGCTTGTCTCATGGTCATTTTCTGAATATGTTTTCTTTCTGAATGATTATTAAAAACTACGTCTCAACAGAATTTATCTAAGCATTTTAAACCATGCCAAGATGAAAACTAATCTTTTTTGGTAATCAATATGCAGAGAAGAAGAGAAGCAGCAGCAAAGCAGTTGCTGCATGTTTGCTGACAAAATATTTAATCCAAACATTTAATTTCAATCTGCCACTGTTCTCAGTTGGTATAATTACCTTAAGCAAATATCAAGAAGTAAGGAACAGAAAATAGTCTCAACCACTGAAATGTAAATAATAAAACAATCATAGTCACACATTTAAAGCCATATAATTCCATCTTTGAAACACGCATGTGGACTATTTTAAACAGAAGTAAGTGATTTTAAATTATTTTTAACATAATGATCAGTGATTCTGGCTATATGTTGGTGAGGAATGAAACAGATTTAATCTTCCTAGCTGCCCTTGCCTACCACGATGCAGTACAGCACAGTTAAATTACATACACAAATTTTGCTGTTCATTCTGATAGGAATGTGAAAACAGTGACATGGATATAACAAGGACCAACACAAATATTCACACAAGCCTGCAACATTAACCAATTCAAATTATCTTGAGTTTTAAAAAAAAGTTTAAATAAAAGTTTGTCATATTTTTTCAGCAGATCTTGAAGTGTGTGATTCAAATGTTATGATGCACTGGATTTCCTCAGATTTGGGAAGGGAAAATATCCAGCAACATTTACCAATGGTCTACAAATTATTCTTACTAAAATTATACAGCTAATGTTAAGATTCAGTGAAAATCAGAAAAGTGTGATCCTGCTATGTCCAAAAAGCCTAGACAAACACAATACCATTTTCCCCCATCAATCAACCTAACCCTCAAGTTCGATAAGGCCCCATTATTGTAATATCTGAGAGCTAGATCCATAAAGAGATTTAGGTACACAACTGCCACATCGACCTGTAGAGACCCAAATTCTTTATTTACCTAAGTTTTTGTTGTGCAGAGTCCCCTAAATTTCTGCAGGTGTGAATGCACAAGCCACTTCAGTCCCAATGATGCTAAGCTGCTCAGTGCTTAAGTTTCAGAGGGATCCTTGAAGCTAAGCATTCCTCCACCTCTCTGGCCTGTAGGGATCCATCTTTATAGGATTTGGCTCCACACAAAACCAGATGTACAGATAAGAATTTCAAAACAAACAATATGTCCTCTTAGTGTTATTCTCTAGTCACTTCTTTACTATTCTCTCTTATGTGAAATTCATCTCTATACACAGTTAAC
The DNA here is from genome assembly GCF_049634645.1 of Pelodiscus sinensis. NCBI lineage: Eukaryota > Metazoa > Chordata > Testudines > Trionychidae > Pelodiscus > Pelodiscus sinensis. Next base: position 36,082,010 of record NC_134717.1, read on the forward strand.
ACAAGACCAATGTCTGTTGCAAGCCCCACTTAAGCACTAATTTGTGGTGTAGACTTAACCAGTGAAGAGCCTTGTGCTGATCGTCAGCATGGGAATGATTTTCAACCTTTACAAAAACAAAAAAAGGTTTAATTTCACCTTTCCTAATAATATGCAGAGCGTGATCATGTACCTTCTGTGGCAGGTTGAAGTATTGGCAGTGCAATGGGATGATTTCTGTAAGCTGGGATATCTGTTTGCCATTGCAATTTCCTGTCATTTTATGCATTTCTGTATTTTTGTTTTACTTCTAAAGAGGGTATTTTTGTTTTACTTCTCCCCTCCGCCCAGAGTAATTATTTCACAGTGACCTGCCCTCTCCTGGACAGGGTAGATAATACTATTAATGTGGATCACTTGACATTGTTGTAAACCAGTCTGCTCCCTTGCCTCAAAACCTCTGACTAATAGCATTGTCCCTTTTAGGAAGCAGGACCAAGGTAGGAAATGGGGGACCAATCTTCCTGTTCTTCTCCTCCATTCCCCTGCCCAGCCCATGCCATGCACTACCACCGGTTTCTGAATCAGACCATTATTATAATATTGTTCTGGCTTATCATGGAGGAGAGGCAAGCTTGTATAATATAGGGTATATGTGTGTGTGTGTTTACTACTAGCATTAGTTCACTTAAAACAGCATAGAGGATCTCACTAATTCAATTGGTTTGTACTTGCAAAGAGTACAAATAAATTATGTAACCCAAACCACACAGCTCATCCAGACTAACTAGCTGTAATTAGGAAACTAGCAATACATAAAACAAAAAAGAAAACAGGACAAACGGAACTAGGCAGATTCCTAAGAACCTCACTGGGTACTGTTGCTTCTGGAATAATTAGAACAATAATTCTTTGAAGTGAAGGGTGCAATTTTGTTTTCTTCTTAACCAGACTTGCTTGTATTATAGGTCAAGCATGTGTGTCAAAAATTGCTGGCTTTTCAGCCATGATTTCTGTTTCTTATCAGATGTGTTTACATGGCTAAACAGTTAGCACTCCTCTCTCCTTTCCAAACCCAGTAGAAAATAAAAGAATTCAGATGCAGCAATAAGCAAGGAAGGCACAAACTGACAATAGTAGGCATAGTTCTTTATTTATTGCTCCCAGCAGGTGTCAGATGCCGCTGTTTCTTTATAACCATCAACACCCTGGGGCTTTTTAGTTCCACATACAAGACCAGGGAAGATGGGGGATGGCAACTAACCTTAAGGGATTAGGTACCTGAATCCTATCCCAACTACTAGCAGACTCCAGCTGTGTTTAAATGTTTTTTGAAGAATTTCTGATGTTCAGTGGCTGCTGATTACTTCCAGATTTTAGTTCTACCCCAGTGGAGATCTGCTGCAAAGAGTTTAACGGTTGCTGTTAAAAATTGCAATTGCACCAATGAAATGTCTTCTTTAAAACCAGTTTGAAAACATGAACTGTTACCACAGCGTTAAAAGAAAAAAAAAAGAAAAAGAGAAATCCACTGACTCTTTGCAGTCAACACGATGAAAAAGAGACTCAAGCATGGTGTGTGCCAGAGTGGGGCTAGACACAGATTTATTTTGGGTTCTCTGAAGAGTCTTTCCATAGATATTACGGTCACATTGTTACCTTCAGCAGGATGATCTTGTACACTACATCAATACAAGCAAAACTCCTGTGGGACTGAAGTTAATGCAAGCTTTGTTTCAATCAGAGGCACAGGCATGGGCCCTAACTCTTTTCCTCCATCGGTGTGTGAGTGTTTTTGTGTGTGCATTTAGATATTTCTAAAGCTTTGAAGAATATATATACAATTTAAGATCAGTATAGTACAAAATTAAACAGGAGATTTGTTCGCCAAAGAAAAGAAACAAGAGGAAATTTTATTCTTGATTACGAGGGTGTAAATCTGAACTCAGTTTACTTCAGTAGGACTGCCTAATGGATAAATCATTGCAAAATTTGGTCTACTAACCCTTGGAGTCCGCTCTTTCTATGCGCACTTGAGGTCCCTTCTGTTTGCATGCTAATTTTAGGATGAAAAACACACTCATATCTGGAGACTTTATTGTTTCACCAAACAATGAGGCTAGTTAAAGAGAACAAAATCTGAGAAATATTTTAACACATGTTAAAATATTAACCTGCCTATGGCAGGTTTCTCTACTGACTTAAATTAAGCTCTTGTTATATTAAGTGAGTGGATAACTGCAAAACAGAAGGCAAGACTGCTCACTGTGTGAAAGTTTTATTAAGGCTTAGGGCAAAACAAATATTATTCAAATCTAAAGCAATCTAACTCTTTAGGAGACTCATGATCCATCATTTTTCAAGATTTACATTTCCTACTCACCTCAGTAAGAAATGCTAAATTTTAAATCCAGTACAGAAAACTGTTTTTCAAAATAAGAAATAGATAGATATTCAAATATTATGCAATATCCTCCCACAGTGAGTCATCTGTGAATCTGTGCAAAATGCTTGCCGCACGACTAAGAGAAAGTGGAACTCAACTCATTCTATGTTCACAGGTTTTTGGAATTTTTGAATAGAGATGGATCCACAGGATAAAATTCAGATCAGAAGTCTAAATTTTAAGACTGACAATGTTTAGATCCCAAGTCAGTAAAATTAGGGCTTCTGTCTAGATGTCAAGCTGTAGAATTGGGCAGATTATATTACAACCAGCAGAGGGCAGACAGTAACACACATTTACATTGCAAACCAGCCAATACATTGTCTTGAGTTCTTGTGTATTTCCAGCACTCATCCATAGGGGGGAAAACTGACTGTCTATTCAGAATAATCCTATAATAGAAGGGATTTCATTCATTACAGTGCCAAGGTGCAGTGGAATTAAAGTCACTGAATCCTATCACATCAAAAATTTATTAACTATTATTTTACTGGCGCTTCAGGAGGTAGCCGAGTTAGTCTGTTACAGGAAAAAACAACAAATGGTCTGGTAGCACTTTATAGACTAACGAAAGATGTAGATAGTATCATGAGCTTTTGTGGGCACAGCCCATTTCTTCAGATGACCAGAGTTAAGAGTTAGGGATATGAAAACTCTAAATAAACAGGAGAGAAGAAGGGGAGGGGGGAGAGAACAAAAAAGGGAGTGGGGTGGGAGACAGAGCATCATTAAGTATCTAGAGAATGGGTACTTAAACCTAACCAGATAAAAATCAGTCAATAGATAGATTCCTAAAACAGGAAGGATACCACTGAGGGAGCTGTTAGCACCTTCAGTGGTTATGAAGTAGGTAGAGTCCCCACCAGCCCATATCATGATTGAGTCCATTAGCATGTGAATTGAATTTGTGGATGAACTGGGATTCCAGGCTTTCTCTGTGTATTTGGCTTGTAGAGCTGGTTTGTGACAAGACAGCTACTTGCAGGTCTGTCAGACTGTGGTTAGGCAAGCTGAAATGCTCACCAACAGGCTTGAGTATATTCCCTTTACATATATCCGATTAGTGTCCACTGATTCTTTCCTGCAGAGACCGTCCAGTTTGTCCAATATATATAGCAGTGGGGCACTGCTGGCATTTGATAGCATAGATCAAATTACTGGATGTACAGTCAAATGACCCTTTGATTTTGTGGCTTATGTTGTTTGCTCCAGTGATACGGTACAGTTCTGTGGGGATCTGAAATTCTATTTTTGCCACCTCCACCTGAAGGAATATTTCTAGCACACCAATATACAACTTATATAAGGTGCGGCATCCCTTAGAGCTGCTATCAGGCACCACGCACCTGATTGCAGCTGTAAAGTGCGCAGCGTGCCAAGGGGCGGGGCCACGCATGCGTCGCACACCCGCTGCCCAGGGCACAGAAATGGCTCAAGCTGGCCCTGCACTGACGGCACTGTCTGAGAAAGAATTATGTCATTTCACTACATCCTACTACAAACAACTATATCTATTAGTACAAATGCAACATAGTCATTGCAATTGGTCACACCTTTTGTGTTTGTGTTACAGTGCACTGTAGTCTCATCTCCTGTATCAAATGGCCTTCCCTCCACAGAATATGTGTTACAATATTGAAAGATCCCAAGAAGAGAATTAATAGACATAGCTTCTGATACAAAAACTATAGTCACTGCAAATTATAGAACTGCATCCAAAGATCAATTGGGTGTAAGGGGAAGCATTTTGCTTCAGCTGACACTACTTAATTTGCACGATTTGCAATGTTGCCTAGCTAAGCAAAAACTGTGTGAGTGTGGGTGCTGTGACTTGTGAACCTGAAAAAGCCAGTGATGCAACTAACTCCTACCAAAACCCTTTCTCCTCTTTCTTGGATTCCACCAGGAAACAAACCAGTAAAATAAGTCACCTCTACCCTGTTGAGATCAAAGAACATGTGACAATCAAAAAAGGAAAGTGGAGAGTGTGGTTTGGAAACACAGGTGATTTGGGGACTGCAGTCAACAGCATGCATCTGAAGTATCTTCCCCTAAGAAATCCTTTGCAAGTTTTATGTTTCAGCCTAATTAAAAAAACATGGTTATGAGTCAATCTTTCCTACAAATCAGAACTCTAATATAACTTTATTAGGGGACAACTGTTTTGTAACCAGGCCCCCTAACTTGGGTTTGACCATCCAGATGGACACTAAAAGACATGAGAAGAAAGGCAGATAAAGCATAAAAGACACACCCCATACATTGCCACAAAGCTAAGTTAATGTCCTTCTTGAAACTCTAGGTGCTATTGTAATACAAATAAAATGATAATAGGATACAGACTACTTTGGCAGAAATGCAAGTACATTTGGTTGTGCTACCATTAACAAGTAGGACACATATTGGGTTAAAAGATGTCATGAAAGAAGAAAGAGAGCATTTCAAACAAATATGTTGAAAACTAATAGAAAACATAGTTCAACAGTAAAACACACATAGTGTGCATTTATACTGAACTGTAACTCGATATAAGATACACAATTTGAGCTCTGCAAATTGCATATCTTATTTTGATGCTATTTTGAAATAGCTTATTTAATCATTTGGCACTGTCTACATAGTGCCAAATTTCAAAATAAAGCGCTATTCCGAAATGTCCCTTCCTCCTCGTAGAATAAAGTTTACAGGGACATCAGAATAGTGAACCTGAAAGAACAGGCTTGCTGTGAAGATGTGGGATAGCTATTTCGGGATACTTCAATATTCCAAAATAGCACTGTAGTGTAGACAAACCATCAGTAATGAACAGACCACATTAAGTATCTTAAAGTGATCAGTTGTTTATCTTATTATTTTATCATCATTACAAGAAAAGTTTTAATAGGTTTCCTTTCTCAAAAGTAATTTCCATCTCGTTAACATGGAAGCTAACTTCAATGTTGCAATTTTATGTAGCATACCAAAAAGAAAAAGAAAAGATCCAGCCAGCACAGCAAAATAATGCACAGCAGGAAAACGTCTTAGATAAAATTGAAGTGTAATTCCTTTTAGTTCTAACAGAGCTAATGAATGCATTTTAATACAGAAGCAAATTAGACACAGATTGTTGGAATCATGGCCATATGAAAAATTTGCATGCAAAATATTTCATAGTATTTTCTAATTCTCTCATAAAACAGAAATTTTACAATGAGTTTATTTCTATATAACATCACATATGTCTGTTTCTGTTCTTGTTAACAATCCTCCTTCAAATCCTATTATTTATTCAGCTACAACCTCTACATACTCTTAAATAAGTTTCCAAATAGTGCTTTGCTCTTCTAGTCACATTATTGCTGATCCTCAAAAATGAATACAATATTTCAGATTCAGATCATGCTTCCTGAAACAGTTCAAAACATCCTTCCTTAAAGTATCCTTTCCAAATGCTGAATTTCAGCTCGTTGTCAAAAGGTGGGCTCTGAACACCAATACAATAACTCTCATAAGAACTTTATAACTGTTCTATGAATTATACAGTTTGACCCCAATTGCCAAGTTTTTCAAGACTTGCCCCCCACATAGTGCACCCCATTCTTTGACAAAATTCATAGACCCTTGAGCTAATCTCCTTACAGTTGTCTTTGAATCCATCATATGGTCAAATTGCAAAGAACTTGTCAGGAGCAGGACACTGTGTTTCCCTTCTTCATCCCACTTTCTTTTAACTTTCTAGAAGCATTTTACATGAGTCGACATCACTTAATGCTAAATTAAAATTGGATTCTTATGAGATCGCATGTTATAATCTCCTGGATGACAAAACCCTTCACAATGATGAATGTTTTACAAGAATACCAAACACATTTATAGTGATTTTGCCATTTGCTAAAAAGTGTTGCCAATCTCCCTTTGATTCTGAAGAAGCTGAACATCTTTATCCATTTGAAAATAAGATCCTGTGCTCATGAGATCTACACAAAGGCCCTTTTATGTGGGCCAAAAGGATGTTTCCCCCATGCCCATTTAATATGTTTCTGTGAAGTTCTGCGTGCTGCCCTTAGGGCCATCCACATGCTGGTGATATGCATGTAACTTGCACAGCAAGTTTTTTCACCCTCTGAATCACAATATCCACAGTTCAATCTGATAATGAAATTGACTAAATTTTTTTTAGGCATGCACCACACATTCAATAAGCTATTGCTTTGTGAATAGGCCCTGAGATAGGGATGCAGTTTACCAGGAACTTAGCATTTAAACTACTTTCATCTTGACAATGACTGACATGTCTCTCTGAGATTATTATATATTTAGAAGATTTTTGACGTCTCTGTACTTAAGGAACACATCTCATCATATTCTGTGAACTTCTGAACTTAGGCTTAAATGTTTAAAGAAGGGTCAAAAAGGCACCCTGCTACAAAAGTGTGCAACCTGCACCCAACTAATATCAGAGAAGAAATTCATGCAGGGAATAATTTTTAGTGTGTTCTTTCCATTTTAAAATTTTATACTTTATCTCTGAATATTTATCAGTGATATCAGACCCAGAACTACAGTCTAATGAAGCTGAAGGCAAACTCCAAGAAAAAAAAGTACATGACGTTCTTCATAAACTTTGTGAGAATTTCCTCAACACGTGCTTCTCCATTTATACAACAGATCAAGGAAGGCGAGAATCCAATTTCAAATCAAATAACCTCCACATCGATGTGCAATGCAGTTGACAGTGCACTCTCATCAACTCTGTGCTTTCTGGTGGGTAATGTGCACAATATAACTTAGAGTAGCCATTTGGCAGAAAACTACTGTAGTCAAATTGAAATAGCCTTTAGTGCTTTAGTTAAAATGGAGTCCCATAATGTATACTTGTAATTTGATGAAAAATAGTATGTTTAAATTAAGAAAAAATGTGCAGTACAGGTGCGAAGAGCACAGTGACATAAATGTCAGGATCTTATTTTTAAAATGTTAAGGTATAGAGCAGCACACAAGCACAATTTGTTAGGAAATACAAGATCATATACCACTGACCAAAGATTTGCTGCCACATTCTTGTCATAGGCAACAATAAAACAGGAGTTACCTACAGATAACTGCCTCAGTGAAAGTGGCATTTTTAAACTGATATCACAGTGTAACACAAACATTAATTGCACCAAGAGATATGAAGGCCACACTGACCATATGCCATGGCTAGTGTGGTATAATCTAATTTTACACAAAGCTGCTTCACAGAAGTATGTCTGTTTTTTAAGGAGTGAATTATATCTGTTTGTGGTTTAGAAAATGCCTGTCCTCTGAAGTGGTCAGTTACTTGAAGAGATTGGGATCGGGTGATATATTTGGATCAAATAAACATCCACAAATTTGGATAACTATTCAAAACTTACCCAAACCTTTGTTGTTCCACAATTGTCTGAAAATGTTGTAAGACTATACTTTTTGGTGAGTTTTCCAGTTTTTCCTGAATAGGCCAAATATCTTACTAGGAACAATAGTTGTTACAGTATTCTGGCATTTATTTTCTAGTTTCACATGAGGCAAACCTGTGAGAAACAGCAAACTTTAAAAAGGAAAAATATACCCTCAAAATTTCTCATAGCTCAAAACACATTTGGATTTGTTTCAATTTTTAACTCAAGTTGTGTACCATTTGTACCAGTTGTGTACTTGAGCTCTTTCATTCATGTTATCTGGCAATCTGGTGCATGATACCTCTGAAGAAATACAGTAGTATTGACTTAAAAGATGTCTTTTCCACAATGCTCCAGTCCTACAATGAACTGAAATAGGTGCTTAACTTGAAGCCCATGAGAAATCCTATTGAATTCCATGGGATCCGTGACTTAGAGATGGAGTCATTGTTCATTGAATTATAATCAGAGAATTCAATGAAACACTCGAGTTCATCTGGCTTTTAGATGTGTTTACCACCTTTACTCCTAAATGTTAAAATAGGCTATGCAGCTGTTCATCAACTAGAATCTGATAAAAGTACTGTCTACATCCAAGATCATTGGTAGGTCTATTTATAGAGAAGTGATAACAGAGATCTTAACCCAAGGAACATGACCTCTGATGGATTTAAAAGGAGCATAGACAGCATCATTATTATTGATCATAATTTTTTTATTTCTCAAGTCTTCCTGTTTGTTTTCAGACAAGGGAACAATCTTTCCATATTTATGCAAAGGATGTGCTTTCTGGTTTCCAGTGACACCATTGTTTTTCCTAGTCATTTTTAATGTTTATTGTATACTTACTTTTTAAAACACATCAAATTATTGAAGGTGTGGCAGGACTAAACATACTACAACCTTTCTCTGCCTGAAATAACAGTGACGGGAATTGGTGACCAGGTAGTTGTAATGGGGTGGGTTTACATATCTGTAGTGACCACAGAGTTCTGCTTCTTTTATTAATTAGAGTTGCTAAATCAGAAATGGACAAGGATCATGATATCAAGCTACTCCTTAAGTAAGGAATAGAACTTAGATGTAGGACAGGAGAATAAGGGCCATATTTGCAGCCTTGTATTATCTAGGTCTTAATTTCTGAGGGTTCACATTGTGCCTACGAATCAGGAACTTCGATACCCAGGGGCAATTATTGCAGGGTCTAATAACTGAAGGTGTAAAACTGCACATGAAGAAATACAAGCTAATATTTGAAAATCTGCCTCTAAATGCCTATTAGATTTTGATTACCATAGTCTGAGACTAGTGAACCTCTGACTCGTTTAATTCACTGAGCATCTAACAGACTTAGTTTGCTGACTGGCTGAATCTTAGGTGGCAATACACACTATATAGTTAAACATAAAGGAATCTATGAGATGTGGGGATTGCTTTTTCTACCTAGAGTTCATCTTCAAATAATGAGCTAGAGGAGGGGGAGCATTCCCACTTCTCTCAAGTTTTGTGTTAAGGTGAAAGAATGTGTGTAGAAATCACACAGCTGAAACAAAGGCACCGATGTACTGGAACGGGGCTCCAGGAAGTGGTCCTCAAAAATTCACCACCAAACTGAGCAGGAGGATTAGGGTTATTTCCTTGCTTCTGCTGGAGCTCACCCCTTTCTGAATATTGTTCAACAACTTCTGCGGAAGACAACTTTTATCCCTGTGGCTTATAAAAACACTTCTCAAGAGTAAATTTTTGGCCTTTGAATTGTGCTAGATTCCACCATGTTGCAGGCACTGTAAAAAAAAATTCCTTAGAGATTATAGTGAGAAGCAATCTTTTTGGTTACTGGGGCAAGAAAAATCAGGTTGTCTTATTCTCACTGTTGGTGTGTCTATAATAAGAACATTTCAATTTCTTTTTGAAAGAATAAAACTTTATTGAGAAGCAAAACAACTTTTTTATTATTCTTCCAACTTAAAGATATGGATGATGAGCTACTCGAAGAGGAAGGAGAGGAAGGATGATACAGTGACCTGGGTGCTACCTTGGGTGTGGGAGCACCCTGATTCAAGTCCCTCTCTCTCATAGACTTGCTCAGTGCCTCAGTTTCCCATCTGTAAAATAGAGATAATACCATTTCTCTATCTTTACAACATCACTATGAGGTTCAGGACATTAAAAGTTTGCGAGAAGCTGAAATACTATGGTAATGGAGGTCACAGTTACCTTACACAGAAAAAAAAATGCAATGACAACTCTCTCCCATGTTACAGCTGTTTCTCTGGCAGGATCCTGACATTTTCAGAAATCAACTGTGAAAATGTGCTGAGTGTCAATACCCAACAAAATGTCTCCTCTCTCATTTTCTACCAGTGTAGACCATGGGATTACTCACCTGTGTAAGAGTAGCAGGACTGGCTCTCTCACAGAAAGACTCTCATGGTTCAATGGCAGATTTAAAGAGCTTGCATTCCAGATCCCTTTTTCAGTTAAGCACAAGACATGAGCAACTTTTGAGATGAGAGTCAGCTCTCCTTTATCAGCTAGCTCACCTAATAGAAAACTGGCTGAGAAGTTCATGAGCTTCTGTTTTTAAGTTCAGCATCTATCCAGTTGTTCTAATTACTAGGAAATTGAAACTGGCAGGTCTAGGGACATTATTTTACAGTGGATGTAGAGACATTTGTTGACCTTGGCTGATTTCCTTGAAAAAAATGCTTTTAAAAAAGTCATTAAGGATGGCAAATTGAAAAATATTTTGCAACAAAACAAGGGCCAACTTTAACCCTTACACAAACACTCACGGTTCCCAGAGGACATCAGTGGAAGCTGCGTGTTTATGTTTGAAAAGAGAATGAAGATTTAGAAGGGGAATGTGAAATTATTTTGGGGTCCCTATTAAAGGTTGCGAGGAAGCGCTTCTTTGCTCTGTAACTCATCAGCCCCCGTAACACAACCCTCCGAAATGAAATCTGTGATTTTGTCCCTTACAGAAACCAGATCCAGAGACAGAGAGGAAATAATAGGAGGAAAGGCGTACCAAGCCTGTCTCCCTTCTGTCAAGTTAGGGACCTGCTTTAATGGAACTGCATTTAAAGACAATGCTGACTACCTCCTTCTTTTGTTTAAGAATCTGCATTCATTTTTTCCATTTTTTAAATGTCTGGTTTTAAAAGGTTTATGTTAGACATTTGTTCTTAGCATGTTGCTAGCAATGCTAAAATCAGCCCATCTAAAAACTGACATCTGTGCTAATTCAGTGCCATGCCTCCATACAACATTCATCCAAGAAAGTGGCATCTCAACAAAGCAAGCAATGAGGAGAGCTCAGTGGGCCTGAAGGTTTGGCTAAGCAGGCAGTAGGTCAACCTCTAGAGTGACCAGCTGTCTGGTTTTTGACTGGAATACTAAGTTGAAAAGGGATCCTGGTGGTTCTGGTCTGCAACCCGGATCAAGCTGTTGACTGTCCATTTGGCAGTTCCATACAGCGCAGCTGGCAGCCTACCTGTTAGCCTCCTTAAGATGCAGCTCTCTGGAATCAGCCAGAACATTCCACCTCTGGCTCCTATGTATAGGAGCAGCCAAGGGGCTCTGTGCGCTGTACGCACTCTCTGCTCCACCCCCCCCCACTCCCATTGGCTAGGAACCATGGCTCTGCACCCCAATCCCTTCATCCCCAATGCTACCCCAGAGCCTGTGCTCTCAATCAGAGCCTCACTCCCTGCACCTCAGTCCCTACCCTAGCCCTCATCCCTCCTGCCCTCCAAAACACTCAATGTCTGCCTGGAGCTCCTCCTACACCCCAAACATGTCCCCTCCAGCCCCATTCCTGAGTCTGCACCCCCAACCAGAGCCCTCATACTTCCCCACACTTCAGACTCTTAGCTCCAGCTCAGTCCCTTCTCCAGCTCCCATCCCTGGTCCCATCTCAGAGCCCACATCCCCAGCCAGAGTCCTCACCCCCTCCTGCATTCCAACTGACTGTATCAGCATGGAGCAGCCTCCCACACTCTGAACTCCTCAACCCCAGCACCACCCAGGATCCCCTCCCCTGTTGGAAGCTAGTAGTGGCTGAACCTTGAAATATTCAAATTGGAAACTTGTCCCAACTTTTTCAGACGGAAGTAACATACAAACTATGGTGTGTTGTGTACACCCATGCCACCTAGAACCCACAAGCAAAGTTGGGTCACACCTGGAACACCACCAAAGAAAAACCCCTGTACTTCAGAAAGTGATGTTAGGGATTCTGCACGTGGCACTTTCCCCACCTCGGACAATATTGAGCCAATACTGTGCTGCATAGGAGATGTTAAATGTCAGATGAGATGTAAACCCAGGTGCTAACCCACTGTGGTAATTAAATATCTTGGTTATATTCCATATGTAGTATATTCTATTCCTACTTTTTATTAAATGTAAATGTGGATATGTTATTTTTTATCTAAAACGATACATGATGTGAATCATGGCCAATGTACTGTTCACAGGCCAAATCCAGCTCCCATTGGAGCCTGTGGTATTTTTTCCTCTTGACTTCAGTGGGAGTCAGATCATATACAATGGGAGCAGTCTTAATTTTTGAGATTTACATTTTCAAAGGGCTTGATATTTATACAGCTCCTACCATGGGGGATCCACGTCCATGACTAGGACACTTATGTGCTACAATATTATAAATTAGTAGTAATAGTAATAGGATTTTTGCATTTAATCTTCAAAGGTTATCTTCACTGATTTGTCTCCTGTTTTCATATTTTGCTTCTGACTCCTAAAAAAATTTAAACAAAGCTTTAAAATAATCAGATGTGACTGCATAATCATTAACAAAAAAGGACACAAATAACTGTTATTAAACACTTCTGCTATATACAAGCCAGCAAGCCCTCAAAAATGTGCCTGCTGCCAAATAATATGTTTATGACCTCCACAAAAAATTAGTGATATCTCCACTTCCAGAAAAAGAATAGTACAACAGGATGTTACTGTAGAGTGTCTCACAATTAAGATTCCATGATTTGTATAAATGAACTGATCATTGGTATATCATAAAGGGTTAAAATAAATAATGAAAATTAAATTACCACTGATAATTAAAAACAAAAATATATTGAATCATTCTATTTATTTACTGTCTAATTTATAAAATTCAATAATTTACAGTAGGTTTCCCAGTCATAAATATGAATAAATCATGATTTTACAGTCAGTGCACTCACACATAAAAGAGTATAGGTGGTCAGAAACAGATTAACATTTTGCTGCAAATTTCAACATTATGAAATTTCCTTTCATCCCAAATCAGAACAAAAAGTCAAAATTCTGAAATTTACCACAAAATGAAAATTCCAACATATTTTGTTTTGGAAACATTACAACAATCTTATCTAAAGAAGGTTGAAATGTTTCATTTCTTTATATTCAAAAAGATTATTTTAATTTTATTTTATTGTTTTGATTTTTGTTATACAGGCAGTCCCCGGGTTACACGGATCTGACTTACATCGGATCCCTACTTACAAACGGGGTGAGGCAACCCCGCACTAGCTGCTTCCCCCCAGCAGACCAGGGAGACGCGGAGCAGCTTTTCTCAGCAGACACCTCAGCTTGAGAATAAAGGACTGAGGGAAGTGAGGTGTGGGAGAATAAAATTGAGCTTTGGAGAAATGTTTGGCTAGAGTTTCCCCTACAATATGTACCAGTTCCGACTTACATACAAATTCAACTTAAGAACAAACCTACAGTCCCTATCTTGTACGTAACCCGGGGACTGCCTGTAATTTGTATTGAGATTATATGTATATCAATCATCATATAACATAAGTCCAAATGAAACATTTTGATATAGCCCATCTAGAATATCAACATGTTCCCATGAAACATTTTAAATTTTTTGAATTAGCATGTTCTAGTGGAAAAACTGCTCCATTGGATTTTTTTTAACCAGACATATAAAATACAATGATATCCTCTGGATTGCAAGTTCCTATATAAAAGTAAAATCTACACAATAGGAGTTCTCCTAACAGAGACAATTATATACACTGATAATATTGCATAAAATATCTCTCATACTAAACTGCACAATAAATTGGAGAATGGAAAGGTTAAGGTTAGACATGGAAAAAAAAGCATAAATGTGCCTTTGCCTAATAGCTCTAGCTTGTTAACTAAATACAGGGTGTCTACTGCTTTTTTTCATGAGAAAAAACTCCAGGGCTGATACTTGCTATTGCTACAGAATATCCTCCGATTGTCTGAGCATGAATCACAGGTTGAATTCAAAGAGACTTTATGGCCAATTCAGAAAGAAGAATTTCACACTAATGTGGCCATGCACTGAGTTGTGTGCAAAAGTTAGGAGTTCATACAGCACTGCAAGTGAAGCAATCCCATATTACCTTGAGCATCCTGGTCTTTCAGAGTGTATGAGGTACATGTGAAGTTCCATTATAGAGTTTGCATCTCATTATTTCTTATCCACACATATGGCTAGGTATTTCTTGCAATAGTGGGAGGAAAATACAATATGGATAACAATTCAATCATGTTCTAATACTCTGTCCTAAAGAAAAGTTTGTAAATGGTACAGATCATCCCAGTAGGGTGCTTGCTGGTGCTATAAGAGCAAACAAGGACAGGAAATTTTGGACCAGAGTTTAAGTAAATACAAAGGATATTAAATGATTCTGAAGCATGGCAGAGATATTTTGAAGCTTATATTATCTTAGTGGCTACGTCTAGACTGGCATGAATTTCCGAAAATGCTTTTAACGGAAAAGTTTTCCGTTAAAAGCATTTTCAGAAAAGCACTTTTTGCGGAAAAGCGTCCGTGGCCAATCTAGATGCAGTTTTCCGCAAAAAAGCCCTGATCGCCATTTTCGCGATCGGGGCTTTTTTTCGGAAAACACTAGTATGCTGCCTACACTGGCCCTTTCAGGAAAAGTCTTTCTGAAAAAGACTTTTGCCCGAACGGGAGCAGCATAGTATTTCCGGAAAAGCACTGATGATTTTATATGAGATCGTCAGTGCTTTTCCAGAAATTCAAGCGGCCAGTGTAGACAGCTGGCAAGTTTTTCCACAAAATCAGATGATTTTGAGGAAAAACTTGCCAGTCTAGACACAGCCAAGATGTTTGGCAGATAGTAATGCTGACATCATTCACTCAAGAGACTTGATTCAACTGCACATTGATAACATAAAATTTTGATATAGACGAAAAGAAAGTTATCAGAGCTGACTGAGTCACATTCTAATTTCAAGCATCCCCACTCCTCTTTCTTTAATTACTAGTTTCTTGGAATTTTTATTCCATATAACAATAAGAAAAATATATGAATGCTTTCCTAGGGGGATAAATACTTTTTCATTTGGTAAGTGTGATATAACAACACTGTACTCCTTCTCCAGCCCTACCACCACCCACTACTTGTTTTTAAAGGGACATATCCAGTAATTTAAGGTCTCTATAAAATAGGATAGCAAATATCCTTCTGTTAGTAATGATGTATTAAAAAAATATTTGTTGCTTTATCCAGTACCACGTGGCCATGGTAGTGCATTATGAATATAATGCATCAACTACCATCCATGCCAGTAGAGGAAGCAAAAGTAATTAAATACAGGTAGGACCTCCTGGTCCACCACCCGAATTATGGAGTTTCTCAGACCAGGGGAGGTCAAGGCTCCCCTCCAGGCTCTTGGCCCTGCACCCTGCCGCTGGCCCCACTGCCTCCAACCCTGCCAGTGCTGCACTCCCACCTGGAGATGGGGCTGTGCTCCACACCACTCTGGGGGCTCCAAGCCTGTCTGTCTCCAGCCCAGCTTGGGGTGCGCACCCTGTTCTGATGGCTCAGCCGGGATGCTGGCACCACTGCCTGTGGCCCAGGCAGGGCTGTGCCCTATGCCACCATCCCCAGTTGGGGGGGGGGGTGCTGTGCTAGCTACTGCGCTGGCCTGCTGCCACCAGGGCTGTGCTCACCACCATCATCCAGCCCCTGAACCTGGCCACATTTCAAACTGTTCTGACAGCTTGGCTACATCATTAGTAGTGCTAATTGTTGTGGTTTTATTGCAACTCTTTTGGTTGAGGATAGGAGCAGGAGAATTAAAGCTGCTGGAATCAAGACTTTTTTAAAATAAAGATTTTCAGACATTAGGGCTGTGAAGAAAATGTGACTTGGGTGTATCTAAAAGGCTCAGAAACCACAAAGAACCCCAAATGTATTTATTTGATACCTGTGTAGCTCTTGATCGCTAATGTTACATAGGAAGAAAATATTCAACAAGCAGAAAGAGCTGTTGAAAAATGTTCTTTATTGAACATGCTGAGTGTGGTGTTGCAGCCTGGCCCTGCCTTGCATTACTGAGCCTTTGGTGTTCCACCAAACTTAGTCACTCCTGAAACCTGACCATCTTCATTCAGTTCCACTCATCACCTTGCTCAAAAATGAATGGAAAAATACACAGGAGCAGAGGAATTAGCATATGGTGTCAGATATAAACCTAGATCTGTCTCTAGCAGCGGCTAGTACCAATTGCCTCATTGGAAGGTACAAGAACCACTGCTTTAGGAAGATGTGGGATAATCTGTCCCTCAGAGCAATCTCCTAATATTGCACAATAATACCAGGTATAAATGGGCTGGTGACCTAAAGCATGAGGTTTTATATTCCTTCTCAAGCTTTTAGTATCGATAACAACAGTTCTGGATGTTCTTGTGATCTGGAAACTTTTGTTAGTTGTCCAAAGAAAGTCTCATCTATCTCACCCTCTGGTCTGGTAGTGTATAGGTTATCTGCCCTTTCCAACACCACCTTTGTTGCTCTTGCCTTTAATCTTAACTCAAAGACTCTCAACAAGCTTTTCAACAGTTCCATACTAGAGCTCTGAGCAATCTTATTGCTCTCTTACATACAGTGCAACTCCTCAACCTTTCTGCCCTGCCTGACCTCCCTGACCAGTCAGTGCCATCCCTAGGAAGGTGAGGGGCCCAGGACAACCTCCTCTCTGCCCAAGGCCCCACCCTGCCCTACTTATTCTTACCCCAGCTCCACCCCTTCCCACCCTTTCTTCCAACCCTCCCTCCCTTCATAGAGGATTACCAGGCAGCCTGGCACCAGCAGCAGGAGTCAGACATCCCCACACACTCATCACTGTGGCAGGAAGTAGTGAGACCCAGACCTAACCCACTCCACTTCCTGAGCTCCCAGCTGTGGGCTGGAGCTGGGATGCTCCACTTCCCACTGTCACAGTGAAATGAAGCAGACTGGGACTGGGTTGCACCACTTCCCGCAATTCCCGATGCCTCTGCTGAGCGCACAGATGAGCCCAGCCCCAGTAATCTACCAGGCTGCCCCAGGTCCCACGGGGACCCACATAGTACAGAGCCCAAAGTGGCTGCCTGGAATCACTCTGTGAACAGTTTATTCCTATCCATGATAGTGCTCATGTCATGGGAATTATCCCACCAAGTCTCTGTCATTCCAGTTGTATCATAGTTCCTTGACTATACCAGAACTTCCAATTCTTTCTGTTTGTTTTCCAGGCTTCCTGCTTTTATGCACAGGCACTTAAGATAATGATCCAATTGACCTATTTTCTCAGCATGAATTGGAAGGCCTCCCATGTTGTACCCTCCTCTTTGTGTCTCCTTTCATAATCCCACTTCACCATTTACCTCAGGGCTTAGATCATCACCCCCCAGCAAACATAGTTTAAAACTTTTTTCACTAGATTATCAGTCTTGCATGTAAAGATGCTCTTCCCTCTTTGTTAGGTGGATTCCATCTCTTTCTAGCAATCTTTCTTCCCAGAACAACCTTCCATGGTCAAAGAACCCAAAGCCTTCTCTCCAACACCATTCATACAACCATACAGTCACCTTTACAATTCAATGGTCTCTCCCTACAGCATGAAGGATGGATGAGAATATGACTTCAGCCTCAAACTCCTTTATCCTTCTTCCCAGAGCCACATAGGTTGTGTAGTGACCCATGCAAGATCATTCTTGGCATTATCACTGGTGGCCAAGTGGAGAAATAGGAAGGGGTCCGATGGCTTGATAAGTCTCGGCAGGAATTCCTTCACATCCTGAATTCTAGCTCTAGGCAAACAGCTGTTAAAAAAGATGGCCTCTAGCTGCAGCCCTCCTGGCCCTTCTGAAGAGTACAGAAATTGTCTGTGCTAGACTCCATTGGTCCTTGAACCCTGGAGAAATCCAGGATAGAGGTGTGCCCATCTCCCATACAGAAAATGAGAAGCTCCTTGAATCCTTTCCCAATAGAGCACTTGCACTGAGTTAAGCATGGTCAAGCACAAAGCACTTCAGCAAAGAAAGGTAGTATTTAGTACAAAACCAGACTGTATTATTTTAAATGCTGTGCTACACTCCAATTCTTGACTACTATATAGTCAAACTCATTTATTAATACACCATCTCATTTATAGCACATTTCCATTCCTGGTCATTAGTGACACCCTAACTAAGATTAAAGACCAGAGAGTTCAGCAACTGCAGTTTGGTGTCTTGTTTTTGCTTCTTCATTGCAGAAACATTTGAGAAGCTAAATTAATTGAGACACACAAGCTAAAGGTACTTTCATTTAGCCAGCAAGGAAGTGTGGAGCAAACTATATATACTCTATCATTGTGTGCTCTCTATTTGGCTTTGGCTATAAGCTAACCAAGGAATAAAATCTATTTACAACAGTTGAAGGGAAAAAGTATTAATAGAAAAATTGCCCTCCCAGTGGAAGTGGTCTGCTCTTATATTGTGAGACGAGTTGTTCTTGGCTCCATCATTTGTAAGTCTGCTGTACGAAGGGTGAATACACCCCATTATTGGAGCTGTGCACAACCTTGCCAGACCTAAATGCCAAGACATAAGCAAGTGAGAGTGAAGCATCAGTGGCAAATTGGAATCTAAGGCCTTTTGTGCTTGTTAAATGGTGGAATGATTATAATTGGAAAAAGTGATGTGCATTAGTTCTGAGTGAATGTACAAGAAATGACAAGCGTGTAACTTAATGATTACTTCACAACACTCAGGACTGCCTTCTAGTCTTCCACTGAGCAGCTCAGCCCTACAGCAGAGAAAACTGCATGTCTTCTTCAGCTATTCATGGGCATCCTTCACAGGTCACATGGAAATAACCCTGAAGTGATAAGTCTTGGTTTAGGAAGTCTGCTGCTTAAGCTTGTATAAGTCATTGTGACAGAGTTCTTTTCTCTCCCCACAAACTATTCTGTTTGTTGGCAGCAACTGGTCAGAGTCTTGTTTTAAATGAAGCTAAATACTGTATGTTTAATCTCATAGGCAGTGAGTATTAGGAAATGACGCTGATTATATTTATATGTTTTATTGGATGAAACCTTTCCCATGTGTTTTGGTTTCATATTCTTTCAAGGGGATAAGAAAATTAACACTTTTGTGGGTCCATGTTTCCATTTTTATAATGAATAGAAATATTTTTTTCCAGAATATGAAAAGCTACAATCAAATTAACCCTCTTCAATTTTTAAACAATCTTGGTTTAGGAGGGAGAAAATGCTTGGCAATCTCTTAAATGAAAGGTTTTTGCTAAGTGTTAGATTCACATAAAGATTCTGGATAAAATGCTCCAAGAAAATATATTGTACATAAATCTACCACCTAAGTTGCAGACAAAGTGTCAAGAGGCAATCATCTCCAAAGAAAGTTTTCCCTCACAACAGGAACCTTGTCAGGGTCAGTGTTACACAGATCTGGGATAGAGTTTAACTCCTATGGTGAACAAATAGTCTTCAAAGAATGTTACAGTTTGCAATTAAGCAATATGGCTAAACGGAGTTATCCTTTTGAGTTATCCTTTCTAACAGTGAAGCACCAACTATAAGACGACATGGATAAAGCATGACCCATAGTAATTATTTTCCCAGGTCTATTTGTAAATTTTAATATGCATTCTTTCAACTCAGAAAAATTCCATCTTCTCAGGTTCTTGACCTGAATTTTTAATAGATAAATGAAAACTTGCAATTCCTTGCTAGGTCAGTTGGTGGCACATGATGAGATGCAGTGTACATTTAAACTAGAAAGTACTGCTTGGATTGAGTACAATAGAGACCACAGTACTGGATGCACAATTATAATGGTGGTTTTAAAAAGTAATAGTTTGTATTTGAATATCACCATTCATCTGATGATCTTTATAACATTATTTAAATGTTCATAAGCCTATAAGTAGCTAAATAGTATACCGGTTTTACAGATGTATAAAATGAGGTTAAGGAAATTGAGTAACTTGTCCAAGTTCACACAAAGAATCAGTGAAAGAGCCAACAATAGAATTTCAAAGTCCTGACTTCCAGTCATTTGTTTTAACCAAACACCAGATATTTTTATCCAGTTTGCCTGGCTCTTCAAAAATAAATTCCCTCATCAATTTCTACCTCCTTGCCACTCTTTCTTGCTTTCTAATTAGTGTTATAGTGCAATTAATGACTTTTTGGACTCAATACTATTTATTTCAGTTTTTAGAAGTCCTTTTTAGTAGAATAACTATGAAGTTCTATTGGCACCGACTGTTTCCCAACACAATTTTAAGGATTCTTTGGAAGGAACCACTCTGTTTGATGGAATAGTAGAGAAAAAACTTTTGTTCTCTTTTTCATTAGGTATGTCCATTTGAATATATGATTTACTGTGGAAAAGGATGTTAATAAGAAAAGCTTTTTTTTACATTTATTAGTGGAAAGAAGGCCTGACAGTTGGGAAGGAGAATGTATTATAAAGATTATCGTGTAGGTAATATCCTGTATATTGAGTCTAATTACCCATTTAAAGTTAAAACAGGAGTTGTTAAGAATATAGTGAATTACACTCTAATGATTAGTGATGAGAATCACCTAGATAATGAAATTGGTATTGAGAAACAGATTTTTAGGCAGAATGATTATCCTGTGAGATTGATTAAAAGGATAATTGTAGAACAATGTAACCTTTTCCATAATAATGGAGTTGAACTTGTTTAAAGCCATTTGTCATAATAGTGTGGCTCTGCCATATCATAAAGAGATTTACCATGGATTAACAAGATATTTATAACTTCTAGTAAAGTGAGGTATTCTCAGACCTGAGCAATATGGCTTCAATAGAGCTGCATCAAAAGTTAAGGATATAGTGGAACCTTTTAAATTATTTAGACGTATAAAGTTCCACATAGTTGCATATTTTCTGATGTAGAAGAATGCAAATAGAGGATAGACCACAATCCTGAAAAGTAGTTGAGTCTTGGGGATGAGTTTTCCATTCCTTTCACTGAGGACCTATGGGTGCTATAGCACTCTTTCACTTGCTTGCTTACAAGACCAGACTGCTTTGCAACAGTTGGCAAAGCAAGGGTACATCTACACAGTGACATTATTTCAAAATAACTTAATCCACATCTACACAGCAGGCAGTTATTTTGAAATAATTTCAAAATACTCTCAAGCTGGAGGACTTCTTACTCCAGCTCCTGTAACCATCATTGTACAAGGAGTAAGGGAAGTCGGAAGACGAGTGCTCCATTTTAAAATAAGTGCTGTGTAGCTGCTCCCACTTTAAAAATAAGTTAAACAATTGACGTAGCTCAAATTGAATAGCTTATTTCGAGTTAAGCCCTGCTGAGTAGACACACGCAAAGAGAAAACAGACAACTTTAAGGTCCTACCTACTAGGATTTTAGAAAGAAAAAGTACCTACAGTTTGAGATGAAAACAGTTTCTAGTCCTTGTGACATGCTTGTGGGAAAGCCAAAAAAAAAATACAGAGGATGCTTTTTGGGTTTTTTAATTTCAAGTTTGTCACAATGGGAAATTTTCCCTAATTGTTACTGTTTGTGGGGAATTCTTCAGAATAAGGTGCAGTCTCATGGCATTTTATTATCATGCAGTAGTAAAGCACTGACAGAAAGGAAATATTTCTTCTTTTGTTGTAGGGGCACAGGTGAGAAGCTGGATTTTCACTCATGAGTACAGTAGGGTGATGAAAACAGGGAGCAACCTCCCTCAAGGAAACAAAATGATCACTATAATGATGAAGATGATGTATTTGTGAGTCACAGCCTTTTAGGTGATTAATAAAAGATGTCGAGGCTCTGTTCTCACTTGGTCCCTTTCACAAAGACAGACATACTGACTCTAATTTTTTCCCCATAGATTGCATTTGTTCAGGTAATTCCATAGGCCTAAAAGGGAATTCTCTACCTTAGCATTCTTGCAAAAAAAAAAATTCCAGCAGATAGTTGCTAATGAGCATTTGCAGGTATGCAAGTAGATAGGACCCAAAGAATGATCTGAAAACAGTGCCTATAAAATAGTTTCTCAAATACTTAAAATAGCTTTAGGTTAATAAAATCCTTTTGTAAATGATCATACATTCTTTGGAGTGAGTGTATAAACTTAAATTCTGAGAAATTATTTTCAGTTAAATTTGTTATTTAAATGTTTAATGTAAAAAGCCTATATTATCTTGAATTGTACAACAACCTTCTGCTTGGAAGGATTGAGGGGAGCGATTGATGACTAAACAGCTATAATTTGGCATGTGTCCAACCTAAACCTTAATTGGCATCAGAGATGTAGTCTCAAAATTGGCTTCAATTTGAGTCTTGCTGCCTCAACCATTTGACTGGAATAAGTGTTCTCACTGGCAATGTAATTGATAATGCACCATTGTTTGGGGAGCTGATAGCTAAACCAGACTGCTGTATTCTGAAATTATTAGATAAATCTTATAAAGAATTGCTGGCTTATTTGATATAGTCTAATTAATCTGATCATTTAATTAATTGGATGATTCTATATTAAACCATTTTTATTTGATTTGTTTATATTTATTTTATTTTATACATTTTGCTTAGTTATTTAGTTTAAATAATATATAAAATTGGATATCTGTATGGTCCAGACATTTCTTCCCTACATATCAAGATGCAAGACCTCAGAAGTCCCAGAGTAGAATACAGAAATAACTGTGTAACCCATCTAGCAACTGCCCACAGAACTGCTTCTATAATAGTATATATAACATAGCAGCATAAATAATGTAGGTGTATTTGATGTACCTTAGTCCGAATTTCTCCAGCGGCCCAACAGTGGGTGATCAATGGCAGAAACTTTCCCATCAACTTCCCTTATCCTTCACCACCTCAAGGAGTTCCAAAGTCAATAGTGGCATCCTTGGCATTCAGTTTAGTGGGCCTTTGCTAGACTCACTAAATTGAACAGTAGACTGACTTCTGCAGCATCGAGCCTCCATTTAGTATAGACATAGCCTTAGTTGTAAAACATTTGAGGGCACGAGGTGAATACCAGCCTATCAGCCTAAATGTTGACCAAATCCCCTAAGTACAATGATATACCTCAAACCTCAGTAGTCCATAGAACTATGGCCAATGTCCGAATGACTAAAACCCATTAAAGATATACTACTCAACCCACTTTTGAATGTCTTTCACCAAAGCCAAAATTTACCTACTGCACATTCATCTGGACTCCCTTCTTCAAGAGGGAAGTTTATATCACCACCACCAATGAACCAAGTGCTACTCTGTAGGGTCATTTCTAAAACTCTCCTTCTCTGCCATAGGTCTGCTTTGTGGCAGGGCATATGCTGATATCTCATAGATAACCATATTCCCTATCCTCAACCTATGGCTATCTGCTTGTCTCGTTTTTCCACCCTCCTGAAACCCTCAGCAGTCTCTGGCTCAGGATGAAGCTTCCTCATTCATTTTCTTTTTTCCTCCAGCAACAATTTTTTTACATCCACTTTTCAAGTTTTTCCTTTTGCCTCTATACGATCTAGTTTTCTAAAGACCTAATTCAGTATATGGATTTTCCTTCTAGCCTTTGCCTCAACAACCTCTCCTGAAAAAATGAGTCTTGTATCAGCTTAAAGACTAACAGATTTATCTGGGCATAAACTTTCATGGGCAAAAACCCCACTCCTTCATTATTTTTGCGGATACAGATTAACACACCTATCCTTCTAAAACTAGTCACCTCACCTGGCCTACCCATAAGTGAACCTACATCTCAGGTCTTTGCCAATTTGTTACTCTTGTCCAGAACACAGAGCACTGACTACCTCAAATGTGGCAACTCATTTTAGATTATTCAGACACATGATACACAAGAAGCTATTCCTGTAAAGGTCTCATAAATCTCATAAAAAAACATCTTTACTGATTTCACATGTGGAATATCTATGATGATGCAACATGGTGAAGAAGCATTACCTAGTCACCAATACAAAAAGAAAAAGGCCATCAGAAGAGAGAGAAGTAGGGAAAAGCAGGTTTCTGATCCTAGCTTATGAAATCTCACTAGTGTTTTTTTTCCCAACTCTTTTTGCTTGTATCTTGCTTGATTTGTATTTATAATGATTTCCCCTGCTGAACAGATCTTACTGCTACTGATGATGTTCAATCACCACACTTTGTTAATTCATTAATTTAACCAGATCTGTTAGAACTAGAGCTGTGGACATCACTCTTTGACAGTACAGGCAGTCCCCGGGTTACATGGATCCGACTTACATCGGATCCCTACTTACAAACGGGGTGAGGCAACCCCGCACTAGCTGCTTCCCCCCCAGCAGACCAGGGAGACGCGAAGCTAGCGCCCGCCCCCAGCAGACCAGGGAGACGCGGAATGGCTTTTCTCAGCAGACACCTCAGCTTGAGAATAAAGGACTAAAGGAAGTGAAGTGTGGGAGAATAAAACTGAGCTCTGGAGAAATGTTTGGCTAGAGTATCCCCTACAATATGTACCAGTTCCAACTTACATACAAATTCAACTTAAGAACAAACCCACAGTCCCTATCTTGTACGTAACCCGGGGACTGCCTGTACTTACAGATAGAGAAGTAATTGAGAAATCTGATGTTGTCATCATTTCCGGTGTGTAAAAAATTATACACCTATCTCAAATGGTAGTCAGAATCATGCCTCACGATTTTCAGTATGTTTCTCAAGGAATGACTGGAATTACTTGATTTTCACTCATACAACGTGGTGCTTTCAATAGGTTAAAGATGTAACTTTACTAAATTCCTCTTTTCTAAGCATACTAGCAGATTTGTCCATTGTGGCCTGAATCCTTAATTCAATTAATTTTCAGAGAGGATGAATAAAAGGAAAATATACATGCTTTATTAAAATGACTGTATTTTTCAAAAATAGTGCTATTTTTATAAAGTTAACTTTAGTAATTTTTTTAAATGAGAATTTCATCAAGTGTATTTTTTTCTTCATTCTCAGAAGCTCTTACCATTCCCTATGTTTTAACAAAAAGGGCTGTAGTCCATCTGGCGGTATGGTTTCCTACACTCTCTTCTAGTTTTCAAACCTTAATCATTAACGTAACTATGACAAAACAGAGTGCTACTCCAAATTTCTCTATGTTATCTCTTCTATAAGGTTTATTGAGAAGCAATCCTAATCCAGGCACATCTCTGAAGAAGTGGGCTGTGCCCATGAAAGCTCATGATACCATCTACATCAGTGGTCCCCAAGGCGGTGCCCGCGGGCGCCATGGCACCTGCCGGGGCATTTGTGTGCACCCACCGACAACCTGGGCCAGCCCCGCCCCCGGCGCGCAGCGCACTGGAGGCGCCGGCCCCAGGCGTGCGACACGCACTGGCGCCTGGTGTGCGGTGCTCGGGTGGCCCCAGCCCCGAGGCACATGCAGGTGCGTGGCGCTGGTGCCGGCCCCAGGCGCGTGGCTCGGGCGGCGGTGCCGGCCCCGGGCCCACGGCACAAGGTGCTCGGGCGGCCCCGGCCCTGGAGCACATGCCGGCGCCGGGTGCAAGGGCATCCCCGGCCCTGGCATGCCCCAGGACGCGCGCCGCCCCCCCCCCCCCCCCCGGGCGCCCGGCGCATGAGTGGCCCCACCCCCCGGGTGCCCAGCGCATGAGTGGCCCCACCCCTGGGTGCCCGGCGCATGAGTGGCCCCACCCCCCGGGCGCCCGGGAGCCTCTAAAGGTTGAGGACCACTGATCTACATGTTTCGTTAGTCTATAAAGTGCTACCAGACCATTTGTTGTTTTTTCCCATTTTTCTGGCTCATCTTGGTTCAGTCTCTTTCAACATTTGCTCAGTTATGTCAATTTTGAGCACTGTACTTGATCTTGGTGATTGTCTCTTTTTTGTTTGGTTTTAAAAGAAGTAATCCCATTCTAGGTACATCCCATTTTCCTGGCACAACCAAACCCTGTCCTCACTTTAAGTTATAAGAGAAAGCTGTATACCAAATTTGATTGTCCTCGCTCGTACCATTTATGAGGAATTCTTACTCAAATAGTCGCTGTCTAAAATACATAATAGATATGACTCTGGAAAGCTTTTTCAGGAGAGAGGAAAAGCAAAAAGCTTTGTAAAACTGGTGTTTCCTTTTAAAAATTTGTGCCTAGGTTCATTCTTCCAGCTGAAACTCTGCCACAGATCTATAATAATAATTATTGCCATTCTTTGAGGAAAATCCTACAACAGCAGGTTCAGACAATGTGCAAAATACCTATCCAACATGGCACATATGTGGATCTGAGATTTTATGCTGTTTTTGTAACAACAGTTCCATTGTCACTTATAATAAAATCAGGGGGAAAGACCTTGAGAGATAAACTGCTTATTTATTTGTTCCTGAGGCTTTGATAGCATGTTTGTTGTTGTGTGATCTTTATAAAACTCAAAGGTGCTAAGTGCAGCTTGTTTTTGAGAGTCAATGCTAGCACGAAATACATGCTTTTTGTAATAACACCCAGTGAGCTGTGACACTTCTGTACTCAAGTGTGTGCCTCCATACAATATTGTGCCAGCTCCTCAAATGAGGAACTGGCTGAGAATCTGTTACGTGACTATGTTTATCTAGATACTCGGCATCCATCAGTGTAGCATCTGAAGGTTTCCCAAGCACTTAAGAACAGAAATATAAATTATCTTTCTTCCTTTACTGACTGTAGAATAAAGGCTTTTCTTTGTCTGCATCTTTAAATATGATTAGGAGTGGATGAGAGGGAAGGTGGACATGGTGTGGGAAGAAATTACCAAGTAAAAAATGCCAAGAAATTAGTTTTACATTTAATTATGAATGTGGAGAGTGTACAATATCTTTACCTCTTGTGGGAGTGAGTTCCACAGTCTTCATAAACCTCCCTTCATTAACTGACTATTTTATGGTTCCAGAAGAATATAGCTATTGTGGAAGGTCTCTATCACAGAAGGAGAAATGTTGTCTCAGGTAACTATAACTAATTCTATGCAGAGTTGTGCACATCAGAACAGAGTTCTTTCACTGAAAACTGACTCAGCTAGAAAGTGTTAGAGGCTCTTATGCCACCACACTCCAGCTTTCTCTTCTCCAGACTTAATATTCCCAATTCCCTTTCCTCATATGTTCTCTATGCATTTGATCATTTTTGTTACTCTCCTCCAGATACTTTCCAGGTTGTCCACATCTTTCTTAAAATGCAGTGCACGACTGAGGTTTTACCTGTGCAGAACAATTACCTGCAGCACTATTGCCTCGCCAGTTCCTCCCAGTCTGCTATTTGTGCATTTGATTTTTTTTCCTTCTTGACCCGTAATACTTTTCACTTGTCTTAATTGAATTTCATCTGGTTGACTTCAGACTAGTTATCCAAATTTATCCAAATAATTTAGCTGGCACATTGGGTTCTACCCCTCATGTCAGTGGTCTGCAATTACTAAAAAGTCTGCATCCTTGGGTGGGGGGAGGGGCAAAAGACTCCCCCCCCCCTCCCAGGCATCTCAGTAGGAATGAAACTGCCCAATGACTTCATCTAGCACCATTTTCTGGGTCCTATCTTTGCCCCATTTGAGGGGTTGGGTAATGGGTTGCAAAGCAGTATCAGAGGCTAATATGCTATTGCAGCACACATGCCAATGCACTCTGTGCAAGAGACCAGGGAGTTCAATCTCTTCAGTACTGCACAGGCTTCACTACCGCTTCACAATTCTGTAAGGTCTGTGTTCATTTCCTGTGCAGCACCGAGCATACTAGCTCTACTTGATCAATCAAATAACTACCTAAATAATGTTAACACAGCAGGCTATTGATGGGGTTCAGTGGCGCTCCAAGAATGATCAGGATGCTAAAGGACCAAAGAGGTGGAGGAACCAGTGTTCCTTCTAATGTTTTATGTCCATGCATGGAAGAGATGTGTGACATCTCACCTCCCTATTGGTCCACATAACAAAATTCATTTTGCACATGAACAATCTGTGGTGGGGATGGGGTTAAGAGGTTTGGAGTGTGGGAGGTGGCTTAGGGTTGGGGAAGATGTCTCTGGCTGGTAGTGTGGGCTCTGGTGTGGGGCTAAGGGTGATGTGTTTGGGATATGAAAGGTCTGGGAGGGAGTTCGGAAGTCCTGGGCTCATGACTGGGGGAAGGGACTGGGGTGCAGAGCACTCGTGCAACAGTTCCCATTTGGTGGAGCGAGGAAGAGTTGGTTCTACATGGCCAGCACTGTCCCTGCAGTCACTGCCCCCGCAGCTCCCATTGGCCAGGATTCACAGCCAATGGGAGTTGCAGGGGTGGAGCTTCCAGGCAAGGACAGCACAGGGACAGAGTTTTCTAAGACACGTAGGCTGTGTCCAGACTCAGGGTTTTTTTCGGGAAAAGTAGCCTTTTTCCGAAAAAACTTCCCCTGCGTCCAGACTCAAGCCGCGTTCTTTCGAAATTAAATCGAAAGAACGCGGCTTTTCTTTTGATGGTGGTAAACCTCATTTCACGAGGAAGAACGCCTTCTTTCGAAAGTTCCTCTTTCGAAAGAAGGCGTTCTTCAATGTAAATAGGGCTTCTTCAAAAGAGAGCATCCAGACTCACTGGATGCTTTCTTTCGAAAAAGCAAGCCGCTTTTTCGAAAGTTCAACGTGCAGTCTAGACGCTCTCTTTCGAAAGAGGCTCTTTCAAAAGTATCTTTCGAAAGAGCCTCTTTCGAAAGAGGCTTGCAGTCTAGACATAGCCGTAGTGATGTGACAATTGGGTGGAGAGAAACAGCAGTGCTCAGAGTGATTCCCTTCCCCTCAGCCAGGAAGGCTAGCCCAGAACACAAGGGCTTTAGTGGCTACAGCCCTGTGCCCTGGGCTAAAGGCCCTCACCCTTAACCTTGGGCTTCAGGCTCTAAAGCCCCTTTCTTAATCTGGCCCTGCTTCTGGGGCTAGAAGAGCACCTCTTCCACAGCCACAGCAGCTCCCTGCTGGGGCCAGAGGAACATGTCTGACCTCTGGCCTCGGCCACAGTTGAGGGAGAGATGCGCTCCTCCAGTCCCAGGAGGGAGCTGCCACAGCAGGAGGAGAGGAGGCTGCAGCAGCCCTGAGCCCCTGAATGGAGCTTAGCCATACAGCTTAAAGGGAACCCCCATCACTTGGGACTCAACTAGACTAAACACTTGGAAATGTGTCATCAGGAGTAATCCTACCAGGGTTCCAGGGCGTGCACAGAAGGGCCAGCTCTAGATTCAGAAGTCCACAGTGTCTGGCAATTGTTGTGCACATTGTCATACGTGGGGGAGCATAGCAATGTGAGATCTCTGTGTGTCTAATATTTGTAGAATCCATCCATGTCAGACTTCCTAATCTCCCAGTGCACACCTGATGGCCATTTCTTAAGAAACATCCTTGGAGCCACAATAAAAAAGAGTCTCTTGCACGGTACCAAGTCACCCCATAGAACAGGAGGAGTTATTTCTTGTACTATGTGGAAAGAAAAATCTGTCTGTCATAATGGACTTAAGTCTAGGAGACATCTGTTGGAGGTCTCATGCAGACAGCAGCGAAACATTAATAGGGTTTCTAAAAATGATAGATGAGTTTCTAACACAGGAGGTATTGCAACCAACATGGGATAATTCTATATTGGACCTCATTATGGTAGATAAAGATGAATTAATCACTGGACTGGAGGTTGGTCGTTGCCATGGGACCAGTGATTGCAAACCGATTATATTCAATATGGGCAAAGAGAAGACAGTCCCAACTGGTAATTTTACACAGACACAAACATGCTGATATAAAAGGAATAATTTCCCAAAGCTGAGGAAAAATAAGAGTGAAATTGATTGGTAGAAAAAATTAGAGAGAATTTTAGTAATATTTCTCTTTTATAAAATAAAATCTACCATTTTTCTTCAGCACATAAAATGATCACCAATTACTTTCTCGTGAGCAATCTCACTCTCTCTCTCCACTTATCACCAAACATTTAGCAGAACAATATTGGATACTAGATCTGCCAGTCACCAGACAAAAGAATGAATATAACCATAAATTAATAATTAATTAGATTTAGGTAGGATTGTTTTTTTTCTTTTAGTTTCCAGCTAATATGATCTGTGTAATTGCAATTTTTAAACTAACTGGTTTCAAAACAAAACCATGAAATTACAAGGACACCTATTTCAAAAGATGTGCAATGTACAACAGGGGAAATATGGAAGTGACACATCATTGAAAACACATCAATGAAAATTATTGCTAAGTGTAGAATAGTTGAAACATAAAATACCCTTTGAATATAATTATTTTCGATACCTGCTTTTTATTTTAGAACACAGAATTAGGAGTCAAGATATTTGAGTTTCATTCTTCCACAGACTTGCTAGGAGACTTAGGCAAGTCACTTAATTTCTCCATGTCTCCGTTTCCTCATCTAGAAAATACAGATATAACTTACAGTGCTTTCTTCACCTGGGTTAATTACATTCTCTCTATAAAGCACGTTGAGATCCTAAAATGAAAACTAAATGCAAGAAATTGAACATGATATAAGTGCAATATTATGATGTGCTTACTCTCCTATAGAGAACATTTACATTTGAATCTTTCATTAATTATATTTTCTGTCTGTAGTACTGCTCTTAAAGCCATCATTTTCTTCAAGCAACTAAACTCAACTCCTGCAAACCAGAAAGAAAAAGAAGGTGCCACATGTCATTGAAATTGTCAAAAGAAAATATTTTTGCATTATTGGATATTCTAGACTTACTAAATACTGAACTCCCTCATTATAATACCATCCCACCCTCATTTTTGAAAACAATAATGATCCAAGGGTTCATATTTTTATTTAGTGTTATTTCTAGCCTAGTGTGTGGTGAAGAGCAGCAACACTCAAGGCATTTCTGTGTATTAAATATCTCTTCTCTTCAGATGAAGACAGGGAGACTTTTTTTCTGCGCACATCTGCTGAGCATTGGCTTTTGAGGCAATTGCAGGCCACACTGACATCTCTTTTAGAGGGCTCTGACACCACCCAATCTAATTACCCATCTGCAGAGTCTGGGGAAAACAAAGAGTTATGGGGAGGTGGAGCACAAGGCTTGCCCTACCAAATTGTAGAACAACTAATCAGTCGAGATATTACTGTTTTCTTGGTGTTGGAAATAATGAAGAAATATGTCTTTGTTCTGATTTATGTTTGCTCTGTCATTTGTTTTCCTTTTGCTAACATCTACAAAGCCTCTTTCTGATACTATCTTTCCACCACATCAGCTTTTAAGTAATCTCATCTTAGAAGATATCTATTCTTATTGGTCTCCTCTAAAGTTCTCCATTTTCACTGCAATTTTCCTTAGTCCTCCCCAAACCTATCTGATCCCTTCTGTTCTTACATCTCATTTTCAATCTTCTCTACTTTTCTATCATCCTAAGCTTCTCAATTTTCCTTCTAACTTCCTTCAGGCTTCTTCATTATTGCAACAGAAGGATGGAGAGTTGGACTGTTAGCAGAGATAGGTACTTGAGATGTTACGAATGGCACCCAAACATTTTTCATCTATCCTAAGACTCTCTAATAATTATTACTATTAGTTTATTTATGCTAATGCCCAGTATGACATAGGCAGCATCCAAACACTTCAGGGAAAAGAGACAATTACAAATCAAGACCAGACCAATAAGTAAAAGGAAATAAAAGGAGGGGAAAGAACAATAAGCAAAGTAATTCTAAGTCGACACAATTTACTGTGAGCAGCACAACTGAAGTAAAGCATTTGAAACTCAGATGTGTTCAGGGTAGGAGCCTTTTGCATGAGTACAGAGAGGCCATATTATGTACAAGAGTCCCTGCAGAAGGAGGCATGCCAGTAATCATGTCAGAAGCTGATAAATTGGGAGACAACACTGGGAATATTGGTGAAGCAGAAGAGATGGTATGGAGAGGCAATTCAGAAAATGACAAAGGAGGATAGATAAGGCCCATACTCACTAATACCCCTTCAAGAAATAATGACCAGAAATAGAATAGTAATCTAATTAAGTGTACGAGCATGTGTGCACTAGCTAAAATGCTTCTACATGAAATTATTGTAATGAAAATTGACATTTTTCATTACAGTAGTGTCATGCACATCTTTTACACTTAGAAGTATCCACATTTATGGACTTTACATGTGGTTAAAGTGTCTTATTTAAGAAAAATATATAGTTGACAATAACAGAGTAATTACATAGTCATTGCTTCAGTCTGCCTGTATAAATCATTGTGATTTAACCTACAGTAGTAATAAAAATAAATGATATTGTTTTTGGTTCATTACTACTGATCTAATAAAATGTAATGAATTAAGAAATTTCCTAAGTGAAATAGTCTCATAAAAATAACAATTTACTAATGGTGTCTTAACAACCTATGTGAACTCACTATGAGGAAAATAAGCATTTTTGATAAAAAAATCACATTTTTATTTTATTTGAGTCCTAGTTTTAAGGCTATCTGTCCAACAAGAGGTCTCCTTCAGGGAGTACACAGTCTCCCTAATTCAGACTCGCTGATTTAGCATGCCATGCAAGGGTGGGAAATTGTAAGGTAAAAAAATATATTGAAATATATTTCATAATATGAATAGAAGCCATGGGATCTTATATACAGATAGTACAGGGTTTCTTTTAAAGACAAGAAAATTGTTAATCACTTGCATGCGATGATCCCAGTGTACAGAATGTTACTACTGTTGTAGGATATTGGACTAGGTTCCCTCCCCCAAGTGCAGAGAAATATAAAATGCACCTGCACCAGTGAAAGACAGAATGCTCTGCAGGAAAATCACTCCTTAGATAAGGCAGTGTGTGTTTCTTCTGCTGTTTTCTCTTTTGGGCCCATAGGAGCATTACTGTTTAAGGCTGCAGCAGGGATGCAAAGAATCAATGTATGGCTGTCCTAGCCATGCCATCCTCCCTGCTTAGACCTATCCACTTGAGTGGCTGGCTTCAGGTCCCCTCATGGAGGGGAAATTACAAGCATCTTCACATGTCACAACTGGGCAGACTTTTTCCACCAGATGCCAGCTCAAGCTGACACATGCACAGGATGACTCTATATGAAGGGACTGGACAGAAGAGTTTGGCAATTTCAACTTGACAGTGACACCAGGCCCACTGAGGTCCATATGAGTTTTTCTACCGATTTCAAAGGGTCCAAGGGTGATGTTGTGGCAAGCACCTGCAAAAATGTTTTAGTTTGCCAGGAATTATAATCTTGTATATAAATTTGTATCACCTTTATATTATGAGTCATAGATATGTATTGCATTTCTGAATTTTCTAACTTATGCTATGTTTTTGAGTAACATCACCATACAGATTAGCATTATCAGCTGGTGCTGCCCCAACTACCCCTGGGTCACACCAAGATTTTGCCCAAAAGAATCCATCACCACATTTTTTGTACAATCATGTATACATCACAGTGGCATCCCATGCCACAAGATTAACAACAAGAAGAAAGAATAGACTAGAGATTACTCATAATAATTTTAGGAGCTGGCTATGCAATGTTCTAATCCAAACAAGAAAGTAATGTTATAAATTTACTCTTTTGGAGGTTTGTCTGCAGATCATTAACTGCTATTTGCAACAAGTTCTTACCCTATCAGCACACTAGGGACCCTGTTCTGTAGTCCTAATGCCTGGACCTTCCTTCAATTTTGACTGTACTTTTGTCATTCATTTTTCATTCCATTAATAAATAAAACTAAGCAGCTCTCAAACAGTGAAGATGTTTCATCCAAGCCAGTGATTCCAAAATGCCACTGTGTGTTTCATGAACAAATCATAATTTAAAACTGAGACCTAAATATTGGGAGGCATTCTGGATTACTTAGAAAGATATGAACAAGCATTTTAATAACTGAGCAATTCAACTCAATATAAAACCTTTCAGGTAAAAATAAACAAAGGGTGAGTATGATATTGTTATTAAAGGCTTTTGAAGTCTTTGTGAGTCTGTAGAAACAAAACCACTAAAACCCCACATCAGTTAAAATTAGTAGGAGACTAAAGTTTTTGTCGAGCAGGCGGATCAGATTTCTTGAATGGCATGATTTAGAGAACCTCTGGCTTAAGCTAAAGTAGAGGATCAGCTTGAGTTCTGTAACCATGGATTTCTAAACGTCTGGAACAAGTTATTTCCCAATCCCTCACTGACACCTAGCCAAGGATGAAGGAAAGATCGACAAACAGAGGACGGAAGAATAAAAGCTAGAGTTAGGAGACTCAAAAAACATCTAAGTAGTTGTTACAGGCTAAAAGGCATGGAATTCAGTAACACCTCTATCTTTGAAAGAGTAGAATATGCTCTAACAATTGCAATCCTAAACCAGAGAAATCTCTCCCCAAACTTGAACGGCAGGAAAAGCTTGATTAAGGCAACCAAAGGCAGAAACTAAGTACCATGAGAGCTAAATAAATAGCAACATGAGAAAAAGGGACATTTTTATATGATAAATATTGATATTATTTAACAAGAATATGCTATAGGAAATAACCCTGCCATAGCAGTTGAATGAACTAGGGATTATAGCAGAATTTTTGCCAATTGTTATTTATATAATTTCCAAGAGACATTTACCGAAGGCGTGATTTCTGACACCCTCATCTAACTAGCTTCAGCTATGAGAGCCCACGTGTGAGGTCAGCAGCACATACTAGCTGGCAGATGGTGGATGCATATACTATTCCTATGTGAACAAACAGCATCTTAATACATAGCCCAGTCTCTCTCCGTGGGATCCCACTCATTCTCATGCCACACAGGAGCCCATGAAGACAGTTTATATTGCTGCATTAGCCAGACTGGGTTTGTGGTAGAAGTCTTCCTATGAGTAGAGGGGGTTTAATACTTAGTACTAGCTGAAGTATTCAATTTAATCTCTGGTGAACTATATCATTGCTTTTGTTTCCCGAAAAGGGCAGGATAGTATAAATACCTGTCAAAATTTCATGAATTACTAGAGGATCCAAATGTAAATGTCAGAAAGTAATCAAACAGCCACTGCAGTGATTACTGTACATGTTATACACTCTGTAGGAAAAGGGAACTGCAATAATCAAACAGGGAAGCTAAAACTATAGTAAAGAAAGGGAAGAAAATCCTTCAGGTTTGTTAGTGTATGATGAAATAAGCAATCCCTGTATACCTGTCTGTAAAGAGAATATAGGGAAAAAGAGGAAGGATTTTCAGAGCATAAAGAACCGTGAAGTGAAAATTTACATGAACACCGTTACAATTAAATGTACCCCAAATTTTCCTATTGTTTTCTTAACATAAGAAAAACAGGATTTCAGAACATTCGTAGACAGAATGTGGTCATGAAGTCCATTTCCTGAAACACACTTACATGAATATTCAAAAGGCATACAACATAAAAGTACCTTTTTGGCTTAAGAATCTGAATCAATTCATCTTCAGATATTTTACAATAATTAACAAAACATTTTAAAACCACAGCATATTGTGAACATATGAATATTTGCTTTGCTATTTAATAGAGATAGTAGAAGCATTAGAAGCAACAGAATCAAGGGAATTAGAGGAAATGCTCATTAAAACAAATTTAAAAGGTCTAATGATTAAAATATTGATTAATTAGCCAAACATTGATTAACAGTCACACTTTATCAACTACAAAGGTTCTAATTACTGCACCATTATTCCATGGATTGACCTGTTCTCTCTTGTCACTTACGACAAAGAACAATTTTTATTAAGAGGGTTTTGGATTTTTGACCTGTAAAATTTTAATAGGGAGTGCACAGAGAGTGTCGTGTGTGGTTTGGCATTTTAGTCACTGAGGGACTGATACTTACTGTCTCTACTTAACCAAAGGCACAGAAGTGCAATAGGGATGTGAATACCCAGGGATTAAAGCCCTAACAACTTCATAATCATGGAAACGGGAGATTATTTGCAATTGCAGGAAATCCACCTCAGTGGAAGAAG
This sequence comes from Pelodiscus sinensis, assembly GCF_049634645.1. NCBI lineage: Eukaryota > Metazoa > Chordata > Testudines > Trionychidae > Pelodiscus > Pelodiscus sinensis. The sequence continues at coordinate 36,118,094 of NC_134717.1, forward strand.
AAATTATATGCCATCACCCTGCTATTTAATAACAGCAGACTACTTCAGTGGAGTACAAGAGACCAGGATTCAAGCTACCCAGACACCTTGTATAATGCCACAGTTTAAGGAGGAACCATAGTATGGGAGTCCATTGCCTGGCCCTTATTAATCCTTTAAGAAATGTTCTAGAACACCTGACCTGCCAAAATTTGTCCAGAGACCAATAAATGGCCACTTCTGCCACAGAAAAATGAAAAGCTGTGAATGAAGTAAGAGTTCATTACAAAAATACTGCCCCAAGTAGCAGTTCATACCTAGGAAAATGGTCTCATGTTCAAAAGATTTTCAGCAGAAAACGTATGGATTTCTCTCTCAAGACTATGTTGCTGATCTCAATAACTGTCTATTTAAATCTGTTGATGTAGCGTTTAAACCTTGCTTCACAAAGGAAAGAAGCTAATACAGACCCAGGGCTGCACTCTCAATATAACTGTCTAAAGTGATGGTCTGGATTTACTTCTGATGAGATCAGCTCTAAGGCCAGAAAGCAGATTTATAGTGTGAACATAAATGAGCATGGCGGGGGAGGAGGACATTTTGATCATACATATGCTTGTCAGACAAAAGGTGTTCAAAACCTTATTGCCAAATAAGTAACAGCAAGTTACTTCCTCACAGCCAGTGGAAAAGGACATCAAGAGGACAATTCAGAACAGGAACATTAGGCTGACAAGATCAACAGCTAAAGCCTGGGAAAGGGCCAGCATAGAAGCATTGGCACTCAGGAGTTTTATCAGAAAAAGGTATGCAAATTGCACTCCACAATTTGTGTACCTTTTTCTGATAGTTTTGTCGGAAGAGGCTTTTCTAAAATTTGGCCAGTCTAAACTGGGCCAAATTTCAGAAAAACCTCCTCTTTCGGTAGAGCCCTTCTTTCTTGTAGCAAAAGATATCAGAAGAGCAGATGCGTTTCCTGGACGTGGCAGAGTTTTTCCGGGATACCTCTAGCATCCCAGAAAAACTCCGTACTCTAGACATAGCCTCTGGTGCTATCACAGGAGAAAATTTCCTTCAGGATTAGCTTCTGGGTCCTGCAGAGGACCAACATTTTAGAACTGGTCAGATTATTCTGCAGCAGTTTAAAAGAAAAAGGAGTGTTGATATTATGCCAAGATCAGAAATATCCTACGGTACCTGCCATCTGAATAATGATGAAATAATTGCTTCATGTGGAAAACTGTACTCAACAGCAACCTGTGGAACTGAAAGAATTACATACTGAACTGTTACATTTCCTTGGCCTTTTCACTCCATCATCTTGCTATATTATTCTTTTTAAACAAAACAATACCTTTACCCCCACTCCAGCAAAACAAAAACAATTATGTTCTCATTAAGTACTATAGCTTCTTTTCTATCTTCATGATTTTTACACCTGAAAAGCTGTCACATTATACATATAACTTAAATCCACAAATGCAAAAAAAATGTATAGCCTAGCCAGACAAGTCTACCTATTTCTTACTTTGGTATATGAAACTTTGAGAGCTTCATTCAGTATATTTCATAAGAGAGATCATATTCTGGAATGTCTTCAGGGTGAATATTGGAAACTTGAAGTTCTCCCTTCTATTAGAATTTGTCTTACACTATTCCCTTGTCACCTCTTGGAACTGGGGTTCAAACACTCAGGGTATGTCTACACTACCCTCCTAGTTCGAACTAGGAGGGTAATGTAGGCATACCGCACTTGCAAATGAAGCCCGGGATTTGAATTTCCCGGGCTTCATTTGCATAAGCGGGGAGCCGCCATTTTTAAATCCCCGCTGGTTCGAACCCCGTGCAGCGCGGCTACACGGGGCTCAAACTAGGTAGTTCGGACTAGGTTCCTATTCCGAACTACCGTTACTCCTCGTGAAATGAGGTGTACCGGTAGTTCAGAATAGGCACCCTAGTCCGAACTACCTAGTTCGAGCCCCGTGTAGCCGTGCTGCACGGGGTTCGAAGCAGCGGGGATTTAAAAATGGCGGCTCCCCGCTTATGCAAATGAAGCCCGGGAAATTCAAATCCCAGGCTTCATTTGCAAGTGCGGTATGCCTACATTACCCCGCTAGTTCGAACTAGCGGGGTAGTGTAGACATACCCTCAACTATCACTATGTAGAAGTGATGCTAAGTACTGAAGTTCATTTTTGGCCCTGAATTTAATGGGATCAGATTCATCTCCATTGGGCAGCTGAGACAGACAGGATTCACCCTGAGGGAAGACCATGGAGAGGAGGTTTCATTTGGGGGCAAAGTGACTTTATCTTTCTCCTGACACTCCAAAGAAGCCCCAAGAAGGCTGCCCAGAAGAGGTGCTGAAGGTATGCAACTCCCCATTTTTGATCCAATTCTGCCTATTTTCAGTGCTGCCTGTCAGAGTGGGGGAAATAAATAGTTGACAGTATAATGCCCCCATTTCTTGGCTGATTTTCTGCCTCCTCAGGCCTGGCGCAAGCGTTCTGCTATGCAGAGTCAATGTTACTGTACATGGTTTCGTAATGGATGGTTATTTCTTGGAGTCCTACTGCCATCCCCACATTTTTTAAAACTACCATTTTAATTCTTCCCTGTGACATGCATACATCATTTTCATTAAAATCAGTAGGACCATATGCAGGCATCGAAGGACAGAATCTGACACTATAATCAAGAGAACCTAAAACCAAGAAGGGATTGGACACAATGCTCCTTCAGCAGTGTATCAGGATCAGTTCTCCTTACTTTTAATTTCATTGCAAGAACAAAATACAGCTACTGCTTTGTGGCAAATACACCCTGTGGTATCAGGGCAAATGCATGGTCTCATATGTGTTACAGACATAGAAGAAAGAACACTTAGGCTTTATGGATATGCCAAATCCTGTATAGGGATGGCGTTATCTATGGATTATTGACACTCTTGGCTGTGATTCTCCTTCAAACCCACATTAACTCCATTGTGTGAACCTCTTTTTTGAGACACTTAATGGAGATAATACTATATAGCAAAAATGCCTATGTCTAGCTCATTTCTGTGAATGTGTGCTATCTCTCACATTGTCCAAAGGCATTTGATTGGTCTACATTATGAACAAATAATCAATATCATTTTAGAAACAAGTGATATTGATTTACAACAGCACAAAAGATAAAAAGGGGTTAACACCACAAAACCCTCATGTCGCTCTATATTTGTATATACATCATTGATGAACTACAGAGAGAAGATTGGGGACATATCTTTTATTGGACATGCTTCTGTTGATGAAAGAAAAACTTTCATGCTATACAGAGCTCTTCTTCAGGATTGCTCTGTATAGCTTGAAACTTTATCTGTTCCACCAACATAAGTTGGTCCAATAAAAAAGTATTAACCTCATCCACCTTGTGTCCCACCCAACTACACCACCACTCCAAATAACTGACCAATTTGAATCTCAGAAGGGTAGCTATGTTAGCTTGTAAATTTAAAAACAATGAGTAGTCCTGTGGCCCCTTCAAGTCTAACACACACACACACACACACATGCATATATATATAAAATACATATAAAAATACAATTTCTTGGACTCCTCAATATGAGCTCAATCCGATTTTATTTCTATATACACATACACTCACACCCCAGGATCTTTCTACCCATTTAGTCCACAATGACAGCCTTACATATGAACTGAAAATAAACACAAATTGTTAAGACCAAGTTAACAATCAAACTGCAAATACTAATTTACAATGGAAGCATTTTTTCATCTCTTAAAGAAATGGGTTGGTGAATAAAGGGCCAAGAGTGGGAACAGGACTTTCCATTCCTATGTTGCTCCCCTCAACATCCATTCATGTCCTGTGCTTATAAAAGCCAGCAATAGGCATTGTGAAGCATGGCCATGGATAGGAGACATATATGCATGTATGTATCCCCCACCCCCGATAAGAACTTATAACTACAAACCCCTTCTCTTCTCCTCTTGAAAATTATGCATGCAGTTGGTGGGTATAATATGTGTATGGTCACTAGTGGTTAGAGTACAGGCTGAAAATAAAATTATTTTCAATGCCATTAGTTAGCTCGTCATCTAACTCTATTTTCTGTTCATGTTGTACCTCTATAAACCAGAATTCTTTGTTCTGGCAACATCTGTGGTCCAGAAGGCCCATGGATGTTCCAGGATCAGCGAGTCCTGGCACACCGGGGGTTGCGGCAACTGGAAGCCCAGCACTATGCAGAGGGTGGTTCAGCTAGGCTGGGGGGAGCGGTACATGGCACATCTTGGCTGCAGGAGGGAGCCTTGAGTAGGGCAGGGAGGCCAGAAATGAGCTCCCCTGGTCTAGAACAATCCCTCATCTGGGACCAGTCAGGTCTCAAGGGTGCTGTACCAGGAAGATCCAACCTGTATTAGTTCCTAAAATTGCCTGCTTTGGTTTGATGTAGTCTGCATAGAACTGGAAATTCCTTTGCTTGCGTGGAGCATTGCTGATTCAGAATACATTTTAATATTAACTCAACACAAACTTTGAGTGTTTAAAAGTGAGAAGATCCAGTCCCTTTGTTTTAATTTTGTTTTGTTTTGTGTCTGAATTACTTATTCACATATATTGGCTTCCTACTATTTTTGTATATTTGTTCACACATTGACTTCCTACTATCAGTTTTACTGCGATTATCTGGATAATTTTTGTCTAGTAGACTAAGTAATGAATTTGTATCCTATCCACAAGCCAAGTTCTGCAAAGTATATAAAAAAGTGGTTTATATTTTCCCTTTAAAAAAAGGACACTTGTATATGTTGCAAAAGCAGCATTTATATTCACCTGTTCACACAGACCTTTGCACATCTAATCATTAGGATGAAATTTATCCGTGTGCACAGGAACAGCATAAAGCTTATGTTTTGTGCCCTGCCAAATTCACAGCCATGAAAAACATGCTATGGACTGTGAAATTTGGTCTCTTCCCAACTCACCTTTTTTAAAATTAGGTCTATTGTATGCTTTTACCCTACACTATACAGATTTCACGGGGGAGAGCAGAAAACTGATGATCCTGACCCAAAAGAGATTTGCTGGGGAGTTACCATTTTAGGGTAAGCATGGTATTGGTACCCTTACTTCTGTCCTGCCTTCAGAGCTGGGGGTTGGAGAGTGGCAGCTGTTAGCCAGACTCCCACTTCTGAAGGCCGCACCCTGCCAGCATACCTGAGCTGCTGTTATACCTAACTTCTGAGCTTCTGCTTTCCGAGTTCTGACTGAGGGCCCAGTACTATAAGCAGCCGTGCAGAAGGAAGGGTGGCAATACCATACCATGTTATCCTTACTTTTGTGCTGCCACTGGTGCTAACTCTACCTTCAGATCTGGGCTCCAGCCATCATCCACCACAGTCCAGCTCTGAAGATTGTACAGAAGTAAGAGTTGCAGTACCACAATCCCCCTACAATAGTCTTTTGACACTCCTGCCCCCCCCCCCCAATTCCTTTTTGGGTCAGAACCCTTACAATTACAACACTTTGAAATGTAACATTTAAACATTTTAAATCATGATATTTATAGTTTTTAAAAGCACATGACTGTAACATTGAGAAAATTGGAATGAGAATTTGGCAGGGCCTACTTATGTGTCATGTACATTTTCAAAATAGGATTTATGTGCCATTTTTATAGTGCTTAGATTTTGTGTTATTCCGAAATAACATAGTGCTTCTATGCTACAGGCCTTTATTTTAAAATAATGTCCAACTAGAGGACTTTTTACTCCCACTCATGATAACCCTCATTTTACAAGGAGTAAGTGAAGTTGAAGGAAGAGTGTTCTTCCTTTGACTTCCTGCTGCTTAGACAGCGTCAAAAGCCAAATGAAGCTATTTCGACTTCAGCTACTCAATTGACATAGCTAAAGTTGTATAGCTTAATTTGACTTTAGCCCTGCTGGATAGATGTACCCTATGTGCAAAAAAAATATGTTTTTAACAAGATAAAGCCTTTTGTTAGGAGCTTTATTGGTTGATTACCAACCTACTTTCTAATTTTTTTGAATTTCCCTAATAGGCAATCGCCTACTTTACAATTTTTAACACAATGAGTTATTCATTTGAGACAAATATAGATCATCACTCGAAAAACCTGTTGCACTCAATAAGGTAGAAATCTATCAGTCAAACTAACACAAAACAATAACAAGAGGGAAAAAACCACAAATAACCGATTAAAATATATTCTGATTTCAAACAAACTGACAGTAGTCATTTGAAATTCACCATTTAAGGCTATCGTGCCCTTCTTACTCTCTCTAATGCCCACTGTCTTCCTCCCCCAACAATGGGCTGAGCCTTAACATAGAATCTTCTGGATTCTATGAGTTTCTATCATAACCTTAGTGATATTTAAATCTGTGCATTGTTTTAAAAAAAAAAATGTACCAAGAAAAATATTTAAGGAAATTTCTCACATTTTAGTGTTTTGGCAGCATAATGGGGATAGATAGCAACTACAGATTTGAATGTGAAATTTCAGAAAACCTCCCTGCATTAAAAATGAATTAACTGTGTGATTATTAATTGTGCATATCCCAATCCCTTTGTGCTGTACTGCATGTTTCTTGAATCTCATTTGAATCCTTTGGCTAAGTAATGTGTCAAGGGGGGTACTAGCCTGAATGCCTGAGTTATTTAAAAAGCAGGACAGCACTTCCAGATTAGAATACCAATGAGTGGGGTTAAAAAGGCTTTACTGTAGTTGGAGGGCAGCTCTCAGTCAGAGAAGTACCTGAAAAGGACCTCTATGGACTAATTTTCAGAATCACAATGTAATGTGGGCTCATGTCAATCATCAGAACAGACAGCTTCATCCCATGATATAAACTAGTTATACATTCAAGAGCTGCCAGAGGATCTTCATTAAAAAGGGACTTAGCATTAAAAGAAGGTTGTTTTATTATAATACTTCAAACACAGTTTTTTTGTTTTATATGTTCTCAGAAATCTTTTTTGTTCTTCTTTACAATATCAAAAACAGTCACAGAAGAAGCAAAAACATTAAATATTCCAATTTTTAATAGGAATCAAGGTAGCTTTCAGGTTTAAGGCATTACAATCATATACATTTTTCTAAATATATTCATGACTTTGAATAACAAAAAGAAATCTCTAGATGTAATAGGAGGATGTTTTTAATCTTTTGTGAGAGGGGATTTGCAAAGCTGACTACTCAAGGTACAATATCTACTGGCAAAGTATATCAGGGAGAGCTTTATACATATAAATTTGTATAAAACCTTTGGGCTATCCACAAGCTTCTAGATACCAGTTAGATATTACAATCCATGTCATTAAAATTTAATATGATTGCGTTAAGAAGAAAATATTAACAATATCCATGTAAGTAAATCATTGACACAATAATCTAGTATTTCAAGAAACCTTAACAGAGGTTTATTAAAAAATAAATAGATAAATGTATCTGTTTACCTATACGTGTGTCATTTCAAAGAAGCTGATTTAAATATAATTTCACAAGTCATGCAACTTCTTCAAAGTAGCTGGGGTATTTTGATCTAAAATTGCACCTCTCTGCCTACTCCGTATACCAACATAAATTCTTTGTAAGAATGTAATTGAAATGAATAGATAAGTATTTTATAAGGAGAAAATGTACTATACGTTCTTATATTGTAGAATCTAATTATTTTGTCTTTTGTCTTTTTTTAAGCTACAGTTATTATTCAGAGATATTTTCAATAGTGAGAGGAGACTCATTTTTACATAGTTATGTCATCAAGTTGAATTCCTTAAAAAAAGACACACTTAACAATAATACGTATCTTTTATAGTCTACTGCTTTCAGTTCTCAAGTCTTTCCTTTACAATTAGTAACCGATTAAATTAATTAATTGACTTTTCTATGAACCTAATTATCATAGTACCTAAGTACCACAGTTCTGTGAGGTAAAGTATTATTATCCCTATTTTACAGAAGAGAAACTGAGACACTACATTTACATGTAGGGGGACATGAAAGCAGTTTTCAAGTATCTAAAGGGGTGTTACAAGGAGGATGGAGAAAAATTGTTCTCCTTGGCCTCTGATGATAGGACAAGAAGCAACAGGCTTAAATTGCAGCAAGGGAGGTTTAGGTTGGACATTAGAAAAAACTTCCTAATTGTCAGGGTGGTTAAATACTGGAATAGGGACTTTGTGGAATCTCCATAGCCTACAGAGGTTGTGGAATCTCCGTCACTGGAGATATTTAAGAGGAGGTTGGAGAGACATCTATCAGGGGTGATCCAGACAGTCCTGCCATGAGGGCTGGGGACTGGATTCTATGACCTCTCGAGGTCCCTTCCAGTTCTATGATTCTATGATACAACATTGTTTGTTTTCAGTGGTTCTCCTCCGACATCTCTCTAGAAGCAGTATAATTAAAAATGAGTCTCAAGACCTAAGAAAACCCATGTTGTGGGTAAGCTGTACCAAACTCAGATGAACTCAGGAAGAGCTTAATTAGAATATTTCTGATGCTTAAAGATAAAATAAGCACAGCAGTCCTTCCTCTTTTGGGTTCTTAGAGTTCCTTTGAAGCTCCTTTCTCCTCTATCTCTATCATGCTGAAGCCTTGGATTACACATAAACACACAATATCCTGACCAAATAAAAAAAAAACAACAAAAACCATTGAACAAAATAAAAGGCTGGCAATTACTGTGATGCACTGGCACCTTTGCTAGTTCCCCACTTTGAAGCAGATAGTAGTACAATCCTTGATTTGGCCTTTATTATTGCCAAGTGGATAAAGGGCATTAAAATCTTGGATCTAAAGCACAGAAGACTGGAAGGATTTGTAAACCATTGTTCAAATCTATAGCTCAGAGCTCTTTCCAGCACTCTCAAAAAGTAGAAGTTAGAAAATTAAAGTCTATCTTGCTATGAAAAACAACGTACCATGCCAATGGCTATGTCTATACTACAAAGGTAAGTTGGAAAAAGATACACAAATTGCGATTTGCAATTTGTGTATCTTTTTCCACTTTTCTATTGAAAGGCTTTTCTGGAAATCTGGTGTGTCTACATGGCACCAAATTTCAGAAAAACCTGCTCTTTCGACACATTCCTTCTTCCTCATAGAATGAGGTTTACAGGGATGGCAAAAGAGCACATCCACTTTTCCGAAATTTTTTTGGAAAAGCGCACAGGTTCCTTGGATGTGGCATTGCTTTACTGGGATGCCTCCAGTATCCCGGACAAGAGCTGCAGTCTCGACGTAGCCAATATGACTAAGTAGAAAATAAAACTTCTTAGGTCAAATCCTGACCTATGCCAAACAAGTGTTGAGCAGCAGTAGCTGCCACTATAGTTGTGGATGCTCAACTAGTGATGTTAAATGGCATTTATTTAGATAATGGAATTTCCATTGACTAGTCAATTAGTTGATAAGGGGGAAACTGCAGCCACAAGGCTGTCAATACATTTCAGAAGCACAAGTGCAGCAGGAGGGACCAGGCATAAACTGGGACAGCTGATTCCTAATTTGCTATTGGTCCCCCCCAGCTGTGCTTCAGCTTTTTAAATGTATTAAGATTTTGACAGCTCTTAATACATTTAAAAAGCACAAGTGCAGTGGAGAGGACTGGGCATGAGCCAGGAATCAGCTGATTCCTGGCTTGTGCCAGGTCCCCACTACACCTCTGCCTTCCCTGCCCCTTCCCCGAGATGGTGATGGGGGTGAATTGGCTTTTAAGATGGCTCCCCTCCAGTACCAGTTCCTGCTCTCCTCCCTTGCTGCCTCTCTCTGATAGAGACAGAAAGGCAGGGAAGCATCTAGTCAAGTCAGTAGTCAACTTGTTGCTTACATCCCTATGCTCAACAGCTGCTGAGCACCACATGCAGATTGATCCTCTTATTAATAACAGTGTATTGAAAACATTTTGGCAGTACCTCCAGACTTTGTAGATTAAGTGACCATCTCAATCTTTATGCATTACTAAAAGATATACCCAGCACTGCTCAGGTACTTAAGTTTTGTTTTTTGGAAAATAAAATGAAAATCTACATGCTTCACTTAAATCATTACTCTGGGATGGAGTGGGGAGGAGCGGTTCAGTATGCAGGCTGTTTAGGGGAGAGAGGAGAACCCTAGTCCTCTCTCACTGCAGAAGCTTGGGTCCAGGTGAAAAGCACTCCTACACAGCAGCTGCAGCTCCATGGCAGGTGCATGCCCCCTGGCTGGAGGAGATCCAGATTCATCTGCCCCAGATAGAATGAGCTCCCCAGATAGAGTGAGGAATGCAGCAACCTGTGCACTTTCCTCTCATTCCCTGACAAAGGGTAACAACAGCAATTTTCCTGTACCTATCAGAGTGGGGAACTTCATACTCCCTACCCTTCCTAAAGGGTGCCTGGAGGGTGGAAGGATCAGGAGTGGGGCAGTTCCGAAGCGGGTCTGGGGTGACCTCAGGCAGCCCCTTTCACCTCCCTGGTGATTCTGTCTCTTTTCTGTATTGTTTTATGAGAAGCAATACACAAAGTATTGTAATATAAATCATACCTGAGACTATACAGAAGTACAAAAAAGAGCATCCTTAAGACTTTGTTTTCATCTTAAGATTTGGCTGTGTTTTTTTTTTTTTTTTTTTTTTTAATGAAGCGGCTATGTATTTTGTATTGTTGGCAGGGATTTCCAGACTTGATTCCCACTTTGGGATTTAAATACAGCATGTTGCCAGTGTGCTATAAATTGGGTTATTTCTGTTAAGGAATCCAGATGTTCAGGCAAAGGAAGCCCATCATCACATTATTACCATTGGACACCATTTTCAGTTAAAATACTATATAAATATCACTACTCATGACATAGAGGTGTGGCGGATGCTCTAGCACCCCCAGATATTGGGCATCCCAGATGCATGGATCTGCTGCATGGGCTCCTGGCCATTGACCCTTTATCCCTGTGATCCCCATCTCAGCCCCACATCTCTCTACTCTACCCCCTAACTCTGCCCCACCGCCAGCCTCCCTGAACCCTACTAGGCTGCCAGCCCCTCATGAACTGCTCATCCCTGGGTCCCAACAGGCTGCCAGTCCTGTGCCCAAGGGCTCTGGGGGATGATGAGGGGGCACTGACAAGGGTAAAGGGGGGGTGCAACTCAACACTGACTAGTGAATATAGAGGCCTGTAAACTCAAAGTGAAATCTAAAAAGTAATAAGGTAAAACCAGTGTGCCATAATCCTCCAGACTACTGTAACTTTTGTAAATGACACTGAAAGTCAGATATTTGGTTGATTGCCTTCCCTTCACACCTTCCCTATGCTCACACCTATGTCACCAATGTCTCCTTTCATTCACATGTTGATTTAACTACCTGGAGATTTCAGTTCAATTTTTAAAAATACCTGACTGATTTTTCATACTAGATCACACATTTTCCATGTTCTAAATAGCAAAAGCACTTTTAGTTTAAAGATGAACACTATTTTTAAAAAAACAGCTTGTATTAATGGGTGGGCTGTACACAAATGAAAAGTCTTTAATTAAACATAAAGGCCTATTCAAGTCTCATTTAAGGTGTCTATACAGCACGGCCATTATTTCCAAATAACTATGCGAGCATCTACACAGCAATTCTGTTATTTTGATATAATTCTGAAATAACGGACAGCTTATTCTGACTTCTTTAAACCTCATTCTAAGAAGAATAACACCTATTCCAAAATAGCTATTTCGAAATAAGGTGTGTATAGATGTTCCATATCTGCTATTTTGAAATAGCCCTTCACCAGGGCCATTCTAAGTTATTTCTCGTGGGGCTGTAAATCAAGATAGCACATCTACATTAAGGAAACCTGCCTCTGACTAATTCTGAGGCTTCCCTGTAGTATAGACGTGCTATTTCAAAATAAGCTATTTCGGAATAACTATTTCAGAATAGTTTATTCTGAAATAACTGTGCAGTGTAGACATAGCCTTACAAGGCTACAACACTCCTGGACTTCAATGAGCAATGCAGTCCTGTGGCGGAAAAGGGAACTAGATGAGTCTAGATGAACATTTAGGTCAAACAATTCAAATTCAGGGGCCTAAAAATCTGTCAGACTAAATCCCTATTTCAGCATAAAATATCAGGTGCATAATCTTAGGCAATTTGGGAGTTAGTTTATGCGTGTGACCATTATTAAAAGCATTTGAAAAAATACATAATTGCAAACAAACTTATAGGATAAAATATATCTCTGTGTAAAGTCCACTGGCCTTTTGCACCACTTAAGTTAAAAGGCTTAAGGGGGAATTAATAGGAAAATAGATCTGGTGGGTATCCTCTGGAGAGGGCTAATTTCCACCCTTTCAGAATAATATAATGAAAAAAGTCCTAACCATTCATAAAACAATAAAACTAAAAATTAACCTAATCTAACTTAAACCCTCCCCACACACGTACCCAATTATTCCTTCTGGTGACATTAATTCATAAATCAACCTAAATAAATGTATTTATTCATTAATAAATGGGCTTTTATACATAGGATCTCCTAGATATCTGGAGGGAGCACATTCTTTCCTCATTCATGGTTCTCCCATGAAAATACTTTGCTACGGGGTTTGGAGAGCTTAACTCAGAGTCCTGAAGACATGAGTGATTCAATATATGAAGAGCCACTGTGGGAATGAGACACAGAGGGAAAGGTGATCTCTCAGATAGCTGGGTCTCAGTTGATTAGGGCTTTGAATAGCATAATAGCCACCCCAACGTGAAAAGACGACAATGCAGAGCATATAATGCTAATGCTATGGTGACATATGTTAATTTGCCTGCCGGGGTACCTGCAGCAGTGTCAGAACATTATAATGGTACATTCAGTCTCCTTTCTCTAGCTACTGCAGAAAATGCAAATCTTTTACACAACCTTAACAAGCACAGTATCTTGAGCCACTTAAATTGGACACTACATTCTGGACTAGCTAAAACACCTGCATGTTTCGGAATGATAACCCTTTCTAAATTCACAGCATTTGAGATTTTCCATAATATTCCCTATATATTAAATAGACATGTTGTGACAATCATGAAGGATTATAAATCACTGTTAACTGCTTTAAACATGTGTAGAATGAAGTTAGTACAAAAGAATTGTTTTAAAAATAATGATAGTTTTATTCCAAAGTTCCAAAATAGAGGTTATTGTTATGCTGATATTTGAGGAGTCTAAACTATTTAGGACTGGTTTAAGTTAAATGCCAAAGCCTTCGGAATCATGAATCCTTTTGTTTTTATATAAACTAAAGGAATGCATTTAGTTTAAAAATTACCTATATATGTTATGATATTTGAGAAACATTAGAAAAATTGGTTGTTTTAGTGAAACTAGTATAAAACTGATACAGTATTTGACTTTGGCAGCTTTTGCACTCTTGTTCTTTCACTGCATTTTTATGTGGAAGCGATTAGATTCCACACATGATTCCTTCCCCCCATTTTTAAAGATTATAGAGCCTCGGTTTATTTTATTACTCTAATCCTATTGATACATTTCCACCAAATCCTGTTCTGTGTCCGCTGGAAATCTTTAGAAAAATTGTGACAGCTAAAAAAAAAAAAAATCAGTCTCGCAGATCTTAGAATTTTTTTTCAAAGGCCCATAGCCATCTCCACACTACAGAACCTCACATGATTTTTTTCAGAAAATGCTTTAACACCAGCATAAGGATTTGATGTCTAGTTTCTTCTTCACAGGCATGTCTCTTGAAAGGAGACTTTCCTCTCTATCATTAATGTGTAAGTCAGTCAGTCAGACCTTTTTAATAAGCAGTTGAAGAGCCACTGTCTTTAGCACATGAAACTAACAAAAGGCTCATTAGTCAAATGAGCAAAGAATATTTTGAATATCAATGTCTTATTTTAAAGGAAAGCCTTTTCCAAGAGAATCTCAATGCAGTCAATTTTAGTGGGGATTTTGTGTTCAAGTTTTAATACTCTAGACCCTATTTATGAAAAAAAACCAATGTAGAAAGAAAGCTGTGAAAAGAAAAAAATCACCACACATCTTTAGTATTGGGCCTTTTCTTTTAACAATAATTTAGAACAAAGAGAACCAAGCTTTTTTTTTTTCAACTTGTCTAAACAAGTGTGCTGTGTCCATGATATGTTTTGTTTCTTCAAATAGCAAAATTGTTTAAGCATCCCGAGAGCAAAAAAAAAAAACCCGGTATTTAACAAAAATAAAGTTTGATGTTATATACCCCTCAGGTGAAGTCACAAGCATATTGCAACATCTCTACCAGTGATATCTGTAGGCAATGGGTTAGGAGTGGTGAAGGCTTTACACAAAAGACTCGGGAAACTAAAGTTTGCTTCCCACATAGACAGGAGCAAGTCTAGTACCTAGCTCTTCATAAGTAAGAGAGAAAAGAGATCTGCTAGGGAGAGAAGAAAAAGATGGTTTGGAATAGATTTTGTTTATATATTGAAAAGTTTTATATATTATTTTTTACAGCAAACATGCACTAGAGTGCCGTGTGAAGAAGACTATATAAATTGAGCATATGGCGTGTTAACACATAATCAAAGAATCTTGGTACCACACATTATGACACTATATGCCACACAGATTTAACACAAGAACAGGTGTTAAACTATTATATGTTATTTTAAAATCAGATAATACAGCAACTGTAAAAGTATAAAGGGGTCTCCTATTTCCAGAAAGACAAGGTCCTATTCGTTCATAGCTAACCTTTCTCAGTTAGCTTCTCGTATCATATTGGGACAAATCACGGATTCATGCTTCCTGGCATACCCATATTTAAAAGTCCTAGAGAATGTAATCCATAGGGGATTCTTTAGAAATGTAATAGAGTTCGCTGGGAATTACTAGATGTCAAACCACAGCACTGCAGGTAATTCATATCAGGAGTGAAATCAAAATCAACAAACAAGCTTACAGTTTTCTCTAATTGTTTGGTAATGATAATTAAAATGTAAGATACTTTGGGCAATGTGATAATGTGCACTAAAGACATATCTAACGTTGGTGTTTGGCAATCAAGTTAAGACAAAGTGCTTTCCACTGCCAGTGCATGCCTTTAAGGCATATTAGCATAGGCGGCAGAGTATTGGATATTATGACACGGCACAGCAAAGATTAGTGGCAACTCTTAAAGAGATGGGACCAAATTGGCTCATATGGCAAATAGTTCTGTGATATTTGTTGCCACCCCAGATTATCAGGTTACTACACAACCACCAGGTCTAGAGAAAAGAGAAAAGGAAAATATATGCCTTTCCAAATGATTTTCAGAATGGAATAATGAGAAAAGGAAATTATAACCATTTTTTGTTAAAGTAACAAAAAATGTTGATGAGAGAATCTGTACACACAAATAATCTGGACTTGAGGAATGCTTCCAATACACTGCTGCAGAAAAGTCTGCTCTATAAAGGTCAGCAACTATGGCACTAGAGAACTGGCCTGGATATCTAAGACAAAGGTTACTTGTGGGAATGTAGGGAGTTGATAAGTGCAATGCTGCCATAAGCATCAAAATTTAGAATGGTTTCCTTCTTTTATATGTCAATGACAAGGAGAAGAACTGTGTAGAAAGGTGATTCATTTTTTGCTGATACAAAAATGAGGCGAGGAAGTCAGTCAATACAAAGGTGAAGAGAAATGCAGGTCACAATGGCATAAGACTGAGTAGGAGTCTGAGGGAATCAAAACAGGCTTATAGCCACCATTGTAATATATAATAATTAGGTAAGAGATGACAAAATATCACATCAAAATAAATCCTCCTCAATACAAAATGCAGTAGAAGCAGGATCAAGAGACCACACTAAGTAGCGGATGTGCGTACATTACAGTTCTACACATATTCCAGTGCTTCACAACAGTGGGGAAAAAAACAAGTCAAATTCTGAGTCAGAAAACCAGCATAAGACAAAAAAAGCCCCTCCATAAGGAACAAGCAAAAAGATCACATGTGGGATGATGTGAGTAAGTGTGGCCACACTTGCACTGGAAAAAGAATAGTTTAAAGATGCCAAGAGGGCAACAAAAGGGAGCAATTTTCCAGAGTGAGATTGGGGTTGGGAAATCTTAGTTATTTATAAAGGTATGGGAAATTCTGTGGCAGATGGAAAGAGAAGGAGTTTAAAAGGGATCTCGATTAAGGTGTAAGCAATCCTGAAGGGAACACAGAAGAGGGTTGCTGCAGGCTATCTGAGCTAGTGTTAAATAGAATAATAAGGGGGCATGAACTTAAAGTGAGGGAGAATTGGAGACTAAAAGAACTTAGGTAGACATTTCTTGCACAGTTTCTCTTAGTGAAAAAAACTTACCAAGAGGAGACACAGTAATAAGTAATAAGAATTCAAAAATAAATCTTGAATAGGAAAAAAAATATATTGTGGGGTGTATCTGTCCAGTTAGAGAGCTACAGTAGATGGAAATTTTGGCCTCATTCTGTCCAAAATTTACTAACTTTCTGAAAGTTAAGAAGAATTTATTTCCTTTCAATAATATGTTTTAAAATCTGCACATCCTCTTGTATTCCCAGCACACAGCTCATGAGCACAGAACTGCAGAAAATTCATGTTATGGCAAAAATAATGTTCTGTGTGAATTTTGATGATGATGAGAGGTGTCAGGTTGACAATCATAGAGACTGAAGCTCTCTGATTATTGACATAACATGTACAGCTCAGTGAGTGGCAGCACAAGATCCCCTTAGACTCTACTAACATGCCTCCACCTTGAAGGCAGCTCTTTCTAAAGTTGAGCGCATAGGTCACTCTGCTTGCCCAGGACTCCCAAGATCTCTCTATTGAGATTGCCAACATAATGCCACCACAGCTCTGTTTCTCATGACACAGACACCTGTGTTAGGCTTCAAGCAATACTTGTGATTTCTAGAAATTTCTCTATTACAAGAATTTATACAGTGGTCATATAACATATAGGCACACTTTGCATCATTCATATCACAAGCGGCTACATTCATTCTATTCTCTCCTAGGTAGATCACTGGTTAAGAGGCTCTTACAGGACATCTACTAATTTACTAAGATGTTCGGAAGGTGGGTGGAGGTCTATAAAATGGGTAACAGACTAAGGACTGTAAGGCTTTTGCCACAAACCAGATATAAAATGAAAACGAAGATCACACAGGTGGTATACTTATTATTCTTATGTGCTTTTGGAAAATTTACCCAAGTGATTTAGCAGCTTCAGTCACATTTTCAAAATGTAGCAGGAAACATGGCATCTGTGTCCCATTAAGTTTCAGTAAAATCACCACTCAAGCTTCACCAACAAGCTGCAGCCAGAGCCACACTGTCTACAGAGCAAACTCTACTGCCATAAGTCTGTGAACCAGGGATGAAAGGCTCATTCCCAGAGGCAGTGTGGACATACACCAACTGTCTTAATCTCTTGTGAACATTACAAGTGAAGTCAAAATGCTACAAATGAGCTTACATTATTATAAAAGGTGGGTGGTAATGATCATTAAAATGCCAAACTTTTTATTATATAGTGTTAACATCTAGAGGCCTCAACCTGGTTGGGGCCCCACTGTGCTGGGCATTTTACAAACACAGTGAAATACAATCCCTGCCCTAAGAACTTACAATTTAAGAACAAAATTTTCCCCAGCAGAAGATTTGGGTAACATTTGTTCAGAATACAAGGTTATATTGCTAACACATTCAATATAGCCAAAGCAATATTTTCTCTCCAATGGCCAAAGTTTAAACTTTGATGCAGTGACTTTTCTGATCTGATCAGTAATCCTCTTTTTCATTCAGATTTTGGTATTTCAGGATGCAGAAACATTTCTGAACTCAACACTGTTTGCCATTAAGCAAACTTTGTATTAGCAGCAAAAGCTGCCCCATCTCCCTGAGTTGGAGAGGTCCTCTAGGTAGCCAAGCCAGGGTGATCTCATGCACAGAAAGGACAAGTGTGAATTCAAGATGAATTCTCATGTTCTATGTGTTACTGAATCCTTCTTTGTGGATGTACAGCTTGGCAGAAAGTAGGAAAGAAGCAGATCTGTCATTGTGGGAATCATGCAATCTTCCTTCTCATTGATATGATTGCACATAAAGGCCAAACTAGGCTCACCCAGTCGTTGGAACTATTTTTCTCAAGACTGGCTCCTTTGGCTGTTCTTTTGTAGGGTAAAAGGAATATTCCTCCTTTCTAACCTCTCTGTGTTTTAATAGCATACGGGCTAGGCAGTGGGCTTTTGTTTGGGCTCTAGATTCAGCTCTGACACAAAATTACATGCTGGTATGTTAACTACACATTAGTGCATCGTATTACTGAATGCATTGAATAACTTGTTGCTAATATAGGATGAAATTTGCTGTGTGTAGAGGCCCTGCACAGGGGCCCCTGCCAAATAAAACCCCTTAACCTGGGGATTAAATGCAGGGGGGGGGGGGGAGGATTAAGACACTTAGGGCTTGTGCAAGGTTGGATGAATTTTACTACTATTGCAGAAAGCCATTCAACATTTGCTCAAAGTAAAGGATCCTATTCTAAGTTTAAGACAGACAATATTTTAAACTACCCAAGAAGTGGTAATATTTCTTTTCCCTGGCTATACACTGAAAACCCAGTTTTCAAAGAAGAAAATGCACTCTATCAAAATTCCAAATCACAGAAAATTGTCTTTGTCTATTATCCCATTGATTTCTTGAGCAAGAAAGATTGACATGAGTGTACTGAAGGAGATTTTTCAATCTTCTACCAGTTTGCTTACATGATTACAAAATATTTCCAATTCTTATGTCAATTTGGTTAAAAACGGTTTGCTGTTCAAGTCATTTTAATAGAAACATATTTTAAAAACACTCTTTTAATTAAAAAAATATTCTCCAGATATAACATAACAATTGTGCTATACAAGACTATCTATCCAATGTTATTGTAGTCATTTGGCCCCAGAAGAGTAAAGAAGGTAGCTAAGGTACAAGCTTTCTGAAGAAGAGCTTTGTCAAAAACTTGTTTCTCTCACCAATAGAATTTGATCCAAAAAAAGTTATTACCTCACCCACTTTATATTACTAATTTTTAATTTTTCATGTTAACATTGTTGATAATGAATGTGTATCCTAAACACCCCAACTCCAAAAAACCCTTCAAAGTTGTAGTAAAAGAGGAACTAGCTGTTCAAACCCATTTCTCAAGGACTAGGCTGCACGTACTACATGAGTCAGGAAATTTGCTAATTGCCTAAGTAAGGTATACTGGTGGTTGTTACTGAGTGGAATAAAGTTGAAGTATGCTAACCAATAACGCTGCAACACGAAGCTAAGCTAACAAATCAAGACATGCCAAGTTAGACAAGAAAGTTAAAGAAAGTATAAAAAGATGCTTAGCCAACGCCCGTCGTCGGCTTTGCTTTGAGCACTGAGCTCCTTGGCCAAACATTGTTTGCAACCAATAAAATTGAGTTGGACCCAGCCTAAAAGTGTGACTCTCTTCTGTGGGCAAATTAGACTAGCCTCCAGGGGACGAACCTTGCAATTTACGCAACAAATTTGGCGACCACGAAGGGACTTCCCTTGGACTACTCCGGAGTCGGACGACAAGACCGTCGTAGGTGACCGTGAAGTGCGCACCGGACTGTTTGAGTCCGTCACGGCACTGAAAGCGTGAGTCGGGACATCCGGAAAGTTAAAGGAGTCTCTATTGAACGAGTCAACTAGGCTGTGAGGTCCGAAGAGAAGGCGCCGGGGCGTAGACGGAGTGAGTATACCTATTCCCTGTGTTTTTGGTAGTGTTAGTCCTTCGAGGACTGTCCTTAGAGGACTCTTGCATTCAGACTAGGTCTGAACATCGAAGAAACACGGTATTGTCCTTCGAGGACTCTTGCGTTCAGACTAAGTCTGAACATCGAAGAAACACGGTATTGTGGAGTCGGGTCGCACCCGAATGGTAGAAACCTCTGTAAGCCCCTTAGGGAACACCATGAATCCGTGGACTGTGTGGGGAAATTATGGGGAATTAGAACAACCCCAGGGATTGCTTTTGTTTTTAGTAGGAGTACTTCTGTTTTTGATATTAATGATTTGTTGGAAACCTAAATTGTGAAACCAAAAGTTTATGTGAGGAATGACTGTCGCTGACCAGGTCTGAGACTTAAGCTGACTCCAGCCACCCCAAGAATCCTGCAAGGGGATACCCGATGACCAGGATATCTTGATTGCAAGGGGGGTCAGCTGAACCTTGTGACCCAGCGAGTCTCCAAGCCCCCTGTTTGTCTATATTTGTTGCTGTCTAATAGACCTGTCTTAAGTGTCACGGTTCCACAAGGGCACACCGGTGTCTCTAGTGAGGCAGCCATGCGCTAGACCCTCTGAGTTCGGACGTTAAAAGCTGGCGTGGTGTCATTCCATTGACACACGGAGCCATGGTAAAAGCTTGTTGCGTGTGTGTGTGTGCGTAATAAATACATAGATATGGGTTCGGGAAGTTCCCGGATAGAAAACTCCACAACCCCATTGGGATGCATGTTACAGAATTTTAGTAAATTTAAAAGTGACTATAGAGTAAAAATGGCAAAAGATGAGTTAATTAAATTTTGTCAACACGAATGGCCAACTTTTAGAGTAGAATGGCCAGACACCAGGTCTTTTGATAAGAAATTAGTATCCTTAATATATGAAGTTGTGACTCGGGATAGACACTAGGATCAGTTCCCATATATTGATTATTGGTTATTCCACGCCCAGGATCGACCAAAATAGCTGCTGAAGTGTAGAATGGGAACGTGTAAAGTAATGGCTGGAAAAGCAAGAACGCTGGGAGGCAAAAGTAACTCGGGCCCCAAAGTTTTAAATGACTCAAGGCAGACAGAGGAGAGCCCCAGTAATAAGGCAGCATGAGGGGGGAGGAAATAATAATGACAACTTGTTAGTACTAACTCCACGATCCTCTCCCACGCATTCCCCTCCTCCGTATGATCAGCAAGATGGAGAAAAAAAAAACCCTCAGTTAAGAAAAGTAGAAAGCATGTGATAGTGGAAGGAATTGAGGGAAGAAGAAGCATGCTACCCGTATGTAGACCCCTCCTCACGAAGATTGGAAATAATATGCTGGAGCATGCCTTTGTTGTTTCATCTGCATGCCCAGTTGCCTTACTAGGGCGAGATATGCTAACTAAGCTGCAGGCTGAAATTTTCTTCCGTGGTGATCAGATTGTAGTGCAGCTGCCGGTGAAACAGAGCTCAAATTACCAGATAGCCCTCTGTGCAGCTGAGACGCTGTTAGAGGCAAAAGGGACTGAGGTCTTAGAAGGCATCAATCCATGTATATGGGCAGATGAGACCCCTGCCTGAGCAAAGTTTGTGACTCCAGTAAGAATTCCTCTCATTGAAGGAGAAGGCCCTGTGCGTGTAAAGCAATATCCCCTGAAGAAAGCCAGCCGGATAGGCTTAAAGCCATTAATCGAACAATTCAAAAGATATGGCTGATTAGTAGAAGGCTCCTCTCCTTTCAACACCCCTATCTTAGGGGTGCTCAAACCAGACGGCATCTCATATCGTGCAGGACTTAAGGGCAGTAAATAAGAAAGTTCTTGTAGATCACCCTATGGTCCCTAACCCGCATACAATCTTGACACAAGTTCCAGCGGAGGCAAGGGTGTTCACAGTGTAAGATTTGAAAGATGCTTTCTTTTCAATACCCTTACATAAAGACAGTTGGAAGTTATTTGCTTTTGAATGGGAAGATCCGGACACCCATCACAAAACCCAGCTACTATGGACTGTTTTGCCCCATATCTTTGGGACGACATTACAAAAGGACTTAGAGGATTGGAAAAAACAACACCCTGAGGTAGCTCTGCTCCAGTATGTTGATGATTTGTTGATTGCCAGTCCTGATATGCAAAAGGGAAAAAGGGCAACGGAGTCTCTGTTGAATGCCCTAGGAAAGAAGGGATATAAAGTTTCACAAAAGAAAGCCCAAATATGTCAGCCAAAGGTCACTTTCTTAGACTATGAGATTGAAAAGGGAGTACGGGCTTTAAGCAGAGATCGAATCCAAGCAATATAGGACATGCCTGTCCCAACCACTCCAAAAGAACTACAAGCTTTCCTAGGCTTAACTGGATTCTGTAGAATGTGGATTCCTGACTATGAGGGTAAAGCCAAACCTTTGTATGAATCTCTCACTAAGGCTGTGTCCAGACTCAGGGTTTTTTTCGGAAAAAGTAGCCTTTTTTCGAAAAAACTTCACCTGCGTCTAGACTGCAGCCACGTTCTTTCAAAATTAAATCGAAAGAATACGGCTTTTCTTTCGACGGTGGTACACCTAATTCCACGAGGAAGAACGCCTTCTTTCGAAAGTGCTCTTTCGAAAGAAGGCGTTCTTGAAAGCAAACAGGCTTTTTACAAAGAGAGCATCCAGACTCACTGGGTGCTTTCTTTCGAAAAAGCGGCTTGCTTTTTCGAAATTCCGCATGCAGTCTAGACGCTCTCTTTCAAAAGAGGCTTGCAGTCTAGACATAGCCTAAGGAAGGTCTCACAAATTGGAAATGGACTAAAGAACATCAACATGCTTTCAAATTACTAAAAACTGCTTTAATACAGCCCCCGGCCTTGATGATCCCCAATGGGCATAAGCCCTATAGACTCTATGTGCATGAGAATAAAGGTATAGCTTCAGGGGTCCTTACCCAGCCAGTAGGACTCACTTGGAAACCGGTAGGCTACTATTCAAAAGTATTAGACCCGGTGGCAAAGGGGTAGCAAAGGGGTGGCAGGCGTGCCTAAGAGCTGTTGCAGCTACTGCTACCATTGTAGAAGAAGCCCAAAAGATCGTAATGGGAACTGATATGGAAATACATACCCCGCACGGGGTACCCCAAATTCTTGGAGGAGAAGGGGGGAAGTTTTAGAACCCATCCAGACAGTCTAGGTATGAAATTTTCCTATTGTCTAATCCCGGGCTTACTTTCAAACACACCACTGCTCTAAACCCAGCCACCTTGTTGCCCAAACTGGGACCACCATGTCATGATTGTTTGGAAGTGCTATCTCAAACCGTGCTGATTCGGCCAGATCTGAAGGACGATCCACTTGAAAATCCAGAGGAAGAATTTTTTGTAGACGGCTCCAGCAGTATGATAAAGGGAACTAGGCACATGGGCTGCGCAGTGGTAACCTTAACAGAGACAGTGTGGAAAGAAAAGCTTCCTGCAAACTGGTCAGTACAAGCAGCAGAACTAACAGCCCTAACCCGTGCCCTAGAAATGGGAAGAGACAAAAGGGTGAACATCTTCACTGACTCTCGCTATGCCTTCGCCACCGTGCATGCCCATGGATTACTATGGAAGGAGCGTGGTTTCATTACAGCTGCAGGGCAGAAAATAGCAAACGGACCACAAATTGTAAAGCTGTTGGAAGCTCTCAGACTGCCTAGAGAAGTAGCGGTGGTCCATGTGAAGGCACACGGAAGAGCTGCTGATGAACGCCAGAAGAAGGGAAATGCAAAGGCAGATGCAGCCGCCAAAGAAGCAGCACTAATGGGAGGTGATGTAGGATTTCAGGGCTCCGCACACGAAGTTACATTCTCCCTTGAAGACTGCATAGTACATTACTCCCCCACAGACGATGCTGCAGCAAAGGAGAACAACACAGTAAAGAATAAGAATGGCTGGTGGATAGCGCCGGGAGGAAAAGTTATGGTACCGCGACCCTTGCTGATAGAAGTGCTCCTACATCTACATGCCTCCACCCACATGGGGGGCATGGCAATGGGAGACTTGCTAGTGCAGCAGGTGGTAGAACCAGGATTGTACCTAGAAGCACAGCGAATAGCGGCGCAGTGTCCAACCTGTCAGAAGGTAAACCCTAAGCCACCATGACCCCCCACTCCCATGGGAGGAAGACAATGGGCTTATTACCCTGGCCAAGCATGGCAGATTGACTTTGCTGAACTTCCGAAGTCCGGACGATACCAATATTTACTGGTGTTAGTGGATCAGCTAACAGGATGGGGGAGGCATATCCCACCAGGACAGCTACAGCATCGACAGTAGCACGTATCCTACTGCAGGACCTGATACCATGATTTTTGCTGCCAGAGTCAATTGAGTCAGATCAAGGTAGTCATTTTGTAGGGAAGGTAGTGCAGGAAGTAGCCAAAGCTTTAGACATTAAGTGGAAACTCCATACACCATGGAGACCACAGAGTTCAGGTGAAGCGCATGAATAGAACCTTAAAAACAATGTTAACCAAGATCTGTATTGAAACACATTTAAAATGGCCACATGTGCTCCCACTGGCTTTAACTAGCATCCGTAGTATGCTACGTAGAGGGATAAAATTGTCCCCCTTTGAATTATGTTTGGAATGCCTCCCAGAGTCTTGCCAGCAGGGTGGAGAGAACAAATAACTGTTGATTTAGGGAAAACTGAACTCAGGGAACATGTTATTGCCTTGCAGTCTGTTTTGTCATCTCTCCACAGGTTTGCCGTACCGTTCCAAAGCTTGCCATTGAACACTCCAATTCATGCCTTCCAGCCAGGGGATCAAGTGCTAGTCCAGAAATGGAAAAGGGATCCACTAACGGAAAAGTGGGAGGGACCTTACCAAGTACTGCTAACAACCCATTCGGCGGTGAAACTAGCAGGTAGAGATAAGTGGTCTCATTGTTCGCGAATCAAGAAATATTTGTCAAAGAAGCAAGACAACAACTCCCAGGAAGTGGTCACTCCGGAGGCTGGCCACTCCTCAGAACAAGAAGCTGACCATTGGATCAGCACACTGGGGGAAGGGTTAAAGCTGACAATTAGTAAAAAGAAACATGAACCTTAAATCAGCCCTAATATATCGGTCCGCCGCCCTCATTCAAATCCTAAACTGCACCTCAGGACAAGAGTCCGAAAACAGTGTCTTGTTCCTAGCTGAAAATATAGCAAAGTATTTTAATCTGTCCCATTGCTGGGTATGTGTGCAGGCTAGGGATCAGGGTCATCTCGGGCAATGGATACCCCAACCATTAAATTTGACCACCATGATAGATCTAGCATACAGAGTACATCTAAGTAATACTAGCTGGAAAGATGACCAGCTAGCCCGCGAAACTCCGTCATGGAAAGTTCAAACCCAGATAGGCGAATGGTGCTTCCCAAGAAATAAATCATCCAGTGCCACACATTTTGTAGGAAACAGCACTTGCAAGAATTACTTTTTAGATAGATGGGCCTGGCATAATTATCATACTCCAAACCGCAGGTACTGTCTCCTGTACAGAGATTTCTTCTCTTTCTTCAACTATGGGAGATCTGGGTCTCCCATACATTGCACTCCGCTGCCCATGCCAGGGAACCCAAACCACCCCTACTACTGTGTTGCCTTAAACAATACCGGCAGAAAAACCTGTTTTCTAAATGGCACCCAAACAATGGGGGCAGAACTACCCTTCTGCCCCTTCTAAGGGTTTTTCAGTAAATTTGCAGACGGTAGTAGAAGCAGTCCATGGCCCGCAATAACAGGCCACTACTGGGTGTGTGGGACGTATGCATATACTCAGTTGCCTGCAAATTGGACAGGTGTATGTTATCTTGCTATTCTCTGACCTCCCTTTAGTTTACTCCCCAAGAAAGCTCACCTCTTGCATCGCATGTATAAGCGAATCAAGAGGTCTCTTACCGCCTCTGATCTATCCGCTACCCAACGATGGGGGAAAGACGAATGGCCGGCAGAAAGAATTATAAAATATTATGGACCCGCTATTTGGGAATCCAACGTAGTCAGACAGGAACCCACTTACTTAACCAACAGGATAATCCGACTCCATGCGGTGGTAGAGATATTTGCAAATCGCACGGCTGATGCTTTAGAGTTAGTAGTTGACGAGCTTACCCAATTACGGACAACCGTCCTCCAGAACCGAATGGGTCTCGATTATCTATTAGCAGCTGAGGGGGGGCTGTGTCAAAAATTTAATTGGACCGATTGTTGCTTACAGATAGATGATAATGGCAAGGTAATTAAAGAATTAGCAACAGATATTCGGCGTGTGGCCCATGTGCCAGTCCAAACCTGGAAGGGCTGGGATTGGGGTGGAAGCTGGCTAACTTCCTGGTTACCAAATTTTAGAGGAGTTAAAGAAGTTTTTTTTAGTGGTTTGCTTTGTTATAATAATATTACGCTTATTGCCTTGTATAATACCCTGTATAACCGCTCTTGTACGCCGAACTGTACTATTTGTTGTAAATAGCGAAATGATTGTGCACTATCAACGATTGGCAAGAGAAGAAACAGACAGAGTATAGTTGAAAGAAAGCATCGTGAGGGGGGGATTTGTAGTAAAAAAGGAACTAGCTGTTCAAACCCATTTCTCAAGGACTAGGCTGCACGTACTACATGAGTCAGGGAATTTGCTAATTGCCTAAGTAAGCTATACTGGTGGTTGTTACTGAGTGGAATAAAGTTGAAGTATGCTAACCAATAACGCTGCAACATGAAGCTAAGCTAACAAATCAAGACATGCCAAGTTAGATAAGAAAGTTAAAGAAAGTATAAAAAGATGCTTAGCCAACGCCCGTCGTCGGCTTTGCTTTGAGCACTGAGCTCCTTGGCCGAACATTGTTTGCAACTAATAAAACTGAGTTGGACCCAGCCTAAAAGTGTGACTCTCTTCTGTGGGCAAATTAGACTAGCCTCCAGGAGACGAACCTTGCAATTTATGCAACAAAGTGATGGTCAATTTAATATGTAATCAGTATATAGCATTAATCCTTCCACTAATCTGGAACTCCCATCACTCTATTTCTGAGAAAGCATTTCAGCCATCATAAGTACTCATTCCTATTTGATATTGCCTACAAGTTTTCCTGTGATTGAGGTCTCCTTTTTCAAGTGGACATGTTTGTTAGATACCAGCCTAAAACCACCAATGCATTTTGCATAAGCTACTGAATAACATCTTATAAAACAACTTCAAATGACTATTGAATGGATTTAAACCTAATGTAAAGGTCCATGTCTAATTATGAAAACTAAGTTACCCATTACCCTGAAGTTTACCCTTCACCATACCAAATAAAACTCTGTAATTAAAAAGGTTTAGCTTCAGGAGCACTGGTGAGAGTAAGATTGTGATATACTTCACACATAATAATGTGATTTTTTAAATTCAGAAGCTGAGTAAGCAACAGTCTTTAGGAATTAGCTGAAAGTAAAAAGAGTCTAGGAAGAAATATGCTGTCTGTCTGAAATCACACTTACAAGTAAAAACTGCTTTTTACTTTAATAAAACTCCACTGTATTCTCAAAATGTGACACAGACAAAAGGCCCAAGCCTTATATACTGGGCACCATTAAAATCAGTATTTAGCAAGTCACCACACTGTACTAATTGAGAGATTATAGTGTTTTCCTAAAATTTTGAAATGAAAATAATTGTGATAACTGTTGATAAATGTTGACCTTTTTAATAGTGACTGATGAACACGTAGGTAGACTGTTAATGTTCATTCATAGATGGGACTCATATTCCTTTGTCAGGCATTCTAGTTAAAGATATATAGTGGGTGTCAGTTAAGCCTGTCTCCCTCTTTGCACATCATGCGTATATGTAAAATGGTGTAAAGGAGTTTAGTCACTATAACTTATATGATAAGGAGCTAGAAGAAGGCATAAGTTAAAAAAAACCTACTTTAATTTAGAGTGTAGAGGGATGTGTAACTTCTCACACACATTGACAAATGGCTAAGAGTTTCATAATCCAAGGGAGTCTAAATTTTGTAACATAAACATTGTGGGAACTTTGAAAAGCTCATCTTAGGTATTACCATGAGTCCAAAGACATCTGAATGAGCAGTCATAGTGGTCACCATTACAAAGTCAATAGTTACCCACAGTTGTCATGGTTATATTTGATCCTCTTAATTTATTGAATGGAATACTGACCGGTAATTTTTTTTTATTGGTAATGTTGATAGACACATCTATTACTACCTCATAATAACCTTATTGCACTATAATCCCCATAAGTCTATGTGACAGCTACAGTCTATTGATCAGTGTAAGAATTTTTTATTATTATTATTCCCTGGTCTTCTAGGATATGTCTATACTACAAAGTTAATTCGAACTAACAGACGTTAGTTCGAATTAACTTTGATAGGCGCTACACTAGCGCTCCGCTAGTTCGAACTTAATTCGAACTAGCGGAGCGCTTAGTTCGGACTAGGTAAACCTCATTCTACGAGGACTAAGCCTAGTTCGAATTTACTAGTTCAAATTAAGGGGTGTGTAGCCCCTTAATTCGAACTAGTGGGAGGCTAGGCCTCCCCAGCTTTCCCTGGTGGCCACTCTGGCCAACACCAGGGAAACTCTATTGCCCCCCTCCCAGCCCCAGACCCCTTAAAGGGGTACGGGCTGGCTACGATGACCGTGCCAGGTGCAAGCCTGCCAGCACCAACCTAGCAGACCCTGCACCTGGCACGGCTCGAGCCAGCCACCCGATGCCCCCCAGCCCTCCCCCTCTTCCCGGGACCAGGCTGGCGGCTCCCGGGAGCTTGCCCGGGACCGCAAGAGGCGGGCACCCGCCTGGTCTAGTGCGGACATCGTGGACCTCATCCACGACCTCCGCACTAGGCACAGGAAAGTGGCCGGCTAGGGCAGGAGAGCTGCTAGCCTGGCCACCCAGGAGCAGGTGTGCATGAAAATCAAGGTGGTCCACTGAGACCCCCGACCCTGAGCCCTGAGCTTACAATGGCCGTACTGGGTCAGACCAAAGTCCATCTAGCCCAGTAGCCTGTCTGCCGACAGCGGCCAACCCTAGGGACCCTGGAGGGGATGGACCGAAGACAGTGACCAAGCCATTTGTCTCGTGCCATCCCTCTCCAGCCTTCCACAAACTTTGGGCAGGGACACCACTCCTACCCCCTGGCTAATACCACTCAATGGAGCCAACCTCCATGACTTTATCTCACTTCTCTTTAAACTCTGTTCTAGTTGTAGCCTTCACAGCCTCCTGCAGCAAGGAGTTCCACAAGTTGACTCTTTGCTTTGTGAAGAAGAACTTTCTGTTACTAGTTTGAAGCCTGCTTCCCATTCCTTTCCTTTGGTGTCCTCTAGTCCTTCTATTATGGGAACTAATGAAGAACTTTTCTTGATGCACCCTCTCCAGCCCACTCATGTTTTTATAGACCTCTATCCTATCCCCCCTCAGTCTCCTCTTTTCTAAACTGAAATGTCCCAGTCTCTTTAGCCTCTCTTCATATGGGACCTGTTCCAAACCTCTGATCATTTTAGTTGCCCTCCCCTCTCCCACTCTCTCTCTTCCCCTCTCCCACCTCCTTTTCCCAGTCTCCCCGAGTTTTGTTCAATAAAGAGAGATTCTATTTTTGACCACACGTTTTCTTTATTTTGCACATCAGGAAGGGGGGCTAGAGAAAGGTAAGTGGAAGGAGGTGAGGGAGGAATGGGGTACGAGCCCCCGATGGGGAGGACTGGGCTGGCTCTGTGGGCTTCTGGGGGTGGAAGCTCTCCTGCAGCCCCCCAATTGCCCCGTCTCCCCAGATGGCAGCCTGCGGCAAGTGCAGCCGGTCTGATGGCCGAGTGCTGTGATGTGCCCAGTGTGGGCACTCAGAGCACTCCAAGCCAGGACTGCTTTGCAAGCGGGGCACCCTTGAGAACTGTCTGTCCGGGGTGGGGGTCGGATCCCTTTAAGCACAGCCCTCAGCTAGCCTGAGGCAGCAGCTCCAAGCTCTAAGTCCTCATCTAATGCCCTGCCGGGACTGCTTCTGGCCATCCTTAACCCCGGTTCAGGGTCCACTTAATGTGGACATGCTAGTTCAAATTAGTAAAACGCTAATTCGAACTAGTATTTTAGTCTGGATGCATTAGTTCGAATTAGCTTAGTTCGAATTAGCGCTGTACTGTAGACATACCCCTAGAGATTACACACAAATTAGATTTCTCAGAAGTTTGTGTCTCTTTTGGGGTTAAGTTTCATTACCCACCAGGCACCATCTTGTCGCATTACTAATATCTCTTTCTGAGGCAATTTACTATGGTTAGGTTTAATGTAAGATTTTAAATAATAAATACCTTCTAATTGTTAAACCCATAATTAAAACAGGAAGGAAACTGGTTTGTAAACCTCTTACAATGGTTTTCAATTCAGCCAGTGTCACTAATTATGCCAATTTACAAACGCTGGCCATTACTAACAGTAATCACAGAAGAAAAAAAAACTGTATCCCAAAAAATTCTTTCCAAATCAATTTCACATTTTATATTTAGCAAGATGCTCTTCTTACCCTGTGAACTTTCCAAAGGATATGCTGAACATACTAAATGTTGCTTTCTTTTAAGTTACATTTTAAGATTACTTTAACATAGTTCTTTGTGGTTGAATTTATCATATGTTCTGGCACCATTTATCACTAACTATGGAATGACGAAGAAATGGCTCACCTAAAAAGAAATAACTACTGAATTAAAAAGCTGTTAAATGTGTTGGAGTGCAGACTACTGTTAACAATATGTAGGAAGGGTGTTTGGCTGGAATAAATTACTTTCACAGTAATAATTTGAAGAGTGCACCTTTTGAGAAACATGTTAAAAATTCACATCTTGGTTTTCTGACTAAATTCATATTTGTCACTAATAACGTTTTTAAATTAGCTACTCTGTGAAGGTGAGAAAATACTTGGACACAAATAGTGAGGTTTAAAACAAAAATTTTCTCCATTTAATTACTGAGAAATGGCAAGTTTAATAATATACATGCAAAGCACAACAACAGATTCCAATTAAGATATATTTTACTTGCTCACCCTTAATCTTTTTGT
Source organism: Pelodiscus sinensis (assembly GCF_049634645.1). Classification (NCBI taxonomy): domain Eukaryota; kingdom Metazoa; phylum Chordata; order Testudines; family Trionychidae; genus Pelodiscus; species Pelodiscus sinensis. Next base: position 36,148,910 of record NC_134717.1, read on the forward strand.
AAATGCTTTTACAATATTTCAATGTACTCTGCCATACCAACATGTAAATAATAAATAGCTTTCCCTATATTTCATTCTAGTTCATGTATAACCTCCTTGCAAATAACAAATGGCCAGCCATCTAACAAGTTAAGATGCATTTTCATTGTATTGATTTCAATAGGCTGTGTAGTTAATAGAAAGGATCTAATATGTAGTTGATATGACTATATCTACAGACAAATCATATCAATTTCAGACTTGAAAGCACAATTGTTTTTATTTAAAAAATGCTATTGAAATTTGACAACCTACAGGGCAGGGCATACACTCTCAGTTTATAGCTTGTATAACATTTCCAAAGTCATATGTAACCTGCTGGTGTTCTCTAAGGCAGTGAGGATATTTTAACCATTAAGAACAGGGAGCAAGTTCTGATGCTTTCACTTATCTTTTGACAGAGTGGTTAGAAATTAAGATTGTTTGACTTATTGCACATTTGGAAATCATTCAGTTCAACAACAGGACGCATTTTTATGTCTGGTATTCTAGAGAAGAAAAAGACAAGTCATTTCAGTCTTGGATTGTTTTCAGAATGTTCACTGGCACAAAACACAAAAACAACCAGATCACATGTATCCATCTGCCCACGTAATGCATTGTTAGTGGGTTGGTGGACACTTCCAATTGGTTAAGAGAGAGTTGACAATTTCTCTACTGCAAATAATCCTGGAAGAGATCAGAGAAGGAAACCATGAAATGGTTATGTTACTTAGTAGCATAATACCATCAACTAATACGCCTAATTAGGATATTTAATTAAGCAACAATAACCCATAGGCTTAATAAACTAGTGCTGGTCAGAATCAGCACAATAGTGGTAAACAAAGCTTCTAGTGAGATCTCTCTCTTTTTAATGAACGAAGACTGACATAAAAAAGAATCTTTTCTTCAGTTTTGTAAGTCACTGCAACATTTTGTATAAATGTGATTTAAACTAACTATGGAAAATGTTAATAGAAATAATCTGAATGACTTGTTGAACTATTTTAGAAATAAAGTGTGTGTGGGGGGGAGATCCAGTTTCACAACATATTCACAAGAGTTTTAAAGAACTTCATGATGGTCTCAGAGAAGTATTACTCACTAAAATAATAGTATCAGGGAAATGAAAGACTCCAAGAAGTTTTGGGAATATTTTGCCCAGACATACTAAAGAGCAAATTTAATTACAATGTGTATTTTGCCTTTTTAAACAGAAGTTGCAGTTTATTCCCTGTACATTTTTTCTGTGGGATTTTTTATTTTAGTAGACCTGGTGATAATATTTAGATGAAAAAATATTTCTGCAAATATATAATGTAGGCTGTGTCTACATTATCAACTGGGGTCAGGATTGTCTTGGTCATGTACAATGACTCTAGCTTTCATTGCACTAGTATGAGTATAATCTGCAGTGGAGCAGTAATTTGGCTTAAATATGTTAAGTATGTACCCAGCAATATAAGGAGGGTTTGTACTCAGACTTAAGGATGTTATTTGTATTGAATAAACAATTAGTTGATAAGGGAAGGTGCTCTGTCCCAGCACGTGCTGGTCTAGGAGCTACCCCTCCTGAGACTCTTCAGTTTAAATGTAGTGCAAGCCTGGTGTGCAGGCAACCTGGTTCGTACTACTTTTAAACCGCAGAGCCTCACCAGTGGAAGTCCCAGAGAACTGCGAGCCAGGACCACTGTGGCTCCTGCATTTAAAATGTAGTAAAAGCCAGACACCTTTTACTACATTTAAAATGCAGAGCTGAAGAGGGGGTAACTCACAGCCCTGGCGCACTACTCACTTACATCCATATTCAGGATGGCTAAGCTGTGCCTCTTCTGCCACAACCCTGTGGCTTCACTGCTATTTATTCTAGAATTAGGTCAATACAAGCTAGTGCAAGTATATGCTCATGAGCAGAGAAATCACAGTCTTAGCTCACAGCGTAGACCAGTGTTTCTCAAAGAGGACTGCAGAAGCACTTTGGGAAAGCCACTAATGGAGCCGTGCTGCTTTGTTTACCTAAAGGGGGCCGTGTTGCTTCCCACAGCAACCCTTGGCTGGAAATGGTGAACCAAAGCCAATGGGAGCTGTGAGATTGCATGGCTGTGGACCCTTTAGGTAAACAAAGCTTTGGAAGCCTTCTAGCGGCTTTGCCAAATTGGGCCCAGGGCCCACTTTTGTGAATCACTGGCATAAACAACATATGAAAGATTTATAACAGTTCTCTAATTAGCTAGTTTCTCTTACTCAAAGTGGCCTTGGCTTTGTAATGGTTAATATTTCATCCATTTAATATCACTAATTATTTTCCCTCTACAGCTTTGATGGGTTAGTTATAGCCTGAAATAAAAAAAAACCCACTGTGGTAAGAACAACTGCACAGCAGGGTTAAGTGCCTTCTTGTCTTCAGTACCAATAATTACCTTTAAACAAAAACAAAAGCAAAACTAAAAAAAAAAGCTGTTTTCAGATTTGACAGTTAATTTACTAATGACTATGTGGACCCAATTTATAATAGAGTCGTATTGACCAGAAATAATCCTGCATTCATACTCATCTGAATTATTTTATTGTTCAAGTCTTCTATTAAATAAATTGGATAGGATTAATTTTGTGAGATGAGATTGTCAGAGGCTGCTGCATAAACTAGATGCATGTCAGCACTAAATTTAATTATTGATCACAATACAATAGTGCTGAGTGTTCCAATCCCCAAACAGCTTCCAGTAACTATCAGCAGATTCCAAATTTAGAGACTGGAGGGGAAAAAATTGATTGCAGATGTCTACATTTTAAATAAATAAATAATGCATCGGAACAAAATAAAAAATTAATTTTGAAGTACAAATCAGATCATTTGTTGGATAGGATGATATACCAAATAATCACAAGATGACTGTGATTTCCTCCAAGTAACAAGTTAAGATGAAGTGATTGCATGTTCTTGTAATTAGAGGGATTCCTTTGACTCCCTAATTCTTTCATACAAGTTAAATATGGAAATGGGAGAAGAGGCCCAGTGCTGTATCTTATTGGGTACCTATTTGTCTGTAGCCTCTGCAAATCCGCGATGCTGTTCTGTTTGCAAGGCCAGCAACTTAAGCACAGCAGCACCAAGGCTGGGTGAGCAGAAGGAATACTTTTTTCCTACAATACACTCAGCCGAGAGTGCTAAGTGCTTTTTACTCATGCTTTTATTAATGTTTGAGTCTGTATGTGTGTGTTCCTCCTCTCTATATGTTTTTAGCTGGTTATGTCCCTCTGAGGTCTCATATATTTTAAAGTTCTCATGTTTTAAATTTTTATATATATTTATATTTTTTTTGTTTGTTCTTGTAAGCCACCTTGAATATTCTAAATAGAAAGGAGGGGCAAACATATTTAAATAAATAAATAAATAAAGTACAGTGTATAAAACCTACTCTACTTTTACCATTCTTTTATGGGGCTTATGGGCCATTATGGATATGTCAGCACTACAGGATAATGTCAAATTACGATACGCAACTTCAGCTACGTTATTTGTGTAGCTGAAGTTGAAGTTTCTTATCCTGACTTTTGGCACTGTCCACATTGCAGGAAGTTGAAGGGAGAACAGTATCCCTTTGATTTTTCTTATTCCTTGTGGAAGCAGGACTACTAGCATTGACCAGAGTGCCCTTCTCAGTTCAAATTAGCGTGTCTTCATTAGACATGCTAATTTGAACCTTGGAAGATCAACAATGGCACCTGTTAGGGCTAATCTGAGGGGAAAGTTTGATAAAAGTTACCAAAATTAAAAGAGGTAAATTTTGTGGCCCACAAAATACCAGTAACCTTGCACTAAAACTGCTGAGAGCTGAGGGTGGAGGAGTAGGATCCTTGAAATAAGGGGAAAAGAAAAAAATAATCATAGTGGTGACCATAATATAATAACATTTAACATTCCTATGGTGGGAAGAACACCTCAGCAGTCCAACACTCCGGCATTTAATTTCAAAAAGGGGAATTATGCAAAAATGAGCAGGTTAGTTAAACAGAAATTAAAAGATACAGTGACTAGAGTAAAATCCCTACAAGCTGCATGGAAACTTTTTAAAGAGACCATAATAGAGGCCCAACTTAAATATATACCCCAAATTTAAAAACTTAGTAAGAGACCTAAAAAAGAGCCACCCTGGATTAACAACCACATAAAGAAGCAATGAGAGATAAAAAAGGCATCTTTTAAAAAGTGGAAGTCCAATCCTAGTGAGGTAAATAGAAAGGAACATAAACATACCAAATTAAGTGTAAAAATGTAATAAGTAAAGCCAAAAAAGATTTTGAGGAACAGCTAGCCCAAAACTCAAAAAGTAATAGCAAAACGTTTTTAAGTACATTAGAAGCAGGAAGCCTACTAAAAAAATCAGTGGGGCCCCTGGATTATCGAGATACAAAAGGAGCAATCAAGGATGATAAAGTAATTAAGGAGAGACTAAATGATTTCTTTGCTTCAGTCTTCATGGCTGATTCCCAAACCTGCACCATCCTTTGTGGGTGATGAATCTAATGATACTTCAGTCCAGGATAGTTCCTCAGAGGAGGTTTTGGAACAAATAGGAAAAATGTAACAGTAACAAATCACCAGGACTGGATGGCATTCACCCACGGGTTCTGAAAGAACTCAAATGTGAAATTGTGGAACTCTTAATTGTGGTGTGTAACCTATCCTTTAAATCAGCTTCTGTACCCAAGGACTTCAAGACAGCTAACATAATGCCAATATTTAAAATGGGCTCCATAGGCGACCCCAGCAATTACAGACCAGTAAGTCTAACGTCAGTACTGGGCAAATTAATTGAAACAATAATAAAGAATAAAATTGTCAGACACGTAGAAGAACATAATTTGTTGTGCAAAAGTCAACATGGTTTCTGTAAAGGGAAATCATGTCTTACTAATCTATTAGAGTTCTTTGAAGGGGTTAACAAACATGTGGACAAGGGGGATCCAGTAGATATAGTTTATTTAGATTTCCAGAAAGCCTTTGACAAAGTCCCTCACCAAAGGCTCTTATGTAAATTAGGTTGTCATGGGATAAGGGGAAGATCCTTTCATGGATTGAGAATTGGTTAAAAGACAGGAAACAAAGGGTAGGAATAAATGGTAAATTTTCAGAATGGAGAGGGGTAACTAGTGGTGTTCCCCAAGGGTCAATCCTAGGACCAATCCTATTCAACTTATTCATAAATGATCTAGAGAAAGGGGTAAGCAGTGAGGTGGCAAAGTTTGTGGACGATACTAAACTGTGCAAGATAGTCAAGACCAAAGCAGACCGTGAAGAACTTCAAAAAGATCTCACCAAACTGAGTGACTGGACAACAAAATGGCAAATGAAATTTAATGTGGATAAGTGTAAAGTAATGCACATTGGAAAAAATAATCCCAACTATACATACAATATGATGGGGGCTAATTTAACAACAACTAATCCGGAAAGAGATCTTGGAGTTATTGTGGATAGTTCTCTGAAATGTCCATGCAGTGTGCAGCGGCAGTCAAAAAAGCAAACAGGATGCTAGGAATTACTAAAAAATAGATAGAAAATAAATCAAAGAATATCGTATTGCCCCTATATAAAACTATAGTATGCCCACAACTTGAATACTGAGTACAGTCAACCTGTGGAACTCCATTCCAGAGGAGGCTGTAAAGGCTATAACTATAACAGAGTTTTAAAAAGAGCTAGATAAATTCATGGAGGTTAGGTCCATAAAAGGCTATTAGCCAGGGGGTAAGGAATGGTGCCCCTAGCCTGTTTGTCAAAGGTTGGAGAGGGATGGCAGGAGACAAATTGCTTGATCATTGTCTTCGGTCCACCCCTCTGGAGTACCTGGCACTGGCCACTGTCAGCAGACAGGATACTGGGCTAGATGGACCTTTGGTCTGACCCAGTATGGCAATTCTTATGTTCTTATGATTTGAGTGTGCTGTACCTTTGCAGGCAGAGAAAATTCTGTAGGGACTCTGTGCAAGGAGCTAGAGGCAGAGTCAACCCAGGAATCAAAACATATGACTAATCCCTCCATAACACGGAAACCAAAGAACTACAGTAGACTTCCGATAATCTGGAACCTATGGGACCTATGTGGTGCCGGATTATAAAATATGCCGGAGTATCAGGAGGAACTATAAATTATGTATATACTGTATATACTGTATATAGTATATACTGGTTATGTATATACTGTATATAGTATATACTGTATATAAAGTGTTCTTAACCCTTTTTATTGTACATACTGTTGTAAACTAGTTCATTCCTCGGAGTCCAATAAGAGCTAAACTGACCACAGAGGGTTAAGCCTGGGTAGCCACCATCCAGGCCGGTGGCCCTTTTTATTACGCAAGTTCGCGTTTACACCCGAGCCGGATCGGCCTGCTGGCGGAGTAGGGGGGTTCGGGCCCGCCCCCTCTCCGAACCCCGGCCCAGGGCCCTAAAGGCAGGGACCCGTGGTCCCTCCCTAGCGGATGGGGGAATGCCCCAAAACACACCCGCTCACGGGCTCCACGACCCTGCCCTGGGCCGCTTCCTACTCCACCAGGCCTCCCGGCCCACTTCCCTTGACCTCTCCTGCCTCACCTCTCCCTCCGTTTCTCCTTCCCTTGCTCCGTCCACCGTTCTCTCCTGTACCGCGCCAGCCCCGAGTTTAAATCCCCCGCCGGCTCCTTTCCCCCTCTGCGTCACTTCCCGAGCGACGCCTCCCAGCCACCCTTCCCCCGTGACGTCATACCCCTGCGCCTCCCCGGCCCCTCCCTCTAGGGCCCTGCTGCTCGGCGCCCGCTGCCCCCCGACGCTCCCCGCGCCGGCTGCCGGCGCGTTCTGGGAGCTCACCGCGGCGGGCTGGGTCGTGTTCTCCGCCCCCCGGTGTGGCTGCTCGGCGCCTCCCGGCGCGCTCTCAGTGCGGGGTGCGAGTGCCCTGTCACCCCGCCCGGCGCCTCCCGGCACGCTCCCAGTGCGGGGCACAAGTGCCCCGTCACAACTGTATACAGTATACTGTAATGTTTTAGATTTTTTAACCCTTTTTTACCCTTTTCGCTCAGTTCAGTTGCTGCCGCTGTTACCTTGTGACTCATTTTTTGCCGAAGCTCACTCACTAGGCTCTTGCCATTTTGATGCCGGACTATCAGGAGTGCCGGACTATTGGAGTTTTACTGTACATTGTTACTGAATTAATGGATCCACCCTTCCAAAGCAAGAATGGCATTCTTACAGTGGCTGTAAGATGCTTACAGTAGCAAAAAAAAGAGAAGAAGCCGAATCCTTTGGGTAAAACACATTTTCAGATTCAGATCATGTTCTCTAGCTGTTAGAGACAGCTTAACTGAACAGTCAAAAATGGTCAGTATAGATAATTGTAGCTCTTCAGTTTAGAAAATTAAAACAAGACAACTTGTGACACTCAAACAGTTTTTGCCATTTGAGAATTTATTTCTAGGTTTTGTGGTCATTCAAAATATGAGAAATTTGTACAGGCAGCAATGAAATATGATGGGTTTCTCTTATTTCAAATCTAGAGAAATATAGAATCTTAGACTAGGGGTCTAATCAGCTGAATAACGAGGGAGAAAAAGAGAGAGAAGATTGAATACTTTTTTGTTTGCTTATTTTAACAAAGCACCAGTCCTTGTAATGTAATCCAACTAAATACAAATTATTTTAAAATAATGTCTACCAGATTTATTCCATCTACATTTCATCTTTAGAAATCCATACACTTTATTAATTTTGATATAAACAGTGTTAAGTAAGCCATCATTATGTTAATGAATTTTAACATGCATCCTTACAACATTTCAATTTCCTTTAACCTTTTAAACAACACTTTTCTGTATAATTGTTTGTCTCTATGTAGTTTATAGTGAAATTCTGAATCCTTCCCTATGAAGAATTATTATAAAAGTACTTCAAAATTGCTAGCCTACACTTGAGAGAAAACTCCAAGCTAATTTCAAAGACAAACTGACTCATCTAAAGCATGAGCACTCATTTCAAGATTTAGCAAGTTTAAATTTTACTTACTAACACGCAAATCAATGTTGTACTTACTCTGAGCTTCATCCAACGCCCCCTGAAGTAAAGAGCAGGGTTGCCATTAATTTTTATAGGGGTTCAGGATCAGGTCTGATCAAATGTTACACTCCCAAACAGAGATAGTTTTAAATTGAAGCATTTTATTAAAACTTTTGCATTATGGAAAACAAACACAAAACACAGATAACTTGCCAAAAGCCCCACTTATGGAGTCTCACGGGAGCAGTAAAATCTTCTGATGAGTCTAAAAATGTGTTTGGCACACTCGTTGGCTTTAACGAGGTCCGTGACTGTCTTTGAATCAGAGTCCCCTGACACCAGCCATTCAGTCGCTTTCAGCAGAACAATGCTCTAATATACATACTCTAATTTATGTATGCTACACTAACTCATGTAATGATTTCCTTCAAAAATTCTCTAATTATTAAAAACTTTTTAAATGTATAACCTGAAGCTAATTCTGAATTTAAAAGCAATATTGTACAGATAGTTACATAAGATGACGCTATGACTTGGAAAGAAATTTGGGTTCTCACTCACCCTCTTCTTTAGGATACAGAAGCTTGAATTCAATGCAGACAACATATATTCAGCTTTGGGATCCAATCACAGAAAACATTTAATTGTTTTCTCCAGCTGCAACAAGCTGTGCATATCTTTTTAGAAAATGGAAATTGAGTACCAAAAGATGAAGGCTGGAGAGTTTGAGCAATCTGTTCTATAAGTTTACAGGTTAGGGAAATATACATTGTTATAAAATAAATGATTTTAGTTACAGGTAAAATAGTTATTTATTTTGAAATTTTCCTCACTAAGTTTCATAATGAAATCAAATTAAACCCCTCTTTACACCACTATTCCTCCCCCACACTCATTCTTGCAAAAACTTAAGCTCTCGCTCTGTGCTATGAAATCAATTGCATGCTTACAGCTAGACACGTCATTGTAGAATAGGGGCCAAAGTCTCTTAAAATCTGTAACTCCTGTACAATACTGATTCAATACAGTTTAGAAGGGTCCGCTCCTCCATATGAAAAACAACTTTTAAAAAAACAGGTTTCTCCTGTACTCAGCACAATTAGCTTATACAGAAATAGCATCTGTTTAAATGCCAACAGGTCCACTGCAGATGAAATGATAATTCACTGATAAGGTCCTATTTAAACTTGTGATATTGAGGGTTCCACAGTATTGGGCTTCTACCACAATTTGATGGTGGAAGCCCCACTACATATTGCTGGAGCACGGACCCCCTCCACTCTCAGCCTAGGGCAACTGATGCTCAACTTATCCAAATGTATTCATCTTAGGCTGAGTCCAATCCAGGAAAATCTCACCTCCATGCATCAAACATTCAGGAACATATGAGCAACTGAAAGCTGAGGTTTAGAATAGAACTATTAAGCAAGTATAGCAGCAGTTTCCACTATCATGTCATTTATGGTACATAGCTCCACTCTGATGAAGTAGGTTTCACCCATGAAAGTTCATGATGTATTGTATTTGTTCATTTCTAAGGTGCCACAGAACTGCTTGTTTATTTCCCCAATTCTATGGAAATAGTCTTTGAATTCCTACTTCTTACTTTTGCTATCATTTTAAAATTCATTTGAATGTAATCTGTAATTTCTAAAATTTAAACCAAAAATGAAATTAGGCAATGCATTATGTATGTATTAGGGATTGTGAGATTTATGAAAGAGCCATGCTTGTTTAAGTCAAACAAAACACACAGACATAGAACCTCTCAAGAACTTCTCTATGGTGGAAAGTCTTCTGAATCTGGTGGGAGCTGTTATGCTAGTCTTAGCTCTTATCCAGTTTCCCTGAGGTTGCATGGAGTCTTGGAATGAAGTAAAACCCTACTACTGCTGTTAGACTGCTGGCCTTAAATTTACATACAATCTAGAAGTTAGGTTGAAAGCGGAGTGCTCAGCTGCCACACCATTCCCAGAATGTTAATACATTATTTACATATATACCCCACTATATGTAAATTTAGTCAGAGAATTCTTGATGCTTTTACTTTCTATGAGACCACTATCATTACCTCCTTATTTTTGGACTGCTCTGCCAAAGTGAGAAATGGAACTTTCCCCTCTTTGAAGAGAATCAAGTCTTTGCTGTTGTGAGGAAATGAAGGCTGGGTTTCTCTTGTCAGCCACAAACCAGTAAAAGGAAAGAGTGGACATTTCTCAGGAACCCTGGAACAATTTGTATAGTGGGGGCTCTAGGAGCCATTGAATCAAATGGTAAACCCTGTAATGAAGCCATTTCAAGCCAGTGGGTGCTGCTATCTCCCAAGCTCCCCTAGTTCTGCATCTATGCTTGGACTGAGGTGTTACAATGAAGACTTTAGCCTCCTATGTCAATGTTGCAGAAGATAAGCTTATAAATTACAGTTCAAGTATAAAATGTACAGCAATTAGTTTTAACAGGACAATGGTCTGTTGATAAGTATCAGCCACCTCTCACAGAAGAGCATTTTATTATTCACATTAACAGTTCCTGAGATTTTGAGTATAATCACTTCGGGTATGTCTACACTTGCTCCCCAGTCTGAACTAGGAATGCAAATGTAGCATACCGAAGTTGCTAATGAAGCGCAGGATTGAAATATCCTGTGATTGATTAGCATATTCGCGTCCAGTCACCATTTTAAAAATCCACTACTCCAAATTAACTCGCCACGTGTAGATGCGGTATTCCGAAAGAAACTCCTCCCCTCCAATAAACTGTTACTCCTCATTTCACAAGGAGTAACAGTTAATCCAACAGAAGGGGTTTCTTTCGGAATACCGCATCTACACGCGGCGAGTTAATTCGGAGTAGTGGATTTTTAAAATGGCGACCGGACACAAATCTGATAATCAAGCACGGGACATTTAAATCCTGAGCTTCATTAGCAACTTTGGTATGCTACATTTGCATCCCTAGTTCGGACTAGGGAGCAAGTGTAGACATACCCTTAGATACATAATGTAAGGATTGGTCCTGAGCTGATATACATGATAAATCAGGCTGTACAGGCACTTTTATGACATTTATTCTAACACTTTGCAAAATAATATTAGTTCTGACATCCAATTAAGTCCTAAATTGGAAATTTAAAAAAACAACAACCATGAATTTGTGATAATTTCTTAGCGAATCCTTTCCAACCGTGGGCATCTGTGATGGTGGTAATTTTAGTAAGAAATGACCTGTACCATTGTAGAATGTCAGGTTTTCAAATCCTGCTACCTGATTATGAAGCAGCAGTGATTGATGTATTTCAGATGAAGATTTACTCATAACTAAATGTAAATTCAGGTGTAAATTTACTCATAACAATATAAATTTGTTCATGTTAGAAGAACTGTTTCTTTTTGAACAGATTCAGCTCTGAGTTTAAAGTAGGTGAGTTTGAAAGAAAATATCACTGAAAATCATGCAAAAATCCTATTTTTAACTTTCTTAGAAAATGAAAAACAGCCATTTCCTGGAAATTTCACAGAAAGTAAAAAAGTGCAACCATGAAAAATAAAAAATTCAGATATTTCCACATGAAATTTAATGACACATACATTTTGAATTCTATACAACTACTTTGAGGCCAGCATTGACTTATTTTTCCAAATAAATGATCATCAAGCAACAAAGAATGTGACCGTGGTAACTATCACCTTCACTAGATAAGGGGGCCACAAATGAATGGCTTTGCAGGAGGGCCCAAGATTGGGCCAACCAGGTTATTTCATTTTCTCTTCCTCTTATTTTTCTCTTCAGCTATGAACAAACTGAAAACTCCTACACAGAGGAAAAAGATGAAATCTACCCAGGGAGAGTCATGGAGAGCAGCTTAGAGTTAAATAATGGAACAGCTTTGTGGTTACCATTCAGGCAGCTCTCCAAGTCGGGGCTATCAGGCAATGAGGTAGAATAATGAAGCTACTCCTTCAGATAAGAGATCTGCTTTATAAATATGATCTTTTGTACAGCAGCTGTAGCAGAACTGTACACTTGAAAATAAGCTTGTCATCTCTCTGAGAGTAGGTGAAGTGGCTCTAGTTTGTGTATGCTTATGAGTTTCTGGGAACATGGATAATTTTATAGAAATAAAAACAGAACAAAGTAAATCTTCAAGAGGAAAAGCTTATTAATATGTAACAATCAAGGACTGAATGCATACATATGTGGTCACCAGTTAACCAAATGTGTGTGGCTTGACTAACAAAACTCATAAACTCTGGCTCCAAAAGAACAGATTTTTACCACTTGAGCTAAAGGAGACCCTCCCTTCTTAGTCAGTAGTATGGTGTTACACCCTCTTTTTAAACTAGCCACAAGAGTAGGAGAGCATTACCTAATAAAATACTACAAACACATCTGGCACTCCATCCAGCTCAAAAACTGTTACATTATAAACTCACAAACACTGGACATGTGCTACGTACAGATGTTTGCTGTATGCCAGCATGCCAAACTAACATGAAATTTGCAGCCACAGTGAACTTTTATGTACAATTACTCTATTAGAGAAAGTAAATTCCCCAGAGAAAGCATAAGTAAAGTTTTTCATCAAAGATTTTAGGATAGAGCAATGGTTAATAGAGCATTATTTAAAAGTTTATGAAAACCAAAGATATAGGTTTAAATTTTTTTGCTCATTTTACAGAGTAGTCCCACATTTTTCCTTCTCTCATATTTTTGATTGCTTTTCTTATAATAAAACTGTAGCTTTGTTATTATTAATAGTAAATAGCATGCATTTCATTAATATATGTAGTGCCTTTTATCGCAAAAGACTGTAAATAGTATTACACACTTTATAGCAGTTTATATCCACATAATGGAAAAGAGAAGACCTATTATATTAAAAGTTGGGAGGAAGAGTGTTGCCATGGATTGGAGACATGGATTTTATTCCTGGCTCTATCGCTGACTGGCTGAGTGACACTGGACAAGTCTCATAACATCTCTGTCTACACTTGGCTGTTATCTTTTTTTATCCTGCTTGTTAAGATAGTAAGATCTTCAGGACAGAGACCAACCATTTACATGTATTTGTGCAGACCTAGCAAAAAGAAACTTTAGTTTTAGTTGGGTCACTCTATGATGCTGTAATACTAATAAATAAAAGCGTGCAACTCTATTTGAAGGGAAGCTTTTGTTTTCTACAGTCATTTGTTTTAAATTGCGGCCAGGAGCCTTGAGTCATTTTGTAAAAATACAAATTTTAGAACCAAATACAATAAACAAAATTTAGTCTATCTTGGACAATGGAGGATTGAGCCGTACACCTTATTCTCCAGTGTGTAGCAAATGCCATCTGTAGTCAACATACCTAAGGGAATGTTTTCAATGGCAGATGAAACCCAAATTTCCCTATGCATCTTTGAGCATCTCGTCCACTCGTGTTTGAGAACACAGAAAGATGTATCTAGAAAAGCTGCGTCCAGCCAAAGACAAAAAAAGAAGAATCTAATAAAATTGAAATTTTCTATTTTCTCCCCATTTCAGCACTTTCTAACATTTTATCATTTATTTTATTACGTTTTAAAATAAATTAACACAAAAGGTAAAACATAGAAAAAATAACAGTCACTGAATAACTATGAGATCAACACACAATTTCTCAGAAATTGAGAAAAAATTCAAATGATCTTGCAGAATGACCAGTGTAGAGCAAGTGCTGTCCTTCAGAAAAAAATCACCTTACCAAACGAACCTGAATGAATTCTACATTTGTGTTATTTTACTCTTGCTCCAAGTTGCTGGTAGCTACCCAGAGAAAGCAGCAAGAGGAAGAAGATTCTTGGCTACATCTCTTCTTCCAGGCCTTTTCTCCCCCCTCCCCCTTCTCTTTTTCTATCCAAGAGGCATTCCTCCATAGAGGACTCAACTACGTGGCCACTCTTATGTTCTCGCCTTCTTTTCTTCTCTCCTCTTTCCTTCCAGTCATCCTGCGGTGTCACCCTTCTTCATTTGCAATATTCATTGCAGAGAGTAAACAAAGCAAAGCAGAGGGGGAGAACTAGCAGGAAACAGGGTGCAGACTTAAACAGGAGAAGACAGTGAGGAGAAAAAAGCTAAATAACAAGTAAAACAACCAAGAACAATTGAAAGGAATTTTTAAAAGGGAGAAATGAAAGAACAGAGGATGACAAAACCCCAGAAAGAGGACAGAGGATAGGAACAAAAAGAAGACACAGAACTATAACTGGGGACAGAATACAGGGCAACAAAAAGAAATTAGGAAAGAACAGGTTGCTCAGCAACAGAGAGTAAAGGGCAGTGAAAGAACCAGGACTGGGACAAAAACCATAAAAGAGGTAGAAGACAGAAATACCATTTTTTCACACTCGACTCTTTATCTCCCAGATGGTCAGTCTAAATAGGAAAAGGTAGTGATGAAAGAGAAAGGAGGGAGTGTGTTAATGCAATATAGAGGGAAAGAAGAATTGAACACATTTCTTTATCCTACCCATGCACACCTTCCTTACTGCCTACAAAAATGCTTTCCCTCTTCTCACAGGTCTCAGTATAAGAAAGAATACGAGGCAGTGGATGGATGTCCTCCTAATGCTGATGCTTTTTAAGAATCAATGGAGAATGCAAATTTGTAGTGATATTAAACAGGTTTTTCTATGTATGTCGAAACCTCCCGCATGTGTTTGCTTTGAAAAAATAACTATGATTTTAAGGAACACTTCATGTTAAATTTGCATAAAAAAAGGAGATACAACATTTTTTCTCTCCTGTTAGCTCAAGGAATGGTAACATAACAGAACACATTTCCTACTCAGCAAACCATCCCCAAAGTGGAAAATGTTAAGCATATTGACCAAGGATACTCTTGATCACTATTCCGTCTAATATCAAGTTGTCTGAGAATAGAACAGAAGAACTACAGGATGATTTGTTTACTAAGAGTCTGTTCCTTCCTGCCTCCATGGTGCAGGACTGGATTCAGCATCAGCAGCTATCATTGAAGGTACACTCTGTATGTTCTCTCATTTACATGTAACTTCATTTTTTTTTAAATTCTCCTTGACATAGTTTTATAATCCACAATTCATTTTATGCCAGATACTGTGTTCCCTAGACTCTTTTTTACATTCAGTTTCTCCATCCTTAGTGCATTCCATTTTTTGAGTTTTCCTTTTATAGTTATGTGGAAAATACTCAGATGAAAAAGGCACTTTCAAAGCAATGATTTCTAGACTTTACATAATGTTCCAAAAAGGTTCCACATGATGCTGGCAGATGTTGATGCAAACAACATTTTAGCCAAGCCAGTGATTGACAGATACACCACTATTTTCTACAATCCGGACTGACTGTAACACAGTAAATGCTAATCTTTCTCCATTCAGTTGTTTCTTCACATTATTCATTTTTCTCTCCTGTGTAGAAATGACCTGTTTGTTGCACTCCTAATTCTATGCCCTTCTGCCAAAGGAGACCAGAATGAAATGAATACACCTGGACAGCTACTCTGTGATGAATTAAGGGAATGACAGTCATACTAGAAATAACCTCCAATAAATGAATGAATTGGATGTTGAGGAATACATTTCTAATCTAGATTAATTGAACTATGCCTAGAGATTGTGTATTTTTTTGTGGGTCACTAATTTGCATGCAATATAAAAGACTCACAATATAATCTTCCACTGTAGTCTGTTTCAAATTGGACACTACATTCAATGTGCAATTAGGACCTGTAAACATTTCTTTTTCATTTAATTGGATGCTAGCGTTTGAAGATTCGAAGGAGTGATTTGTGGGTAACTTAGATGTCATAGAATCATAGGCCTAGAAGGGACCTTGAGAGATCATTTAATCGAGTACCTACGCTCATGTTAGGACTAAGCATCATCTAAGCCAGGAGCATGGCACCTATTTTGGGTTGGGGGCTGCTGACTCACTGAAAAATCAGTTGGGGGTCGCACACAAGTGAGAAGCAACCAAACTCTCACTAATATGGCCCTCGGGAAAGGAGCCCTGAGCCTCAGAGGCTGGATCCAGGAAAGCTGGGGGGCATATCCAACCCCCAGCCTCACTTCTGAGCTACACCATCCCTGACAAGTATTTGTATAACCTGATTTTAAAATCCACAACCTTGGGGTATTAGAAGGACAGTAGGCCTCCTGGAATTTTCTTTCGGTTACTGTTTACTACATGGAAGGAAGAAAATAATAAAAGCTAATTCTCTAGATATGTAACTGGGAGAGACAGACTTTCCTGTGGTACTCCAATCTGACAACAAATAATGGCTGTCTCTCAAGAATGACTGTTCTCATGACAGCTCAGAGTATCTACATTTTTCATTTTTTAGCTGGACTGCACCTCGTGTGGTTTGACAAGAACCCTGAATTTTTCAGTCTCCTGTTCAGTGAAGCTATGCCTGAAGGAAAATGATTTAGAGAAACAGAATCAAATTGAGCTCAGGTACAATAAGGCACTACTCACGTTGAAGAAAGAAGATGCCATTCCTATTTATAGAATCATAGAATCATAGAATACTAGAACTGGAAGGAACCTCGAGAGGTCATCAAGTCCCCTGCCCTCACCGCAGGACCAAGCATAGTCTAGATCATCCCTGATAAATGTCCATCCAACTTGCTCTTATATATCTCCAGTGATGGAGATTCCACAATCTCCCTTGGCAATTTATTCCAGTATTCAACCATCCTGATAGTTATGAAGTTTTTCTTGATGTCCAACCTAAATCTCCCTGGCTGCAATTTAAGACGATTGCTTCTCGTCCTGTCATCAGAGGCCAAGGAGAACAATTTTTCTCACTCCTCCTTGTAACATCATTTTAGATACCTGAAAACTGCTATAATGTCTCCTCTGTGTCTTCTCTTTTCTAAACTAAACAAGCCCAGTTCTTTCAGTCTTCCCTCACAGGTCAAGTTTTCTAGACCTTTAATCATTCCTGTTGCTCTTCTCTGGACCCTCTCCAATTTCTCCACACCTAAAGCAGAGATTAATCTGGCAGAAAATGTATATAGCTGAGAAGGTCAACAATGACAGACTGTCCACTAACATTTTAACCTTTAGGATGAATTCATACATGGATAGTCCAGCTATTACAGCCATAGAGTGTTTCTGAAACAAAGCGGAGAAAAATATTCATAGTGACAAATGAGCTGGCGAAAAAGAAAGAAGAAAATAAATAATTCCTTTTCAGAAACTGTTAAGTTTTCTGGGAATGGGGGCTGATTATTAAAAGGTATTTGATGTCTAAAGATGACGATAAGGCACCTAATGGAATTTTCCAAAGCATATAGGCACTAGAGATGGCCTGCTTTGATCTGGGTAGGGCGAAGATACTTGGGGCTCACAATCCCAGAATAAGAAAAACTGAATTGTGCCTGACACTTCAATAACTGTGGTTCTCTAAAGTACAGTAATGTAGACGTACATGTGCCTCACATGTGTAAGACCACATATGTTTCAATAGCAGTGGTCAATGATGTGATGCATGTGCCCAGGACCTCCTTATGCTCTTGGGCATACAGGGTTCAGCCACCACAACTCTCCCTCTGTTCCTTCACAATTCAATGTCTATAGTAGGTGGCCCTACAGAAAATGGTATTTATTGACTGCTTTGTGGGAGCTGGGGCCTGCTGTTGCCAGGGGCTCCCAACTTACTTTTGAGGATCTAAAAGGCTTCATTTACAGGGAGCGGGAAGAGGGGCTGGTTGGGGGTAGTGAAGGGAACTGTCTGGCACAGCCATAAGCAAGAATTTCTAAAGCCCATTTGTTGGGGTCTCCAGATCCAGTTCCCCAAAGTAGGGATAGGCTCCAGATCACTTCTGGTGTGACTCTGGACATTTCTGTCAAATCTGCTGCCTCACAGCTGGCAGATGATGGGTGCCTCCTAATGGTTCTTCCTTTATGGATATTCCAGGAGTAAGAAAGAGTCCTCTGGTTTTGCTAGGGTTGATATTTGGAGGGTGGCTTGCTCAAAGGGGAGTTCTTCCTTTGTGCCCTGTACTTCACATGGAACCAAGGGTGTGTCTAGACTACATGCCTCCTTCGACGGAGGCATGTAGATTAGCCAGATCGGAAGAGGGAAATGAAGCCGCGATTAAAATAATCGCGGCTTCATTTAAATTTAAATGGCTGCCCCGATCTGCCGATCAGCTGTTTGTCGGCAGATCGGGGGAGTCTGGACGCGATGCCCCGACAAAGAAGCCTTTCTTCATCGACACAGGTAAGCCTCGTGAAACCAGGCTTACCTGTGTCGATGAAGAAAGGCTTCTTTGTCGGGGCATCGCGTCCAGACTCCCCCGATCTGCCGACAAACAGCTGATCGGCAGATCGGGGCAGCCATTTAAATTTAAATGAAGCCGCGATTATTTTAATCGCGGCTTCATTTCCCTCTTCCAATCTGGCTAATCTACATGCCTCCGTCGAAGGAGGCATGTAGTCTAGACACACCCCAAGAGACCATGGCTTTTGACCTCATGGCTGTATCAGATGTCTCCGTGATTACTGCAACAATGTGTTTGCAACCATCTGCCCCTGCTTAATTATTTCTTTTATTTCTTTTATTTCATCCCAGCTTCAGAATTCTTACGGGGTGGAGAACGGGGAGGTGGGGGAGGGAAGGTGACTCCCTCATGTAAAGCAATGATACCTGGCAAACAATGCCCAGTTGTTTACCATCCCCAGCTGCAAACAGGCTGATGAACACGTGTTTTAGCTAAACAGGTCAAACTTCTTTGTGTCCCTCTCCCTAGGAACAACTTTTATGAGGTTAATTTCCTTCTAGTACTGCAGATATGAATTTAGGTCAGCATACAACTTACAAAACTTCTGAAAGCAGGTGTTGACACCAGATACATTTTCTCCATGTACTTGGGGTGGGAGGAAGAATGACCAGTATCTGCCATAACCCTGAGGCCAGTTCTAGATTCCCTTCATTAATAGGATGAACAATACAGCCCAGTGTTGTCTTGCTCAGATTGTCAAAAGGGTTTCTGAGACTCTGTTACTGTGAACAGAGTTGCCGTGTCCAGGGTCTCTAGAAACTAGACCAGAGAAAGTGCCAGTATTACCACTTCATCCAGAGATAAGAAGCATTCCTTAGGAAGAGATTGATGTTGCTGTTGTCGTTCTGTTACTGCCACATCCTGTGGGCCCACTTCCAGTTATGGGTGTGGGTGGCCTAGCCAGTGAAGCTATAGGAGAGTATGATCTCCCTTTTCAAGGCCCATGGGAGGATAGTTCCCAGTAAAGCTGACATGACCAAGATGTAAGACACATGGCTACATTGGTATTAGGCTTGTTGAGATTGACTGGCTCTGTGCCACTTCATCATCACTTGGCCTGGCACTTAAAACAGATCTCCCCCATATCCTGTTTGGAGTCCTTCTTCCATATCAGAAGAGCAGGTAATTTTGTCAAGAAGGAATATGTTGGTGATGGCAAAAATGAATCTGTCTCCTCTTTGAAGGATGACTCTGAGGACTAGTATGGAACCAGGGCCTTCTCAGTACCAAGAATGTCTCTGAAAGAGACACAAATACCTCTGCAACGTATCAGAAGTTTGTGCTTCACTCCATCAAATATCAGTACCAGAATCAATGCCAAGTCTCCAACTCTGCCTTATAGTTATGAGCAAGGTTTCCTTGGAGCTATGAGGAGTTGAGGCTAGTGTTGAGGCAGCTAGTGTAGGAGCCAAAGTTATTGGCATTGGAGTTTTTATGCCAAAGTGGACATGCTGGGACTGTTGATACAGAGGCATTAGTACAAGGACTGTTAAAATTATACATTTTTGTCACTTGTATCACCTGTTGACATCTTCTTCAACTTCTCCCCACTGCCCAACCCTGGAGTGTAATGACTGCTGACTGTTACTAGTTTAGGAGCCTCACTCTGATCATAACTTTCACTTTCAGACACAATGGACCACAAGGGGTAGGATAAGCATCTTTGTTGAATGGAAATAAGAGAAAATTGCATGAAAAATAAAGGACTATACTTTATTTTAAAGAGCATTTGAGGGAAACCGACAAACAGAATGCATTATTTCCCTTAACGCAGCATGCATTATTTTTCCCAAGTATATATTTCTACTGCCCTCAAATATTCAATTAAATTATCATAAACTTCAATGTAATGTTTTAAATGGACAAGAATGTTCCCATAACATAACGGATGTGTGGTCTCCCTAAAGGCCAAATAAAAAAAGAGATGGTCCCTTAAATTAAGGGATGGGTGGTCACCCTACCCAGGGACAACTAGACATAGCTGGAGCCACATGTAATTGGATTTAAGGATTCTGATGCCTCACAAAAAACACCTCCCTGGAAAGTGGCATTTTTTAAAGCAGAAGCAGCATTGGCGGTAGCTCTTCTTGGTGGGGATTAAAAAGCAACAAGATGGATAGGGCATGAACCCTAGGAGTTGAGTCTGGATATCCCATAAGCCATGATAGTTGGCAGGAGAGTCATTGATCCATTTCTTCTTCTCCTCCTTCCCCTCTATTTTTAAGGTTGTGTCACTTTGATGTTGTGAAGACCAGGACTTTAACAGGGTTCAAAAAAGAACTAGAGAAATTCATGAAGGTTAGGTCCATCAATAGTTACTAGCCAGAACAGGTAGGAATGGTGTCCCTAGCCTCTGTTTGTCAGGGGCTGGAAATGGATGACAAGAGAGGGATCGCTTGATGATTGCCTATTTTTGTTCATTCTCTCTGGTGCACCTGGCATTGGCCACTGTTGGCAGACAGGATACTAAGCTACATTAGCCTTTGGTCTGACCCAGTATGGCCATTCTTATATTCTTATAAAATTGTGAAGATAATTTTTTTCCCACCAAATAGACTGATGAAGTTTAAGGTCTCCTAAGAAGATAGTGATCAGACACTTGTTCAGCTCCGTATGACTGCTATGGATGGTAGGGAGAAACTGATAGCAAAAATAAGAGCGTGAAATGGCATAGGATGCACGCAGCATCCTAGGCACAGCTAATAAAAAAATCTGATCATGCACATAGTAAGGCATATGCACAGTGGGAACCACACTGACACATACTCAAAGAAGAAATTTATGTTTTGTCTTTTCCAGTTGCCCTAAACCCCATTATCTTGTATCTTATTTGTTTTGTTTTATCCTGTTTTGGTTGGTTGGTTATTTTTCCTGATGAATTTTAATACTATAAACATCAGTTTTCCCATGGCAACAGTAAAAGGGATCAACATAATTTGAAATGTTTAAATTATAATCAAGTGTGGAAACAAGGGTTTTGGAGTTTGGATCTGCTAGATAGGCACAATAAGCGTGTATTGAGCACAGGTGAGAAGATATGTACATTTTCAGTCCAAGGGTACATCTAGACCACATCCCTCTTTTGACAGAGGGATGTAAATTAGACACTTTAAAATTGCAAATGAAGCCAGGATTTGAATTTCCCATGCTTAATTTGCATATTTGCATCATGGCACTCTTTCGAAAGTGAAACTGTGTCTAGACTACGGTTTCACTTTCGAAATAGCACTTTTTCAAAATGGCACCATGACGCTAATATGCAAATGAAGTTCAGGAAATTCAAATCCTGGCATCATTTGCAATTTCAAACTGTCTAATTTACATTCCTCTGTCAAAAGAGGATGTGGTCTAGACACACCCAAAGAATAGTTTTCAAGTACAATTCCCTTATTAGAAGAGTAGATGAGGATAGTCTTGGTGCAATCAACTGTGAGCTGCAAAGGATATAAACATTTTTAGTGAAATCTGGAGGTATATGCTGCAAGATCTATGGGTGTGTTTTGTTTCTGCCTTAGTTTTCTGTACTCTTCTGTCTAGGCAGCTGGATAATCAAGACACCACTAAGGGAAAGAATCTTGCATTGTTGTCGTAGTCATCCCCCCACACATAAATCCTGCCTCCAAAAATAAATGTATACAATCTTCTCAATTGTATCTAATGAATTTGAATTATTTTTAATATTTTAAGTCTATGTTTTTATGGTGCTGTGCTGAGTCATAGATAGATCTAGGTATTGCCTAATATAAATATTGCCTGAAAAGGATGCCAAGCTTACATTAAGGCAGAAAGACAGCTTTTATAAGAAGGAGTCTTCTATTTGCTCAATTTACAGCAGTCATTCCAATGTAAATTAGTTGTGTAAATACTTCTGAAAATCCCACTAGACACCTATTTGCATCTTTGGTTGCTACATACCTTTGAAATTGTGACTCTCAGGGTATGTGTACACTACCCCGCTAGTTCGAACTAGCGGGGTAATGTATGCATACCGCACTTGCTAATGAAGCCCGGGATTTGAATTTCCCGGGCTTCATTAGCATAAGCGGGGAGCCGCCATTTTTAAATCCCCGCTGCTTCGAACCCCGTGTAGCGCGGCTACACGGGGCTCGAACTAGGTAGTTCGGACTAGGGTCCTATTCCGAACTACCGTTACTCCTCGTGAAACGAGGTGTACCGGTAGTTCGGAATAGGCACCCTAGTCCGAACTACCTAGTTCGAGCCCCGTGTAGCCGCGCTACACGGGGTTCGAAGCAGCGGGGATTTAAAAATGGCGGCTCCCCGCTTATGCTAATGAAGCCCGGGAAATTCAAATCCCGGGCTTCATTAGCAAGTGCGGTATGCATACATTACCCCGCTAGTTCGAACTAGCGGGGTAGTGTAGACATACCCTCTGGAACTAAATATCCTCAGTGAAACAGTAAGTTTCCTTATCTAACCAACTTCTCATATGTTGTGATTCAAGGAGGCTAATTTACCTTGGCATCACTTGTCTGGATCAGTGAGACAAGGAACAAAATGTTATTTCCAGATTTAAGTTTACCCCAATTGTTAAAACACAATTTAGAGCCACGTATATTTCAAGCACAAGGAAACACAAGGGAACACAACTGGAAAATTATGTTATATGATTTACCTGGACCAAATCTGAACTGCAAACAGTAATTGGGGAATCATCACCAATCCCACAAAATTTATATCCAGATTAAAATTTCCTCAAAGTTGGGATGTTCAGATCTAGAATTCAGAATTCACGTCTGAAGGTAACCCACTAAAAACTTAATCCAAAATTTGAGCTGAATCCAGAAAACAAACTTCATGTCCTTTTGCTATTCACTTTTATCAGTGATGAAAAAATACGTTCTTCGTGGATTTACATTACAGATAAATACAGGAAGTACCTATGACTTGACAACATAGCTTGATCTTATAACCTAGCCAGACTAAGGTAACACATTAGCATCAAAATGTTTGGATGGTTACCTAAAACACTGAGGCCCGGTACGATCTTCTGATTAAAAGCAAAGACTATGAATCAGATATGCAATCTATTCCCAAACCCTACTAATATGCTGTGTGACTTTGGAAAAGTCTCTAAGGACCCTACCTAATTTTCCTCAAAGTGAATGGAAAGGCTATCACTGACTTTGATAGAAGCTTAATTGGCTGCTGCTGGTTTTGGTTCTTTAATTGACTCACCTGAAAAATTACCTGTCTTCTGGATTGGGGTTGTGAAATTAAATTAATGTTTAGAAGCTACTTGGAGATGCAAATGAATTGCAAAGTATTCATATTTAAAAAAATCTGAAATGGACTGTAAAAATCTTATGAAATTGACTCATCTATCATTAAAATCCAACTTGGTGTAGAATGCTATTCAAAGATTTCAAAATTTGTTAAATAATAGTTGTCAAGATAGACTTTTCTCATAATACAGCAAGCAGCTAAAAGGAAAAAAGTTAACACATATTGTACATTTTTTCTATTTATACAGCAGTAAATTGTATGGCTGTACTGTAAAATACCCTGGCATTGTCATACTGAAGAACTTCAGATTTAACCTGACCTACTCAGAATGGATATCTTCACTACAGTATGTTATGAGACCTTTGTGATACTTCTTTGATAATTCTTTGCAAACCTCCATTAGAAACATGGAAAAGCCACTTCAAGAGTGCACACTTACAGCTTACTGTTTACCTATACACTCATAAGATCAAAACCCCTGGTCTTACTGTTTTTGTTAACAAGGAGCACTAAAAGTCTTCCCACATACTGAGTTTTGGTTTCCATTTTACAATCTGAGATGACAGACGGCACAAAAATGATGAGAAAACTGTGGGGAGGCTTCCAGAAGATTGATTCTCTCATCAGCTGATTCTTTTCTAGTTAGTCTTTTATTGACTACAAAGGTATAGCCAATGCAGAAAAGGAAAACCAGGCTGCCCTGTTTAATCCTGAGGGCATTGGCAAAAGGTGATCACTTTTTGAGAAAACAGAGGCCTACAAGGAAATCAGCACACTGTATGAGCCGTTAAGCTGATTTAAACACACAAGGGATGCCTGGGGTTGAGCTCAAGATCTCTGAGGTGTGAGATGAGAATGAAACCATTCCACAGACTAATATTACTGAGCTTTAGTAGCAGGTGGTATAGTTGATCAGTCAGGAACCTGTCATTTGGAGAATAGGCCAGTATATCTGAGAGACATGAAAAATCCCTCATTTTTTCCCCTTTCCGACCAAGAATAAAAATATTGCAATTGTGAACTTTGACAATTATCAGCTACAAGTTTTGCCCAAGTTAGACACATGAAAGTAAAGGACACAACTGAAATGTATTTAGAGAACACAAAATGAAAGACCGTAAAAATGTATGAAATATAAAAATCAAGCTGTATCCTATATTACAGATACTTTTACAGCTAGTATTACAATAACTCTATTTGTGATTCAGACGTCTGCTTGCTTTAAGTCAATTCAACACATCAGCCTAATCAAGAAACAAAGGAAATTCACATCTGAATAGGCAATATCCCAGTGGAGAAACAAAGAGATGTATTTTATTTTAAATTCTGAAGTATATAATCTGGCATTCACATTACAGCACATGTGCATATTGGAGGCTCCTCGCTAGCTTCTTCAGAGACTGCATTTAAGATAAAAGGTGCTAAAACCCAGAAATCACTCCCCACTTGCAACCCCCTTAATTCTATAATTCCCCACATTCTCCACTCTGCAGCAAAATTGCCACTATTTAACTGAGGGGAGAGAGTGACTGCATGCTGCTAGCCTAAATGACAGCAACACACCTAAAATGCTATAGTGAAGTTTCTCTCACAGTGGTCCGCGATGCCTGTTAACTGGCTGCACCCGTTTCTTTATTTACTGACTTCACGGCCCCGGAGCCTCGCAGTTCCTATTGGCTCTGTTTCAAAGTTTGCAGGCAAGGGGAATCACGAGAAGTAGCCCACGCCGCCACTTCCTGCAGCTCCCCTTGTCCGCAAATAATGAAACAAAGCCAAAATAGGAACCGCGAGGCTGTGTGGCTGCGGCACCAGTAAATAAACAAACCAGTGTGGCCAGTTAACAGGTTTCTCAAAGTGGTTTCATGGACCATTTTGAGAAACACCATTATAGTGTTTTCTGTTTATTTTACTTTGTTATATACCCTAACCATTTTTTAGTTAGTTCACTTTTCTCTTTCCCGTATATTATTATTTTCAGTTTAACTAAACTTCAGTGTAGACTTCTAGTAAGTTGCACTTTGAATTTGACTGGAAAACAAGAGAGACAGAAAACAGAAGAAATCACTAATGCTCTCCAGCCAGCTTTAATTTCTCACACATCCACCCCAATTTTTAATGAGGCCATAATCTGACTCTCTCATACATGGTTATCTGTACTTATACTTTTAATGTGCCTTGGATGGACTGTTACAACTAGTTTTGAAAGCCTTTAAGTTCAGATTGTCCAATGTTCTGTTTTTCCAGGCAGATACCTGCCCTTTTCCTCTGTACTGATATAGTTTTGACTATATCTGTTTAGTAGATTAAAAATTCCTTGGGTCAAAAACTGTGCATTCCTTCATCTTCTTCTGTATAGTGCTAAGCGCATTGTCTGTGCTTGAAAAATACTCAGTACATTTCAAATAATTAATAGCAACAAAAGGCACACTGAAACCAATCATATAACACTTCTATTAGACAAGCAAATGCAACAAATACAAAATAGAAAGTTAAAAAAAGCAATCACCCTGCAAGGGAGAACGTATCTGCATTCTTGAGCCTACACTAAGCCCTCGTCTACACTAGGGAGTTATTTTGAAATAACCCTCCTTATTTCAAAACAACAAGTGGAGTATCCATATTACCAAGCCTGTTCTTTCGAAATAACGGCCTGGTTATTTCTCAAACCTGTATTCCAGCTTTCTTTGGGAATAATGTTTATTTTGAAATTGTTATTTTGAAATAGCATTAGTGTGGATGATCTGGGGCAGCTAATTCAAAATAATTGACCTCCAGAGGGCTCTCACAGCTGCACTATGACTGCACTGGCCACACCCGCCAGCTTCACTGCTCCTTTTCTCCTATAGAGCTTAAAACTCCAGGCTTCAGGAGAAGGGCTTGTGTCACATGGCAAGCTTTGCCAGCCCCATGCCACACAGCAGGATCCAAGGAGCCATGACAGTCCCAAATGCTCCCTCAGAGCCTCCCATGTCTGCTACCTCTCCTGCTGCTCCTCAGCTACCACTGGCCAGGGATGCAGGAGAGGTCCAGCCTGGATTGGTGTGGAGATCATGGACCTCATTAAGGTCTTAGGGGGAAGAGATGACCAACCTCCAGGATCCCTACACCAGGAAAGGGAATGGTCTATGGCCAGATCATCACCAAGCTGGCTAATAAAGACCACAATAAGACCATCGACCAGGTCCGTAGGAAGGTCAAGGAGCTCCAACAGGCCTACCATGAGGCCAGGGAGCAGAGTGGATGCTCCAGAGAGGCACCATACATGTGCTGCTACTTTGAGCAGCTGGATGCCATCCTGGTAGGGGGGCTGGTCAACTCCCCTCAATCGTTGTGAAATCTAGCCAGGACACAAGAGTGGGGCTGTAGATGAGGAGAAGGAGGAGCAGGAGTCCAGCCAGGCAATCATGCCCACCAACCAGGAGCAGCTCCTCACCGTGTAGTCAGTACCCCCCTCCCAGGATGTCTTCCAGTCTTCAGACAATCTTAGGGAAGGCAGTTCAGGTGAGTTCTATAACTTTCCCTATACACATGTGGGAGTGGGCAGTGGGCTGTTAGGGGCTGTGCTCTCCTTGCTTGGTCTACTCAGCCTGGAGGCTGTACAACAGCCTGTGAACATGGTGCACATGGCTCCCTAGTCTGGAATACTCAACCCCACGATGCTATCACACAGGAACCCCTCCGTCCTTCTCACAAGGTTCCTGGAGAGGCCTGCCTCTGTGGTGGGACACCTACCCACAGCAAGCCAACGCTAAGGAGGCTGGGGTCATGAAAACACACAGCAGTACCATATATGGTGCAGGGTCATGCCCACACTCAGGAAGCATCAAGCACAGTGATGCGGAGGAGACTGATCTTGTACATGGGAACATGCTGGGGGGAGGAAAAGGAAGGAACCCCAGTAGCACTCTTTCTGGCAAGTGGCCTCCGCCACTCACACACACCTTCCCCCAGTGCCACCCCCCACCTGCTCCAGTGGGCAAGGATAGAAGTTCTCTCTCTGTGGGCTGCCACCAGAGCCAGAGCCAAAACCAGATCCAGTGTATGTGGGACAAAGTAGGAAACTGAGCCACCCCATTCTCCTTTCCCACTTGCAGGCTTCTGACCCGGCTGGCACTTTCCCATGCCTGCTTGTCCCTTGGCCATGGGTATACTAATGCCCCTGGGGATGTCTGTGCCCCTGATGGGAATTGCCCACTGTCTAGTCAACAGATGGCCTTGTTTCAAAGCACATCACCATTGTCTGAACAGAGACCTTCAATGTCATCTCAGAGATTAGGGCTCGACTTCATACACAGTGTCTCCTGGGATGACTGCCCTCTATGCCCCTTCTTCAGTTTGGGAAGCCCATGGCATCAAAGCCATCCACAATGGTGTCCATGTTCCCCAGAGTGACGACTTGCTGTAGCAGCATATGGTTGATGGCCTTTGCTACTTGTATGAGCATGGCCCCAACTGTAGAGTTCCCCATGCCAAACTGATTCTTGGTGGAGCGGTACCTGTCCAGCATGGTGAGCTTCCACAGATCGATGATGATGTGCTTCTGCAGGGGAATGGCAGGTGTCAGTCAGGTGTCCTGTTGCCAGAGGGAAAGAGTGAGCCACTCGCAGAGCTCCAGGAAGGCGGCCTTCCACATGTGGAAGTTCTGGAGTCACTATTGGTTGTCCCATAGCTGCAGAATGATGTGGTCCCACTAGTCCAAACTTGTCTCTGGCCAGAAGTGGCATTCCACAGTGTGAAGGGGACTGAGGGGGATGCACAGCACTAGAAGCACCCAGACCTGGGTGATGAGGGCCTGCAGTCTGGGCTGGTCCTCATCCTGCTGGAGCAACTTGTGGGCAATCTGGAAGTACTGTGCCATGAGGCACAGCACGAGGCCCATGAACCTGGCACTGCTGTGCAGCAGCTGAGAGTGCTGTGGCATTTGCAAGGGCAACCAGAGCACACTGCGTCCATTTGGTGTCCTGAGGCACAGCAGGCAGTGGATAAGTGGCATGTGAGATGTGGCTGTAAAGAGGAGTCCCTGAAAGCACGTGTCACAGCCTGCCTGACCAACCAGCCACAGGAAGTGTTCTCCCTCCTGGTGCCCTCCCCAGAGTACTTCCGGGGGCTCTAAGTCCAAAGCAGGCTCCAATCAGTGTGGACATACTATTTCAGAATAATTTTGACTGATTTCAATGATTCCCTATAGCGGGGATGCGCTATTTTGATATTGTTAAATCCAGACTTATTATTTCGATTTTACTTATTTTGAAATAATTTCCTAGTGGAGACATGCCCTAAATGTTGAAACTGTATTGCTGAGCCACAGGCTTTACTAAAATGCTTTTCAGACAGTAATTTGTAGTGCAACATATTGCTGGAAATGAATATGGAGATCAGAGAAAGATGCTGATGAGGAATTCAATGCAGGCACAATGTCATCAGCTACGTCTACACTGGCCCCATAAAACGGAATAGTCATGCAAAGCAGGTAAGTCAGAATAGGGAAATCCGCGGGGGATTTAAATATCCCCCGCGGATTTAAATAAACATGTCCGCCGCTTTTTTTCCGGCTTGGGGAAAAGCCGGAAAAAAGCGTCTAGACTGGCGCGATCCTCCGGAATAAAGCCCTTTTCCGGAGGATCTCTTATTCCTCCTTTCACATAGGACTTTCAAGTAGGACTTTCAAGTAGGAATAAGGGATACTCCGGAAAAGGGCTTTATTCCAGAGGATCGCGCCAGTCTAGACGCTTTTTTCCGGCTTTTCCCCAAGCCGGAAAAAAAGCGGCGGACATGTTTATTTAAATCCACGGGGGATATTTAAATCCCCCGCGGATTTCCCTATTCTGACTTACCTGCTTTCCATGACTATTCCGTTTTATGGGGCCAGTGTAGACGTAGCCATCTAGTTTTAGATGTGTATATTGCTAAATGTATCACCTACACATAAGGTGTTAAGAGAATGGCTCAGTTTTTGAATTTTAGACTATCATGCTTTTCCATCCATCACAAATAAAGGTGTCTGGGGTAGGAAAGGTATATCAGGTCAGCTTTGGGTACTATTTACTCCAGGACTGCTTCCTAGTAATAGACACTAACAAGTTATTTAGACTTACAATCTTCTATTCCAAAGTGATTATTTTTGAGGAAACTCATTGATTTTTGCCACCATCTACCAACCCCCCTAGGAAACATTACCCACAGTGCTCTCCTCTCTCATCCCACAGGAGTTGTTTACAAAGTGAAGTTGATCATTTTTGTTGGGTGCAGAAACAAACAAAAAGGCAAATAAGCAAATTAAACAGGATCTTTCAGTTTGCTGTAACTACCCTTCAATCCAACAGTTAAGTGACAACTCCTTTTTCTATAAATATTTCTTGTTAAATTCCTAACACCAGAAGCCTTCTTAAACTATCCTAGAATAATATACAGCTAGTACTTGGCCACATTCTTTGCTCTCATTTTATAAGCAGTAACACACTTGCTCAAAATGGTTTCATATGTTTCCATGATAAAATGACGCTCAAATTCCAACATTTCAGATTGCCATGATCATTATGGTAGGTCACCTGTGCTTAATATTTGGCATTTTGCAAATATATTTGAATATATTTGTCACATTAGTAACTATGATATCCAGTAAACTCATTGATAGAGAATCTAATTGCACAATGTTTCATTTCATCTTGACATTAGGAGGAGCTCAGATAAAAACACTTGGTGCCTACTCGCTGGTTTCCACGTGTTGTTTGTAAATCTTCATATTAGCTTGTGATTTTTTTTTTCCTCCAGAGAAGGACAGAAGCCCCATTTACAACAAGATTAAACAAACTACTAGTAGTAAGTGGACAATAGGGAACAATTTTGCATTGTCTGGGCAAGAGCCCTGTTGCATCTCCTTGTCCTGTATCCATCTTCCATCTCTTGGTGTCTGAGATTAGCTGTAAATACCTGCCAGTTTGGTCCCCGGCCATACAATAACTGACACAATGCCTGCCACAACCATGTTTGTAGCTAGTAAAGTTCCTCAGATCAATGTGAACAGGGATTATTTGCTGAGAATAATGCTATAAACCAAGCCAGTTCAAAAGTTAGGGAACATTGATATTAGCATATTTTTGCCATCCTTGGTTTTGGGAAAAAAATAGTCCCCGGTCACTTTGCCCACGGGAAAACATGACTGACCTGTTTAAAAGCCAGCTGTTAGCATGAGTTGGCTTAATCATAAAAGTTGACATCACAGACATATGTAAGATGATAAAATGTCCCTTTATTCACAGATGTCTCAAGCTCCTAACATATTTTAATATTACCTGAAAAACTTTTAAGCAATAATGATATCAAATAATGACCATTTGCTTATGATACAACGTAAAACTACAAACAGATGTAGGAAACCAATATGATACACTGTATTCGTTGGGGAGAAATTCCTACCTTCACTTCAGTGGAGTGTTCTCTAACGGAATAAGTGTTTTTCCACAATTGATGCTACATTAGATGAGATATGCTTGACAGTGAACTTCTGAACTGAATTCATTGATCCTAATAAAAAGATAGGTGGCCT
Organism: Pelodiscus sinensis; assembly: GCF_049634645.1. Lineage (NCBI taxonomy): Eukaryota > Metazoa > Chordata > Testudines > Trionychidae > Pelodiscus > Pelodiscus sinensis. The sequence goes on from NC_134717.1 coordinate 36,180,045, forward strand.
GATCCTCCTTTGCCTTGCAGTCACCCCCAACTATTCAAAAAGGGTGTAAACTTCTGCTACGTCAGGTAGGAAGGTAGCTGGCATACGTGAGCAATTGTTATTCTTCTTAAGGATTTGTTAGCGGGCCACTGGTCAGTATGTTATGCATTCCTCTGTATGCCCAGTCCATGGAGAAAATAAGTCTGTTATAGCTCCCAGCTGCAGATCCTGGGGCACTAGCTCCATTTATAAACAATGATGCTTTCAGCTCTGGAGTTCCCCATTTAGTTGTTGATGTGTTACCCAAGATGGAAGCCATCACTTTGGCATACCTGAAGAGGATCAAATTAATACATTTTAAACCCATACTATGGAAAGGGAAAAGGAGATCCCCAGTATTCCAAAAGGGAACGCCCAAATCATTTACTTTCCAGTGACACTTCTCTTCTTACTCCCTCCCTATAACCTAGGGTTGTGGGTTAATTTACAGCAGAACCCTGGTGATAAATTCCACTACTGGAGATAGACATGCAACATGTGCATACCTTTCTTATGGCAGACTTTGGCTGTTTGCACATAAACCCAGTTTGCTAAAGGAAAAAGTTGTAAACTTGACTCCATTTCCACTGCCAAGTTGCATATTGGACTTCCCAATCCCCTGTCCCCCAAGGCATAATGCCCTTTTTAAAGGATCAAGGAAAACCTTCCCCTGTTCATTTCTCAGAACAAAAGTGTCAGAACTAAATTCTCTTTCCCTTCCTTATTCCTAGTATATGCTTTATACTACCCCTTCATGGCAATGACAACCAACATTAAAAGAGAAGAAAAAGGAGCAATAGCAGCAAGCAGGCTGGAGAATTTAACAATGATATAAAGATTGTTAAAACAGACAACATAAAGAGCATTTTTTCCAGACACTATAACAATTATTTCAACAAGCTGTAAATGTTAAACTTCAGCTCATGAGACTTTTAAAAAGTAGTGGATTCTAAAAATCCAACAAATTGAAAAGTGCAGACAAAATTTTGCTCCTGCTTCCACCATGATTATAGCCTTGAAAGTAGATTAGTATTTCATCTTTGTTCCTTGACAAAGACTGTAGGTTGACAGAAAATGTGCCATAAATTCAAGTCCTAGAATAATCTGTAATTTTTTTTCATCCTTTAAAATGATCTACATTTTGATTGGTCACTGATGACACCTCCTTGTCATACTGCAAGCTGCTGAGGCTGTGAAAGTGTAGCCAGCCAATCAAATTATAGAACAATGAGAAGGTCAAAGTAACATTGCATATTGCTGTCCTTCTGAAAATACATTGCACAAGGCATTAAAGATGGAAATTTAACCCCTTGCTGGTATTCTGTAATCCTGATTTTTACTACCTGAGTAAAATAGAGCAGGAGGATTTCCCACTAAGCCAAAGCAAGCAAAGAAGGATAAAACTCTCAGTAAAGGGAGCTTATAATTAAGGGTATCACTTGCCCCCTCATTCTGCCTTTTGTGGCAAAAAAGTTGCTAGTGAGGAGAACATGGCAGAGTCTTTTGTTATCCAAAGAAATGAACCATAGTTTTCATCCCACTAGGGGTTTCCACAGTAAATGGAGCTTTTCTTTATTTCAGCCTTATTTTAGCAGTTCTCAGACTGGCAAGCTGTTCTGGCATCAAGTTATCATCTACTGGAGCGACACTAAGGAAAAGAGAAAGCTCTTTCTTCTCTCCAGAGAAAAATAATTAATTTTAAAGAAAAGAAGATGCAAAAAGAAAAGTACTGTTCATTACACAATCACACACACAGTTTAAATATATGATATATACACATGCACATCTATCCAATGTATACTTTATGCATATGTATTTTACTTTTGAAGACAAAAAAAATTGCTATAATTTTAAAATTAACTACCAAGAAATGTAACATTTGTTTTATTTCTGGCCTGTACCTTACCCTGACAATATTGTATATATGTTTTGCATGATGAAACACATCTGTATTATGCTGGGTGCACTGACGCTACATGGGCTGTGAGACCGAAGAACTGTATCTTAAGGACCCTAAGATTTACAAGGAAAGTAAAGAAGGAGGAATCCCTTGATTTTCTGGCATCCTATGCCATACATCTAGACAAGATTATGTTTTCATTCTGTGAATTTTTACAATTATAACTCCATCCCCATATTGAAAGAAAAGTACTTTGCACTCAAGTTCTATATACCTGCTAGAAATGTTCTTTTAGTTACACAAAATATAATGCGGTTGTAACACTTCAAGCTAATGAGCATTATATACCATATTAAATAATTCCAGGAAGAAGGGACCTACCAGTGAAAGAGTAACAAAATGAGAACAAAATGGTCACTGCCAGCAGACGGGATACTGGGCTGGATGGACAGTGGTCTGATGCAGTATGGCTGTTTTTATGTTTTTAAAATGAGTGACAAAATGAAATAAGAAGGAAATGAGAAGTTTGAAATGCCACCTCAGGAGAAATTTTCTACATCAGCACTCTCTAAACCTGGTCCTTTCTGTTTTTCCATTGACAAGCTAGGCAAAAAAAAAAAAAAAAAATCAGTTTTCACTCAAGAACATATCAGGCAGAGCCCCCAAGAGGAACTGGAGAAAGCATTTGAACAGCTACAATAGGACACCTCTCTCATTAAAATTAATAGAATTTATACACCAAGCGACAATATAATCCTCTCAACTTCTGCAATCTACACCAAAATGGGGCTTACCAAAGGATTTTTAGGTCCTAGGTATTTGAACCAACTTGTGCGCTCTACTTCCATCATGATTCCTACGTCAAGAAAAAGGATTCTAATTACTCCAATTTTCAAAATTCTACTCTACTTATCTATCTATCTATAGATATATATAGATATATATAGAGAGAGATATTTTAGAAATGTGCATTTGTCCATTTTTTCAAGAACTCCTCCTAAACGTTAAGAGCTAGGATCACTAAACTTGGCATGTAGCTTTCTCTTACCCTAACTTAAAACAAGGTAAAGATTGGTTGTGCCAGAAAAATGAGAGGTGCCAGGAACTGGACTATTTTCCATAAGAAGGAAAGGGAGGGGGCACAGAGAGGAGGGACACGATACTGAGAGTGGATGCTGAGGACAGAGTAGAGGAGAGCTATACTGCAGAGTGACACCGGTAGGGTAGCTGAGACTGGGACGCGTCATCTTTCCAGTCACTGAACCAGGTAAGTAGTCCCTCTGCAACCCTTCCCTTACCCCCCAGCCCTTAGCCACAGAATTGGGCAGAGTGGGAAAAAAGGCCCCACCAGCCTGGGGGAGGGGAGAAAAGGCTCGCCAGATGGAACCTGCCACACTCCTTCATTCCTCACCCCCCAACCTTCACTCATGCACCCTCCTTCACATACTTATCCCACCAAGTCCCTCCTCAACCCCTCACCCTAACTCCTGAACCCTACATTCCCTCAGACTCCTGCCTTGCTCCCTCTATACCTCCAAGGCCCTGCTCTGACTCCTACACCCCCCATACCTCCAGCCCTGAGCCCCAAAAGACCCAGCAATGCTGGGTAAGTCTTCTAGTCCAAATATATCATAAACCTTGCTGAAGAAAACAAAATATTACTCCTGTTTCATTATCATGAATCATGAAACAGGTAAAAAAAGTCAATTTTATGCATAGTTTTAAAAAGTTATGACAAACCCAATGTGGACTGGGTTCACTAAAGTACAGAGACATTTGTGGACAGTAATTATTGGTGTGGTTAACTACTGGATACATAGCCGGATGTGTGATACCACTGCTCAAACTGCAGAAAGGGCCAGATGCTAGGTACTTTGCTAATGAGGAATTGAGAAAAAAAGATTAATTAGAAACAGGGTTACTGACTTTCCCAATTTCCCAATGCAAATGGCATCCAGTTCATCCAATCCATCCATCCAATCAGAAAAGCTGACAACCCTAAATTTATAAATAAACACAACAGAAAGAAACAATATATTTGTGCTTGCTGTCCTAATTTTGTTCCTTACTTATACATTCTCCCCTGATTTCATGTAAGCAGAACACAAGCTTGTTAAGTTTTCTTGCTTGGAAGGTAACTGGGACTGAGTACATAAATCCTACACCTGCAAGGAAGGGGTTAAGGAGCTGTTGGTAGCCCCATCACACCAGTATCTGCAAGTCATGACAGGAAAAGAGGAGAAGTTTAAAAGACACAAGCTCCACTCAGTAGCGGGCAGCCCTGGGAAGGCAACAGACTGATGAGGTTCCCAGGAAGAAGCCCAGTGGCTAGCACAGCCTCTGCCTGCTGAAAACAGGAAAAGACCCACTGAACTTTGGAGTGATTTGTTGCCCACTCACAGTCCCCATGAAAAAAGGGGCCAAATATGCTGGCTACAATTCCCAGCAGGATTCCCTCACCACCACCACCTCTTTTTTCCCCTCACCAGCACTCCTTTGTTTAGTCTCTTCTGCCAACCTGAGATTGTTTGTTTCACTGAAAGGGGGGGAAAGACTTGAAAGGTCTCAGTCAGAGGGCTGAGAGCCAGCCATTGCTAGACTGGTCTTGAACACTTCCTTTAGAAAGACTAGACTTGCGCTAGTGTACTTTGCACATAGCATCCAAAGGGAGTTCTTTGATGGAGACAGATCCTTGATAGTAATCAATAAGAAAGAACTTGAATCAAAACCCACTGAAGTCAATGGGAGTTCTTCATTGACTTCAGTGGGCTTTGGATCAGGCCCCACGGACGGCATTTAGAGATTCTCTCAAATGTAGCTACTGTATGATAAGTGAGGGAAGAGTGATGGAAGATATTTGCTTGTTTCATTAAGTACCCTCAGTCCCTGATTTCAAGAGCAAGCTGGCTGCCCCTGATACACTAGAATTCTTGGAGAGAACTGGAAAATACAGGTTGTCCCTTAATTGTGTTTCAGGTTTTCTTCTCAACTATTCAGAACTGGCATCCACATACTCTGCTGATAGGTGCAAAATAGGTAAATGAGAAATACAGCAATCTGCCTGATCTGGCTAAATTATAGAGTTAGATGTTATGACAAAAAAGCCAATTAAACCAATTAGGCCATGGCAATTTTAGCAACTTTGTGGGGTCTTCAAGAGAAATATATTGACAAATTAAATTGATGCTACTCAATTAAAATTTACTTTTTAATCAAAATTTAGGTAAGTTCCTAGTACTGTAAAAAGTAGCACACATGAATAGCCAACTAGTTTATCATGCATAAAAACAACCATCACCCTACACTGCCCAAAGTCAGGGAAGCTTTATGCATACTTGTGTCAGATTCTTCAATCTTCAAAGGAGGTCATTCATATAAATTCAGTAAAGACAGTAATGTGTGAATCTGATACTACCCTGACCCCATTCCACCTTCAAAAGCAACTCTAAAAGCTTAAACAGTAAAATTCAAACAAAAAGGCACTTCCATTGCTGCCAAACAGATAGATAGCCTATGTCTGAATTCAATTTACAAAAGAGAAACCTCACTGTACATTAGCTGCTTTAATAGATTCAAGTTTATTGTCAGAATATACATCTACCTGCAGCAAACTACACAATTAGAACTGAAGCAAAAAATGCAGAGAAAGTGTCCAATAAGCAAAAGAGACGATATAAAAGTTAATTAACCCATTTCAATAACAATTATCTTTAATAGAAAACCATCTTATCCTTCAAAAATTGCCACAATGGAACCAGCGGTAACACTCATATTTCCACTTTTCCAAAAGTTTAAAATTGTGTTGAACCTGTTCATGCACAATATATTGTAGAAACCTGTCAGGAGCTCTGATATAGTCACCCCAAGGTCTAATCCTATTATTTTGGATGAAAAACTACAAGCATGAATACAAGACCAGCCCTACCCAAGAAACATCAAGAAAAACATAAAGTACCGTAGGTGTCTGGCCTTAAGTGTTGCTAGAACAGTAACAAGCTGCAAGCAATCTATGAATCTAGAAATGGCAGTAAATAGGATTGCTTTCAGTTTATGAGCTGGTAAGCCTGTTTCATAGAGTAGTTCATGGTGACTGACAGTTAAAACATTGGGTCATCCACGAGTGCTTGTGCTACATGCCAAGTGGCACAACGCCATGAAGACTGATGGCACTAAGAGAAAAATCTCACAACAAATGCTCATCTGATGTAGCCACCTAGAGGGAAAAGGAATAAAAAGTGGAGAAATAGTTCAAAGTTGCAACCATGTCTGGAAAGAAACATCTGAGACTATGAAAACAAAAGTAAATACCATGTTTTTAAAATGATCAGAGATTGCCAGAACTTCTGACACTATAGCAATAATTGTATGCTGAAACTAAACCCCGCTCTCTTCAGAGAGATGTAATAAACAATCTTCCTTCAAACTTTTTCTTCTTTAACTTTTTTTTAATTCCTTTCTCTGTTTCTATTCTTCAGAACTGGCAGCAAGTTAATTTTGAGAGAGAGAGAGAGAGATAGACAGAGAGGCCTTTTTTTTGAAGCTGTCTCTCAGATCTATTTCAGGCCCTAGTAAGAGCTTTGTTCAGCCACTGATAGTGCTGTGATGCCCTTCTCTCTTCGGTTTCTTTTTTTTTTTTTTAGTGTGTAGCCACTCTCACCAAGGAAGTTTCAGTTATGGCATTACACAACAGCCTCCTTAAGAACGAAAATGAGAGCCTGGGAACATTCAAGAGAATTTTTTTTTTTCAGTTGGCCATAAGGCAGAATGAAAGAGGTGCATGGTGGTGAAACAATGAGAAAGGCCCCCTTTAGACAGAGAGATGAAAACACTGAAGTATTACAACTAAACTAATCAAAGGAATTCATGATAATGTCTCAGGAAAACAGAGAGGAGCAGGAAATTTGAATTATTATGAATGGGCTAGAACAGTGGGTTTAAGACAAGGCCAAAGAATTATGGCCTATTACAGTTACATTCTTTCAGGATTAAGTCTGTAGTAAGTCTGTGGAAGGTTTAGCAAAAAATAATGAGTGGGATTGCGGAGATACTAGAAGAGGACTATATAAGAACTAAGTATTACAATTATCACGATAGCTTATCCTCCCAGCTCCTGGAGAAGGGTGATGCTGAGTTATTTTTTCACTTAGCTCTAGGTAATGCCCCTGCAGTTTGGCAAACTGCTTTTTAAAAATTCACTTAAAGCAAATATTTATGTAAAGGGTGAACAGGATCTGCTTCCATTTTATTCTTTTCCCTAAAGCTTTGGGATTAGAGAAGACACCTAAGTACTGATCTTTTAATCTATTAGGGCAGGAATATTTTGATAGGGTGATGATATTTAACCAGGGGCAAAAGGCCAATATCAGGCTTATGAAATACTCAAGTCCCACTTCAGTCCTCAAAATGGAGTTTAAGGGGGACCTTGTGCTGGTCCTCTGCACAAGGGGGAATTTAATTGACACAATCCAGGCATATTTAGTCTTTCATTCAAACTCTTGCCACATTCATTTTAGAAACTGAATCTAGGAGAGTAGGAGAGGGTGTGTGTGTGTGTGTGTGTGTGTGTGTGTGTGTGTGTGTGTGTGTGTGTGTGTGTGTGTGTGTGTGTGTGTGTGTGTGTGTGTGTGTGTGTCTGTGTGTGTGTGTGTGTGTGTGTGTGTCCCCAGAATGAAAGCATAGAAATCTTAGAAAGTTCAACTAAATTATAGAGGGCTGGAAAGGTGAAATGGCATATTCTGCTAAATCCACAATGACAAGAAAAGAATCTTGAGCGGAGATGAGATGAAAAGAATCATTTTCCTCACTAGAGTGCAGTAAGCCTTCAATGATTTTTAAGGAACATTTTTGAGCTTTGCCTATGTTCTAATGTACATTTCCAAGAAAAATCAGCATCAAAAGTCCTTAGCACTCCAAATCTTCCGTGCACTTCTGTCCCAGATAGAAGAGGACAGTTGGTGTAGTCTCTCCTTGCCTCTTCTTCAATTCACCCTACTTCTCTCCTTGCTCTTTCTCTTGCTCTGTCCAGGCACCTTGCACATGAAACAAAAACAGAAAAAAAATCCACATAACCTACATAATCCCTTAGCTTCCTCAAAAGAAAAAAAAGAAAAGAACTCAGAGGTAAGAATCAAACCCAAACAATACTTGAACAATTCCCTGCCATTCTGTTCAGCTGTGGGCTTTGGGTTGACCGCAAAGAGGGGAGATTAGTATTCAGAAGTTATTTGTCATTGGGTAACACAAGGCAAATTTCTACCTATTGTTTTCAAACAGGCCAACTCTTCCACCTTTACCCTGAGAGATGCGGTTTCTATGTAAAATGAAGCTTCGCTTATTATCTTGGGGGTAGAACCCTCAATGTCAGGATTTGTTTTTAGTTGACTAAAAAGCAAATGCTGCCATTTGACAGTTGTATCTCAAGATTATGAGTGAGGAATTACTTAGGAATTCTCGTCAGCCCCGGATGGCCAGACTCTGGGAAGCAGGCAATGGAACCACACTTTAACACCCTCAGGCTTTGGATAGTGAAGAACATTAAGAGAAGCAGAGGCAAGGCTGGGAGAGCTGAACTATGCCCAGGGATTTACATGAGAAGGAAGGGGGGCTATATTGATGGTGGCTTTTGATCAGATGGGGTGAGTCCTAGGATGGTGAAATGAGGGCATTGGGGACAGAGGGTATGTTTACACTACCCCGCTAGTTCGAACTAGGAGGGTAATGTAGGCATACCGCACTTGTAAATGAAGCCCGGGATTTGAATTTCCCGGGCTTCATTTGCATAAGCGGGGCTCCACCATTTTTAAAACCCCGCTCGTTCGAACCCTCTGCCGCGCGGCTACACGGGGCATGAACTAGGTAGTTCGAACTAGGCTTCCTAGTTTGAACTACCGTTACTCCTCGTGGAATGAGGAGTAACGGTAGTTCGAACTAGGAAGCCTAGTTCAAACTACCTAGTTCGTGCCCCGTGTAGCCGCACGCACAGGGTTAGAACGAGCAGAGTTTTAAAAATGGCGGCTCCCCGCTTATGCAAATGAAGCCGGGAAATTCAAATCCCGGGCTTCATTTGCAAGTGCGGTATGCCTACATTACCCCGCTAGTTCGAACTAGCGGGGTAGTGTAGACATACCCAGAGGGACTTACATGGGGTGGTAAAGATAGGGTTTGGGGGACTGAACTGGATGGCAATTGTCTAGATAACTGGGCCCTAACCATAGGCAGGTGGCGGGTTCATTGCTGAGACAACTGGCTCACCAGGGACTACAATAGCTTCTGCTGTACCATCTCATGCATGGCCCCAATCCTCTAGCAGGATCAACACTTCTGAGGGCACGGGGCAATTAGATTTGGTGAGTCTCCCCTATGTGGAGCCAAAATGAAGGGTTCAGAGTGTGAGGTGGTTGTGAGTTGAGGCAGGGGAGTGGGTACAGTAGGGGGAAAGGGCTCCAACTGGCAGTGCAGTCTCTGGGGTGGGACTGCAGATGAGACATTTAGGGTGCAGAAGAAAACTCCCAAGCTTGGGCCAAGGTATTTGAGAGAGAGAGTGAGGGTTTGGGAGAGGGCTTAGTACAGCAAGTTGTTACCTACCAGCCCTGTGCTTTTGGGAGCCAGAGAGTGGCATTCATGGAAAACCATCCTCCCCCGCTTCTCCTAAGCCTTTGCTAGAATCAGACAAAGCAATGAAAAGGCCAGGGAAGACACACCTAAACTAATTAAGGAAACACCCCAGCCTCATCTGCACTGAAGATAGAACTCATTAGCATACAGAATGGAGATCAGCTCTTCCAAGGCAGGAACCGCAGTGAACTATGGGATACTGAAAGCAGAGAAGCACTGCCTGATGGGAAATCTCTACTCTAGATGCTAATGAACCCAAGCCTGCTCACACCCAAATTAGTCATTATCAGACCAATTCTAGTAATGAGCCTATTGACATCTAAAAAGTTGCATTGTGAGCTCATTCAAGGAACATCACCCATAACCAGGGCTGATCAGTCTCTATTGTCTCTCCTCTTTCTCTTTGAAATATTGTCCTATCCCTATAAAAACTCCTATCTTGCCCCAAGAAAAACTGTTCTGATACCTGGCTTTAAACTGCATCAGTTCCATTGAGGCTTCCTCATCTCCTGTCTGAGCATGCTAGGGGCTCTGCTCTGCTCCTGTCCTCTAGACCCCCAGCTACCATCATCATCTGGGAACCCCGATCAGTGCAAGCTCCATGGTGTGGTGAGGTCTCTCTCTCTCTCCCATCAACTACCTCTCTAAGCATAGCCTCCTGACCCTGCCCTATGTAAACTATTATATGGTTAGCTAGCCCTAACATTTGTAATCAGTTCCAATTTAGATTTAATATTGTAACTATTTGATATCTATTCACTAATCAAAATAACTTTCATTATTAAGCTAGTTACTTCTCTCTCTTTCTTTCTCTTTTGCTCACTCTTCCTTAAGGGGTGTTGTTTTGGCTTCCCCATTCGCTCTGCAACAACGCTTCTTGTACCCAAGCTAAAGATTCCAGTAGTGCCCAAAGTCCTGTGGTTTACCAGTGAATGATTGTGATGTGAAAGTAGGGCTAAGGAAGTGCTGAACCTGGGGGTGTCTGAGGATGGCAGCTTAAAGTGCTGTTTAATCCAGCCCACTGAGTCCAAAGGCACACGAGGGTGCAGTGTGGCATTGCTGTGAAACCCAGCCAGCTGAGTCTAGGGACATATGAGGGGGTCAGCTTGTGAATGCTGATTACCCAGTCCTCTCAGACGTGCTCTGTTAGTGGGTGTGAGTGTCTGTGTATGTTGCTAAGGTGGGAAGAACCCCATCCTGAGGAACCTAGTTCCTGCAGGAAAGCTCCAGTGGGAGGGGGAATTGACAGCAAGGAGAATTCAGCTCCATATGAGAGCACAAGTAAGCACAAACAGCACACTGATAGAATTGTTAACCTCCCCCCAGTCTCATAAGAGTAACGCTAATAAATGAGCATACCCCAGAGTATTGGGCAAATCTAGTAAAGTGGGAATAAGGATTCATGGTCTAGGAGGGAATTAGGGTGCGGGAAGGGGCTCAGGGCAGGAGGTAAGGGTGCAGGGTCTGGGCAGGCATTAGGATGCAGAAAGCTGGGGAAGGAGTGTGGAGTGTGGGCAGGAGTTGGAATGTAGGAGGGATGTCAGAGCTGGGGCGGGGGGTTGGGTGTGGCATCTGGGTGGGAGTTGGGGTCTGGGAAGGTGCTCAGGGCTGAGGCAGGTGGTCTGAGGGGGCAGGATGCTTACCTAGGGCTGTTTCCCATTGGTGTCACAGGTCTGGGTGATGGAAGATAAGGAAGGGGGCAGGTGTATCTGCCTGCTGCCTTGATCTCACCGAATGGCCATGATTCCTGGCCAATGGAAGCTGTAGGGATGGAGCCTGCAGGCAAGGGAAATGTGTGGATGGAGCTCACAGTACTTTCAGCTTCAGCCCAGCATGGACAGGGAAAGGAACAGCAGCACCCAGAGCAGTGTCACCTCCTACCAGGCAGGTGTTTTAGTGGCTACAGCCCCAGCGTAAAGGAGTCCCACAAAAAAGAGCTGTACTTTTGGCAGCCTAGATACCTTTCTGTGGAATCCCCTCCCCCTTAGCCTGAGGCCCTGGGCTGCAGCCCCTAAAGCTCTTTTCTTAATCCAGCCCTGTCCTGTGGTCTGTACTCCCTTCAAAAAACCAAGTCCAACTTTGGGATTGCTGACAATCAAACTGGCAGACCAGTTAATGGGCTGGGGGGAAGAGTGTCTCTCTCACAAAAATAATTCCTTTTATTTGTACATGGACTTGAAAACATACATACGGAGTGACACACAAAAAGTTTTGTTAGATTTCTGTTAGTAACCAAATGGTCATTCGCTAACCCTGTACTCACATGGAGAAGTGTCTTCTGGTCACAATAGCTGTTAGGGATGCTGCCCAGATAACAGAAGCAGGGATTTCTCCTGTGTTGTATGGCATCAGCTAGAGAAACAAGTATTTCAGGAAAGCCACAGCTTGAAAAGCCAGCAGCTTTTCATATACACCCTGAGAATCAACTGTTAAAACCTCAGCAAATCATGTGCTTCTGAATCTCTTGGCATTTGACCAAGAGCAGCAGGCTTCTAAACTAGCAACAATGAGAATAAAGTAAACTTTTCTCCAGTTTGGGCACCAATGTCAAAAATCTGGGCAGTCCTCTAGGAGAAGGCAGATAATTTCAGTGGCATATGTCTCAGCTAATTCTGATCTCTCAGACACCAGCTACAGTTATGGGGCAATATCTGTAAAAATCTAACCTCTCAAGGACACATGCATAGGGAAACAGATGGCTTGTAACAGACTGTTTAATCCCAAATCAAATAACAGAATCAGCACTTCAGGATGACTGCTTATATAGACATTTTTGTCAGGCAGTGTGGCCATTTTATGCTATAGGACACCCCTCCAAAAATGTATGAGGTGTGTTGGTTAATAAAAAGATAAGAGACTAATATTTTTAAAAGGTAATTTGGCAAACATTACATACAAGTCTACTATACTTGGGAGCAAATCAGGATGTGGATCAAAACATCACATTTAAAATTAATATAGTAATATGTAAAAAATATAGCTTAACCCATAGCTCTTGTTGTGAGGTACATTTAAACAGCTGTTTCAAGCTTCCGGTTTAGTTCCCATCCACCTACCTTCTCCCCTTTTCGTAGGTTTTTTTTTCCATTTGTGAAATGGGTCATTTTTGTAATTATAAAAGGGGGCTCCAAAGGATACTAAGCTAGCAAAAAATACTATATTTAAACGTGTTTTCAAAACATGACGTGGCATTGGGTATATGAGGAGATGGGGTAAAGTACATGGCAGAGCAGAAAATGGCTAAAGGTCTAAAAGACTAACATGGTCTTGTTCATCATGTTTAAGAAGGATCAATTCAAACTGGAACAGGTACAAAGAAGGGCCACTAGGATGATCCAAGGAATGGAAAACCTGTCTTATGAAAGGAGACTCAAGGAGCTTGGCTTGTTTACCTTAACCAAAAGAAGGCTGAGGGGGGACATGATTGCACTCTTTAAATATATTAGAGGGATAAATACCAGGGAGGGAGAGGAATTATTTAAGCTTAATACCAATGTGGATACAAGAACAAATGGATATAAGGTGGCTAGTAGGAAGTTTAGACTTGAGATTAGACGAAGGTTTCTAACCATTAGAGGAGTGAGGTTCTGGAACGGCCTTCCAAGGGAAGTAGTGGGGGCAAAAGATCTATCTGGCTTCAAGATTAAATTAGATGGGTTTATGAAGGAGATGGTTTGATGAGATAACATGATCTTGGTAACTAATTGACCATTCATTATCAGAGGTAAATACGTCAATGGAGGGATGATAGGAGTTACTATAGAGAACTTTCTGGGTGTCTGGCTGGTGAGTCTTGCCCACATGCTCAGGGTTTAGCTGATCGCCATATTTGGGGAAGGAATTTTCCTCCAGGGTAGATTGGCAGAGGCCCTGGAGGCTTTTCGCCTTCCTCTGTAGCATTGGGTACAGATCACAGCTGGAGGATTCTCTGCATCTTGGGGTCTTCAAAGTATTTGAAGGCTTCAATATCTGAGATGTAGGTGAGAGGATTATTCTCGGAGGGGGTGGGTGAGATTCTGTGGTCTGCACTGTGCAGGGTTTCAGACTAGATGATCATAATGGTCCCTTCTGACCTTAAAGTCTATCATGACAAAAACAGCTTCCATTCATTTTCTGACTACTAAGTGAAGATAAAAGATAAAAACAACCAAATAGCAAATTGGCTATTGTATGAACCTGTTGTATGAACCTGTCCCATTATTAATATTTCACATTTTAATATTCACGTATTTGGTATTTTTCACTGATGAAAGCAACACCAACCTGATTTTGAGATCCTGAATGTCCACCAACTAAGCCAATGGGTCTCTGAAAATCAGGCCACATAAGTAGAAGCCCAAATATAGATTTACATGAGGTTTCTAACTTTTAGCCCTATTTTTGATCACTTTAGCCATTGTCTTCAACTTCTCTTACTTTTAATGTTACCATGATTAGAATCTGTCACGGTCTTAAATAAAATCAGATAGATACCTTATAATAGATCAAAGGTACTGAATCTGTTAGATGCCAGGAGATCACTGGGAAGCTCTAAACACTCTCAATTCTCATTAAACAGAGGCCTTGGGACCCCCCAGCACCTTTCAGGATCAGGAAGTTAGTTAGTTCAAGTCATGAGAATTCCATGAGGTGGTTTTGCCAAGATAATTTGAAGTGGAACAAGGAGTTCTTCACCAGCTCCAGTCAACAGTGCTTTTTGGTTTAGCGCCCTTCAAATATGTATTGACAAACAGAGACAACAGAGCAGCAAATGGTTTTTAGCATGGTGAGGAAAAGAGAGATAATCTTTGAATGAATCAGTAAAATTAAATCCTAACAGAATCCTTAGTCCATCAGTGTGCGAGTTAAATATAAATAACACTGACAAATAAACAATATATAATATTTGCTTGAAGAGCCTGCGGTTTGTACCTCCCATCCTTCCGTACTATTGAAATCATGTCCTTATCTCAAGTACTTTTCACATATCAGAGAAGTGGCAAATTTCACAAAGCTTGCACTAATGTTATGCATTTCTATTCCAAGTGAAATGCTCTTCAGTAAGTAAACATGAGTATTCAATAATGCTGTTTCTGGAGACAATGGAAAAGCTCCCTGTTTCAAAATATATTGATAAATAAATCATTTTGAAAGCATAGGATAATACTGCTGAACACTGAAGGACCGAATCACTCAAGGCTGAGAATAGTAATGATGTGATTTTAAGTACCCTGGTTTTTTCGGGTTTTTTCATTTCCTCATTGTGTTTGACAATACACAACAAGATGTTTGTATTATCACATTTTATAATTCCGTAGGTACTTGACTAGATCGTTTGAGAATAATCACATTTCTGTTAAAGGACTGGGAGCATAATGAACACAGCCAAGTAAGTTGGATTTTGAATGTTTTCCATATTTCTTTTTTCAGTCCTGTATTGCATGGTTCTTCAGGCCCTGGAATGGGTTGAAACAACTGTGTTCTTACACTTTCATTTTATTGTGTGCATATGCAAAGTAATGATCATTCAGACATCAATGGAGCACAAAGGCTGCTATAAGAATCAAGACCCTATTATCATAGGTACTGGATTAACACAGGCCCTGATCCTGCAACAGCACATGCATACACTTCATTTTACATGCTGTGAGTAGAAATACACAAATAACTGGCTTTTATGTATTTAAAAAGTAAGTGTTGCAAGATGAACAAATGTTAAAATGAAAAATGTTGCATTTGAGGTAATTTTTTTTTTACCTTTTTAAAAATTAAACTGACATAAAATTCAAAATAGAAAGTTATTTCAATTGAAACATTTTATTTAAAAAATGTCTAAACTCAATGTTTAGATTCTTTTTCTAATTGAAGGGGAGTTGCCAAAACATTGACAAATTCAGCATAAATTAACAAACTGCTACAGTTGACCGAAATCTGCATTTTTCAGTGGGAAAAAAACTCTGTCTGAAAAATTTCAGTTGTGAACTAGTTTCATAAAAATCAAAAGGCCTACCCACATTCATAGAAAACTTAAGCACACACAAGTTTTTGAAGGTTTGGGACCATAAAGAATACATGGCTGTAACCTCTGATAGTTTACTAAAGATATAAAATAGATGAAGGTTGGGAAAGTACAATAAAACAAATGAGCAAAATAATCAGGATAAGAAGAACACAGCATTCTTTTTGACTAATTGTTTTCCCTAGCCTGTACAATATATATATTTGTAAATAGACTCCATTACATGTCTATAAATCCATCTGCTGCTGATGTTCTATTTTAAAAATACTAAATTCCCTTCCCATATCAAAATATTTTCCCACCATCCAGGATCTTTTCATACAGGTTTACTAAAAGCCAAGGGGATACAGGGACCAAAAAAGGTTGGGAACCCCTGATCTAGACCATCCCTGAATAGATGTCTGTGGGTATGTCTACAGGGTTTAAAAAAAAAAAAATCACAAAAACTTCACCTATGTCCACACTGTAATCATGTTTTTTCAAAAGAACACAGGGGTTTGTCCGACATTGGTAAACCTCATTGTACAAGGAAGAAAACCTTTTCCGAATGAGCTCTTTTGGAAAAAGGCATGTGTGGATGTGGAAGAGGCAGTTCTTTTGAAAACAGAGGCCTCCAGAAAAAAGCACAGGTGCCCTGGCGGACACTCTCTCCACACTAATCACAGCTCTATAGTTCCTGTCTCCAGTCACCTATTAAAGTTGCACGCACCTGGGGCAAGCCTTGTGGCAGGAAGCTTGCCTCAGAGCAGGACCCTGACCACATGGCTCTGACTGCCTCATGTCTGCTGACAGATGGCAAAGCCACAAGTCCCCCAAGATCTTCCTGGCCCACACAAGGAGCAGCACCAGGGGTCACAGGATCCACCCAGAAGCACCAAATGCCTGGTACCTTCCTGGACCAGGCCAGAGATCCTGTCCCTTCTGGAACTGTGGGGGGAGGAGGAGGAGGCCCTGAAGGATCTCAACTCCAAGCACCACAACACAAGATTAGAAAGGCAAAGGCACAGAATGAGCTCAAACTAGCTATGGGAATAAAGGGAAACAAGAAGACGTTTTATAAATACATTAGAAGCAAGAGGAAGACCAAGGAGAGGGTAGGCCCACTGGTCAGTGAAGAGGAAGAAACAGTAACAGGAAACTTGGAAATGGCAGAGCTGCTCAATGACTTCTTTGTTTCGTTCTTTACTGAGAAGTCTGTAGAAATGCCTAACATAGTGACTGCTAGTGGAAAGGTGGTAATTTTAGAAGGTAAAATAAAAAAAGAACAAGTTAAAAATCACCTAGAAAAGTTAGATGCCTGCAAGTCACCAGGGCCTGATGAAATGCATTCTAGAATACTCAAGTAGCTGATAGAGGAGGTATCTGAGCCTCTAGCTATAATCTCTGGAAAATCATGGGAGACAGGAAAGACTCCAGAGGACTGGAAAAGGGCAAATATAGTGCCCATCTATGAAAAAGGAAATAAGAACAACCCAGGAAACTACAGACCAGTTAGTTTGACTTCTGTGCCAGGGAAGATAATGAAGCAAGTAATTAAGGAAATCATCTGTAAACACTTGGAAAGTGGCAAGATGATAGGGAACCGCCAGCATGGATTTGTAAAGAACAAATCATGTCAAACCAATCTGATAGCTTTCTTTAATAGGATAACGAATCTTGTGGATAAGGGAGAAGCGGTGGATGTGGTATACCTAGAATTTAGTAGGGCTTTTGATACGGTCTCGCATGATCTCCTTATCAATAAACTAGGTAAATACAACTTAGATGGGGCTACTATAAGGTGGGTGCATAACTAGCTAGATAACTATACTCAGAGAGTAGTTATTAATGGTTCACAATCCTGCTGGAAAGGCATAACAAGTGGGGTTCTGCAGGGGTCTGTTTTGGGACCGGCTCTCTTCAATATCTTTGTCAACAATTTAGATATTGGTATAGAAAGTACGCTTATTAAGTTTGCAGATGATACCAAGCTGGGAGGGATTGCGACTAATCTGGAGGATAGGGTCATAATTCAAAATGACCTGGACAAATTGGAGAAATGGTCTGAGATAAATAGGATGAAGTTTAATAAAGACAAATGCAAAATGCTCCACTTAGGAAGGAACAATCAGTTTCACACATACAGAATGGGAAGCGACGGTCTGGGAAGGAGTACGGCAGAAAGGGATCTAGGGGTTATAGTGGACCACAGGTTAAATATGAGTCAGCAGTGTGATGCTGTTGCAAAGAAAGCAAAAATGATTCTGGGATGTATTAACAGGTGTGTTGTGAGCAAGACACGAGAAGTCATTCTTCCGCTCTACTCTGCGCTGGTTAAGCATCAGTTGGAGTATTGTGTCCACTTCTGGGCACTGCATTTCAAGAAAGATGTGGAAAAATTGGAGAGGGTCCAGAGAAGAGCAACGAGAATGATTAAAGGTCTAGAGAACATGACCTATGAGGGAAGGCTGAAGGAATTAGGTTTGTTTAGTTTAGAAAAGAGAAGATTGAGGGAGGACATGATAGCAGTTTTCAGATATCTAAAAGGGTGTCATAAGGAGGAGGGAGAAAACTTGTTTATATTGGCCTCTGACGATAGAATAAGAAGCAATGAGCTTAAACTGCAGCAAGGGAGGTTTAGATTGGACATTAGGAAAAAGTTCCTAACTGTCAGGGTGGTCAAACACTGGAATAAATTGCCCAGGGAGTCTGTGGAATCCCCATCTCTGGAGATATTTAAGAGTAGGTTAGATAAATGTCTATCATGGATGGTCTAGACAGTATTTGGTCCTGCCATGAGGGCAGGGGACTGGACTCGATGACCTCTCGAGGTCCCTTCCAGTCCTAGTATTCTATGATTCTAAGATTCTATAACATGGACATTTATTGGTGCATGGCCGAAGGTATGGCCCAGAGGGGACATCACCCCCACACTCTCGACCAAATCTGGAGCAGGGTCAACGTGCTCCGGCAAGAGTACGCCCGGGGCAAGGAGTGCAGCTCTCGCTCCAGGGCAGGACCACGCTCCTGCCCATACTACCAAGAGCTCCACCGGATATTGGGTGGTGAGCAAGCCCTTCCCCACACATACTGGTGGACTCAGGCTTGAAGACACCTGTGGTCACCCAGCCAGAGCTCCTGCAGGAACAGGAGGAGGAGGACAACAGACATCAGCTGAAGGAGGATGACGACAGCGGCAGCATCAGCAGCCTCAAGCTGGAGCTGGTACCCCAGGCCTTGGACTTCTCCCAGGCATCATCTGATGCCATGGAGGGATCATCAAGTGAATGCTGTCAGGCTGTCACACACAGGGTGGGGGAGGTGGGAGCCCAGGGGACGGGACGCAATCGTCGCTTGACATGCTTGGCCTGGATAGAGTGCAGCTGGCCGTGCATGTGCAAGCATGTGCAGCAGCCCTGGAGCGCACATGGGCTGCTGCTCACAGTCTGGGAGGACGCCCTCCCCCCACCAGCCACTGCAGGAAGCAGGCTGATCACAAGGTTGCACGCACAGCCCCACACGGACCGACGAGTGTTGCACATAGCACACAGCCATGCCTGCACACACAAGGCATCATCTGCTCCTGCAGACAGTGGTGCAGGTTGGGGGGTGGGAGCAGGGAGGGCCAGGCTGCTCCAGGCCCCTCTCCCACACATGGAACACGGGATGGTGATGTCCTGAGAGCAAGGTCATGTGGCCTCACAGGGGCCCCAAGGTGCCCAGGGGACTATCCTGCCCACTTCCCCCCATTCCTCCCCATGGACAAGGAGGCCAGGGTAGTGTCAGGACAGTGTCCCCTGTTCCAAGGTAAATTGCTCGCTGCTCACAGAGAAGGGCATGCCCTCAAGGACAGTGTCTGCATGGATGACTGACCCTCTCTCCCTCTTGGCACCAGCTGTCGCCCAGGCATACCAGCCCAGGCAGCTGACCAAAGCCAGGGGAGCCACAAGCGGTGGAGGATCCACTAGGACCTCATGCGAGAGCACGTAGCCGTCCTACGTGACATGCAGCAGACCCTGGCCCAAAAGGTCCACAATGACACCAAGTGGAGCAATCACATGTGGGACCAGCTTATGTGGCAGGGAGAAAATGTGTGCCATCATCCGGGAAGTGATGGCTTACCCAGATCCTGTCCCCGCTCCCCCCACTCCTGCTCCCCCTTGTCTTGCTCCCCCCACCCCTGACCCCGCTGCATCCCCCCTCCTGTCCACCCGCTTATTGTCTCCAAGCTCCACCCAACCCGGAGTTTGTCAAGGTCCCCAGACCCGAGGCGGCACTTGCAGGTTCTCTACATGCCACTCCCAGCCCTGATCCTCTTCCACCCGCCCAGCTCCAGGTTCTCAGCTGCCCTCCACCTCAGTTACTTTGATTATAAAAAACAATATACAAAGTTTTTGTTGAAACCAAAACTGGTGTCTTTATTAATTGCACAGGGAAGGGGGAAAGGAGGAGTTGTGGTGGGAAAGTTATTGGAGAGCAAGGCACAACCCCCAATTGGGGAGAGTTACTGGGGTCCTTCAGAGAACCTCTCCCTCAGGGCCTCCCAGATGCACACCCCTAACTGATGAGCCTGACAGATGGCAGCTGTCCATGGCTGTTCAAAGACCCTTCCCTCACATCCTCCCTCCCAAAGCCTTCCCTGTGGACTCCACTAGGTTGTGTAGCATGCAACAGGCAGAGACCTCCTCAAGGATGTTGCACTCCCCCACATCAAGGTGTGTTAGAAGGCACCTGAACCTGGCCTTGAGGCACCCAAAGGCACATTCCACCTGCATGCGGGCCCAGTTCAGGTGTGCATTGAATTGTTCCCTACTGGGGTCCAGGTGGCCAGTGTAGGGCTTCATGAGCCACTGCATGAGTGGGTAGGCCATGTCGTCAATGATACAGAGTGGCATCTGGATGTCCCCCATGCAAAAGTCCCACTAAGGGAAGAATGTTCCAGCCCCCAGCTTGCAGTACAGGCTAGAGTTCCTAAATATGTGGGCTTCAGGTGCCCGGCCCGATCACCTTACAAAAATGTCTGAAAATTGTCCCTGGTGGTCGACCAGGGCCTGCAGCACCATAGAAAAGTAGCCCTTCCTATTAATATCCTGGGCTGCTCGATTCTGTGGTGTACAGATCGGGATGTAGGTCCCATCGATTGCTCCTCCGCAGTTCGGGAAGCCCAGGGCAGCAAATCCAGCCATGATTGGGTCCAGGTCTCTGAGGCAGATGACCCTGTGTAGCAGGACAGAATTGATGGCCCTCACCACCTGCAGAAGGAGACACAGAAACACACAAAACAGAGAATGAGAGGGGGTGCCTGAGCCCATGGGAGCAAACACCCCAGGATCCACCTCCAATGAGGGCACCCCTCAGCAGCAGGGCTATGTGAGGTTGGGACAGCACAACCACCTCTGGGGACAGCCTTTCCCTCCAACCCCTCTTCACCCCCACCCACTCCTTTCCTGAGGGTCCCCCTTTCCCACGACTCCCCCTCCCCACAGGGAGTGCACCCCTAGAGTACTTTACCTCCATAAAGAGGACCCTGATGGTGGACTTCCCCACGCTGAATAGGTGGCCCGACAACCGGCAGCTGTTGAAGATGGCAAGCTTCCATACAGCAATTGTGACCTGCTTCTCAAGGGGGATGGCAGGCTGCAGGTGGGTGTCATCTCCAGAGGGCAGGAGTGAGCCAGGGACACAGCTCCAAGAAGGAGGCCTTCTGAATGAGGAGGTTGTTGAGCCTCTACTGGTCATCCCACCGCTCCATCACCAGGTGGAACTGGTGTCCAGTCTCCAGATTTGTCTCTCGACCATGGGGTGCAGGGGCAAGGGCCTTGCTCCCGCAACCAGGCTGAGGGTCTCACAGATGAGCTGAGAGTTGAGCTGGGGCAGGACTATCATGACAGTCTGCTAAACTGCTGCCTAACCTGCAGCATTACAATGTGGGGCCATCACCTGCCCGGGGCAGCTCCAGCTCCATAGCCAAAAGGAAAATAATGCTGTGGAATCCAACAAAGTTGAGCAAGCAGACCACCCATTGCAAAAGCTTTGCTGTCCCTCAAAGAGGTAGACAAGCCCACAGCACAACCTGAGAAATGGCTGTCCAGGAGGTTCCTTTAAGCACACGTCTCAGATAGCCTTAGGCAACAGCACCCGGAAGTAACTGCTGACCTAATTCTGAAGTGGTTCTAGGTGTAGTTACTTTTATGTGAGCAGGGCCAGATTAAGGGGGGAGCTAGCCGGGCAGCTGCCCAGGGCGCCAACCTATGGGGAGGTCTGATAGCAGCTGTACAGGGCCCTGCACACCCGGGGCTCCTTATAGCTGCAATTAGGTGCTGCGTGCCCGATTGCAGCTGTAAGGGGGTGCGCAGCGTGCCAGGGGATAGGGTCATGCATGCGCTGTGTGTCTAGGGGCGGAGCCGTGCATGCGTCACGTGCCCGCTGCCCAGGGCACAGGAATGGCTCGAGCCAGCCCTGTATGTGAGAGAGCATCCAATGAGTGTGGGTGCGCTTTTTCAAAAAATCAGATCACTTTTTTGATCCACTTTTGAAGTGTGGATGGTTTTGAAGAGATCTTACGAAAAAGCTTCTTTCAAAAGAAGCTTGCAGTCTAGACGTACCCTATGTAACTTGCTCTTAAACATCTCCAGAGATGGAGATTCCACAACCTCCCGAGGCAATTTATTCCAGTGTTTAACCATCCTAACAGTTAGGAAGTTTTTCCTAATGTCCAACGTAAACTTCCCTTGCTGCAGTTTAAGGCCATTGCTTCTTGTTCTATCATCAGAGGCCAAGGAAAACAATTTGTCTCCATCCTCCTTTTGACGCCCTGTTAGATACTTGAAAACTGCTATCATGTCCCCTCTCAGGCTATGTCTACACTACAGGCTTCTTGCGTAAAAAGCTTTTTGCAGAAGACATCTTCTGCAAAAACTTCTTGCACAAGAGCGCATCCACACTGCAAAAGCGCATTGAAAAAGTGATGCGCTTTTGTGCAAGAGTGTGTCCAGGCTGCTCTCTTGAAAGGAAACTCTGATTGCTATGTACAGAATGGCCACCATGGCACCTGTGTTTTTTTAGCTTGCCTCTTTTTGCACAAAAAAACCCTGTTCCCCAAAAACTCCGTAGTGTAGACCTAGCCTCAGGCTTCTCCTTTCTAAACTAAACAAGCCCAATTCTTTCATTCTTCCTTCATAGGTCATGTTCTCTAGACCTTTAATCATTCTTGATGCTCTTTTCTGGACCCTCTCCAATTTCTCCACATCTTTCTTGAAATGTGGTGCCCAGAAGTGGACACAATTATCCAATTGAGGCCTAATCAGCACAGAGTAGAGCGGAAGAAGGACTTCTCATGTCTTGCTCACAACACTCCTGTTAATGCATCCCAGGATCATGTTTACTTTTTTTGCAACAGTGTCACACTGTTGACTCATATTTAGCTTGTGGTCCACTATGACCCCTAGATCCTTTTCTGCAGTTCTCCTTCCTAGACAGTCTCTTCATGTTCTCTGGTAAAGTGGTCCATAATCCCAGATCCCACTTCTAGGAAAGCTTAGACTCCTGTGCTCAAGAGTTTTACCCTTGGCCTTTTTAATTGTAGACTCCCTTTGAAATTATACAATTATATGTGAATGGATAAGCAGTCTCTGGAAGAGCCTGGTCCTAGTCATGAAGGGCCTTGTAGATTAAGGCCAGAGCTTTAAATTAAGTCTAGAAATAATCACAAGCACGGCTATGAACTGTTCTTTCCCAGACGATTTGTTCAGCTATCATGTTGCCACATGCAGCACTAAATAGAATAAGTTGCCGTGATCTATCCTAGAGCTGATTAACTCTTATATCTCAGTGCCAATACCTTCAGCTACAGGTTCCTGACTAATCAAAGATGGTAAAATGCACAAGATGTACAGTACTTTGTGTCCTGGGGTAGTGAGGCATCAAGGAAGATTCTCAGGTTTCATGCTACCCGGACAACAGATGGTCAGATGTCCTCTATCAAAAGAGAAGATTAGTCCTTTCCAACAAGTTTTTTTATTTTTCAGCTCTTCTCAATTTTTAATTTCTTCTTTGTCCCTGAATTGAAGGTCCAGATGCTTATCTTTTTCCTTATTCAGATAATCTAACTTTTTGATGGGATAACTTACTGACTATACCTGGTCACGTGTTTAACAAACAAATCCTTCTAATCAGTCACATAGTTTAGCCATTAATTCAGACAATGCAAGTCAGGCTCAGAAGCAACATTAAACAAAATCTGATTGTTCCATCACTGTTCAGTGTTCACGTCAAATTCAATGTAAACAGATCCTACTAGCCATGTAGGCTATATTCAGCCAATCAAGGACCTAAGAAAAATGCTGTGGGTTTTTCCAGCATCACTCTTCCAGCTAAAGATCTGCAAATTTGACTGTACCAGCAAGCTGCAACCTCAGAAAATTCTCACATTCAAATAAAGTTGGTGCAGAAAGCTTTGACAAAGTTTTCAATACTGATTTTCTTTTATGTGTACAGATAAGACTTAAATCAAGGCTGATTTTTTTTAGAAGATCCACGGTCTGTGTTGAATGTCTCCTAACTTTCTAACATTAAAGTCATATTTATGGGGGAAAGCTTGTGCAAAATCAACACAAGAATCTATTTACCAGAATAGCTAAGAGGCATCACAGGATCAGGCAAATCAATACCATGTGTCATCTGTAGTCACTCTTCATGCCACATCATATTTCTATCATTTAGGATCCCAGTGGTCCCAGGGGTTGTGTATATTAGTCATGGTGTATCAAATTTTCAGACCTGGATGTCTGAAGTTTGGCTTGCTAAATCAATATTTAGGCTCCAAAATGGAGTGGTCTGATTTTTAAGGGAGATAAACAAAAGCCAAGGAAAGCTTCAGGTGTGAAACTGGCAGAGATTACCTCTAAACTTGCATAAAGTTGGTAGAGGCAGATCTTATATACTGCTTCTTGTGCCAGAAAGGCCTTCTTAATAGCTGTGTAAGGAGAGGGAGAAGGCATGTTGAAGGAAGGACTTGGTTGCAGCAAAGTCTCACCACTTCTTCACTGCAAAAGATCTCCAAAGCACATTACATTAGTAGCATAAGTTAAAACGTCTCTCGTCAGCATTAACTTGCTCTGAGGATGGGGGCTGTGAATCAGGGAACTGCAACCAAGTATTTAACCCCCTACAAATACACACACACACACACACACTTACTTGTCACTGTGCCCAAACTGTGAGACTCAAGCTATACTACCATAGTGCCCAAAGATCCTAAACAGAATTGGGCATGATTATACAAATAGTTAGAGATTTGGTACCTACACCAAATCTTTCAAAGTCTAACTTCAGATTGCATCACAGTTTCTCATCCCCACTCTCACCTTCATGTAGAGAAAAACTTCCCCAGACACCAGAATTAAACTGCCTTGTATAATTCCCAGCTATAAGAGACTTTTCAAGTGAATATTGCACTCCCACATTTGAGTTCTCTGGCCCAGGTTCTCAAGCAAACAAAATTCACTTTGGCAAATTTCACTTCATCAGCAACCAGACAACATTCAATATACTCAGTCACTTCGTATGCTTTTTAAATATTAGCATCTGATCCGCACATCTGCAAACACATGGTTTAAAACCACTGGGGCTAGGTCGTCAGCAGGCACTGCAATGGATTTGTGGCACACTGATTTGCAGCACCTATCTTCCCCACTACCACCACCTTTACATAAAAGCTGTTGTGCTGGCTATCTTTGGTTTATTTGACATCATCACATGCATTTGACTATTTGTGGCCAGTCCTATGATCATAAACAAAAGTAAAGACACATTCCCAAATTTAGAAATTCTCCTTTCTCCATCATAGTGCCTAACCACTAAAAACTGATATGGGGGCCCCATTGGACCATGTATGTGATGCTTCAGGCACTTTAATAAGAACCTAATGGTTCAGGTTTCTTTTTTTCTGGGGCTATGCCTAGACTGCAGGCTTCTTTTGGAAGAAGCTTTTCAGGAAGAGATCTTCTGAAAAAACTTCTTCACTAAGAGAGGGTCTACACAGCAAAAGCACATTGAAAAAGCAATCTGCTTTTTTGAAAGATAGCGTCCACTCTGAATGGACACTATCTCACATTTAAGCTGTGATTACTATGGATGGAGTGGCTACCAGGGCACCTGGGCTTTTTCCTCTTTCCTCTTCTTTCGAAAGAACTCCCTCTTCCCCATCCATACATGCCTTTTTCCTACAAGCTCTTTCGGAAAAAGGCTTCTTCCTCGTAGGAAAGGGTTTACCAATGTTGGAAAAACCACTCTATTCTTTCAATTTTTTTTTCAAAAGAACACAATTGCAGTGTGGACATAAGTGAAGTTTTTTCGGAAAAACTGCAGTGTAGACATACCCTTCCATATACAGGATGAACGTCTCCAGTCTGGCACTCTCTGGTCTGGCAACACTGGTAGTCCGGC
Organism: Pelodiscus sinensis; assembly: GCF_049634645.1. Classification (NCBI taxonomy): domain Eukaryota; kingdom Metazoa; phylum Chordata; order Testudines; family Trionychidae; genus Pelodiscus; species Pelodiscus sinensis. The sequence goes on from NC_134717.1 coordinate 36,206,000, forward strand.
ATCATTTTAGTTAGCTGGATGTCCACTTACCATGTGTGTGGCCAAGTTTCATATGATCCCATAAAGTTGTTTATGCCTACCAATCCTGGCTTTCAGTACTCCGTGTTGTTTTGTAGCTCTAATTTACCCCAAAATGTCTTCCAACAGCCCAGTTGGCAGTGGAAGTGCTGGTAATGCTGCTAGACAATATTGACCTCCCATGGTTCAGAAAATTCTCCTTGGTCAAGTCCCGAGGATGCCAGACAGAAAGGTTCAGTCTCTATTTTGAAGTTTGGTGGGTACATGCTCATGCCACTGTCCCCAGTTTAGCTGCATCATCTCTCTAATCATTATCCAGTCATGGGTATTATTTTTAAAAAAATTAACTTTTTCACAAAACTGACAAAAAGCCAAAATTGTGCATCTATATCTTTTTATATAGCTCAGGTTTTTAGTGTAACCAAAACCAGCAGAATAAGAAATGTTTTGAATCTCACTTTAGCCCTTTAAAATAGTGATGTGTTTTGTTGGGTAGGCAATATAAGAATAATACACAAATACTTGGCATTCAGGCTACATCTTTTGCTAAAATTGTTTACTTAATGCCTTTCTTCCCCTTTGGGTATAGTTATTGCCAAGGCACATAGATTTATATTCACTCCTTTTTCAAGTACAATTTTTAGAGAGGTACCATATACCGTATGTCTAAGAGCAACCTCCAGGCTGCAGGCAGAATAAAACAAATCCAAAAAGTAAATGTACCTTTGCAGAAAATTGTTAAGTGGATTTTAGTTACAACAATAAATAATAAATAAATAAAGTCTCTGAAACCTAGAGAAGCTCATGTGTCCTCTTCATTGATTTTATCACTTCATCATGCACAACAAATCTGTGTCAACATGAGTGGCAAGTCTCTGAGGTAAAAAATGTACAAGTCAAGGCCATGAAAGCAGACCACATGCTTAGGAATTTGTCTATTGTAACCATAATGAGCTGGCCTGTTGTCTCTAAGGAGACAATTCTCGATACATAATGTGCTAAGAGAGGAGTTAGTGAAAGACTATTTTATCAATCTTACATAGTAATCTGTAAATCAATGAAGATTCAAGTCCTTAAAAGGAACAGAGGAATGAAGAATACCTGTTGATATTACAATCCTGAGGAATATATTTTAAAAACCATGAGCCAGATCTATACTCAAACCAGCAGTCCCATTGATATCAGTAGATCTATTCACTACAAAGACTAATCACATATAGATTATATCATCAGGCCCTAAGTATGTAAAATGACTCCCTGCATTTACAGCATTTTGCTGCATTCTATTTGTTAATTACAGCTCTTCAGTGATGTTGTTGAATATTTCCACCCATTTTACTTAAACAAGCTGAGGAACAGAAAGGAAAAGTTTTCTCCACAAATTCACAAAGTGACTCTGTGGCATAGGTGGAACTAAGTCTGTGTGTCCAGCCCTATGCTTAAACCACTACACAAACTTACCTCCATTAGAGTTCAATTATAAAAGAATGTACAATTCTCTAAATAATGAAAATGTGCCTCACCACCAGGGCTATGGAAAATATGTGCTAAAGAATTAGTGTTGGAGAGCTATGAACTGTCCCCATTCAGCTCCAAGGAGGGTTAACACTGAAACCTGCTATCTCTTTCTTTATACAGTAGAGCTGCATCTGCTTAAAAGGACAATCTGAGAATGCAAGGTTTAAAAAAATGAAAATAATGTACTGTTTTATCAAATGTTTGATTTTCTTTCATCATAGTATACTGGAAGGGAGAGTGAAAGATGTTTTAGGGAGTCTAGAGTAAATCTGTGATCAGGGCATGTGAAGATCTGGAGAAAGTGACTCAAAGGGGAAAATGACTGTGATCTCTTGCCTCTTGAATTGAGAGAGGTGAGGAGGATTTTTAAATAATAGAAATGAGGTATGTGAAATTAAGACCTTGTTTACACTGTCATGTTTTGTTGCCAAAAACTTTTAGTGACAAAACAGTGAGAGCGATTGCACTGGAATGCAACTTTTGTCAAGAAAAACCCAGTTTTGGTGACAAAAAACTTCCAACCCTGTGATGAACCTTTATCTTTTCCCTCCCTTTATTGTTGACAAAGAGTCAGTGTGGTGTGTGCTATTTGTTTTGTTGAGGGAACTGGCTTCTGCCAGTATCCCACAATGCCTGTGTGGATAGTTATGCTAAGTGTTTTGTGATCTCTGTTGCTCTGCAGGCACATGCCTCTTCCCTTTCAAAGCTCTGACAGCTGAATGAGCTACTCCATTTGGGGAATAAATAACATTTCACTGGAATGCTCCTATTCTGCCATACTAGGAATACAGTGGCAGGCAAGGGGGAGGGCTGGAAAGACTGCTGTGCTGCTTTGAGATTCCTTAGAAATGAGAGAAGAAGTGCAGAGATCAGCTCTGCTTTCCAACAACACTCCAATGTGAGCTGTTTACCCACAATGCTTTGCTCTGTCAACAGGGGAGTTAGCAATGTGGCCATGAAATGTTGAAAATGGGAGGCAGAAAGACCAGTTCAGCTGGTTTTCACATTTACATGTCGACAGCACTTTCATCACCAAACCTCCCCAATCTAGACACAGCCTAAGTAACAATTAGTGACAAATAAATAATAAATGAAACACAGTATACTGAAACACTTATTAATCACTTCGTATTTTCTTTTTAAAAGTCTTGCAGACAAAGTTGTGGAATGGTTATGTATTATATAGACTTTGGTCAGGTGCTTCATGTCACATTTTACCAAGTAGGAAAAAAGATGAAAGAAGAAGTGACTAAGGCGCCTGGAAATGTGGGAATTTTTGCCAAATTCTTCCTTCAGCTGCACTCACAGAAACACATTTTAATAGTCAAGGTTTTATTTCCACATACATTCGTTTTTATTGGCAGTTGAGTGAAGCAATGGTGACATCAGCTGACTAGTTGATTACAGATTTATATCCCATAAACATGAGGGCATATGGTGTGACTCTGAGATGGCTATCAAATGCTCACAGAGTCTAACACAGATCATGAAGTGAAGTGTAAAATGGGACACAAGTGACTTGGATTCAGTCATTTAGCATCTGCTCCAGTTGTGTTAATTCAGGCTGGACATTAAGTGATAGCAGGGACAAAGCAGAAACAGCAAGAAACCCTTACACACAAGACAGCTTGATTGCTTATGTAGATGAAAATGTTTTGTTATGCAAGAGATCTGTGTTTGAACAGCAGAGAAAAAGTCCTCATTCTTTGGTAGAATGAAGTACCACAATTTGGGCTGTGTCAGCAAAGGGGTCTGTGCTGGAGCCCTGTGGCCCTATGAGTCTGCATTGCAGCTTCACAAATAGGAGGCCAACTATTCTCTCAGGAACAAAGTCAGTACAGTATGGCTACAACAGTGTGTATGGAAGATGGAAGGCAAATCATAGACAAGAAAGAAGAGGTAAATTAAACCCCTGAAATCTTATTCAAATAATCTGGATGTGCCAACGGTATCTTTGGGCAGGTGAGAGGCCCTTAATCATGATCCAATTGGCCACAATGGCAAATGCAAGTGGACTTGTGTTTGAAAATCAAAGGCCCTGGTCCTGCAAACAATCAATTAATACGAATGCCATAAATTTGATTCACTAGGACTCACTTCAACCCAACCAAAGCCAGTGAAACTGACCAATTTTTAAAAAGCGAAGACACTAAGCATCTATTTTTGGAAGATAGTGAGCAGAGACTATTAATACATGAACTCTCTGGCAGTAGGTCAGAACTTCTGTAGCTTAAAGTAACTGGACACCATACAGTGTGCTAAATAGAAGTGTTCATTCTTGTGGGGGCCATTTAATACACGACATGTTTGTTCAGATTTGTCTGTATAGTCTAAGCAGATGGAAAAGTCAATCTCTCTCTCTCTCACACATACACACCTCCCTACCAGGACAAGAAATGAGAGAATTTTGATTTAGCGCTTGTGTAGTTAATTTGCTTTTGTCACTTGCTTTTACCCTTAACACAGGAAGGAAGGTATCACAGGTACTTGGATATTCATTGCAAACTACTATTACGAGGTTGGATAGTGCAACTTTGGGGCTGGTGTACTTTTAATGTTGTGTTGCACATCGATGTGACAATGTTATGTGCAAGTGGGCCCCTAGATTTGGGCTATACCTAAGCCTGAGCCCTATGCATATGTGCCACTCTTGTGGTGGTGGCCATCTCCATCAGGTATAGAGAAGAAAGAGTGTGGCCTTCAACAAGCTAATATTGCTCACAGCCAGTGAAGGGCAGATCTAGAATCATGTTACTTTCCCCACCTTTACTGTTTCTCTCATCTGTCTATCAGCTTTCCTGGACTAGTATGGGGGACACAGTAATTGGTAAAAAACCACCCCAAATATAAAAAACAGACAGAGCCAAATTCCTTAGGCACTGTTCTTTTATAGTTGTCACCTTAGATTCAATCTCCTGTAAACACAAGACTCCATTATAGTCTTCCTAAGCCTCAACTGGTATTCAGGTTTCAGAAGAGGCCTTAGGATGATCATGGGAACAACATATACGGGGATCTGCCTGAGTAGCAGGTATGAACTGGGACAGACTGAATGTTAATGAAAACTTATTCATGAATATTTTGGAAAATCAGCAAGTTTGCTGTTATTGGTCCTGATCCTGTTCATACTAAGAGTGAATTATTTGTTCTTTGATACTCATAATTTATTATTTGTTATTCCCATTTTAAAAGTTTGTTTCCAGCTAAGAAGCAGAAAAAAACCCACACTATATGACTTAAGTGAACAATCATGTATCATGAATAATAGCAAATAGGTTTAGTGAACCATTTCTCAGCAAGCCAAATGATGAATTTTGTTTGTATATATAATTTCAATTTTCATTTAATCACTGGTTCATGGGTGCTTTCTCTTTAAATTTCTTTGAGTGAAGTTATTTTTCCCCACAGAAGTTCAGTATAACTGTGTTTATACTCTGGTCATCTGAAGAAGTGGGTTTTGCCCACAAAAGCTCATGATATCATCTACATGTTTTGTTAGTCTTTAAGGTGCTACTAGTTTTTCCTGTATTTCCATTGAATTTCATACCTGAAAGGGATAGAAAAGTTGGGGGCTTTCACAATGCCTAAAACTGCAACATAATTACATAAAGAACAAAATCTACTGTAATGAAACTCTCGGTTTCTTTTTTCTCATTGAATTAATCCATTTGTATATTATAAAGAATCTTCTATTGATTTGGGAAACTTGACAGTTAGCTTAATGTGTTTGGGAAATAATTTGTGATTCTAGGCTTACTCTTCCCTTCCAAAGCATCTCTCTAAAGAAAGTGAGCACTCTACATACATCATCGTCAGGTTCAGGGTGGCAATGCAAGTCAGCAAGTAATGTAGGCGCATTCGTAGATGGATGTCGTAGCACCTGCTAATTTCCATAGACCTTTTAACTATAGCCTTGAAAACTGATTTTATCTACTCACCTTACAAAACCAAATAAAAGCTGTTGTTGGATATTCTAATGGGACCCTAGAGTCCCATTAGCAAAGCCTAAACCTCTGAAAACTAATTTGACCTTTCCTCTGAGAAAATGTGTCATCATAGAGGGTTCAGATGTCGACTGGTGTTAGTGGCTGAGTATTAAAAGATTAAATTATTAATGATGTGAGGTTTCCTTTTAAAAAATCATCCACCATTTTCAGACAGCTAGCTTCTAAGTATCAGAACTCAGGAAGAACAGAGACCAAAAGAGGTTCCTCTCAGAATTTAGACTAAAAGTAAGAAGCAGAATTTAAAGCTTCCTGAAACTCAAATCACTAGAATGAAAGCAAAGGAAGGAAGGTTTAGACTGCATAGGCTTTGTCTATGTATTTGAAATGGCTGCTCCTATGAACAGTATCACATGACCAGGGTGTGAGCTCTCCATAGGTTAATTCTTCATCATTGCTGGCTATAGTAAAAGATATCTTCCTCTATATGGTTTTCCTTTTCAATTCTCTACAGTGTGGGAGGAAACATTTAAAATTAATTAATTTCTGCAACAGAATATCCTGCACTGGGCTACTATTAATTATTTTTATTTGTGAAACATCAGCCACATGCTACAGTACGTTCTTTGCAGACAGCAAAAAAGGCAATTCAGTGCCCTTTTCTCTGACCCTCTTGTCATTTAACTGGGCTCTAGTAAGCTATTAAGGCTTTATGCAAATACAAATATCAATGTTTAATTCAGCTATCAAATGGATTTTTAGTTTGCCAGAGATTTCAACTTTGGCATTTTTCCTGCCTTATAGAAAAGAAAATATTTAAAAAATGGAAACACAATAAGAGATTCCACATTATGTTAGTTGCTGTCAAAGAGGTCTTTCTCTCTGTCCTTCTCTCTGTTGTTCTGGCATTCTCTATCTCCATTCTCTTTTGTTTGCTAAAGTAGCTTACTGATTATAATAAAGGGAGCCCAAGTGTCAGCTTCAGACTGCATGAAAACTATCATTCACATAAACCATTTTTCCTCACTTTTGTTAAGCTTCTTATCAAAAAGAACTCTCTCTCTCCCCCTCCTTCCCTTCTTTAGGATCGCTCTCTAATTTTGTTGAGACTCCTCTGCTAAGGTACGGCACTATAGTTCAGTAACTATAGGAAAGTGAACCCAAAAGAGCCAGCTTGAGACTACCACAAACCATTTTCACTTCTTATGTTAACATTTCATCTCAAAGGGCTCTTTTCTCTCTCTGTCAGTTGCAAGGCATCTCTTTGTCTCTATTGTGCTTACTGTGCTAAGGTGCCTCATTGACTGTAGTGAAGTGAACTCAAGCATGCCAACTTGAGGCTGGCACACATTTTTTTTTAATTTGGTTGAAGTTGACACCCTAAGGGACTCTTACTATTCTAAGCAGTAACTCTTTTTCCTTAATGCCTTCTCTGATGAGATAGCTGTGAAGTATATTAGATATGCAAACTTTGTATATACACATTACACATTTAATCTGACAGAATGTATCTGATCATAACGCACTGAAATATCCATTCAGGGGTATTTCTTGGCCATCCCCTAGAGTACCTTAGATATTTCACCAAAGTGGATCCCAAAAAGCAAGCAGAGATATCCCTCTTGCCTGGAGAATTTCTTAGTAAAAGCAAAGTATAAAGATTGCCGTTCAGATGAACCTCATGAAATGTATTTCTGAAAGAAAAAAAGAGCCCTCCCCCCTTCCTTCTTCATCCTTGAAGTCTAGCTTCTCTTTCACTGAGAAAAAAAATAAGATATAAGATGATATTTTGTGGTGGTGGTGGTGGTCAGACATGTGTCCTGACTTTCATTATTAATTATTATTATTATTATTATTATTATTAAAAGATATTGTGTCTCTATAGAAGCCATTCAAGAGGATTCACATGAGATAGTCTATATTTAATCCTAAAACTAAGCAAAAGCAAATATCTAATATACTTACCAACCTTTTTATACTCAGTGAAGAGGTGGCAGGAATACTACAAGAAACCAGATTCCTGGTCATCACTCTAGCAGTGATCTTGCAAAAATCCCAGCACTACATAATAGTAGGTTGGTGTCAATTTACATGACAATATCTCTTCAATACTTGAACAACAATGAGAGCAAGGTAGATGTTTGTTCCCTTGTACAACATTTGTAGAATAATTATTTTCCTGCAGCGATGCCCATAAAGTACTTTATCTAGATCACAAAGAATGCCATCCCTGAGTTAGTCCTATTTCAAATTTCTATCACTTGCCTCATCCTGTGAGCACCCTAAAATAAGTCATGCCTTTTAAATTAAAAAATACAGGTTCAGCACTGTGCAATATCAATAGACAAATCCTACTGTTCTGCTGTATGAGTCTATTTGTTGCTCACAAGGCACACAAAGCTTTTCACCTGCATAACAAAGGCTCAAAAGCATTTCACTCAATTTCATACTTTATAATTTTAGAAAACACAGTCACTTTCATGTATTTTCAGATTCAGTTTATGAATTTTATAGATAAAACAGAGGCACCCCAAAATCACGAGTCTCTTTTAAAAACCTTGTCCAGCATGATTTTAGTTAGCTGGATGTCCACCTATCTTGGGTGTGGCCAAGTTTCTGGCAGTCCCGTAAAGTTGATTTACAGCCCCCAGTCCCAACTCTCAGTGTTCATTGCTGTTATTTAGCTCTAATTTACCCCTAAACATCTTCCGAGAGCCCAGTAAGCAGTGGAAGTGTTGGCAATGCAGCTAGACAACATTGGCCTCCCATGTTCCAGCAAATTCTCTGGTTTGGCACTGCTCAGGTCCTGAGGGTGTCAGACTAGAGAGGTTCAACCTGTATGACTGACCAATTTCTATCAGATTTCTTTGGAAATTTTCCAGACACACAAAGAAGCAGGACATGAGAATTCTGCCAGGCCTCGTGAGCCATTGTGAACATTCTATAACCAACAGCACTTCAGGACATCCCCCATCAAAGTTATTCCAGCTATTGTTCCAGCACTTATTTTCTGCAATATTAGAGAAGACCACATTATTTTTCTTCAGTGCAAAACAAAACCAAAAACAACCACCAAAACCCAGCCTCTGACTCAAGTAAGCAGGAGTGTTGGAACAATAGTCAGGGTGCTCTTGCTACTTCAGGCTAAGGAGCACAGCACCACCCCTCCTCCTTGCACCTATGCCAGGAAAGAGTCATATTAATGATTATTTCAAGTAAGAGAAATTTGCTCCCTCCTCGTGTGGGTTTTATAATAGTCATGGAGATCAGCCATGATGTTGATGATGCTGTTACCGGGGGAAAGAAGGGAGGGACTTTCATTCTCCAACTCATACCATTGTATCAGATTTGTGTAAAGTTCAGAACGTTTCTGGGAAGAACAGAAAGAGACTAGCTCTGCTGTAGTCCATGGAAACTTTCTAGGAGATAGGAAATGTATTCATTTTGAAAATATTGAGTCACTAAGCCTTCAGACTGCATTCCAAAAGTCTACCAGAAACATTTCAATCAGGAGTGCGAATGTGAGACAGCCAGGCCATTTGGGCTAAAAAGCATTGTGCAGAATTATGTTGGCGAATCTAGTGCCCCCTAAATGACCTCATATTATGGCCATAGTATTAAGTCATGGAGAAACCTGTAAGTCAGATGAATAATTTTTTTTTCTTTTTTTTTCTTTTTTTTTTCTTTTTAAAGAGAAAGGCAAAACTCTTGAGTTCCCAGTAAGAATGCTAAATTACCCCATCTCCCAATGGAATGGTTCACTTTCATTTCCAAGTAGCAGTAAGCCTATTGACCCCGATGGTGTTATCCTTTTCACTGCTCATGCAGTACTTTCTTTAATCTCTCGGATCAAAGATTGGTCAATAAAAATCATCTCTGCTTTTGTGGGGAGCAAACAAACTGCTCTCAGTCCTATGATAATTGTAAATCTTCACTAAAATCCTTGAGAAACAAAACCCTATCTGTTAACATTAACTTTGCAATTGGAAACGTTTGTGTTCCCTTTTACTCCAAACAGTCAAAATGCACTTGTTCTGAATCATAGTTATTATTGTTTTAAGCAGGTTCATTCTCCTCTCACTTTTAATTCAGTAATTTTAGGCCATGAAATACTGCAGTTAAATTATGTTTGCACTCATTTTTGCCAATTGATTAGAATTATAGTACACTACACATCCTAATTAGAGAGACATCCCAGGGCTCATTGTGAAGATTAGCAGTACCTGTATATGCCAAAAGGATGGTATTCCTTTTTTTTTTTTTTTTTTTTACTACAAGCATTAAGGGCTTGATCCAAACCCCATTCAAGCTAATGGAAACTGACTTCAATGAGCTTTGGAGCAGATCTTGATTAACAATTCTCAAACAGTAATCCTACTAGGAAACATTTAACACTATAGAAAATAGACACAATAGGTTGTAAAGTCTTTCTTGGAAGAAGTAATTCAAAGCTGATAACTAGAGCCCTGCAAATCTGGAGATATTCACTTTAACCATGGATCATGTTTGCAGATTATGGATTGGACACGGATACAAATTTTGTATCCTCACAAATTTTGTATCCACTGGCACCTTCCTGGCAATCACCTTTAAGTTCTTTCCAGCCCATGCCATATATTCAGGCTGTATCCAAAAAATGCCACTCATTGTTCCATAACTTTTCCGACAACCAGTAAGACCAATGTGGAGAGCAAACAGGGCACACTAGAGCTCTGTGATTTAAAAGGACATAGGGCTCCCAGCTACCACTGCCACTACCTCAGTGGCAGCCAGAGCCCTGGGCTCTTTAAATTGCTCCAGGAGCCCCAGGTGGCATTGAAGCACTGGCTATGGGAGACTACAGTCAGACCCTCCCCTTTCACGCAAGACTGCCTCCTCCAGGAGGGCGTGGAGCTGAGCCACCCCAAGCTTGGTAAATTCTGTCCTCCGCTCTGCTTTCAGCCAACAGTTTATTGCTGTCCAGAGGACAAAAAAAATCTCACTGGGCATTAATGTTTAATCTCGATTACTGTCTCCTTCTCTATATTACGCACAACACCCCTATTATTTGGTTGGTTGGTCTCTGTACACCAGAATTGTACTTGGACTGTTGGTTCCCAGTAAGCCATAGAACATCTGAGAAGTGCCTTGCTATAGGCTTCAAGCCTTTGGAATTTTGATCAGCCCAGGAGCTGGAAATCTATGAATGGTTAATCTCTCCCTGCTGGGGAAGGATAGTACTGAACTGGGAAGATTCTTTATTACAAAAATTACTTGCTAAGCAAACTGAAGAGATAGGAACAGAGGCAGCTAATAGGAGATATTCAGAAGGATGGTGAATGATTTCATTCCATGTGCAGTACTACATGTGATATCTAGTTTGCCAGTAAAAGAACAATGTTATGTGACCTGTGATGGATGTGCCATGTGCTCTTCCTTGCCTGAAGACAGAAAGGATTTCATGTACCTGAAGTGCAAGTTGATGGTGGTGCTGGAAGAAAAGATTTTTGGATTGGAGAGGCAAAGTGAGATACTTCTATAAATTGGAGAAGCTAAGGAGTTCCTAGACAACTGAAGCCAGGAAACACCAATATCCCAGGTTCAAGGAAGACTGGAGCTCTTCCAGTGAGACAAGGAATCAGAGAAAAAGTCTGGCAGTTTGCAATCACCAGAGAAAAGATGTCACAGAAGCATTCTCCATGGCTGGAGAGATGAAGATAGGCAGACTATGGCCAGCAGAGATAAGAGAAACATGAGGAATTCCACACAACTAGAAATTTCAAATAGATACCAGGTCCTAATGTGGAAACTCTGGAAGATACTCCCCAAGAGTAGATCCAAGAGAACACAGAGATATACACTTCATGTCAGTAGTAATGACTCTGAATTGTGGAATCTCTCATAGATCAAGGCTACTCAACTTTGGAAGCCCCAAAGGCCACGATGATACTCCCAGCACCTGCACACTTAAGTGTGAAGTATCAGAGGAGTAGCCGTGTTAGTCTGATACTGGGAGTGCTGGTGGTGTAGGGTCTGAGTAGAGAGTCCACAAATTCAGACAGTCCTTCAGTGAAAGTGCCAATCCCCGAGATGATGGGGCATCTGGGATTTCCAGGTTTGTGGATCTTGGGTAATAGATAGAACAACCCTGGTCAGAGCTCTAAGGGTGTGTTGATTTGTTCCTGTGCTTGTGTGGGAAGTGTCTTGAGCAGATGGTGCAGTTTCTTAGGGTGTGTCTAGACTACTGAGTTTTGTCAACAAAAGTGGACTTTTGTCGACAAAACTATACCAGCGTCTACACTACCGCTGAGTTCTGTCGACATAACGTCGACAGAACTCAGCAGTTTTGTCGATGCTGGTAAACCTCATTTTACGAGGCATAACACCTTCTGTCGACAGAGTCCTGTCGACAGAAGGTGTTATTGCCTGTAGGATTGCGTCTAGACTACAGGGTTTTGTCGACAGAAGTTTTGTCGACAGATACTGTCGACAAAACTTCTGTCGACAAAGAGCGTCTAGACACATTCAGTTCTGTCGACAAAGCAGCTTGCTTTGTCGACAGAACTGAATGTGTCTAGACGCTCTTTGTCGACAGAAGTTTTGTCGACAGTATCTGTCGACAAAACTTCTGTCGACAAAACCCTGTAGTCTAGACGTACCCTTAGTGTATTCCTCAGTGGGATCTGAGGAAAGTGGCCTGTAGAATTGCATCTGACGAAGTGGGTCTTTGCCCACGAAAGCTTATGCTCCAACACTTCGGTTAATCTGTAAGGTGCCACAGGACAAACTTAAGTGTGGTTGCATATACATGCAAATATAGACAATTAGCTTCTTTCACACTGATGGCATGAAGAACAAAGATTATGGCAAGACTACACAACACACAGGCCCCATTTAAGTCAATTTTGCTGATATTAATAAAATGCAATATTTACCCAATTTCCATCCATATGACAGAACTTTTAATGAGCAATGACAGTCCAAGAATTTAACTACTAAAATGCATATAAACAGAAGACCATTATATTGACTTGCCATTGTGGAGCATGTTCCCAGTGGAGACCATGTTCAAAGGACTTTAGCAAGGCATTTGATACAGTACCAGATGGGAAATTATTGGTTAAATTGGAAATTATAGGGATTAATATGAAAGTTGAGAGGTGGATAAGCAACTGGTTAAAGGGGAGACTACAGCGGGTCATATTGAAAGGTGAACTGTCAGGTTGGAGGAAGGTTATTAGCGGAGTTCCTCAGGGATCAGTTTTGGGGCCAATTTTATTTAATCTTTTTATTGCTGATCTTGGCACCAAAAGTGGAAGTGTCCTAATAAAATTTGCAGATGACACAAAGTTGGGAGCTATTGCCAATTCAGAAAAGGATCGGGATATCATACAGGAAGATCTAGATGATCTTGTAAATTGGAGTGATAGCAATAGGATGAAATTTAATAGTGAGATGTGTAAGGTTATGCATTTAGGGATTAATAACAAGAATTTTAGTTATAAGCTGGGGACAAATCAGTTGGAAGTAACGGAGGAGGAGGACCTAGGAGTCCTGGTTGATTATAGAATGACTATGAGCCGCCATTGTGACATAGCCGTGAAAAAGGCTAATACGATCTTGGGATGTATTAGGCGAGGTATTTCCAGTAGGGATAAGGTGAGACCCTATTTGGAATACTGTCTGCAGCTCTGGTCTCCCATGTTTAAAAAGGATGAATTCAAACTGGAACAGGTACAAAAAAGGGCCACTAGGATGATCCGAGGAATGGAAAACCTGTCTTATGAAAGGAGACTCAAGGAGCTTGGTTTGTTTACCTTAACCAAAAGAAGGCTGAGGGGGGACATGATTGCACTTTTTAAATATATTAGAGGGATAAATACCAGGGAGGGAGAGAAATTATTTAAGCTTAATACTAATGTGGACACAAGAACAAATGGATATAAGGTGGCTAGTAGGAAGTTTAGACTTGAGATTAGACGAAGGTTTCTAACCATTAGAGGAGTGAGGTTCTGGAATGGCCTTCCAAGGGAAGTAGTGGGGACAAAAGATCTATCTGGCTTCAAGATTAAACTAGATGGGATTATGAAGGTGATGGTTTGATGAGATAACATGATCTTGGTAACTAATTGACCATTCATTATCAGTGGGAAATAGGTCAATGGAGGGATGATAGGAATTACTAGCGAACTTTCTGGATGTCTGGCTGATGAGTCTTGCCCACATGCTCAGGGTTTAGCTGATCGGCATATTTAGGGTCGGGAAGGAATTTTCCTCCAGGGTAGATTGGCAGAGGCCCAGAAGGTTTTTCGCCTTCCTCTGTAGCATGGGGTACAGATCACAGCTAGAGGATTCTCTGCATCTTGGGGTCTTCAAAGTATTTGAAGGCTTCAATATCTGAGACATAGGTGAGAGGATTATTCTGGGAAGGGTGGGTGAGGTTCTGTGGCCTGCACTGTGCAGGGGTTCAGACTAGATGATCATAATGGTCCCTTCTGACCTTAAAGTCTATGAGTCTATGATCCCATCCATGGGCCATTTGTTGAGCCCCGCATAAACACAAACCACATTCCAGGCTGCAAATAAGTGGGCCGTGGGCCATGTGTGGCCCATAGGCTGTGTATTAAGTAGCCCTGTCATAGATAATAGAGGACTTAAGGGCATTCAGACATACTGAAGAATGTCCAAGAAATATCTAAGATTCTTCCTGAGCAAATGAAGTAAGAAAGCAGAAGATTCTGGAATTGAATCACTAACTAGGTAAGAAGCTTTGGTTTTGCAGAAATTTGGTCCACCTTTCACAGAGTAGGGGGTTATGTAATTTTGGGTGGCCTCCAACTCAGCAGAATGGGAGCCAGCCTCCTTGGGGACAGACTGGCCAGAGTAACCAGGAAGAGAGTAAGCTAATGGTGGGGAGAGGGGTAAAAATAGAGAAGTTATGAGCATTCATGACAAAATTAAGATAGAATCATAGAATACTAGGACTGGAAGGGACCTCGAGAGGTCATCGAGTCCAGTCCCCTGCCCTCATGGAGGACCAAATACTGTCTAGACCATCCCTGCTAGACATTTATCTAACCTACTCTTAAATATCTCCAGAGATGGAGATTCCATAACCTCCCTGGGCAATTTATTCCAGTGTTTGACTACTCTGACAGTTAGGAACTTTTTCCTAATGTCCAACCTAAACCTCCCTTGCTGCAGTTTAAGCCCATTGCTTCTTGTTCTATCCCCAAAGGCCAAGATGAACAAGTTTTCTCCCTCCTCCTTATGACACCCTTTTAGATATCTGAAAACTGCTATCATGTCTCCCCACAATCTTCTCTTTTCTAACCTAAACAAACCCAATTCCTTCAGTCTTCCCTCATAGGTCATGTTCTTTAGACCTTTAATCATTCTCGTTGCTCTTCTCTGGACCTTCTCCAATTTTTCCACATCTTTCTTGAAATGCAGTGCCCAGAAGTGGACACAATACTGCAACTGAGGCCTAACCAGCGCAGAGTAGAGCGGAAGAATGACTTCTCGTGTCTTGCTCACAACACACCTGTTAATACAACCCAGAATCATGTTTGCTTTCTTTGCAACAGCATCACAATGCTGACTCATATTCAACTTGTGGTCCACTATAACTCTTAGATCCCTTTCTGCCGTACTCCTTCCCAGACCGTCACTTCCCAATCTGTATGTATGAAACTGATTCTTCCTTCCGAAGTGGAGCACTTTGCATTTGTCTTTATTAAACTTCATCCTATTTACCTCAGACCATTTCTCCAATTTGTCCAGGTCATTTTGAATTATGACCCTATCCTCCAGATTAGTCACAATCCCTCCCAACTTGGTATCATCTGCAAACTTAATAAGCGTACTTTCTATACCAATATCTAAATCGTTGATGAAGATATTGAACAGAGCAGGTCCCAAAACAGACCCCTGTGGAACCCCACTTGTTATGCCTTTCCAGCAGGATTGTGAACCATTAATAACTACTCTCAGGGGGTATGTCTACACTACCACCCTAGTTTGAACTTGGGTGGTAATGTAGGCAACTGGAGTTGCAAATGAAGCCCGGGATTTTAATTTCCCGGGCTTCATTTGCATCTAGCCGGGTGCTGCCATTTTTAAATGTCCGCTAGTGCAGACTCCGTGCCGCGCGGATACACACGGCATGGACTAGGTAGTTCGGACTAGGCTTCCTATTCTGATCTACCGTTACTCGTTTCAGGGTTTTACAAGGATTAACGGTAGTTCGGAATAGGAAGCCTAGTCTGAACTACCTAGTCCGTGCCGCATGTGGTCGCGCGGCACGGAGTCCGCACTAGCGGACATTTAAAAATGGCGGCGCCCGGCTAGATGCAAATGAAGCCCGGGAAATTCAAATCCTGGGCTTCATTTGCAACTCCGGTTGCCTACATTACCACCCTAGTTCGAACTACAGTGGTACTGGAGACATACCCTGAGTACGGTTATCCAGCCAGTTATGCACCCACTTTATGGTAGCCCCATCTAAGTTGTATTTACCTAGTTTATTGATAAGAATATCATGCGAGACTATATCAAACTAAAGTCTAGGTATACCACATCCACCGTTTCTCCCTTATCCACAAGACTTGTTATCCTATCAAAGAAAGCTATCAGATTGGTTTGACACGATTTGTTCTTTACAAATCCATGCTGGCTGTTCCCTATCATCTTGCCACTTTCCAAGTGTTGAGATGTTGAGAACAAAATTAATCAAGAAATCAAAGGACATAAGAAATTCTTCATTTGCTAATATTCTAATTCTAGGAGCCTGGGCACAAACATAAGGAATTAGAATTCTTCATTTCGGAGCATAAATTCAGTCTACTGAAAGTTGATGGGATGATGAGTTGCATTTTTGGAATGTTAACATTAATGCTTATAAACTAGTTGGGAAGGACTGAGTGGGCAAAAAGGGAGGGAGGAAAAGTGACGTTCTACAACAAAAATGGCATTACCTGTTTCTAAGTCACTCATAACTCATACGTATTCAGGATCATTTTCTTTTCAATCAGTGTCCTAACAGATAAAGTACAAGATGAGCACAAGCTAGTGTGTGCTACAGACCACCAAAACTACATTAGGGAACACTAGGATTACTACCTGTTTTGCACACATGTATAGTGTACGTAGGAGGAGGGGAGAAAATGTTGTGATCATGGCGGACTTCAATTTGATTGTCACATACTGAAAGTTTCATGTTGCCAATAGTAAGAACTTCCTTGGAATTCCTAAACATAGCTGACAAGTTTCTAATTCAAAATTGTTGCAGCCAACACAAAAGAATCCTTTATTAAACCAAAAAAGAGGAACTGATCAAAGAACTAAAAAAGTTAATGATGGCTTAGGAACAAGTGATCATCACTTGATCACATTTATAACGTACAAGCAGAATACAGTCCAGATCAGTGATGCTTGCTGCTTTAATAAGGCCAGTTTCACAAAACTGAAAACAATTATGAGCCAGATCACCTGGGAGGAAGAATTTAATCAGAGAATTGTGACTGATAAATTATTCTGTATTAACATCTTAATAGATACCCCAAAAGCCACCATCTCACAACTAAAGAAGAAGGCTATGCCAGTTAAAAAAAAAAGAAATCAATGTGGTTTAGAGGGGATTTGAAATAAATCTACTATATATTTTAGAGAGTTTGTCTATCTGTCTTATCAAGAATGTCTTCTGAATGGTAAGAGCTAAGACCATCAAATTTGATATACAGCTTCGTCTTATCATAACTTAGAACAATGTAAGCATTTGTTTGTGCCAGGAAAATGGCATGTGCCTGGAATGGGATTGCTTCTCATAAAACCAAACAGAAAAGAGGCAGAATCAAGTACACACCTCAAAATGGACATAACTGGGTGAATGTTGAAAAAAACTGAACCAAGATGAGCCAGAAAATTAGGATGAATATGGACTGGGATTGCTTCTCAATAAACCTTATAGAAAAGAGAAAATTGAGAAATTAGGAGAAGCACTCTGTTTTGGCACAGCTAAATCAAAGCTTAAGGTTTGAAAACTAGAAGAAAATGCTATTTCAAACCAACTTGACTATAGCAAAATAAGTTTTCAGATATGAAGAAAAAAATACATTTGAGGGAACTGTCATTTTAAAAAATGTACTAAAAATATTTAACAGAAAAATTTTAACTATTCCTTAAGAAATATAAAATAATAAAATGCTGTATTTTTGAAAAATACGATCATTTAAATAATCCTTTTATTTTCAAAAAATGACCATATTTGAGTATACTGGGTAAATCTGCTAGTAGACTATATAACAAATGGTATGCAGTGGAAGAAGTGAATGTAAATCAGAGGTTTAGAAAATCAATAAGGGAAGCCAAGGGATGGAAGGAGAAATTTCTTGCCAGTAGAGTTAAGGAAAATAAGGAATTTTCAAAATATATTAGGAACAAAATGAAGTCCAACAATGATATTGGTTCATTACTAGATCATCAATAATAATGCAGAAAAACAAAAGTTCAAAAATATTTGTATTTGGGGAAAAACAGATGAAACAGTTACATGGTGATAAAACTAACCCAGTCCACATGTACCTTACGAGGATGTTAAATGAAAGCTATTAAAGTCAGACATATTTTAAATCATCAGGGCAGATAATTGCATCCAAGAGTTTTAAAAGAGCTGCCTTTCTCTCGGCACCTGCAGGGGGCAGGACTGAAGCCAACCTTCCCCAGCCAGTTCTCCTGAACTGCCTGACCCATGCCATCCAGAGCTCTGATAGTGATTTAAAAGGCCCTGGGCATCTGGCCCCATGGCAGCTGTCCATTCCTCCCCACTCTGTCGGCAGCCCTGGTCTACAAACAAAGAATGTAAGACATACTTACAGAATGGGCATTATAATCCTGCATAGCAGGGACTCTGAAAAAGTTGTGGGGATTGTGGTGAATAATCAACTGAACATGAACTGGCTAGAGCATCACACTGTGAACGAGTTAATGTGATCCTGGGATATATGAACAGGAATCCTGTATAACAGCTGAGGTGATTTTATCTTTGTATTTAGCACTGGTGTGACTGTTACTTGAATGCTAGTTCTGGTGCCCCAGGTCAAGAAGGTTGTTGATAAATTGGAGGGGGTTCACAGAAGAGCCAGGAGAATGATTAAGGGATTAGAAAACATGCCTTATGGCGATTGAGTTCCTTGAATCTATTTAGCTTAACAATGAGAAGCTAAGGGGTGACTTGATAACAGTCTAAGTAATTACGTGGAGAGCAAATGTTTAATGATAGGCTTTCGATCCAGAAAGCTACAACATAATCCAGTGACTAGAATTTCATGCTACATAAGTTCAGATTGAAATAAGGCATAACATTTTAATAGGCAGAGTTCTTAACCATTGAACAATTTACCAAAGGTCATGGTCAACTGTCCATCGCTGTCAATTTTTAAGTCAAGATTGGATTTTTTTCCTAAAGGATGTTCTTTAGGAATTATTTTGGGGAAGTTTTATGGCTTGTGCTATGCAGGAGGTCAGCCTAGATGATCACAATGGTCCCTTCTGGCCAACTTCTTAAAAATCTCTTACAGCATCTGTAAGAAATGACTAGAAATAAGATGTATATGTTTTTGAATATTACAGGTTGAACCTCTGTTATCCGGAACTCTCTGCATCCATGGTGCTTCTGGACCAGGAGGACCACAGATTTTGCAGAACTAGAAAATCCCAGTGGCAGAGAGTGCAAACGGGGCAACGGAGCCTGCAGGACTCCAGATCCTGCAGCCAGCAGAACAGAGAAACTCGAGGGGGAAGGCCAATGGGGCTGGAAGCTCCTGGGGAGGCTACCACAGCTCACAGAACTAGGCAGCTGGGGAGAGGGGCCCAGCAAGGAGGCTGGCACCTACCCTTCCTGGCCTCCCCTGGTACGGCAAACTTCCTTGTCTAGGACTGGTCAGGTTCCAAGGGTGCCATACTAGTGAGGTCCAGCCTGTAGTAATCGTACTGATTTAGCATCTGTCTTTCCTCACCAGACACACACTACTGTTTTGCTAGAGCCCTCTCTTCATCTTGTTTGTTGTGTCATGTCTGAAATTAGATTGGAAGTTTTTCAGGAGATGGTTACTTATTTGTACTGTAAGAAGCAAAGCACACACTTTTGGGCACTATAAAATAATAAAGAAGAAGAAATGATGTCCTCTCACTGCTCATAAATATTGAAGTATAATTATTTTCCTCACACATTTATACTGCAAGTTTAATAGATATTTTGCTAGTGTACTAATTTTAAAAGCAGGTCCTTGCTTCCAAAGCCAGGTCACTTGCATGAAGATGCAGAGGTTAAGGGGACCTCTCGTTTCCATGGGTCACACCACATATTAAGCACGAGGGCAGATGCAATCTGCAAATTAGTTTCAGCCCTCAAATTCCAGGGGAGATGGAAATGTGGTATTCAGCTGGGAGGAGCTAGGATAGTCACCCTCAAGCACATTTCAAATCTAGGGATCCATCCTTTTATATTCCCTGCACCAACAGATCTATGGATATATACATTTTGAGGAGGTAAGGAGCCTAGGCTCAAACCCCTAAATTTGAAATGCAAGCTAAATTCTAACTATCATTTTTCCTTTTAAATTAATTAATTTATTTTCTCAATGCTAAAGTAACAAAACTTAGGCCTTTTTGTTCTTGGATACCTAATAAAACCAAATGCCAATGTCTTAGCCAAATACCTTGTCTAATTCATACTCTCCCTATAGCCAAGCGCATTTCTACTGATAGCATCAGTCAAACTAGTACACAAGCAGATAAGCTAACAAAAGGCATCCATGCTGTCTACTGCAGCACAAGAAATGGAGAAAAAAAATACAATACCATCTGAAAATCAGAAGAGGAAAAAATTAATTGCTAGCATAAACTCCACACAAAGAAGAATTAAAAAGTTTAAACCATAGTTGATGTTTTTATGAATGGCCATAGAGATGTTTGTTTACAATTTTAAAATCATAGTATAATAGACGCTGCAGAAAAGTATTTGTGTGCACAAT
Organism: Pelodiscus sinensis; assembly: GCF_049634645.1. Lineage (NCBI taxonomy): Eukaryota > Metazoa > Chordata > Testudines > Trionychidae > Pelodiscus > Pelodiscus sinensis. The sequence continues at coordinate 36,226,491 of NC_134717.1, forward strand.
ACTTCCAAGGACTTTACTGTGATGCTATGATACAGCTATCCAAATTGCCGAATGTATTGTGTGTGTATATGAAGCTATGTTTTTTATTAATTCTGAATCTGTCAAACTCACACACAGCAGCATCATATATCAGCACTTCTTCCAATATCTTTTAAAAAAGTCGCAACATTTAAAATATTTTTTTCGTAAATGATGGCAGCAGCTCATTTAATGTATCATGGTTTATTTTTTTTAAACAAAGCACTCAGACAGTAAAAAAATGCATACTTCATATAGAAAATAGGTTGCTATTCCCTAAAATTGCCTCTAATGTTAGCTGAATATTAATAAAATCCATAAACCATTAGTACATTATGGCTGCTTTGTTCTGAATTACATAGACCTTTTATGTTTATTCCTCAGTGAAAATGCATAAAAAAATGAAATCCTCTCTAATTGTGCTCTCTGAAGATAGCTGGTAAAATCATTTCTAGCAGCTATAAATCAATTGTTGTATTAAAATGACCTGCCAGGTGCATCTTCTGGGTATCAGACTAATTAAGGGAATGTATTAATTGCAACTATTCATCAACACCACCAATGTTGTTAGGTAACCCTGACAATGAATCTTTTTACCATATTATCCCGCAATAAAACTGCAGTTTTACCAAATGTAAGGAGGGGGGAAGAACTAAAAAAATAATATATAGCTTACTTCTGAGTTTCAAATTGGTCTTACTTCATTACTTGTAAGTCAATTAAACACAAGACCAGATAAGCATTTCTGCATATATATTTTATACACTGTAAATACATGTAATATGAACTCTCTTTAGATAGACAGATCACAATTTCAACACCAAACTTCAGAGAGTGATGCTATTGTTTTATTTCTTTTTGTCATTGAGCAACTGATTCAGTAGGTGGTTCTACTGCATTCTTTTTCCAGCAGGCACTCAATTGTAAGAATAATGTATGAATAATTTTAATTAGTAAGAGAGCTCCAAAGAAAGAAGCTAAAAAATAAGGATTGTGCCACACCGTGTTTTATAGCTTAGCATTCCATAACACACATGAATATCATAAAGCTGTGAGTACCATAATGCACGCCTAATGGATGGTCAAATGAGTAGTACTTTGACCTTAGGACAGCTAATGTGATCAGTGTGCTAATTCTTCTAACCTGTTGACCAATTATAGGTTTATCCAATGGCATTAATTTATCAATGAGTAAAGAGATCCTACTGACAGAGGAAATCAAATTCTTAAATAAAAATAAAAATAATTAACTCTTATTTTAAACTTAATTTTAAATAAATTAAAATATTAATTGATGTCAAAAACAAAAGGTTTCAACATTGCCTTTATTTATGGCAGGGAGGGAGAAGTTAGGTGCAAGGTCTGAGCGGGAGCTGGGTGTAAGAGGGGGTGAGGATAGAAGTTCTGGGTGGTCAGTAAGGTGCAGGGGCAGGGTGAGAGTGGGGGTCTGGCCAGGATAGGGCTGAGGCTAGGGGTCAGGCCAGAAGACTCGGTGCAGAAGCAGGCTGTGGGTCTGAGCAGAATGTTGGGTATAGGAGCAGGCTGAGGGTGGGGGTTCTGGGCAGGTGATGAGGTGCAGATAGGGATGCGAGGTCCAGGAAGGAGGGAGGGTGCAGAAGTGGGCCATGAGCGGGGGCGGGGGGAGGTCTAGATGGCAGGTTGGGTGAAGGAGCAGGTTGGGAGGTGGGGGTACAATGTCTCAGTGGGAGGGGATATGTGTGAGGGTGCAGGATCTGGATATGAGGGGGTTGGGGAAGGGAACTCTTACTGGCTCCATGCACCCCGACACTCCCAGGCCTGCCCCTCCTCCCCACTGCTCCCTCTGCCATGACTCTAATCAATAGGAGCAGTAGAGTAAGCCTCCAAATGAGTGGTTTCCTGTGCTGTGGTTCCCACAAGGCTCAGGACTCTCCCTGTCACAGCAGGAAGCTGGCATTGGGTCTCCAACCATGTGGGGAGGGGAACACAGTGCTGGAGCCCCAGTTGCTGGAGCCCCTGTTGCGGGAGCGAGGGGGCAATGAGCCCAAAGTCCACAGCCCACCTGCAAAATGGTCACAGACCACACTTTGAGAAATCACTGCTGTATATGATCTTATAAATAACAAATATCTTTGTTGTCATAGAAGTTAAGATTATGTCCTGTTTTTCTCCATGATGTGATTATTGGACATAAAAAAATAGTATTTGTTGAAACTATTGATCTATTTTTGTCTACTACACTGCTGCAGCCATAAGAAGCTGTACCTTAACAGCTTTGTACACACTGCACATTTGTAGTTAAGCTCCCACCATGCTGTTTCCTCTTAAGAGTGTGTTCTGATTTTTTTTTAAAACTCTGAAACGTGGGGTTTAATATGGATATAAGCAGAAAAAGAGAAGAGGACTTGCAGGTGTAAAAGTTAAACATGGAAAACAATACAGAAAATATTAAACATAAAAAAAGAGACTGGGCCACATTCTCCTCTCACTGTCAGCAACACAGTTGAATCTACACTGACTGTAAGAAATAGGAGGACATAATTCGGCCCATTGCACTGATGTTCACATACTTTTCTCTGAATGTGTTTAAAGTATTTTTAACTAGCAGGCTGGCTCTTGCTAACCCACATTGCTTAGATATTTCTACAGCAGTAGTCATATTAAATTTAACTCAGTGCCATCACTAGAATAATCACCATCGTTGTCTCCCAGCTATTCTCCTCCCCGGCTGAACTTCCAAAAGATTCATACAGCAGATCATTTTGATGCTTAGAAGTCTGGATAAACATCCAAAAGATTCTCTCACTTTTCATTTGCTAGAACCCAATCAAAAGCTACCAGTTAAAGAGGCATGGCTGAAAGCCTAAGATATAGGCCCATGCCTTAAATTAGTTCCCACGCCTCACACTCATATTTTAATCACAAAGCATAGGTTGGCCCTGCAGGTAAAGATGTGATTGCAACTTGAGTAGTCATCCCATGCTAACATTAATCTAGCTAGCACAAGTAATAAGAGTAGTAAAAACATGATGAGTCAAGCTTGAAAGACCAGCTGCCTAAGTACAAGTCTGCCAGGGATGCTGGGTACATATTCAGGTTGCTAGGCTATGCTGAAGTCCAGGGCCGGAAGGAGGCATGGGCAAGCTGGGCAGCTGCCCAGGGTGTCAACTGACGGGGGGCAGCTGATGGCAGCTGTAAGGGGTGCGTGGTGTCCCTTACATCTGCCATCAGGAGCTGTGCACCCGGCTCCCGCAGCGCCGGCCCTCCCATCCCCACGGTGAGAGCCAGCAGTGCCCTCCCCCCCATGGCTGCAGGGCTCTGCACGGCCCAGCGCTGGCCGGGCCGGGCCGGTCTGGGCAGCGCATGTGCCGTGCACCCCGGGGGCAGGCCCCAGGCTGTGCAACAGTGGCTGTGCCCAGCGCGCGCATGCGCCGAGTGCTCGGGGATGGGTCCCAGGCTGTGCGTCAGTGGCTGGCGCACAAATGTACCATGCGCCCCGGGGGATGGGTCCACGCATGCACCCTGTGCCTGGAGGCGGCGCCACACACCCAGGCCCAGAGCGCCAAAAGGGCTCGGGCCAGCCCTGCTGAAGTCTGTACCAACAGGTGTTCACTGCTATGGTTACCTACACTAGCACAGATATAACTACCCTTTGCTTGCAGTTTGCATATTCTGTTCGTCCTCAATGTTTCAATTTTTCAAGCCCTGTCTTCATTCTGTTCTTTACTGGATCCTTTACGTGCTCTAGACTATCTAACTGAGTAGCAAGGCCCTGAGTTTTGTTTTTCAATCATGAAATGCAGTAGATTCAGGTCAGGAGAGGCTTTATCATTCTCTCTGGAGTAAGATTCTCATTAGAGTTGAAGAGGCATGTCTGAAAGTCTGAGGTAGAAACTGTAGCTTGTCCTTAAATTATTTGTATTTTGGTAGTGCCTGGTAGCCTCAGTCATGTACCAGGAACACAATGTTAGTTACTATACAATAACAAAATAAAAAAGATGTCCCCTTATCCCAAAGACCTTGCAATCTAAGGAAAAAAGGTTAAAGAACAAAGTGTCATTTTGCAATTTACTTTTAGCTATATTTGTATCAAGCAATGACAACAAGTGTAAGTGCTACACACGTTAAGACTTGTCTACACACAGGCTGGCACTGAAATAACATTGGTTGTACTTCACATGTTCAGTGCCAGTAACTGTGTGAGTACTTACTGTGAAGTAAACGTCTTATTTTGATTTAACTTAAATCAACTAAAAATTGACTTCACAGCCTGTAATGGTGTCCTATTGCTCCTCTCTCAGTCCCAGAATGCCCTATTCCTCAGAAAAAGCTGGTAGGGTATTCTAGGCTCTGGTAAACTATGCCAGGTAGCAAGTTCCTGAAAAATTAACCCTTCACTGAAATACCCTACTACCTAAGAAGGCTTTTAACTTGAGCCCACGGATCAGAGAGCTAGTTAGTTAAGACAACACTACCTAAGCTATTCATTGTCCACAGCCATGGAGTACAAGCAGTTTTTCAAGTTCCCCTCATGCAGAATTCCACACATGTCTCTATTCTGAATTGCTGCTGAAGTTGTGAACAGATACTGCCAGAATTGTCTAACTGTGTAGGCTTAAATAAAGAAATGGGCATGTAGTGAGATTACCCGGTTCTTATAGGACTTAAAATAAAATCCCAGCGTATCCAGTCTTTCAAATATGGTCTTCTTTAATATGATGTAGATTTGTTATGGTCAGCCACTGCACTTTAAGGTCAACTACTTGTCTCAAGTTTGCATCAATATATTTGAAGAGATATTCCGCTATTTTTTGGCATTCAAGCAGTTAGAAAATTAAAGTAAAATACAGTTCCTTTCTTTTCCCTCTCTATCCATATTGCTTTATGTTCTTGTCTTTATCCTCAATCCTTCCCTTAAAAATCTCTTTTTCACTCTCACTCCATCCCCTTGATCCATCAGACACAGCCAAGCCATCTGATACTCTGCCTTAAAGTAATTTTGGACAGAAGCAAAATGTCCTAGAATCCTTAGTAATCCTTCTCAGAGCCATGTACTGAGCTCTGGTTAGGCTCTTGTACAGCCAGTAAACAGTCTTCCAGCAACCAGCCTGGAAACTGAAAACCTGTTTCCTTAATGGTCCTGAAACAAAATAAGAAAGGGGGAGAAGGAAAGATCATTTAAAGCAGACCCCATCCCATAACCATCAGAAAGTGATATAGTTAGAGAGCTCAATACTTAAGCAGAGACTATCACAGCAATTAAAAGCACAGTAAGCAGCTAGAGGAAAACTCTCCCACCAGCTCAGTAGATATTCTGCAGCATGGAGATAGGATCCATTAAGGGGTAGTGATTCTGTCTAAAGAAGCTTTGAGAAACTTGGAAATGTAAGAATGAGAACCCAAAGCCTTCTCCAAGCCTTTTTTACCCTACAAGAGGAAAGTAAGAGACAAGAGAATGAAGTACAGAGGTCAGCACTAATGATACCCAGTACATAAGTGGGGAGATGACTAAGACAGTAAACAAAAGAAAGCCAGGATGAGGTAGATGAAGGAAAGGACACATACACCACAGAGCTCAGTATGAGAGCTGGAAAATGAAGGTGTGGATCCAAAGACATTGAGCGTCTAAGAATTGGAATAAACTATTTTTTACCGAAAGTGGTCAGTGTTATTATTAATCTTGGGACAGATTCAGCAGAACCAGATATGACACAAGTTCAGGCTCCTGGTGAAATGGACCAAAATATATTCAAAGACATTCAAATAAATATATGCACACCAACAAGATAAATCATCCAAACAAGCAAATAGTCTTCTTTAGTTGAGAGTCTCTATCTACTTAGCTAAAATGTTTACGAAAGAACAAGGCTTTTCTCTCTAAGTCTCCTTTATTCACCTTCCAGGATGAAGCTCAATTAGGTAGAATTGTGGAAGAGGATCAGGCCTTTAAGGAAACTTCATTCTATTGCACCCATGCACACTGCATTTTGAGTTGCCCCTCTAACTGCATATCCTCTAGAGGCCCAATCTTGCATTCCTTGTGTTACAGAATGCAAGCTGATTTAGCTGGAATTTTAGCTGTGCTAAAAACACAGCATCAGGTCCCTAGGTGTTGCTATGTCCTTTTCTATGTTGAATCGTCTTTTCTATAAACACTTTCAGAAATAATATGTCAGAAACACTGACAGCCTACAGTTTTTTTTGGAGGAGAGGGGTTGTAGCATCATTACAATGTAGCACTCAAATACAACAGAAGTGTGGTGTGGGGTAGTCTTAATACTGTTATGCAATACAGCCAGGCGTCAGATATTTCTTTTCCTGCACATATCTAGTCATTTGATTTTGCTGGTAGGGATTTATTCATAGATAGATTAGTCAATAAACTGTAATAAATTTATAATAGCAACAGTGGTACAGAAATTTATTTCGAAATCTCTTGCATGTTTTCTTCAAAACTAAAACAATGCACCAGACTTAGAAAAGAAAGCAGAGTAGCCAGAAACAGTTTCTTTCTATTGAGGTTTTTGTCTCCAAAAATACATGCCTTCATTTTTGTTGCAACTGATATAAGACTGATAATATAGATTTAATTTTACAAAGTTTATAGTACTTTCAACTAAATTTTGGTCCTGGCAGAAGTGTAAGAAATGTACTGTCAGGAAAGATAATGTCTTTGACATTAGCAGCTTCACTAGTATATTAAAAAATAAAATAAGTCTTCTTATTAAATACAGATAAAGCATGAAAACTGGCACATTAATGGTGGTTAGCTAATGTTTGGATTTACAGACCTTTCGCTTGTGGACTTGAGAATATCAGTTGGATACCGCAGTTCCTTAGAACCAAATTCTACCATAGTAAATCCGGAATACATCCCAGGAATCTAGATTTATCAGAGTCTGGGCCTCAATCATAAATTGAAATTTGCTTCATTGTACCCAGCCATTTCTATTGCTTTGTTGTTGGTGAGTCACAAGTATACTTGTCTACCTACCATTAGCTGCATCACCCTGCTCTACATCTTCTGAATGGGACTTCTGCACAGCACATTTACAGAGAGTTTACAATATGAGACAATGTGTTTTAAGCCAGCACAGGAAAAATTAATAGACTTATTTCTGAAAAATAATTAATACCTCAAGTGTCTGTGACGTAGGAAGCACAGCACTCCTTAAGGAGACCAACCAGTTGCCTCAGCAACAGGGGCTAGGCATCAGACACATGACAAAATTGACCTTAGCTAGAACCATAATGTAAAATGGAGGTAAGAACGATATGCTTTGTCGATCCATTCCTCTGCATGGGCCCACGAGGCTCTGAGACAGACTGATGCAGCTGCTTCACAGGTCCAGATGTTAGCTGGCAACGCTTTCTTGGAAATGTTAAGAGGCCAACTTTATGAAGCCTCCCCTTTTCCCATCCTCCCTCAACCCTCATAACATGTTGAAGAACAGAGTGTAATATTCAGCACTGTGATTTCCAGTGCTGTCAACATCAATCTCAAGGTCTTTACTGTTTTTCTTAAAGCCTGACTCCTGAAGCTGAGAAGATTTTTAAAAACAGAAGGAAACTTTCCTTCTAGGGTGTTTCTATGGTGAGATGATACTCTACTGCTGCCCCTCTGAGAGCAGGCGGAATTCACTCCATTTCCAAAATACCAATACTGCACATGAAGTCAAAAATGACATTCACCCAGCATAGTTCCAGAGACAGCTGTGTAGGAAATGGTTTTCCCATCCCTCAAGAATTTATGAAAATTCCTAGTTTTGGTTGAAACCTAATTTTTAGGCTGTGAAGGCTCACAAATTTAAAAACAAAAAACCAAAACATTTTCCTATGCTCCCCTCTACATGTTCCACTACATCCAAACACTGACGAATGTTTTGATTATATGAGGTTTACCAGTAAGTCTGGAGTAGAGTCAGGAATAAAAAACAAATCCTCTTAGTCCCACTTCTGCGCTTTAGTCACCAGATCACCTTCCTTCTTTATCGCTTATCCTATTTTCTTACATTGATACACCCCCTTTTTAATGTTAGCCATAACCTTAAATATAAAATTCTCCCTACCCGCCCCCTTTTCCTTCTGTTTCAGTGGGGTTTTATGTCAACTCTATTTATGGATTTGAAAATCAGTCCTTTATTCCGTATGAAATTTGTTCCAACACAGCTCTCTCCCTTTTATCATCATCTCACTAACAGTTTCAATCTTAATTTATATGGATTTTAGCTGTTAGCTATTTTTGTTGATTAGTTTTCTTTTGATCTGCAGAGCCTAACTACATTTTCCCTTATTTTCATACTTTTATTTCTGGGTGACCTGTAATCTTGTTTTCCTGATATTTTTATGGGAATTTATACAAATACACACTGCACTGCAATTTAATAAAGCAATTCTAACATACGTCAATTGTCAAACTGTATATATTATATACTATCTCATCTTCCATGAATTGCTTGGGTCCTTAACTCAATTAAGGGTTTTTTTAATAAAAAGAAAAGGTATATTTTTTATTTATATTATTGTATTTTTCAGTGTAATTTTTATGAAATTAATTTTTATTTCACATTTCTTAAAAGGATTGTTTAAATTTTTCCATTTGTTTTTAGTACATTTTAAAAATGGGAATTCCATCACATGCATTTTTTCTTCATCCCTATAATCATTTGCTATATTTTAACAAAAAGGGGCTATCATCAATGTGGTTTGCAATAACATTTTCTTCTAGTTATCAAACCCTTAAGCATTGATTTAGCTGTGCTAAAACAGAGTAGTACTTCAAATTTCTCCGTTTTCTCTCTTTTCTGTAAGGTTTATTGAGAAGCAATCCTGCAAGTTTAGCCTATTTTTCTGGCTCATTTTAATTCCACCCAGGGGTGAAAGTAATTTAAAAGTCTTGCAGGTACTGTTGTATAGCAATCCTCCTCACCCTCCAACCATCCATCATGGGAGGCCCTGGAAGATTGGGGTGGGGTGTTGAGATACAACAGGACTTATTTAACATTGAAGTGTGGGGTGAAGTGCAGGAAGCTCAACTCAGAAGGATGGGGACTGTCAGGGTGTGGAGGGGCTCAGGGCAGGGGGGAAATGTGAGGCAGGCTTGGGGAGAGGTGGGAGAGAGGAGATAAGGAGGGGTCCAGGGCAGGGATTATGTATGGAGGGAGTGTGCAGGGAGAGCAAGGGGCTAAGGATCCTCCCTCCCCAAGATTCCAACCAGGACCCCTTCCTATAAGTGGGGATAGGAGCAAGAGCAAAATGTACAGCCTGTCTGCCCCCCTGCATTCCCCAGCCAGTGTAAGGAATGCAACAAAACTATGCACTTTCCCATTACTCCCTGACAAAGGAGAACAGCCTGCAAAATACTGTCTGCCCCCTCATAGGACACCTGGGAGATGAGAGGCTCGGGGGTTAGGGCAATCCCAGATGAGGAGAGCACAGGCCCAGCCAGCCCCTTTCACCTGCCTGGTGATTTTGTCAGTTTTCTGTTTGGTTTTATGAGAAGCAATCCCATTCTGGGTACATCCCACTGTCCTGGCACAACCAACCGCTTAAGTTGCTTTAAGTAATGATAAGAGGAAGCTGTATACCAATTTGGTGGTCTTAGCTCTTACTGTTTAGGTTAGGAGGAGTTCCTGAACATAGACAGACAGACGGGCTCTCTAAAACAGTGGTCACCAACCAGTAGATCAGGATCTACTGGTAGATTTTGTAGCCTTTGACAGGTGATCCTGACTGGTTTGGCCAGGAGGCTATCAAGTGCCAGCACTTCAGTTGCCCCTCCCCATACTGCTGTGCAGCTCCTGCCCTCCTGCTTGCTGAGCAGGGGAGGGACAGGAAGGTGCCAATGTCAGGGTGCCCCCCTGTGATGGGCCACTCCCGTCACCCTTGCTGTGCCCGGGCGTGCCGGCTGCTCGCGCCACAAGCGGGGACCTGGGCGAGCACCGGCTGTGCTGCCGCGCATGCGCGGTAAGCCGGCGGCCACTCTTAAGCGCAGCGCCGGCTCAACGGAAGGGGGGGGCGTGCCCGCGGAGAGGAGAGCGGGGCCGAGGATGCCGAGGTGGCAGGGGAGGTGGAGGCAACCGGCGAGAGCCAGGAGAGGGAACCACAGGGCCACGGAAGAGGGGGCGCGGTGGCCGAGACCACAGGCGTCCCGTCCCACAGCCAGGAAGGCGGAGGGCTAGCGGGAGGCAGAGCTAGAGCCAGAGCCAGAGCCAGAACCGGCAGGGGCCGGGGCAGTGGAGAGCCGGAAAAGGGGCGCCAACCAGGAGGCGAGCGAAAGACACCCAAACTACGAGGAGACCCCCCGCCCTGAGGAGGTAACTAGCCCCATCCCTGAACAGAGTGTCGGGCCGCGACGACATCACACTCTCCTGAGCAAAGGGGAAGTCCCACGACACCGGAACAGCCTGTAGTACAGGTAGGAAGGGGGTCCGGACAAGGGAGCACCCGTAGGAAGAGCGACTTTGGGCGGTAGCCCTGAGGAGGGCAGCAAGGAATGGACATCCAGGTCCCGCCACGGGAGGACTCGCGGATTTGTGGAGGCTATACTTTGGGGAGACCGGGATGGGGGACTTAGTGGGCCCTGGGCAAAAGCAGGCGGGCTCCGGTCATATCGGGGTCACCCTGATATAAGGGAACCCTACCACGCCCTACAGGCCTAGAGCAAACGGTCAGTAGACAAAGAGGAAGCGGGGGGGCCCCTCCATGAACTTAACGTGGGCCCGCCCTGCCCCACAATCCTTTGGGGCTAAGAGGGAGAGGGGTGGTTGGCCCCTGACACCCCCCCTGCACTCTGTATCCCATCTCCACAAAGCAGAGAGGGAACTCAACAGGACTTGGGATGGAGTTTGCTGGCTGTTTTGGGGAGTGGTACAGGGCTGGGGTGAGCCTGCCTTAGCCTCACTGCACCACCACCCAGTAGCCACCTGAGGTAAGTAGGGCTCAGTCAGAGCCCATATCCTGAAACCCTACCCCAGCCATGAACCCCTCCTGCACCCCAAGCACATGCCCCAGCCCCAAGCACCTCTGCATCCAAACAGCCTCCCAGAGCCTGCTCCTAGAACCCCCTCCAACACTCCAACTGCCTGTCCCAAGCTCAGCTCAGATCCTCTCTCATACTCCAGATCACTTAATCGAAGACCAGAGTCTGCACCCCAACCCTCAGCCCCAGCCTGGTGAAAGTGAGGGACGCTGGGGGGGAGCATGGAGTGCGCAGGGACCTCAGAGAAGGGACACAAAGAAGGCAGGGCAAGGATATTTGCGTGTGAGGTAGATCTTCGATTGCACTTAAATTAAAAAAGTGATCTTGTGCTTAAAAAGGTTGGAGACCACTGCTCTAAAAAATATAGTAGGTGAAATGCTGGGCAGCAGTTAATCTTCAGAAATATACTGCTAATAATGAACTACTATTTAACATTTAATTCCTAGTTCTGGAAAGCTAAATAAAATCTTTAAGCATATTTAAAATGGTTACGTTTATTTAGCAAAACAGAAAGGAGTCTTCCATGACGCATGCAGCCATGACAAACAATTCTTCAGGATTTCTTTGACCTTTGCCAGTGTACAAGTCAGAGTCTTAGGGTACATCTACACAGCAACATTATTTCAAAATAATTAGCATTATTTCATAATAACTTAGTCTTCATCTACACAGCAGACAGTTATTTCAAAATAATGTCAAAATACTGTCAAGCTGGAGGACTTCTTACTCCGACTCCTGTAACCCTCATTGTACAAGCAGCAAGGAAGGTTGGAGGAAGAGTGCTCTATTTCGAAATATGTGTTATGTAGACACTCCCAATTTCAAAATAAGCTACACAATTTGTGTAGCTTATTTCGTGTTAAGCCCTGCTGTGTAAACACATCCTTAGTTTAAAATTATACTTTTTTTTCTTTTCACACCTCAGATTTGTAGTTAGAAAAGAAATAAATATACTTTGTTTACTGATGCAGAAACCTATGAAATAGTAGAATCATTGCCAGTATGTAAAATGGGGGAAGATATCAATATTTTATCAGAAATCTTCAGTGGAATTATTTTGGGCAAGGTCTTTTGTCTCTGTCCAAACTGTTGTTGGTAAGCTGCCTTCAACCAAAACTAAAAAATATAAATGCATGATTTCTACATATATAATGGAGAATGATATGCTAATTATTCATCAAATTAGTGGTGGTGCTTCACTATTGTTCTACAAAATATTTACCGCATTGCACTGTACTGTTCAGTTCTTGCTGATATGAAACAAAACCATTTGCAAAAAGTATGGAACAAATCCATTCAGGTATTTTTAAAGGGAAAATAATAGAACTATCATTGCAACAACTAAGACCTTCTACATTAATAAAATATAAATTTAGGAGAGCAATTCAAGATTTCCAACCTAGGCAAGCTGAGAAAATGTGGTTATAAATAGCCTCTATTCTCTTATGAATTTCTCTTCAACTAATATGTGTTTGTATGTCTAAATTCTTAGAATATATTTGTGCCATACAAACTACATAATTAATTTTTGTAAAGAAAGTGTTAAAGAATTATATTGAAAAACTGTTCATACATTTTCATTTTTATCAAGTATTTTATTACTAAAATGAGTTATCACATATTAGAATCAGATTTAAATTAATATTTCTCAAACCCTGATTTACTGAAGCACCACTAATATTAGAAACCTGCCAGATTATTTTCTGTAGGTGTATCAATAAAGATAGAGGTATATCTTTATTTAAGTCTCACACAGATGCACATATCCATACAGTTCTAAACAAATATTAATATTTTATCCTTAACACCCTTTTCACCTCATATATCTAAACAGGCCTAATGCTCAAACACCTCACATTTTATGTTACTGATGCCTCAATAATTATGATGGAACTAGGAAGGAAATGATACATTCCTTGGATGATTAAATCAGCCTAAACATTCTACTCTCATGATTCACAGTGGCATGAATGAAGGTACCATATTCTTAGCCTTATATCTGTCCTGCTAATTTTCTTTAGCTTCATTATTTTTTATTTTTTTTACCTAGTATCTTTGACCCCTCTTTTTCTTCTCCTCATCATCTGTCTCTCTCTTTTTTCTTCTAATTAGGCCACTTTTTTTCCTGTCCTTTTTGCTCCAGGTATACTTGCTACTTTCTGTCCCTGCACTCACCTCTTTTCCACATTATCTCAATGCACAATAACAGTGCATTTTTTTCCTTATTTCAGATTTGTGATTGTCTTTCTTTCCTCTGTCCCTGCCCAGACTTCCTACCCCTCGCCTAAGCTTTTCCTTTCTGCTCTGTTATCAGATATGGTCTCTCTTCCTTAAAGTTCACAAAGCCTGTGAGAAATGAAAACTACAGCTGTGGTAAAACATAGGTTTGTCCAAAAGTACTGCTGGTAATTCAGATACAGTTTACTGCTTTGTTCTCAAGTAAAAATTGCCTTAATTACCTGAAATGCAAAAAAACCCAAGAAAACACTGTTGGAGAAACAGACTTGTAGAAACCTTTTCAACACCAGTTTCATAAATTAAGTATAAAAATAACAACACATATTGGGGTTGCTTCTTATATGATAATAGTATTATTAAAACTAAATAGAAAGGGCCAGATTCTTTTGGTGTAAATCAATGTAAGTTCATTGATGTCAATGGAGCTACACTGATTTTAACCAGCTGAGGATCAGACGTTCTTTCATACATTTGTAATGAACCGTCTATGTCAAAATAACTTGACACGCCACCTTAATTTGCAAATCTTTCCATACAAAGAAACATTGAATTTTATTCTGTTACTTGCAGTGCTATAGTGAGAGTGAGAGATGGATAGAGGGCTAATAAGCTGACCAGCACATGCAGAGAAACCATTGGATTTAGAAGTTTCCTACAAGAAAACACAGAAATACTGTATTTAGTTTGCTGCTTCCCCTCTCTGCCTCTGTTAAAAAGTTGAACTTTAAGTCCGTTAACATGACCCACATTTATTGTTATTGCTCTGCTCTTTGGTAAGCAAAGACTTGTGCACAACTTCTCTTGTACAATAGTCTCATGCTTTCCGACGGGACACTTCATGGAGTAAAATTGTGGATAGGTTTTTGTAGGATTGAGGCCTATAATAATCTATTTTTGGGGGATGGGGTAGCATCTTTCTTAATGATGATGACCTTCCTACTTCTTCTGCTATATTGTATTCCTCTGTCTACCCAGACTCTTAAAACAGCACCCATATCAACAGTATCCAATTGCTATTTGCATCATCTTTGGTCACTATTGTCTTAATTTCACTGAAATTTGCAATTTTTAAAAAGATGTAAGGAAAAACTAAAAGTGTGAACTAGTATTGCATTCATTGATCATTATACATGTAACGTTTAGTTTTCCTTTCTGATTCACAAAGGACTAAATCCTGCTTTTTTTGTCCCCAGGCAAAGCTCACTCTAACAAAAGTCCTTTTGACTTCAGAGGAACAGCTGCAAGATTTGGCTTCTGTCTTTACTACCACAGCACAGACCTAAAAGGCAGAATTGGCAACTCTGGATTCTGATGTCCAGATTAGGTCCCTGAATCCACAGTTGTGCATTTATATATAAGTGGCCTGATTTTCAGAAATATTGAGCACCCATAAACACTAGTGTCCTCACTGGTAGCTCCATGTTCTTTGCAAGCAGGCAGCTTTTTACTGAGATTCCTTTATAAGGGTTGCACTGCAAGCAACAGAAAATATAACCTACATTTAGGCACCCAGGTTTGAAGATTTTGCCCTGGCTGAATATATTTCAGCCATCTACAGATACAGAAAATACCCACGCACATTCATGACCAACCGTGGTCAAACTGATAGCAAGATAGAGAAAAATTAACTTTGGTTAAATTATAATGAATTTGGGACCAAACTCTTCAGTTTTTCATCACATTCAGCACCATCTTATTTGATGTGCAGTTCCATTGACTTCAAAGGAACTGATCATGGAATAAGATACTGCTCATTGAGAGGCAGGAGGACAGAATCCAGCCCTTATTAAACAAGCATGTGTCATTATTACAGGGCTAAACCAAAAAACAATATCTTTCTAGTACACAAGGCATTGGAAATTTTATATAAAGGACAAAGACAGACAAAAGCTTATACTACTATTGAAATAAATTACACTGGACCAAATCCTACATTGACTTATAATTTCCTGCAATTCCGTAAATTAAGACAGAATTGAATGATTATATATTAAAAGTTTATTTTATAGGAACTTTGTAGGAACCATGAGCTTAATATGTGAATAAAAATGGAATTATATTCCATTCTCTCAATATATATTTTATAGAAACACTTAAAGATAAATATTACTGTGATAAGAGAAAAGCACTAGAACTAGCATTTTAGTATAAGTATTTTGTCCTAAAAGAATTGTAGGATTTACAGTGTGCCTGTGATATTTAATTGTAACATAAAATTAAAGACCATTTACTTGATATAAAATTGGCACAGTATGTAAATTAAGTAAGTTTCAATTCATGTCTTCTTACTCACATCTGTTCGAAGTTTAAATAGTTTTAGTGTCATTAATTGTTATAAAAGTGCAAGATTTGCTGTATGCTTGCCACTTAGGACCAAAGGCACAAAAGTCTAATTGAACTAAGTAATTAGTAATTTGTCATTTCCTATTGTCAGCAATTACTTTCCATTAGAAATCCTCACTGAAAATTCTAATTTGAAGTGAGGTTTGCATTTTATTGCTGTCCATCCAAATTAGTTTAAAATTGACAGCTACATTTTCATTTTAAAATTTAAGATATTAAATATGCTTGAAAAGGCTGAAGCATATTCTGCCCCATGTGTGCCGGTGATTATGCATCCATCCTCAAAAGGAGTGAAAAGTGAAATCCAAACCACCTCTTTTCTTTATTCCATATAGGAAGTATCTACAAGAAACACATGGTGGGTCAAATCCTACTAATGTGCACTGTTTCACTAAATGGGACTACTCAAATGAGTGAGATGAGCAAGATATTTAACCCACAAAATTATGTTATGAATCACTGGCTTTCTTATTTTGCATTTTATGTGGGCGGTACAGGCAGAATGAGAAGGGAACCTTATATTTTCATACTTAATCCTATGGTTTTTCCCACATGGCATTGCTGCAAGAGTGATTTTTCATTTGTTATTTTTCAGACTCCATTAAGGCAATCAGTACTGACCATTCCAAATGTTCTGAGTGCAATATGAGACAACACTTATGGCAGGATAAGAGCGCTTCAGAATGCTTGAAATTTGCAGAGCTGATTAGCTGGTGAGGAGGTAATGATTTACAATTAAGACATGCCAAAGGGATATGCATCATCATTTAAAACCTCACAACATAGAACCACCTATAAAGTGCCACCTTACTATCTGGTCAGATGATTGCCTTGCCCAGCCTGGTGCCAATACTGAAACTGGGAGAAAATGACTTTATGTCCAAAGTTGTATGTTCCAACTTTTCTCAACTTTTAATTTATTTCAACTTCTGTTTTCCAAGAGGAAAAATTGGAAATATTTGTAAGGTATACTACATATGAAAAAGACTTCTAACAAAATGCATATTTGTTTGCTTTTTGAAAGTCAAAGAGGCCACCCACAAAAAATGCTATTAGACTGGAATTTTTTTGATTAAATTTTTAAAATTCCAGCATTTATTGTAACCAGGATATTGTTCTGGTTACAATAGATACCAGATTAGCAAACTGCCATTTACCATATGATTTAGAATACAAATGCACTCATTATTACCAAAGACACTTACCAAAGGTACAAAAAAATCAGTGAGGAACCTTTACAAAATGCAGGAAGGTTTTGTAAAGAAAGACAATTCTGATATGAGAAGAGTTGACCAAGTAGATATTTAGAGGTTTATTAACCCACAGAATTAGAAATATATTAGGGGTAGATGAAAATGGAATTGCAGAATTATGTTTCAAATAATTTAATAATAATAAAAGGTAACATTGATCTCATCTATACATTAATCACAGTGATATTGTATACTAACATTTTTCTTGTTCCCAATTTACATAAAATCATAATTAACTTTTAAAGTCAAGAATGGTGATAAATTTATTTTAATTTTAAAGGTTCTATATTAGTGTATACTGAAAGTACACATTTTCCATTGAAAATCTCAGTAAAAGTAGCTGATATCACAGACCACTAACCTTTATTGGTAAATGGATCTAAATGTTCATTTTCAATGAATTCCTATGAAGTAACATATTTCCAAATGAATACCAAAACAATTCATCATGATTATTTGACAAACAAAACTGAAGAAACTTATTGACTTATTAATTAACACCAGATGTCTACAATCCGAAAATTCACCATACCAGGGATCTCTCAGAAAGGCAGTATCACATGCAAGAGCTCTTTATCCTGAATTTTGTTTAAATTATAATATTTAGTCAATGCAAAAAATGACATTTTTCATTTTATAATCTCAAAAAAAGAGGAAAACTGAAAATGGAAGGGAGAAGGGTCAACTGGACTTATATTGCAAGTCAACTGGACTAGAAACAATTTTTCCACACTGCAATCAGTTTTACTTCTTACTGTATTAATAGGAGACTGATTATAATTAGATGCTTGATATGTATTAAAAAATCTGAACTTCAGATGTGTAGATTGCTTCTGCACTATGTGTGTCTTAATTCTATGGGGTTTTCGTAGTGAGACCTGAAGATCTCTCTCAGAATAATAAATATGCAAAATATATTTGAGACCCCTTATTCTGCAATTTCTGCAATTGTTTTTAATTGCCAAATGAACAGAATTAGATTAAAAGTTCAATAAATACTGATCAATAGTCTTGTAAATACTAAGTCTATACAATGATCTTCTCTTTAAATATAGTTCTACTACAGGAATTGTGCAGACTATCTGCATTTGAATTTAATGAATTGTTTTAAAATCCAGTTAGATTTCCTTCTAATAAAAAGATATAAAATATCCAGGAATGTGGTCAGAAAAGATTATAAACTAGACTTTATTCCTCCACTATTGTACTTTGGTTTAGCATTAGCTCACAATCAGAAGTCATCTTCTGTCTAACATGTAAATAAATTATCAGGCTTCAGTTACTTTACCACTAGCTGTTTGTCATTCAGGAAAATAATGGTTAATCAATGACTAATCAATGAAGATGTGTAACGTATTAGTTTGCAGTCCTTCATCATCCTATTTTCTTCAATTGCCTGCGGGTTTGTGTTCAGTACTTACAGAATCGATTACAATTGAGAGTGATCATTCAGCTCATGTTGAGAGCTGTCAGCTGTGCTTTCTGCTATGAGTTTACCCTCCTGTTTAATAGGAGATGCTAATATTTAGCTGCATCTCTAACAAGCAAGGTACCACAGTGGAAAATTTTATGAGAAGTGCTTAAGTGACTAATTGCAACACTACATGTTACTTGATGAAACTAAACTTTTCCTGACTTCACAATAATCATAACCATTACTGGCTTGCTGTGGAAAATTAAAGGAAAATAGCTGTCTGCTTGAGTCTGATCATGCCTGCAGGGAAGGTCTAAGAAAGGCAACTGACAATGATGCCTTTGTGCAAAACTGCAGGGGAAAAACAGATAATTCTTCAATTTTCATATAAACTGACATTCTTTACCATATGTGACATTCATGTGTGTGTTCAATTTCCTACCAGAGCTACTAGAAAAGTTAGACCTGAAGACTTTTGACACAGGGCTGCATTTATGAGTAACAAAGAGTTGGGGTTTTTTTTTATAACAAAAGTAATGTTTCACTGCTTGACATGTCTGTTTTCTTTGAAGCAAATATAAGCTTGTCACCAACATAAAGCTAAAAGAAGATTGGCTGTTATCCCTCCTGCACTCACCCCTTCTTTCTCCCCACCTCCCATCGCCCACACGCTGCTATCAACGTTTAGGGTTATTCACTTTAATTATTGCTTTTATAGTTCTCTTACCAAATCCTTGTTACTGATAGTCATAGGGTGTGACTGGAGAGACTAATAATCATTAATATATTTCACTAAATATTTAGAGCTTAGTTCTATTGATTAAAAGATGTGTAAGCTCGCTTTTCTAACCGTTTTAGTTCCAACAGCACCCTCTTGTGGCTGAAGTAGTGCAGATAATCCAGTCTGAACTGAATGAGATTTGTATGCAGTACTAAGCCTACTGCCACTGTCTTTATTGGCCAATATAAAGAAACACACACACACAAAAGAGGTATCTATCATCAAAAAGTGACCTTAATGTCCTTTTTTAGCTTAAAGTGCTTTAATATCATTCCATGAGCAAGTGTAATGTGGAAATTTAAAAATGATCTAAGAAGTGGTTTTAAATAGGCCCATTGGGGCATTCACTCTGCAAAAGTCTCATTTCTCAACTGATTTGTGCAATTTATTGATTCATCTTAGAATTTTATGGATATTTTAGGATATAGCTCAATTGGTTTAAATTGCTACTGTAGTGAGGGGAAAATACTGCATTAATCACAAGAGCTTCCGAAAACAGACAGATATTCTGGTATCAGAAAGCATAAGGCAAAGACCAATAAATGATACACTATTATGTGTGCTATTAAAATCCATCATATACCTCTATTCTTTGTAAATTTGATCTGAAATGAACAGAACATAGAAATGAAGTGAACAGAAAATGTTGATTGAAATGAAGAGCAAAATACCTGCTATAATTTAAACCAACCGATAAGTTATTTACAATATCTATCAAACTTTATCATCTTGTTCTTAGGAAGAGTTTTATTTCCAGTAATTTATTGGAAATAAAATTGAAAATTTTGGAAAAAACTAGAGCTCAAACTGTTTCTTTTTACAGGGAGAAAAAAAGATAACGAGAGATGAGCTACCAGCTATTTAAATTCTAGTTGAAAATGAAAATATAGAAAACTTCTAGACCATATATTCTAGAAGAAGTTACACAGCAACTTTAGGACTAGCATGTAAGCATTACTGCACACAGTAAGGATGAACAATTAGTTACAGAACTCAAAAGAATTAATAAAAAAATAAGGTCTACAGATTTATGAGTTAGAATAGATTCTTCACATTTTGATATGAGAATCAGAACAAACACCAATCAAAACAGTCACCATTATAGTTATCTGTGATTCAGATAAATACATGATTATAACAGCTTTAGAACTTTTCCAGTGTTTATCCTGAGTCCTGTATACATTTATTCCTTTTGGAGTTAACATATTTCCTTAAAAGCGCATAAGAAGAAATTTTAGAAGAATAGTCCAGTCCGCCACAACCCCTCTCTCCTTCCCCCCCCCCCCCAACCATGCATCCCTTACAAAGTAGAAGGGGAATAATTGTCCACCAGAAAGATAAAGCAAGTTATTGCTCTGAAAGGACAAATGTATGATAGCTTTGAAAACTGGATGCTTATTTTTAGTGCAAACTCTTATTGTTCTAAGCTTATGCAGCTCAACCCAAACATATTGAGAACAAAAAAAATGTAAGTGCCTCCATCCATTCCTAGCTATCATGTGAAGTTGAGGGTGAAAACAGTTGCCCATCTAGATCGAGCTTCTGATCACAGTTCCTACATTTTGTCTTTATAGTTTCTATTTGTCGTCTGTGAAGTACCCATCACCCTGGTTTTGCTATACAAATACAAAAATAAATAAGGTCTTCTATTTTCTATTTTACAAGTCAAGGTATGTTCTTGAATCTTTAATGTGTCTCTCTCTGGGAAAAGTTATTAACTCCTTATATTTTAAAATAACTTTTATTGTAAGATGCATGACCAATCCTTTATAAACATAAAAATGGCATTGCCAAGACAACTGAGAAAAGAAAATTCTTGTGAACTATGATACATGTTTTCTGATGCAGGTAATGTTTTTAAAAAAGCTATAATCATCAAAACAATAACAAATGAAAGTCTCAGAAAAGGTTATGTCTTCACAAAACAACATTTTTAAAATCTGGACACCAATCAAATTGATGTAAGTATCAGTGATGCAATACTTTCTGACACTAAAGTCTTTACCACTGTCTAAAATATATAGAATACCCTATTGTGATTACTTAATGTCATCTTTTGTTCATAAGCTCTTTCATAAAACAGAAATGGAGGAAAATGATTTAAAGCAGTTCAATTTGTCTATTTACCTTATTCTTTAACTATTCCCATGTGTCTTAGCTACATGACGTATGACTCTTCATAAACCAATTTTCAAAGATATACAAGACAGAAAAAAAGTCAGACTCCTAACCTTTTCATAGACCGCTTGCAAAAACAACACCCTTTTAGGTTTCAGGAAAAACTGAAAGGTTCTTTTGCTCTCTCTTGCTTTTAAGAGAATGTTTGCATCTGTTAAATAGTAGACACCTGAAATATTTCCATATGGAACGGGATCTCAATGGCCAAATTATTTGGTTTAAGATTGAAATGTAACTGAAAAGTTGAGGATCACCTTTGTAACAAAGACAATTAAACTCTGATCTAGAAAGTGGACTATACAGTTGTGAAGTTTTGTTTGGAAAGTAGATTATAAGGAAGCACAGATGCTGCCATGAAAGTTGCGCTAGGTACAATCTCACTTTATAACGGTATGTAGAATGTAGAATCCTTAGCCCTAATTATGGTTATTGGGTTTTTTAAACTATTTAAGAATAGGTCTTTTTTTAATATAAAGGCATCAACTCAGAGATGCATCCTGTTTTGCCATTTAAAAAAATACTGTACTTCCCTAAATATTCAAAAATGAAGTAAATATTGTGATGTGCAATAAAAAAATGACTTCATCATCATATAGAAACTGTCTGCTTTAGAAAGGCAAATGTCTACAGACAATCAAAAGCTTCTATAATGTTCAAGGGCAAATTGTGGTGCAGAATTCATTGCATTGCAGCTTACAGTATGGGATGACTCGAGAACTATATTGCTTTCCCCAGGAAAAAAAACAAAATCTAAATTTAAAACCAATTTTATGTTAATTAATGTTGTAGTTGTGTTTTCTAATTCAGGGAACATATGGAATTCTGTGTGGCAATAATAGCCAGGTAAATTAGTGGGAAAATATTAGATACAATGTAATTTATCCTTTTCAATTGATTTCAATGGTATTACTTTAACCATATATATTTTAATAAATATTCAGAATACAAAAACCAATTCTGTGTGTCAAGAGGGAGCCAAAAGCTGAACCTGACATCAATGGGAGTTTTACCTGACCAGTGAGGAACATTAGAATGCACGTTTCTGTTTTGTTGGTTTTTGTTTTTTAAACACATCATACTTTAGGATAGCCTCACTTCCATAAAATCTATTATAGTCCTAGAGGAACTGAATACATAACTTTGTTGCATAAGTGCTAAATACCCCATTTGTTAGGGTGAATAACATATTTTAAAAGGACTAAAACTTTCAGAAAGAGAAACAGCTTTAGTATTAAGTGTATTAAGTTGTGATTACTAACATTAAAATGGCTGTTTTTAAAATTTCAAGTAAGTTTGAGAAACAGACTGTGGATCATGCATACAATGTAGGGTCAATGCTGTATTGAATTTCGAGGCCATTTTCAGACTACCTTCTGGCAATGGAAGCATTTTGACCACTGACACTCCCTATGGGTATTTCTGGCTGTCCTGGTACAATGCACCATTCCCCATTATTGAATCTACAACAAACTGCTCTAGGTTATTCATTGATTGAGTGTTTAAGTGTATTCTTTGGGAGCAAGTGGAGAATGAATTCTGTAAACAATCATATAAAAAAATGAGCAGAATTCCTTGCTCAGAGATGGTTTTCAGCAACAGCATTTAATTATTTGTATTCTTTGTAATCATTTGTGTCACTTTAAATGAAGATACACAGAAATTTTGCTCTTCCTTTCACAAGTAATACAAAGATAAAATGTTGAGCAGCACATTTTATCTCAAGGAAGAATTAAGCCGTCACTAGCCACTGTAACTGCATAGGGACATAAGGTTTAAGCACATCTATCTTTTATGCTAACATCTTTATCTAGATCAATTACCGTATGCACTATCACTGTTAAATAACCAATATAGATGCAGACTGCAGCTCTGTAACTTTCCTAATGGGGGATAGAACAGACATTAAGGGCTACATTTTCATAAGCTGAAGCAGTAATTGTGTGTATGTCTATGGACATCTTCATCATACAGTATTCTGCTACTATATACACAATTGTTCCTTTGTCCATTGTAACCAATGAAAAACTGCAAAAACTTGAGAAAGAGAGCGAATCTGTCTGTCTCTGTCTATCTCCGAGGGACAACTCTGACTGCATTCATACTGTTTTTCTGCCAGTATATATTTGCAGCTATTCCCTCTCTCGCAGTACTTCTCATGCTACCATGAGTGAGCTATAAATTAAACATGACATTAAAACATTTCAGATTCCTTTTGCCATTGTCATCTCTTTTTTATTAAAAAGGATTTATTTGTATTTGTCCTGAAAATAAAATTTGTAAACAATATGATACCGGCATGTGAAAAATATATTAGCATACAGTATACAGTACTTCAATATTTAGCTGTAACTTAATAGAAAACTTGTTTTTTAAATTTGTTTCATTTAGAGAGAATTAAAATAATTCTAATGAACTTCACAATACATCTAGAAAACAGATTACTACTAACTTTATTATTTCATAAAGCATTCACTGAAATGTAAACTATGGAATTATCATTCAAAACTTATAGTACTGAAATAGTTAAACCATACATTTACTGTGGGTGCCCAAATATATATATTTAAGGGTTTACATACTTCTTTCCATATCTAGGTACAGAACCAGTTGCCTAAGGTGCACTTAGAATGCACTTATAGCCCTGCCTTGGAAATCCCATAGGTGCCTCACTTCACCCAATGCTATTCGCCTTTGGAAATTAGAGCCAAAAACACTGCTTATCTTGCAGCAGAGCCTAATGACCCAATAGAGTTAAAGGCTTCATTAGGATGCGTCTACACTGCAGGGCTTAACTCAAAATAAACTACTCAAATTGAGCTACGCAATTGCGTATCTTATTTCAAAATAGCTTATTTCAAAATAGGGAGCATCTATACAGCACTTATTTTGAAATAAAGCACTCTTCCTCTGACTTTCCTTATTCCTCATACAATGAGGGTTACAGGAGTCAGAATAAGAAGTCCTCCAGCTTGACAGTATTTTAACACTTTCAAAATAACTGCCTGCTTTATAGATGCAGTCTAAGTTATTTTGGAATAGAGTTAGTTATTTTGAAATAGTGTTGCAGTGTAGACATACCCTTAGAGTATGTCTAGACTACAGAGTTTTTAGAAAAAAGTGGCCTTTTTTCAAAAAAAACTTCATCTGCATCTAGACTGCCATCACGTTCTTTCGAAATTAAATTGAAAGAATGAGGCAGTTTTTTCGACAGTGATAATCCTACTTTACCTTTTTTCAAAAAGAGCTCTTTCAAAATAGGCATTCTTGACCGCAAACAGGGCTTTTTCGAAAGAGAGCATCCAGATTGCCTGGGTGCTCGCTTTCAAAAAAGCGGCTCACTTTTTCAAAAGACTTGGGCTGTCTAGATGATCTCTTTCGAAAGAGGCTTTTTCGAAAGAGTTCTTTCGAAAAAGCCTCTTTTGAAAGAGGCTTGTAGTCTACACGTACCCTTAGTGTGCTCACTGTAAAAAAACCAAGCAAGGATAAGTGCAAAACACTTCACTTAGGAAAGAAAAATCAAATGCATGCTACTGCTATAAAGGATCAGGGAGTTATAGTTATGAATATTTTAAATAGAAAGGCAGGGTAAAAATATTTAAATACAATAAATAAATAAATATAGTTGTCACAAATGGAGTAGAAGTTAACAATGTGATAAAGTTGCGGAAAGGGCTATCCTCATTCTGGGATCGGGGGGGTATTAATAAGACGTAATTGTCCCCTCTACTCTTCACTTGTGAGGTCCCAGCTTGCATATCACTCCCAGTACTGGGCACAGCACTTTAGGAAAGATGTGGACAAACTGGAGCCTTCAGAGGAGAACAACATTAATTATAAAAGGTTTAGAAAACCTGACATATGAAGAAAGTGTTAATAAAAAGAGGGAATGTTTAGTCTTGATAAAAGGTTGAGGGAGGACCTGATAACAGTCTTCAAATGTGTTAAGAGCTGTTACAAAAAGGATAGGATCAATTGTTCTTCATGTCTACTAAAAATAGGACAAGAAGTCCCTACAGAAAGGGAGATTTAGGATAAGTATTATTTACTAATTATAAAGGGAAATTAATCTCTGGAATAGGCTTCTAAAGGGGGGTTTGGAAACCCATTTTACAAATAGGTTGGACAGTACAACTCTGTCATGGATGGTCTACTTTGTCTTTAAGTAGCACAGGGGGCTGGACTTGATCATTTCAAGCTTCCTTCAAGACATACATTTCTATGATTCTATGAAATGTAACAGCAAATAACATTTTCTCATGTTATTATGTATTAGTTATTTGTAAAATGAACAGAAGCAATCAGGAATGTTCTATGGTAAGTTTCACCAAAGGATATATTTGGGCTCATCTACATTGCATGCTTACTTCGAAATAAGTTATTCCAGAATAGTTATTCTGAAATAGCTATTTTGAAATAGCATGTATACACTGCAGGGAAGCCTCAAAATTAGTCCAAGGCAGGCAGGCTTCCCTAACATAGATGTGCTAGCTTGATTTAGAGCCCCAGAAGGCACTGGGGAGGAATAGCTTAGAATGGCCCTGCTGAAAGGTTATTTCGAAATAGCAGCAGTGGAGCATCTACACATGCCTTATTTCAAAATAGCTATTTCAGAATAGGTGTTATTCCTCATAGAATGAGGTTTACAGATTTCAGAATGAGCAATCTGTTGTTTCAAAATAATGGAAAGGCTGCGTAGATATTCATGTTGTTATTTCAAAATAATGCTAATTATCTCAAAATAATGGTGCAGTTTGGAAGCACCCTTTGATTCTCAAACCGTTTTCTTTTCAGATTGTCCATTCTCTTCTCCTTTGTCTCTTTTCAAACATAAACTTTCCACTAGGATGGCAGCTTTCTAAGTGCCATATAATTGTCCTTTATATTGTATTAATGTGGGAAAACTGTGACATCCAAATGACTAACCAGGTAAAAAATCCACTATAAGAAATTCCTGAGAGAGATTCTGGAACTGCATTATGTCACATTCACACCAGTCCCAACTTAAGTTTTGTCAGTATCTGTATTATCAATCATAGAATCATAGAACTGGAA
This sequence comes from Pelodiscus sinensis, assembly GCF_049634645.1. Classification (NCBI taxonomy): domain Eukaryota; kingdom Metazoa; phylum Chordata; order Testudines; family Trionychidae; genus Pelodiscus; species Pelodiscus sinensis. Next base: position 36,252,728 of record NC_134717.1, read on the forward strand.
GAGACCCCAGAAGGTCATCAAGTCCAGCCCCCTGCTCTAGGCACGACCAATCCCAACTAAATCAACCCGGTCAGGGCTTTGTCAAGCCGAGACTTAAACACCTATAGGGATGGAGACTCCACTACTTCCCTAGGTAACCCATTCCAGTGCTTTACCACCCTCCTAGTGAAATAGTTTTTCCTAATATCCAACCTGGACCTCTCCCACCACAACTTGAGACCATTGCTCCTTGTTCTATCATCTGTCACTACCGAGAACAGCCTCTCTCCATCCTCTTTGGAAGCTCCCTTCAGGAAGTTGCAGGCTGCTATCAAATCCCCCCTCACTCTTCGCTTCTGCAGACTAAACAGACCCAACTTCCTCAGCCTCTCCTCATAAGTCATATGTCCAGCCCCCTAATCATTTTGGTTGCCTTCCGCTGGACCCTCTCCAATGCTTCCACATCCTTTTTATACTGGGGGGCCCAGAACTGGACACAATACTCCAGATGTGGCCTTGCCAGAGCCGAATAAAGAGGAATAATGACATCTCTGGATCTGCTGGCAATGCTCCTCTTAATGCAACCTTATATGCCATTAGCCTTCTTGGCTATAAGGGCTCACTGTGGATTCATATCCAGCTTCTCATCCACTGTAACCCCCCCAAGTCCTTTTCTGCAGAACTACTACTTAAGTGGTTGGTCCCCAGCTTGTAACTATGCTTGGGATTCTTCTGTCCCAAGTGCAGGACTCTGCACTTGTCTTGTTGAACCTCATCAGATTTCTTGTGGCCCAATCCTCCAATTTGTCTAAGTCACTCTGGACCCTCTCTCTGCATATCTCAAGCATATCCCTCAAGCATATCTCTCTCTCCCCCTAGCTTAGTGTTATCCGCAAACTTGCTGAGGGTGCAATCCATCCCCTCATCCAGGTCATTAATAAAGATATTGAACAAAACTGGTCCTAGAACCGAACCTTGGGGCACTCCGCTAGAAACCGACTGCTATCCTGACATCGAGCCGTTAATCACTACCCGCTGGGCCCGGCCTTCTAGCCATCTTTCTATCCATCTTACTGTCCATTTATCCAATCCTCATTCCCTTAACTTGCTGGCAAGAATATTGTGGGACACCGTATGAAAAGCCTTGCTAAAGTCAAGGTATCTCACACCCATGGACTTTCCCATGTCCACAGAGCCAGTTACCTCATCATAGAAGCTAATCAGATTGGTCAGGCACAACTTGCCCTTTGTGAATCCATGCTTACTATTCCTAATCATTTTCCTCTCTTCCAAGTGCCTCAAAATGGATACCTTAAGGATCCCTTCCATGATTTTCCAGGAACCGAGGTAAGCCTGACTGGCCTATAGTTCTCTGGATCGTCCTTCTTCCCTTTTTCGAAGGCGGGCACTACATTGACCTTTTTCCAATCATCTGGGATTTTTCCCCATCGCCACAACTTTTAAAAGATAATGGCCAAAGGCTCCTCAATGACATTTGCCAACTCCCTCAGTACCCTCGGATGCTTTAAGTCCGGACCCATGGATTTGTGTGCGTTTAGCTTTTCTAAATAGTTCCTAACCTGTTCTTTACCCACCAAGGGCTGTCCCTGTTCATCCCATCTTGCATCACTTAGCACATTAGTCCGGGAGCCCACCTTGTCCGTGAATACAGACGCAAAGAAAGCATTGAGTACTTCAGCTTTCCCCACATCATCTGTCACTAGGTTACTTCCTTCATCCAGTAGGGGCTGCACACCCTCTCTGCTCACCTTCTTCTTGTTAACATGCCTGTAGAAACCTTTCTTGTTATCCTTCACATCCTTTGCCAGTCGCAATTCCGTTTGCGCTTTCGCCTTCCTGATAACCCCCCCGGCATTCTCGAGCTATACATTTAAACCTCTCCCTGGTCATTTGTCCAAGTTTCCACTTTTTGTAAGCTTCCTTTTTGTGCTAAGTTCACCAGGGATTTCCCCTGTAAGCCAATCCAGTCTCCTACCATGTTTGCCTCTCTTGCTACGCATCGGGATAGTTAAATTAAAACCCTAATTTAAGAAGTATGCAACCTTGCCATTGGATTCTTTTCTCCCAGATGAAATGTGCTGGAAAAGTCATCTCTACAGAAATATTCATTTTATACCATTCATTTTTTAAAGTATTTGGATAATTTTAAATGCCTTTCCATCAAGAGAATTGTATTAAAAGAATGTTGAACTTGCCAAGGAAAGAAAGTTGAAATCTGAGAAAGAGTCCTAGGGTACATCTAGACTACAGGCTTCTGTTTACAAAAGCCTCTGTCGACAAAGAGTGTCTAGACTGCATTATGCAGTTCAAAAAAGTGATCCGCTTTGTCAACAAAGAGCATCCAGACTGGCAGATGCTCTGTCGACAAAAGAAGGCACCCAGAAGTGCTTCTGGCAGGTCACAGGGGCAGCCTTCAAGTCCAGGCACTGCTGCATGCTCTTTGCAGAGACACACGTTTAAAGGGATCCTTCTGGACAGCTGTTGCTCTGCTCCTGTTTCTGGCTTGCCTACCTCCTCGAGGGACAGCAAAGCTGCTGCAGTTTTTGCTATGGTTGCCCTGCTTCCTCAGACACCACAGTTTATTTTCAGGTTTGGTTTTTTGCTTTGCACTGTGTTTTTGGGCATGGAGTGATAGCCCCACACTGTGTTGCTAGAAGTTCTGCTGCATCTTCATGAGACCATCATGACATTTGCAACAGAGCTGGATTCATAGCCCAGCTTTGAGCCGCTCACTCAGGCTGCAGCTCTACTGCCCTTGCCCTCAAACTTATTCCTGGAGAGGCGAGTTTGGAGGCTGGACACCAGTTCTGACTGGTGGGACCGGCTTGTTATGCAGTAGTGGGACAATGACCAGTGACTCAAACTTCTAGATGCAGAAGTCCACCTTCCAGGAGCTCTGTGCCTGGCTTACCCCTGCCCTGCAACCCCAGGACACCTGCTTGTAGGCCACCATTCCCCTGGTGAAGCACCTTGCTCTTGCTCTGTGGAAATTGGCCACCCCTGACAGCTACCGCGCCGTAGGACATCAGTTTGGTGTCAGGTAAGTCACTATCAGGGGACAGTACATGTGGGCAGGGACGGGTGGATAAGGGGGACAGTCAGGACTGGGCACAGGGAACGGGGTGGGGATGGTAGAAGCCTGCCTGGCCTCACCCTCTGGTGGTGCGGGAATCACGGGGGGTTGCCTGAGGGGGGGGCTCTTGGAGGGGACAGGTGGAGAAGCACCTCTCATCAGCTCACACAATTCCTCCAATGTCCTTTTATGTGTTTGTATTTGTCCCTTTCTGCAGGTGGTGATGGCCATCAATTTGGACCTGCTTCACAGGACTGTCCACCTCGGAGACCTGTATACCATTTTGGCCAGATTTGCAGGGCTGGGTTTTCTGAACTGCGGTGGAGCACTCGACAGGACTCACATCCCGATCTGTGCACCATCCCCTCGAGCAGCACAGGATATTAATAGAAAGGGTTATTTTTCCATGGCGTTGCAGGCACTGGTCAGCCTCTAGGGACAATTCACAGACAGGGGTGTTGGGTGGTCAGGCCGGGCACATGATGCCTGCATATTGCAGAACTCCTACCTATACCACAGGCTGGGTCATTTTTCCCAGAGAGGACCTATGCAGTCGGGAATGGGCAGATGTGTATGTACAGCATGGCCGATGCGGCGTACCCCCTTATGCCCTGGCTCATGAAGCCCTACAGCAGCCTCTTGGATGTGAGCGGGGAACTGTTTAGTTCCTACCTGACTGGGGCTCGCTTCCAGGTGGAGTTCACCTTTGGCCATCTGAAGGGCAAATTTAGATGCCTGCTCACTTGGCTGAACATGGGGGAATACAACATCCCCGATGTGGTTGCAGCATGCTATGTGCTGCAAAACCTAGTGGAAGGAAAGGGGAGGTCTTCCTCCTTGTGTGGGGGACGGCACTTTGAGCAGCCCCACACAGCTGCCACCCAGCAAGCCCACCAGCTAGGACTGCACATTCGAGAAGCCCTGAAGGAGCAATTGTCCCAAGGAAGCTAATGATTTTCCCCAGGGCCCAGAGCCTTTCTCCCCAAAACGCCTCCCAGCCCCAGTCACACATTATACTCATTCATCACAAACTGAGACCAGAGACAAGTGTTGGTGAAAAAATGTTCAGTTTATTTCACTTAGTATTTTTTTTTGAAAAACTCTTTTGTTCAGAAAAATAAAGTGTTTGAAACAAAGTAAAGTGTTTCCTTCAGTGACTCTCATAGGTGGGAAGGGGGGAATGTAAACCTAGAAGGGAGGGAAGAATGCTCATGGCTGAGGGTGCTGCCTTGATGAAGAGCCACTGGCACTTTGGCTGCAGAAGCCTTCTTGCATATGGACACGCATGCAGGCTGGGACTGTGGGGGCTGGGCAGGAGGTGGGGCTGTACCTGGGTCTGGAAAAGACTGAGGGGGGGCAGGCTGAGCAGGACCAGGCACAGGATGGGGGAAGGCCATGGCCTCTCTGATAGCAGCACAAATCTCAGTGCACTGCTGGGCAAATTCATCCAGCAAGCACCTACTCCACACTGCCTCTGCCTCCAACCTCCGGTTCATTGCATCCTGCATCCCTTCCAGGACCAAGATGTTCTCGCACACCAGGTACAAATACGTGTGCCAGTGTCTGGATGGTGGGGCAGGTGTGGCGCCCCCTCCTGGTCAGCTGATCTGGCTATAGAGGACAAGAGGGAAAAGTCATCAGTGATGCATGCTCACACTTTCCCTGTGGGTGCATGCCCTCCTCCTCAGTAGTCAGTGTCTGTCCTAGGGTCAGAGGATGCTCATGTGCATCTCAGCAAGGCATGGTGTGGCCTGGCCATCAGTCACGGCCTCCCTGGAGCCCAGAAGGTGTTCAGGCCACCATCCTCCCCCCCCCCCCCCCGCCCTGCACACCCTCCCTATGGCCAAGCAGCACAGATAAGTGTCATGCCACAGTTGGGGTTCCCACAGGTTGTGAGAGGCCTTAAGCTGTGTGGCAATCCCAGTGTCCAACCCATGCCTTCACCTGGCATCACTGCCTGCAGGAGCAGGTGGTGCCTCACAGCCATGCAGGTGCAGGGGTAGGATGGACATCCCTGAGGGCGGCCATGTGTGTGCCCCCTCCCCACCCCGGCTGTGATCAGCATGACATGTCACAGCACTGCACCATCCACTTTGCTCCTGTCTGCCCTGTGTGTGTTGGACCCCCACAGCACTCACCTGATGTTCCCTCCCCCATGTCTGAAATTGTCTGGGAGGCCTCCTGAGTGTGGGCATCTGGCTCCTGGGTGCTCCTGGTGAGGTCTTCCTCCTCCTCCTCCTCTTGGAGCTCCTGGTCGTCTGCTGGGGTCTCACCCTGGAGCTGCAGCCGCTGCTGCACAGGGGTCTCTAAGCCAGAGTCCACAAGCCTCTCAGGAGGCAGGGGATCCCCTGCCCTCAAGATCCAGTCCTGGTCTTCATAGTAGGCACAGTAGCATGCCATTTTCCTGCAGCAGGAGCTGCTCTCATGGGCCCTGACATATCCCTGCTGCAGCTCAACCTTGGCTCTGACCTGCGCTAAGGTGTGGGGGTGGTGGCCTTTCCTTGCCAGGCCATCAGCAATTCTGGCATAGATATCCGCGTTCCTCCACCTGGACTCTGGGACCTGAAGAGCCTCCTCCTCAGACCAGAACTCCAAGAGGGCTTTGATCTCAGGCCCAGACCAGGAGGGTGCCAGCATTTGGTGCCCCTGGCTTCCTGGGGGGGGGGGGGGGGGCAGATGTGTCCCTGGAAGGGCCAGGGGGGCTTTTCCCTAGGACATGGCTCCGAGTTGCTTGAACAGAAAGAGCTGCGCAGTCTCAGGGTCCTGGCTGGAGCTGGTTTGTTGCCAGAATGGTAATCCTGGGTGCCTTTTAAAGATGGTTGCAGGCGGGAACAAGAGAGTTGAAAACTGTGGCAGGAGTGTCCACCGGGATTTCTTCCTGGAGGCCTTTATTGTCAACATAAATTCTTCCCTGCGTACACACTTACTTTGTTGACAGAACTCTGTCGACAAAGGCATTTTTCGTCATAGAATGAGGTTTACCGCTGTTGACAAAACTGCCATGTTCTGTCAACTTACTGTCAACATAATGCAACAGTGTGGACGCAGGTATAGTTTTGTTGACAAAAGTCCACAGTCTAGACACACCCCTATTCATGACCGCTGCTGCACTGGTAAGAATTTATAAGTCTGGAAGTGCCAAAGCTAATTGTGTATGTGTATCTTTTACCATCTCCTAACATGTATACTTACAATACACTTTAAATATATGACCACATTCTATTTCTCAAAAAAAAAAAAAAAAAAAAAAAAAAAAAACACAATATCAGCATACGTTTTTCTGCAACTTTAAATATACATGCAGCATTTTGTACTGTTTATGCCAGACAAAGTCCATTAAAGCCATGACGTACCTAATATGGACAAATAAATATAAAAACACTGAAAATGCAGGCTCTACAATTTCTACTAATTTAACTTCACTATTAGCGGCCTCTGTCCCATTGTTGCACCATGGAAAGCCACACAGCTGATTGAAAAGACTTGTAAGATGGCTGCTCGCCGAGGCCACAATCCATTCCACACAGGCAGACATACCTGCATAGAGCATCCTTGTTTCTATTAGATCCAAGCAACCAGCTCCTTTGTCTGCAGCAACCTCAAGAACACCGTAGGGATGGGCTACATGGAAAAGGAATACAACTTGAAAATGTATCACCTTTTCCGGGTAAGGTAATCAAGGCTGTAGGTGGATTATTTTTGTTTAACCCACCATGGCTTATTCAATCTTCCTCTTCTCCCTCCTCCCTGGGGCAGCTGGGTTACAGAGCCATGCTGCTGGAGTTTTGTGTATTGGAGATCTAGGAATAGACATAATTTGTCAGAGAGCTGAAGACTGACATTTTTGTGAATTCAAATTTGCAAAATAATCTAGAAAGCCTCCAAAATTGGGGGAGGGAAGCATTGTGGTTTGTTGAGTAAATAATGCAGGCATTAGAAGCTATTACAAATATGTATATGTAATGGACTTCATATATACTCCAGTCAAGTGGTAAAAGAATATTCATTTTAAAAATGAATCAAAAGGGGCTTTAAAACTCAAAGCCAGGAGAGCAGGGTGGCTCCAAAACAGATTCTATGATTAATGTAGATAGGAGTACAGAGAAGAGGAACCTCAACAAAATTGGTAAAATCATTTTAAGATTGGCATAGAAACAAACCCAGCTGGAAAATGGTGTGTGTAAAGCAGGTACACTAAGCCACCCAGAATGGCCTTGGTCTTTGGACTAAGGAGCAAATGTTATTCTCATTCAATTAAATCGGAGTTTGGTGACTATGAATTTGGTGGAACCAAGTCTTGGCCATAGGAACTGCATGTGTGGACTGAAGGCAGTACTGAATAAGTACTTTCAGTGCAGAGATAAGGAAAGTAGCAATAATGACCTCTTGTTGAGATAATCCAATGATTATTTCTCATATTTAAAGGGCAATGATTATGGAGTATAGGGTCTCTGAGAGGAGCAGTATTTTTAAGACTGATGGTGGGACTCACTCACTCTCACGGAAAGGCCCTGTGGTCTCAGAATCCTGGTTCCTAATTACATCCCTAGCTCCTAATTATATCAGTTCATTAAACCTTACATTGACTCTTATAGTCAGCATGGTTCTGCTCCTTCCCTAGAAGGAGAACCATTTAAATAAAGCTGTATTATTGCTCCTACTAATATAGTTTAGATAGCTTTCTGGTACTGAATATGAAGACTGCTCAAACCTACCCTGAAGGGAAGGTAGAAATAGTTGGATTATCTGACTGGCCAACTTCTCTTTGGGGGGGGGGGGGGGGAGGAGAGGGAAGGCTCTTCTCGCATCTAACATAAGGGGGGAAAGAATTTAAAAAAAAAACCTCTCGTTATAATTGAAGGACCAAAATAAATATCCTATTATTAGGCAAGGTGAGGAATATTTTCTCACAGAGAACTAATTCCTAGTTAGTAGGAACTATTTAAAGTGAAAGAAATGAAATGTGTTGTCATGAGAACAGTTAACTGTAATTTTGAAATACAAATTCAGGAATTTCACCTAAGATTGCTCAGTTCTTGCAGAACCCTAGAAAGCACCTAGGAAAGAAAATAACCCAAAGATCCAAATGAATAAAATTAAAGGAAATATTTAGGTTAAAACAAAGATACAATGGAAATATCAAGCTACTGTACCTAACATCCCAAGACCCTTTGCTACATTAAAGGTTTACTTGCTTTTAACTTTGCAGACTGCAAGCAGCTTGAAGTTACCTGCTAAACCAAAAGCAATATATGCGTATGCCTAATAGGTGAGATTTCTATATTGAATAAAGGTTTATAAAAAAAAAATCTTTAAAGCGTACTGTCATACCTAATGGTCATAAAGGTAGTTCCTAAGGAGGATATTTTCTATTTGTACAGAACATAAGTGATGGGAGCATTATTTATTTATGTTCCACCTTAGAAATTAATTGTTGATTTAGAACCTTTGGTATTTGGGGAAAATTATTACTACACCAAATTAAGGAAGAGTAAACAAAAGTGAAGACAAAAGGAATTGTAGTTTAGTGTTGCACAGCTGCAAAGAGGCACAACGCAAATGTAACGTCCAGATTTCCACGTTCAAAAATTATTTATGTATAAATCATACATTTCTACTTGGTCTACATAAATATGACCAATACAGTCTACCCCAAGACAAGGAGGAGAGGGGCCAGAACAAAACTTAGCAGCCATGGCTAGGGTGCTCAGGGTGGAGGGAGAGCAAAAATTCTGTGTGTATTTGGTTGTGGAAGGGGATTGGAACAAGTGATTGCTAGAATTTCTGGAGCAGCAGGTGGGGAGTGATTGGGCTCTAAGACTAGTATGGAACCTCCCTCCTTCTACCCCTGATGCTGTTTCCATCCAGCTGCACCTTCCCTATTTGGACCCAGAAAGAGGAGAGACAGGCTGGCTGCTGCCTGCAAAAGAGGTAGCCAGAAGAGCAACAATAGCCCCTGCCTAGAGTCTTAGCTGGATGTATGAGTCGTCAGTAGAGATACTGGCGTGAGTGACAGAGCTGCATACCATGCATGGATGTGTGGTTCTTGATAGCTTTGTTTGCAGTTAATTATCTACAAAGTGGGGAACTTGAGCACATTGGGCATTGCCTCTGCATGGCAGACTGGAATACAGTGAGTCTGAGCCATTGAACAAGGCGCTCCCCCATCAAAGTATATACCCATTCTCCACGGCAGCTCTTTGAGAAATGAGATTCAGAGAAGAGTGGGGAGATGGGACATTCTTGGAAATGGCACTGTATTTCGGAAATATATGGGACTTTTTGTAGGTAAGTTAATGCTGATCCTGTCACCATTAACTCATTTGCGTTTACCTCCCAAGTTTGGAATTTTCCCTTGTCTTGTCCCAATAATACCACACCCTCACCACCACTTTTCTGGGGTTTCTTCATTCATTAAGTTGTCAGCACAGCTAAGCCATAGAGCCTCTAGACTGTGCCTCTAGGACCCAGGGGAGATCTGCAAGGCTTCAGGCATGCACCGCCAGCCAGTTGTTATTCCCATGGAGATGACAGGGGAAAACCTACCATGAAAGGAGTATTTGAGGAAATTGTTGGCAGTCCAAACTCCTAGAGTTCCCTGCTGACACGTGACCATTGGTCTTGTGGAACTGTACATACTCAAGAGAAATAAATAAGTGGAACACATTCCCATTGTCTGTGTGGCTTGTATACAAGGCACAAGAGTGACACCAAGGTGTTAGAGCAAGGGCCAAGGATCACCCACGAGTTTTTTTTTTTTTAAAAACATAGTAGGGTTTCTCTAACTTTGAATTCTAACTTTGTCACAAACTTAAGGTTACTTAGAGCACTTTCCAGTCGCTTTTTAAAGCAGTGCTATCTATGGGTTAGCGATCTATGGGTGTTTCATCATGAGTCTGATTATTGCAGGTATAATCATATATCAGAAAAGACAACGGGCAGCAGAAATTAAATTAGTTGAATGTCTGCTGTTTGGTTCAAATAATGGATCTATGTAAGTCCAGTCTGTCTTTTCATAAAGCAATAGAACACCACACACTAGAAATCAAAGTCCAGATACTGAAGCCATAACCCACATGAGTAGTACCGTTAGAATCAATGGAATGAAATCTTATTGTTTGACATAGTCCTTACCTTGCCAGTCCAATACATTAAATGCAGTGTGTTTAGGAAAAGGTAACTAGGAACAAATACCTCACCCTGGTTTTAGTCCGTTTGGGTCAGTTTAAAGGGATAAAGAGACCAGAATCTGATTATTGTTGCCTGCTTAAGAGTTTCCCCTAATTCCCTTTTAAAAAAATAAAAAAAGCCACACACACACACACACACACACACACACACGTGAGAAGCCCTATGGCACCTTAAAAACAAACAGCTTTTATTAGGGCATAAGTTTTCATGGATAAAACCCACTTCAGAGAAGTTGGAGTGGAAATTACAGAGGCAGGAGTCTTCAAATTCAATACAATCAATTTAGGTTGAATAAGGATTGTAACTGGTTAACACTGCAAAGAATTTCCCCTCTTGATAGTCACGTATCCACCACAAATGCTGCAAATGAGACACCCTGATTTGATTAGACTCATTAACACCGGTTTTAAAAACTTGAGAAGTAACTTATTTTGTTGTTCATATATATATATATATATATATATATATATATATATATATATATATATATATATATCCCCACCTATGTAATTTCCACTACAATTCATCTAATGAAGGAGACACCTGATCTGCAAAAGCATGCGCCACAATAAATCTGCTAGTCTCTAAGGTGCCACAGGATTCCTTATTGTTTTTGCAGATACAAACTAACACGGTTACCCCTCTGAGACTTAATTCCCTAGTGGCATCAATCTAGTTGGTATAGGAATAGACTCCTCTATATCCCAAGCACAACATGAGGAGTGCATTGGAAGAATATAGATTATGCTGTTCTTTGCAAATTCACAAATGGTCATGGTGCTTTCAGGCCCCTAAGCCCAATATTACAATTCAAAAAAGTGCTTCCACAGTGCCTAATGTGAGTTGAGGTTTGGCTACCTTGTGCCCCCATTCTCTCTATGAATGGGATTCCCAGGTGATGAGATTTCCCATGACTCAGTACGAGTGCGACAGCAGTGCCTCATCAGAAAGGTAGACCAGAAACCAATCTGCCTGAGGCAAAAGGGGTCATGAAGCATCAAAAACAACTCCCTCTTTCAAAGAAAATTTCCCAGTTTGTGGCCAAAAGCTTCTAGTTTTCCACTATAAATTTTGATTTTCACCAAAGAGTTGAAATTTTCCATATACCACAAAACAAATCCAATCACTGGAAATTAAAATGAAAATAAATGTTAGTCATAGTGGCCAAACATTTAATACTGAGAGTCATGCTTGACATACCATTGGTTATAGTCCCCCCCCCCCCAAAATAGTACAAATTTACATACTGATGAACCTCTCTAATCCGGCACCCTTGGGACCTGACCAGTACCAAGCCAGAGAATTTCAGAGACCACAGGAGGTTAATATTATCAAGCAGCAGCATTACTAACACTTCCACTGCTTTCTGGGCTCTTAGAAGACATTTAGGGTATGTCTAGACTACACGGCTCCATCGACGGAGCCATGTAAACTAGTTTACCCGGCATAGGCAAAGAAGTGGGGATTTAAATAATCCCCGCTTCCTTAAAATAAATATGGTCACCACATTGTGCCAACGATCAGCTGATCCAGCACAGCACGGCAGTCTAGACGTGGGTCTGTTGGCTGGGGAGCCTTTGCCGACCGATCCCTTATGCCTTGTGAAACAAGGTTTACAGGATCAGTCGGCAAAGGCTTCCCCAGCCAACCTCCCCCCCACATTTGGATAAAGAAAGTCAGTCAATTTCTAGACCTCTTTAGTGACATGCAAATTAAAAATATAAAATGGGGGTTCATAGGAGGAATGCCATCCTCCTAGGATGGTAATGAGGAGGAGATGTAGGGGAAGGGAGAAAAGTGGGACACCAGACAGGGTGATGGGGAAATGGTCTAAGAAAATAGAAGGGGAAAAGGTCATACTATAAAAGGTCCCCTTAGAGTTACCTAATCCCTTTGACCATGAAGGATCTGAGAAACTGCAGTTTGCACTTTACATTGTAAGCTGTGTGTGGCCAGTGGCATCTTTTTGTTTTGTGTTTATATATTGCCTGATAGGGGCTCCTATGCACTACCACGATACAAGGAACAAGATGATAGTGATATTGAAATACAGCATCTTCCAGGACAAAAACACAAAAGAAGTATCTTAGTAGTAAGCAGCTACACCACATGAAGTGTTTCAGGATAGGAATGGAGGAATGTCTTTTCCAACTGAGGAAGTTTGATGAAAGCAGAATATAAATTGCTATAGTTGGAATTTGGCCAGGTCATTGGCGTTGTCCTGCCCACTTGTGGTCATTAAAGACTTCATGGCACTTTTTGCAAGAGTGAGCATGTTCTTGAATTTACATCCAATCTAAAAGACCTCAAGAGTGCTGCACTATAATAGGCAGAAAAAAAAAAGTCTGGAGGTGCCAAAAGGGTCATTCATTTGGAGAAATTTAATGTCCAAATAGACTTAAGATAATATGAGATGATCTATGAGCCAGCCAGGAATACAAACAGTATCCCTAAAATTGATTTTACAAGTCCCTGGCAGCAGACATTCTGGCTTTGAGATATTCAAAAATTAGTAAATAAGATCTAATTAAAATACTTTTACCTCTGAGCTATGGCAGTTTTGCATGCTATTCATGGACAACAACATCCTTCATTCAAAATTAAGAAATACCACTTCCAGGAACCCAAGTAATTTTTCAATCCTAGATCCCTGGGGAAGAGGCTACAATATGCCAAGATACACAGTAGTGATGTCTGCCTTATGACAAAGGAAGGGAAAGACAGGAGATCATACTGATAGTGATTTACTTTCATATTCAGAGATGCTCACGGTGGGGAGGAAGAGAAGTTGAGAGATTTTCAGTTGTTTTGCTCACCAGTCACAAAAATGTTTAACTGATCATAACACATTGTGGTGCCCACTCACCCAACAAACAATAAAAAGATCCAGCCTGCTAGACAAGGTGCACAGAACTCAGAAGGGGAAAAATGGATTTTCACATTTAGAAATCAGATTTCAACAATAAAAACATTGATCCCTGGACTGTATTTTTGCCACTGTATTGCATTTCCCATTCCATGAGGCATATACTTAACAGAAGGTGTGCTAGTACACCAGGTCATTCATCACTCATTCCATGAGGACCTCTCCTAGCAGCAAGTATTAATACTTCATTGAGGGCTCTTGCATGAGCTAACAGCCATAGTCAAGTGGTCAGAAGCACTTCTAAGAATACCTGTAACTAAGATACATATGCAGCTTTGTAGTAGGATTAGATTGTAATGTGATCAGCTTTATGCCCCAGCATGAAAGGGTAAAGAATCTTTGGGCTCATTAACCACTATTCATGTAAGAGGTTACAATGCCTTCTACCCCTTCTGTGTTTTCCTTAGAACACTGTAAACAACAGCACCACATCCAAAAACCTTCTGTTACTTGTACCAGATACCAGAATGGCTCTAATGATAAACTGGAAGACAGGTGAACTAGAGCTGAAGCTAGGGGAAGAAACCGATCATATGGATATTGCCAACCACAATTCCAACTAGAGGAATATCCAGTAGGAAACAGCAGCAGAAGGACAGGGATTGTTTGAGAGATCACCAGAGAGGGTAGGCAAGGAGTGAGTGAGTTGCAGCCTGGTAGGACCTCTGTTGAAATATGGTGTCTTGAGGTTATTAGGTGGGTCAAAAGAGATCAATGGTAATGGTGGCTTAAGAACATGTAAAGTTAGAGCAGGAGTAGGAGGATCAAGCAAAAAAAGTTGAATTTAAACATGGAGGCATTTGCATGATTTGCACCCAAGCAGATAGCATTAAAGCAGGGGTCAGCAATTTAAATCATGATTTCAGGAGCTCCCTATCTTCTAGCTGAATTACTGATCTATTATAGGAGTGAGCAGGTGAGGATACGTAGCCTGCAATATTCAGGAGTCAGATTACCTTATGGCCCCTTATGGCTTTAAGGTCTAGGAGTCCCAGTCTAAAAAAATTCCTTTTATTCTTCAGTGATCTCTCGTTATTTGTGAACTCTTGCTGGCATGGTTGACTCAGCCACACTTTCCACTTTTACAATGGATTCTTTAATTTGTCTCATCCCTCATGATAGTTGTTGCTGTATTTAAGGGTTCCTTTTAGTCTGTGTTTAGACTGGAAACTATTGTTTATCCCTTAGGCCAGAGCGTCAAAAGATTTTAAGGATTGTTTCTGCCAGGGAGAGAAAGCAAAGATGGGGTTAAATATGTTTGGGGTACAATCTTACAAATAAGTTTCCCCAAAACAGTAGGACTCAAACATTAAGTCACAGTTTCTTTGCTTACAACTCCAAGTCTCTTTTCAGGTAGCACTCTACCTCAAAGGTCTCTTCAGATTGCAATGCAAATGTCCATTTCTCAGGCTTCCTTGGTGCCTTCTGTCTGTTTCTCGGACTTTCCTCGACATACAGCTGTAACCAGATTATTCCTCCCCCTCTCCCACCCCACATCTGTCATCCTGGGACATCTCAGACTGTAAGACTCACTATTTTTTGCATGCCACTTAATCAGTGGGTGATCATTTTCTATAGTTTTCATACATAACTATTACATGTTCCTTTGTCTAGTAAAGTATTAACCTCAGTTAAGTATTAACGAGTCATGTCTGCATTGACCTGACATGTTAAAATGTTGGTGGGACATCCAAACTAACAATTTTCTATGTGTCCATTTATGCTCAATGTCAAACAAAATTTTAGGTTAATGAAGACAACCTAGAGAGTCATGTTTTGGTCAATGCATTTTTCCTGACAGTCTCAGAAACTCCACATCTGTGGTACTCTAACCCAACCTAAATCCATATTGGATCTCTAGTAGAAGCTTTCCTGATACTCAACAAGCTCATGGGTCATTTTTAGGTACCTTCCTACTATGTGTAGGTGAGCATAAAGAATGGCCATACTGGGTCAGGTCCATCTTGCCCAGTATCCTGTCTTAAGACAGTGGTCAATGCCAGGTACCCTAGAGAGAATGAACTGAACAGGTAATCAAGTGATCCATTTCCTGTCCTCCAGTCACAGCTTCTAGAAGAGCCTGGGGACATCATTCCTGCCCATCCTGGCTAATAGCTATTGATGGACATATCCTCCATGAATGTATCTAGCTCTTTAAAAAAAAAAAAAAAAAAAAAACCTGTTATAGTTTTGGTATTCACAACATCCTTTGACAAAAGGAGTTCCACAGGTTGAACGTGCATTGTATGAAGCAGTACTTCCTTTTGTTTGCTTTAAACCTGCATCCTACTGATTTCCAGTTGGTGACCTTCCCTCAGTTCTTGTGCCTAGAGAATGAGTAAATTTTTCCTTATTTACTGTCTCTCTACAAATCATGACCTTATAGGTTGACCTTATTTGAAATTTTTAAGAGTCCTAATATACTTTTTGAGATTGAGCAACCACATCTGCTTTCAATATTCAAGATTCCTACATACCATGGATTTATAAAGATGCAATACAATATTTTCTGACTTACTGATTTCTTAACTATTCCCAATATTATTCCATGGCATTCAGAGTGAACACTGAGTTGGTGATTTCAGAGATCTTTCTTGAGTGGTAACAGCTAATTTAGACCCTATTATTTTATATGTATAGTTGGGATTATGTTTTCCAAGCTACATTACTTTGCATTTATCAACATTCCTTTTCATCTACCATTTTGTTGCCCAGTCACCTAACAGAGATCATTTTGAAGCTTTTGCAGTCTGCTGTGGTGTTAATTATCTTGAGTAGTTTAGTCTTGTCTGCAAATTGTCACCTCACTGTTTACCCATTTCCAGATCATTTATGAATGTTGAATAGGATTGGTCCCAGAACAGACCCCTGACGGGCAGCACTATTTACTTCTTTATTCTGAGAGCCAACTATTTATTCCTACCCTTTGTTTCCCCATCTTCTAACCAGTTATCAATCCTTGAGAGGACCTTCCATTTTACCCCATAGCAGCTGAGTTTGTTTAAAAGAGTCTTGATGAGAAACCTTCTGGAAAAAAAAAATCTAAGGCCACTAGGCCCACTGGCTCCTTGTTCCCATGCTTGTTGGAAATTCTTGCTCCCACTTTTGAACTCAGATTTCTTGCCTTTATTTTTGCATGGTGTAACTGAAAACCTGGAGGAATGTCCTATTCCTCTGGTTAATAGTTTAACATAGCTGACAAATGTTTTAGGTCCTGCAGGTTTAGGATGTCAATGAGGATGCAGTCTTTGAGTGATGTACCTGTTTTCATTGGTTTCACAGCTTTTTACGTTATTTAAAGCACCTATCTATAGAATCCAGGCATTTCTAAAACACCTGCCTCTGTAATATAGGACCCTTTCAATATAGGACCCCTCCCCCAAATAAAACCTACTTTATGCACCCTGAATAGTTATGAGTAGTTGCGTATACTCTACACTGAACAGTAAACAACTGAAAGCACAGTAAGACAGGGCTGGTACCATCAAAAGCAACAATTGTGTCAGACAGGTTAGCAGAGGCAGCAGGGAAGCTGCACCCAAGCAGATAGCATTAAAGTAGGGGTCAGCAACCTATAGCTCGAACTATATATGGCTCTTCTGTTATTCACAAAATACATGCAACTTTTTACATTAAAATGAAAAATTCATTCAAAGTTTTAAAACCTATAATTACTTATGTCAAAATGGTCTTTTTTTGGTAGATTGTACCTTTAACCAGAGGTGTAAGTAAGGCAGCGCACCCTGGTAAGAACCAGCAGCTCTGTGGCTAGAGCTGGCTGGAGCACTGCTTGTTTAATGGGCACGCTGGAGGGGATGCAGGCACCCCCAGCTAGGATAGAGAGAGGGGCTGGCAGCAGCAGATGCCTCCATATGGCCATGGCAGCCCAGCTCCAGTCCCCATTTACCTGGCAGAGTCAGTCTCCTGCCACTGTGCTCCTAGGGCAGACCCCATGGCTCAGCTGCAGTAGCCCCACAACTGTTGCAACAGCCCAGCTTCAGTGGCCTGGCTTGGGCTCCAGCCATTTGGTCAACAAGGCCCCAAACAGGGCCCAGCCCCCATTTGGCCACAGAGTCCTGACTTTGACCCATTTGGCCACAGAGTCCTGACTTTGACCCAAATCCTGGGACAGGCCCTGCAGTCTGGCCCCCCATCTGGCTGCAGGAAGGGCTGGCAGTGTTCCCTTTCCTTCTGTGACATGGGTAGGAGGGGAGGCCACAATCTGGGTGCAGCAGCCCAGTCCTGGCCAGGAAAAGTCATCTGGTCCCACGGCCCTCCCCACCCCATACTTTACTTTGCACCTCTAGTGCCCTGCCCAGACTCCTGCACCTCCCACATACCCCAACCCCCTCGTGTACCTCAACCCTGACTCCTGCACCCCCATCTCCACAAACTACACCCCCAGCAGCAGCAGAAGTCCCATTAAATACAGTTAGGAGTATGTTTCATTTATGCTGTTATTATTCATGTCAACCATCATATTAAGTTGTATACTTTGTCATGCAAGCAGGCATTCTTATACGTCTTTGTTGACCACTCATTCTAAATTTTGATGTAGTTTGGCTCTGACTTGAAAAGGTTGCCAAGCCCTGCATTAAAGTGAATTTTCCATTTTAAAAAGTTAGCATAAAATCCAAAATATTAAAAAAAAATGCAAAAGAGGCAGAGGGGAATAAGAAAAATAGGAGTGAAGGAACCACATGGCTAAGGGAGACCACCACAGAGCCCATGTTATTCCGAAAGTTCCCTCCTCCACAAGTGACAAGAGCACTACTGCTGGTGCCAGGGCAGTCAGCATGCCCCCAAGCCTCCTGTGTACAGTATATTGGAGTTACACCTACGTTTGAATGTTGTGCACTAAGGAGGAGAAATACTCTACACCTTCCCGATTTTCTAGTCACATAGGAATGAGGAGATTCTCCTTCCTCTTCCCCCTCCCCATCCTTCTCCCCCCCCCCCCCAAAAAAAGTGGGATTTTAAGTGTTTATTCCCCAGCAAGGTTTGGGAAGGAATCTTTAAAGATAAAACAGCATCTATACAGGGTGCAATAGACCTCCTCAAACCAAGAGATGGAATACAAATTTGCCCACTAAAGGATGGTTATAATTTGAAGGGAGCTCAAGATATAGGCAGCTCATCATGGCCTGACATCCTACCCTGCCTAGAGTAGCCACAGTCTTAAGATGGTTTAATAATTCAACCTTTGCCACATTCTGGATCTTCTACTAGAGTAGCAATGAAGCTGGAGAAAGTCTGCTCCTACCCAGCTAATGCTCCGATGGATCCCAGCCTAACTTTTCCAAATCTGCATATCCCAGATTACTTGGTGCTTCTGGAGAGACCTCTGCCATCAAAGGCAATTCTTGTCTCCAGTGCTGTATCGATGCTGTGGAACCAGAAGGCTTGCTAACTATAGAACCAAATTCATCCATGCATGTTTTAGGAGTGTCACTTGATTTCAATTTGATAAAACCTACAAGCAATTCAGCTGCCTCGTTAGTGTATGTACATTTATTCTAGGGCTCAATTTAATCATTATGCTCATCTGGGATGTTCTCAAATGTTTGTAATTGACTACTTGGTGATAGAACTTCCACCCATCCCCTAACACTATGTTGCGCTATGGACAGGATAACAAAGGCTGTTCTGGGCTGCTCAGTAGAGCAAGGACAATAAACTGTTTTCTCTGCCCTCATATTTCTCACCTACTGTGTGGGAAACTTTCAAAGTTGCCCTCAGTTAAAAAAAACCCTCGTTTAGCAGCAGTACAGAGAAACTGAAACAGTAATGAAACAAAGCTATGTAGTGTTCCTGTGCCATGCTATAATTTTTTAAAAACCTGTAGATTCAAATATATGGACACTCTATTCAGCCCACATCTCATCTCCCCTTCCATAGTTAGAACTCACTACTGTAATGATCTTGCACATGTGGCCAGTCTTTCTTTGTGTTGCTCTGAAAGCATGCAATCTAGTCTTCCCATCATTTACAGACCCCAGGAAAATTGCTTCCTCATAACTCTATGCCCTCTAGCTCTAGGGAAAAAAAAGTCTCAGCATAGTGGGCTCTCAGCAGCTCCACAGATGGCAGGAGCAACCAGCTCAGAAAACGTCACAATACATCAAGTGAGCTACAGACTAAGGAAGGGAAGACACACGATCAGGCAGTTTCCAGACCCAGTTTATTTTGCGACCCCTAATGAGAGGGATTGAAGTTAGGCCAGTCTTCAGCCACATTCTAAACCGTGATATACCTCTATTTTAGGGCTATTACCAAAGCCCTTAAGCCCTATGCCAAACTCATGGTTTGGAAGGCAAGAAGTGGTACCAGAGAACCTAGTCCGGGTTTTACACTGTGCAAAGAGGATGCTAGCCGAGAAATTTGTGACGTTAGTCACTGACGTTTGACTGCTCACACAGCATAAATTGAAAGGCAGGTTTCTGAAAAATTGTGTCCCCTCCCAGTGAGGCTTAAGCACTTAGGTACGAAGTCTTCATTGAAAATGGGATTTTTGCTCCTATGTCACTTTATTTGCATCTTCAAGAGTGCTAAAGTTTACAGCTATGTAGTTCACTGACGGAATTCTTTTAATGAAGGAGACCTAAGTAAACAGGGACGTAGCAACTGCATCCTCTCAGACTGCTAGAAATTGATGAAAATAATGAACTTGAACTGAGTTTCATTAACTATTGAAACCTGCATGTTAAGACAATGCATTACGAATCCTTGAACTCTCACTTCAACTTTTCCACTAATAGATTCCCGTATGCTACATTTACATTACACAGTCTTCTATAATTTGCAGACTGAGAAAGCAAGTCCAGTAGTACCTGCATAATCTAGCCTGACCTAATGTTACCTGGAAATGTGAAGCCTTACCTAATCTAGCCTGACTTGGAAATGTGAAAGGGACTCATACCAGTAATTTCTCTAACATGAAAGCTGAAGACAAAAAGGAGCTTCATTTGAAATCACTGCATTAATCCTACTTGAAATTGTCTTTGCTAATACTAACACACATTTGCCATGGGAAAGGTGCATTTCTATTTTTAAAGAGTGGTTAAACTTTGACAGTACTATATATGCAAGATTCAAATGCTGTATAAAGAGCAGTTACTGCAAAATTGAATATTTTGATTCAAAATGATTAATGTAATATCTAAATTTGAGTTACATTTTTACTCTTTTGCGTTAATTTTTTACTGCTGATGGCACTATCTAGAGCCAGAAATATTGAGGACACATGTGCAAGCATCATGATGCAGCTGTGCCACTATCCACCTCAGCCAGCTTGTGGTATCCTTGCTAACCTAATCCTACCTTGGTCATAACAGAAGCCACCAGTTTGTACTGGATTCTGTACTGGTTCTCAGAGATAGAGATCTCTGCAATGCAAGATGAAAGACCACCAGATTCAGTTAACACCTGCAATATCAAGTTTGACCAAGTCCTCCAGAAGCAAAAGAGGAGCACATCAAACTGTGCCAGCTCTCCTCATATTACAACATTAGTCACTTTCATTATTCAGTCAAAATATGCTATATTGAAACAAATTAGATTCTTAGCACATATTTCATACAGTGGATCAGGTCTTGCAAGGCTTTTCTTTTATTATTTATAAGATCATGTACTGTCTTCCTGCTGAAAATGAGATGGTCTGCATGAGGAAAAAAGGTACAAAAAATGCAGAGAAATGAAAATCAGATATTCCCTAATGATATTTAAAAATAGAAATTTTGCTGCTGTTATATACAGCATGTTCCATCTTTTGAGATTTAATGGCTCTCTTGTGGCTTAATGGAGAATTACTTTCAGTAATTGATTATTAAAATTTAAAATTGCTAACCATCTTCATTATTAGATGAGTGAACATGTTATCCTTGTAATTAAAAAAAGCTAGAGATTCACTTTCATCCTGTTGACAGAATGGGTAGACAGGCTCAGCATTCCAGCTTGATGGTTTCAGGCTTCTGTTTTGACAAAAAATAGCCAGCAAGTTATTTGATGATGAAAATACAAAACATCCACAGAGACAGAGCAGAAAATAATGAACAAAGATAAAATAAGATAGCTCTACAAACTAATTAAAATTGAGACTCAACTGTATGCAGCATGTATTGGCTATTTCAATGATCTTCATGCATGTTAAAACCCACAAATGTGTTCCAAAATAGACCCCAAGTAGCATCCAAAAAACTGTCTCCACTGGATGCAGAATCACATTTGCCCTTTGGAACTCAAAAAAGCTATAAAAATGCAGCAGCAAAGTATAGGGGCTAGGAAGGATCAGATGATAATATTTCTTTCTTAAAGCAAGTGTATTGTTGGTGTTAAAGGATCAGATTGACAGATCTGGTGGCCTCTAGTCATTCCCTCAATGGTACAAAATGTGGAAAGACGGTGAAGATTTCCCTGACAATACAACTCTCAGGTGTGATCTCCGCAAGTAGTGTGAAGTGTAGGTTGCAAACCCCACATTTGTCAAACGGCAAGTGGTAAATTCAGTTAATTTTCACTGAGATACTTAGAGGTGATAATAGCTTACTTTGTATGCCCAGAAGCCTTTGTATACCCACAAGATCTAAATATCTGACAGCCAAATGGAACACAAACTAAAACCATGGGTCAGCTTACAAAGTCAACCTGACTAAGATGATGAGCAGGCTAATTTCTTGCAAGTATAAAAATATAATAGGACTCTGAAAAGCCATATTTTGTGGAGCCAGTTCATTACTTCCATGCACAATTATTCAAGATTGTATTTAAAAAGGAACAAAGTTTTACTAATGTTTTATATTTCCCCAGCTCAGTTTATTAGTACATCCATAAATAAATTGGAGAGGAAGTCAGTCAGGAAGCTTCCCCTTTAAGTAACCTGGGTCTTGACAGCAAATAAAGTCATATGTTCCTTCTTCTAAAACTAATAGAACACCAAAGTCTGCTTTTGTAACTTGGGCTAAAGTGTCTTGATTTCAACATGAGTAGACTCTGAATGTAGTCCAATGTTTTGAGTCCATGTATTTAGGAGTTGCTGAGATGTGTTCTTCAGAGACCGTCCAGTTCCTGTTAGCACTTTTTATCCCGTGTAAGAAACTGGTTTCCTTGTGTGACTGGAAGCTTGGACAGATGGCACTCAGTTATTAAGTATGCACTTTAGATATTTGGGACATTAACAAGTTTACCAAGAAGAACACATACTGCAACTTCCATTCAGTGAGGTGGCTGATTGCCTAATATATCACCAACTGTGATGGCACCACATCAATTTCCAAAATAGGTAGCTATGTGAGCAGTAGCTATGCTGACTAACAGCTTAACACAGTGCAGTAGGTCTGTTAGTGTCAAGTTAAAAAAATATTTACCCACAATATTTGAAAATATCTGCATTAGTACATTAAATAAAAGGGGAGTTAAAAGAATCAAGTCAAAGTTTTATTCCACACCCCCACACACACGACTAGCAGCTTTATCCTTCATTTTTTGCTCAGTTTCTCAGAACTTATCAAAATGATACTCT
The DNA here is from genome assembly GCF_049634645.1 of Pelodiscus sinensis. Taxonomy (NCBI): domain Eukaryota; kingdom Metazoa; phylum Chordata; order Testudines; family Trionychidae; genus Pelodiscus; species Pelodiscus sinensis. The sequence continues at coordinate 36,275,435 of NC_134717.1, forward strand.
TAATGTTGCAAAAGTATGGTTGCAAATACTGAAGAAAACTTGCATTGATGTTTTGTAAGTCTGCTTTTCTTCAGTTTTAAGCAGACCAAAATGTGAAATGTTATTGACTGACTATTTTAAATGCAAGTCATTTTTAAATATTGGATTGTTCAGAACTATGATTAGTGTGGGATTGTTAGAATAAATGTTCTACCATTCAAGAATAGCGATGAGTCATCATCAGCACACTAACCAGTTAGAAAATGCTTATCCTGCCATCAGTGTTTTGTCTTATTTTGCAGAAGACAGGTGCAATCACTGAACTCACACAGAACTGTTATCTACCAGTCAAGATAACAGATTGAAAGGATAATTTTGGAGAATTGGTGCAACAAAATTCTAAGATTGGTGAACTATTTGTCTTTGGTACAGGAACTTCCAGTTTACCAAACAGATTACCACCACCATTATTTCAAATTCTTCTGGAAGCCCATGTTCTCCAGGTTCTTAGTTACAACATGCAAGAGCACCACCTACGGTGCTCACCATTCAAACTCCAGAATTTAACTATATTTGCAACACCTTCTAGGTAAAAGGAATGACTGGGCAGCGTCTTGAAGTAAGTGCTGATATTTTATGTGAACCACAGTTCCTTATGTGGCTATGAACCCACTTCTCTCCACTCCTCCTCCCTAGAATAAGCTGTGCATTCTCCAACACTTAGCAAAGCGTACTTATAGCCCATTCTTGCCAGTTTGTAACCTCTGTTTTTCTTCTAGCACAAGAGGATTCTTTTCACCTTCCTCTACAGTCTGGCAGTGCTGTTTACAGTGTTGTATGTGACAGCATGGACACAAGCCATCTCAGTGCGATGGAAATGGCAGATTGTGAATAATCAACAGCAGGCATCAAGGCACTGACATGTCATTCACTGGTAACACCATGGGATGGAGTGCCAATAATACTTTTTAAATACGTCGTTGAGGGAATTCCCAGATCTTTAACAGAGAGTGTGCTTTAATACATTATGTATAAGGCAGCAACCAGTTTCTCCAGATAAATAGTGCTAAAAAGCAAAAGGTGATGGGGGGGAAGGGGGAGAAACAGTATTAATGTTAAAATATGTAGCTCAGTTTTCAGTCTCCACTATTAAAAATACATGTGGTTTTTATTACTGTAAAGAGTCTATATAGATGTGATACCTTAAAATAAAAAAAAATCCTACCACTGAACTTTGTGGTTTCATAATGCCAAACTTAGACTGAAGTTACTTTAACATTAGTAGGATATTACAAATCAAGGTCACAATTCTGCAATGACACACACATGGCTCCATGCATGTGTCCAGTGTCTCCAGTAACTTCAGTAGATGCCTTTTTATACATTGCAAGGTAGTGCAGAATGTTCTATGCATATCTAATGCACTGTGGTAGTCAAATTTGCCAGGAACTGCTGACAAAAAGAAACAGTGGGGGTATTTTTTAAATACTAATAATTTTAGAATCCCAGGTACAGCGAGTCTTCTCTTATCATGAATGGGGGCAGTGACAAAAGAGTCGCTATATTCTATACTTCCACAAATAGACCTATAGGAGCCAAATAAGCTTTTCACCTTAAAAACTATTTGGCCCTTTCTAGGGGGTCTGCAAAACATGGTATGCCTAACAGTTTAATAACTAACCCATCAGAACAAGTTTAACTTAATCTGGTGTGCGCGCACAGCAGGATATAGGACATTTTATAAAAAACTAGGAGGTATTTTAAACCTAGTTCTCTTTACACCTATGCCTCAAATGTTTTCCATTTTCAAGATTTCTTATACTTCACACATGGCCTTATATTTGTAGAAAGTTATTTCCATCAGGAGTACAGATTCATGAAAATAAGGTTACAGAAGGAGCTATTTATGCTAAAGGAAGAAATACCACGGTGTATTATTTTAGGTTTGTGTCACACATTGGACATGCATACCGCACTTCATCCCATCATGGCCTTGATAGGTCAAGAGGTATGCTTATACCTGTGCATCCTGAAATATGACAGTTTTGATGTGATTAGATTATCCATATAAGTGTGAACCACCGTATTGGACCCTTCCTTCTATTTCCTGGCTATACAAGTTGTGGTATAAATCTGGCTAATTGAGTAAATATAGGATCAGTAGATCCTCATTACTACTTTTAAAGCTTGATGACATCTTATTGTGAAGCCATGTAAAAGTCATCTGCACCCTACATAAAGGGAGTATATTTTCAGCACATTTTTTCTAATGGATTCACCAAGCTCTCCTATATAAGAACTACAAGTCTCATGAATTCAGCAGCATAGTTTGTTATTTAAAAAAACCCTTGATTATTGTATTGACTACATTGAGGTTTTGGCTGATTCAAACTTACTCACCTCTTCAGCTGATGCACTGTGTAATCAGTTGGATGTTAACTCTGTACCTGGTTGCAGTGTGGGTGAGTCTATGGTGCAAGGTAGAGGAGAATCAGACCCACAGTTTCCACTTGATCAAAAGTATGCTGAATTCAGCAGTAGATGCTTAGCAGAAGAGGTACAGATCCTTAAACACACTGGGTAGCATGAAGGACTTCATATTACTTAGATTTAGGTATCTTATCAGAACAGCATTTACTATAGAATAGCTACATTTAAAATTTAGCCTATGACAAGCAACATCCCAAAATAAGGCAAAAAGCAGTCCAATGAGAAAGCTCTCCATAGTTCCCAGAAATTGGAGAGTCTCATTTCCCTCTTACAGTGCATCCTCAACAAATCATCCTTTTCATGGCTATTGTTTCTGGTTGAGCCAATGAGTCTAATAATATTTAGACTATATCAACATGGCAATGTTGAATAATTAATTTCTTACACAGTTTTCACATTTACCTGAATTATTTGCAATAACTGCAAATCCAGTACATCATTTTGCAAGCATTAACACTCATTAATGCCTGGGTGGCTCAGAATGGCTGAAGTAATGAAGTGGAGTGATTGTGTTAAGATTCCGTATCAACAGCAATAGTTTTGATTCCCCAAAAGAAAAATAGCCTCACACTTCTCTTCCAAGTTCTTTCTTCTTTCTGATGGTAACAGGGCGCCTATGAGCATAATACAGCTTTCTGCAGTCCTCCCTTGAAGTTTTGCTCCAAATAAGTCAGAACTATTCTTCTTCCAAAACAGAGTCCCTGGTTTTAAGATCACTGCAACTGGCTAATAGTTAATGTCAAAACTATATAGTGTGAATGTTTTACAAGCTACAATCTATATTATATAGGATTTAGACTCTTAAGGAGAGTACTGAGCAAGTAAAATTGAATGTTGATGCCTACAGGTATAACATAGTTCATTAAATACTTTCCCAAAAAGGTCTGATTTGTTCTAAATAAAATATTAAGTGGTTTGAAATCTGTGTTTTCATCTTTACCTAGAAAGTTTACTGCTAGGCTTTCTTTCTGTTCTTGTAACCATGACAATGGTTGATTTCTAATTTAGCTATTAGTTTTAAAATATCTTCATTAGCATAAGATATCACCCATTCAGTTTTTTTGTTAAAAGGGCTAACACACCTTGACTTAATCTCAACTAGTTCATTTCCATTCTATGGTAAACTGAATCTACAAATGAATAGTAGCTAGTGTGAAATGTATAGTAGTTAGTGTGTTTAGTATGTATACAGGACTTGCTCAGTTTCTCTAAGCAGTTTCCCCTTGGTTTTAAATCCATACCCACAAGGCTTACCTGAGGAAATTGATTCCACAGCTCTTTCCGAGCTAGAGTCTTACACCTTTCAGTGGAGCAGGATTCATATGGTTTTGCTTTTCTGAAGCATGACTTAAGTACAGATGCTAGGTGGCATTTGATGTGTATGGGGAAGTGGGGTGGGTGGGTGTGTGTGAGAGAGAGAGAAAATGAACTAGTGTAGCCCACCAACTGCTGTGAAGCAGATGTGGGAAGATTTACTGGCAGGAATCCAATATAGACATGGGAAACCCCCGGTATTTGCTCAGTGAGTTCCAAATCCTCTTGGAGAAACCTAGACATAAAATTCTGCTGCCAAAATGGTGAGCACCTAAAGCTGCCTACTCCCTTTGTGGGCAGGATTTACAGCAGGCCCCACAGGCTTCTCCACATGGTGCCACACCTGCCTCTGCAATATAGTCTTCCCTACTGCCAGCAAGGTTATGTTCTGCTCCCTCAAGCTCTTATCCAGCCTCCACCTACCGTATCTGTACAAAGAACTCTACTTTGACAGGAGAAAGACTCAGAGCATTGTTTATCCCAAGCAAAGATCTCTTCAAGGCAAGAGCCACATGTCCCTCTCCAGATGCCTGGGTGAGCACATTCTCCTGTTTTTTTTTTTTCTCCCCACACACACACACACAGCTGTTCCCTGCTACACTCCTCCAGAGTAGCTGGGCTGCCTCCAGCAGCTTCATGAAAGGGCTGAGGAACAGCATTACAGGGTGAGGTACTGAAAAGGAGCAGAACATGGAGCCACCTTGTTATTCACCACTGTAGTTCCTAAATAAACCTTGAACCACAGGGCTCTTCTGGGAACTATGGCAGGAAAAGGAGCTGTCCCCCATAAGTCTCCAGCTGTGCAGAGTAGCCATGGAAAGGCTGCTTTACACTTTGTATGAGGATAGCATACTATAGTCATTGATATGCCCACTTCCATTTTATGCCCGTTTCTGCTTTCCTCTGAGCAAAGCTGGAAGGGGAGCAATGGGCCCTTAGTAATCACAAATCAATTGACATTCATCACGGTTTAGGAATAGGGAACAGAAGCCATTCGTGCCATTTTGATTTTGCAAAGGCATCAAAAATAGTACAGAAGCAAAGCACAACCTGGCAATTTCAGGAAAAGTTTTACAAAACCTATTTTTCTTATCTCCCTTTTGTTATGTAGGCCCAGAGAGAAGGGTCTAGGAATAGAGCACCAAGTGATGATCTTAGTGACATGTAAATCTGGAATAATGCCATTGAGTCAAGTGAAAGTAAGAGCAGAGTTTTGTCTGAAAGTATATTTAAATAAGTCTCCCTCCTCCCCCTTCTCAATTGTTTTAGGGCTCTGAAGGGTCATACTACTTGAAAGTAAGGACATACTATGGGAAGATGGCCCTTTTGTCTGTATCAGCTGGGCATGTCAAGTCCCACACTTAGAACAGTGGGGTTGAAAAAAGTGGAAAGCCATGCCAAATCTGACTCATGGAGTTTAAGTATCTGAGGTCAGCCATAAGGCAAGCCTACCAAAGCAACAGATTTTCTACACTGCCTCTTCTAGCAACAGTCTCACTTTTGTTGTATTAACCTTGTCACTGTCAGGTGTCCTTCATTGTTCATAGGATCAAGAAACATTTTTAGATTTGCAAAAGGAATTGTATGTTAACTGATTCATCAGCCTTAAAGCTATGCACTTGTCAGTACACACCACTTCCACCCTAACAAACAGGAGGTCACATGACAAGCCTCAGCATAGAACCAGAGAGAAAACTTCACACAAATCATGTTCATGGAAATAAAGTGTCAAGAGCTGGTTAGATTGCTGTGCTTTTTGGAGTTTCTTCTGCAGGATTTTAAAGCTTTATGCATTTCCGTAGTAGGCACAGATACAATTCTGTGCTCAGATTCCCTGCCCAATCTGGATTTTATCAAAGCCCTACAGAAAGAGGTGAACTATTTTCCTCCTAAATCCCAGAGAATGGCAAGCTCAGTGGAGTGAAGACAGCAATTTCTTGCTAGAAGGTTAGTACCTAGATAATTCTACAATTAGCATAAAATTGCTCATAAAACACTCAACCCAAGTCCTCAGTTTCCCATACAATTAGACAGTAGCTAGTTATGTCAGTCTTCAGAAAACTGCTCTCCTGAGCATGAGGTCATTACTTCTAGAATTCACAGGCAGATGGGGTGTAGCAAAAATAAAACCTTTCTACTCTTCACTGTATTAACAATGTAACAGCCAGAGTGAATCAGACCAATAGCCCAACTATCCTAGTGTCCGGTCTTCTGACTATGGCCGGTGCCAGGTGCTTCAGAAGGAATGAACAGAACAGGGCAACTGAGTGATCCCACCCCTATAATTCAGCTTCTGCTAGCTGGTGGTTCAGGACACCCATAATATGGGATTGCATCCTTGGCCAATAACCATTGATGGTCCTATCCTCAATTAACTTTAATGCTGTTTGACTTTGCAACATTCCCTGACAGCGAGTTAACAGACTATGCATTGGGTAAAGTAGTATTTCCTTATGTTTGTTTTAAACTTGCTGTCCATTAAAATTTCCTTGGGTGATCCATTACTCCTGTGTTTCATGAAAGGGTAAATGACACCACTATCTTCTTATGTAATATAGATCTCTACCACATTCCCTTTTCTAACCTAAGGAATCCTGGTCTTCTCAATCTCTTCTCATAAAGAGACTGTTCCGGGCACCTAATCATTTGTTGCCATCTCTGTAGTTCCTCCAATTTCAACATAGCTCTTCTGGCAGTGACAAGACATCATAAATCCATGGGATGCCTACACCTTGAATACTGCATGAAGTGGTATCATATTGTCCTGTTATCTGTTTCTTTCCTAATGGTTTCTAACTTCTGTAAGCTTTTTTGACTGCTGCTTTACAACAAGCAAATATTTTCAGAAAACTATTTATGATGTCAAGATATTTGAGTGGTAACAGTTAATTTTAGACCCATTTGGAATGGATGTTCTCCAATGTGCCATGTGTAATGCATTTTCTCCAATGTGCATTTATCAATATTTTAAGTGCAGAGAATCATTGCTTTATTATGCAAGCTATCTGTAAAATAAGTATCCCTTGTAATTAGCACATCACTTCTACAACCAGATTTTCCACTTACTCACATAATGCAGACCTATGATCTCCTCCTGCTCTGTTCCAGGAATTCCAAAATCATAAATGTCTTTGTTTCGTTTCAACACAATTTGCTGCTATTAGATTTAAACAAGGATCTTCTCTGCCTGACCCATCAGTTGCAAATAACTTGTAGTACAAGGCAGACGCACCTTAATGTACTAAGCCTTTCATTAGATTCCTAGTCTGACTTCCTGCTAGCCATCATGAGACCTTAAATTGATGGATGGTCACAGCAGCCAGGGAAGGAAAATAAAGCTTCAGGCACCAGTCTTTTAAGACCTAGTACACAACACAAGTACATGGTTTTTTGTTTGTTTCTTAATAAAAAGCAACCAAATAAATTGAAACACATGGGGCAATAATTCCCACAGGCTCTCTAGTCTAACCAGTCATGCTTCCTAGTTTTGACCCATTTTCCCCTTTCTTCTAAAGTCTGCCCAAGTTGCCTCATGACATGTGAGGACCTATATTTCCTTCATAGACTTCAGTCTGCTTACCTTCAGGCCAGCACTGGAAATATTACATGTGTATAGCCAAAGTGGCAGAGTGCTTTGAGATGCTCAGATCATCATGAATGCTAGTGATCCCTCCCTGTCAAGAGGCCAGCTGTCTTCTTCCAAGCAGCAGGAAGAAAGCACATACTATGTCTACTCCTAAGTATATACCTACTAATAATTGGTTATGCCTATCTGTGGCAATATCCATATTCCATTTACTGTAAATGCCATCTCTAATGGGTGCACATGTACAGCACTTAAAAGGTCTGAAAGCTTGAGATGCTCTTGTTAAGTTCACTGCTTAGCATTTGGAAGCATTATAGGAAATGTTTCCTTCTCCCCTCTCTCAACCCTTTGCCAAAATTCTCAATGACAGATGGAAGTGCTTTCCCCTTCTGTTTGTGTTCCATCCCTAAATCTAATGACATTATTAACCTCTGTTTTCCAGCAACTAATAAAACTGTTTTGCTTGTGACATCTAAATGTAAATGCATCTAATATTATGTTTGGAGCTAAGGTATGTAAGAAGGAAAAATGATACAAATGATAAATTGAATAAAGATTTTAGGGAAATTTTATTGTATTTAATTAATCTACCATTTTTACTAAGTTGCTTTCAAGTGAAATGGCTTTTTACCAACTCCTTTTGAAAAGGTTAGAAGGGTATTCCCTGTGCGACAATCATTAGCATATAGATGTCTCTAAGTGTTAATTTCTGTTTTCACTGAATGAATGCAATTTAAAATGAGGCCCTTTCAAATCAGTTAACTTTGGCCGTTTGAGAAAGATAAGAAAAATGGACTGCAGCACGAACCACAGCAAAACCTGCTTCTTATGGATAAATGTGTAGCAATGAAGACGCTTAAGCAGCGACATATGAGATTTCAAAAATCTTACAGAGAGGGGTTGGTAGTAGGATTAGAGTCTATTGCTAGGTAATAGAATCCATTAATAGGGTTAACAGTAACAAAAGAGAGAGGTTATTTTCCAGTTCATTTTTTAAAAACACTGAGAGCCAGCCCAGAAATTAGGAGTAGCAGCAATTAATTTTATATCCACAGCAAGGGAAAAAAAATCATTTTTTTTTCCATTTTCATGTAATAAAGGGAGAATGTAGGTCTTGATTCAACTCCTAGTGAAACTAATGGTACAGGAACCACTGACTTCAGAGAGCAGGACAAGGTATATTTGTAAGCTTTAGTTTTAAAATACGTAGTACGAGTGCAGTACAAAATGCTATAAGCACTTTCAAAACACTTGTGCACCAAAGCATGAACCATGCCATTCTCTTTAATAGCAGAAAGATTCTATTCAGCCTATGAGTGAGGCACACATACCTCTATAAAGCATCTCAAATAGAAGCTATATTTGAGGCAGAACATACACCCTGTCTAAAATCACCATCACCTGACTAACTATTTTAAGCTGCTTAGATCTCTGCCAAATACCAAACATGGAAAGAATTGTTTGGAAAAATGGTTTGACTGTTAAGATTAGAGGGGAAAAAAGTTTTGGGGTTTTTTTTTTTGCACCCACAATAAAAATACTCACTACTGTTTTGAAATCTTGGCATCTGCATGCTTTGGAGTGGAAACCTGACATTTAGCAAATACCTGGCAACCCTAAGGGTGACCTATCTGATTTTGAACTGGGCAGTCCAGTATTTGAGCTCTCTGTTCTGGAAACAAATTGAGAAAATAGAAATGTCCAGTATTTTCTAAATAAGATGTAATGTAGATTGTGATGTAATATCAAGTGTGTCTGGTATGTTTGTTGAAACCATCTGGCAACCCTAGTCACCGTGGTGTCGGGGATGTGCCTTTTGAATCTGCAGGAAACTTCACCTGATTAAGTTCTAAGCTTTTAAAATGCTTTCAGTTCTCACATGCTCATTAGAGCTGGTTAGAGTTTGGCAATTTAAAAAAAAATCTCTGAAGATTGTCTGCAATGGGCACACTCAAGCCCAGGAAAGAGAAAACGTTTCCCGTAACATTTGCTGCTGGCAGCAGAAGGCAACTGAGGTACCAGATAATTCAATTCTTAAGGGAAACTCCCTTTTTCTCATGCTTTTTCTTATGGTGCCTAGAAGCATGAAGAAACAGGATGTAGTCCAACTTGAATTTGGGGAGAGAGAGAGAGGGGAATGATTCAGGAGCGAGAAGATTATAGGAGTTGACCAGGGCAGGGAAGCAGCAGCTGTGGACAAGCAGACATGCCAATAGTTAAGGAAAATGCAACCAGACAGAAGACAACCAGAGAGTAAAAGAAAAAAAAAATACTGAAATATACTCTTATCTGCCAGAGGATGTGGTGAAGGCTAGAACTTTAACTGAGTTCAAAAAAGAGCAAGATAGGTTCACAGGGTAGGAATGGCTATTAGCCAGGATGGGTAGGAATGGTGTCCCTAGCCTCTGTTTTCTGGAGGTGGGTAACAGGAGAGGGATCATGTGAGAATTACCTGTTGTGATCTCTCCCTCTGGGGCATCTGGTATTGGCCACTGTCAGCAGACAGGATACTGGGCTAAATGGACCTTTGGTCTGACTCAGTGTGGCCATTCTTATGTGGATCTTCACTCTGGACCCTGGAACTCTGAGTTTCTACATTCCTCTACTGTCAGCAAATGAAGCCAACTGGCACAGAATGTCTCATTCCTCTCTGTTGTCTAGTCCACACAGAAAACAGTCTACTACTGCTAATGGTTACTCTATTAGTTCTGTAGATACCCGAACAGTAGACCAAAAGGCCTGAAACTTGCTGATGACCTAAAGTCAGGGAGTCAACATCATTCCAAGTGATGTTAAAAAAATCTAGATACTTTAAAATTACGTAATTTGATCCAAAGAACATCAGATGAATATTAGTGCTGCTATGTTGGGCATTCAGAAATTAGAAAATGTCAGTATTAATATTAACAATTCAAGGCAAAGGCAAGCTCACAGAAAGAAGTCCTTCCAAGAAATATGGTACAAGGGCTAGCTCTAGAAGAGAGTGTGATAGGTTGAACAGGAACAGATTCAGGAGCCACTCGTTGGTACTTGATTTTATTGTGACATTTTTGCTTGTGAAATATGCCCCATAACTTCTCTCTAGGGCTATTTGTCTGTTTACCCTAAGACCAGGGCAGCACCAGTACAGAATTTCTCCAAGTTTTCAGGGGCACGTCTGAAATTCAGTGACAAGAGAAGAGAACATAGTATTCCCTGTAAGCCATGTGGTTTTGTGGCCACTCAGGAGAGATTCCAATGATGCTCAGCTCATTTTGTGCTTCTCCTGGTGACGCACATAAGATGTATTCTGCACACTGATGGAAAAAGATTAAACTTTGGTCAGTACTTCTGTCTAGACCTTTGCCCCTCTGCTCAGACTGCCCACATAAGTGGGTTGCGCCCACAAAAGCTCATACGACCTACATGTTTTGTTAGTCTCCAAGATGCTGGAAGACTATTTGTTGTTGAAGTTTTTCCAGTTACAGACTAACTCAGCTACCCCTCTGAAGCTTCTGACAATTGGTAGGTCAGCTGTGAGGGTGGTCTGTCACATGGAGATTTGTGGTCTATCCTCATTTCACATGAAAGGAGTTGAACATACACCTGATGACAGTAACTTTTGGTTATGACTCTGCTAATTACTTCTGGTCATATTTTCAGACCATTTACTTCACGTGTATTATTCTGAGACTTTGAAAACATGCACTTGAACCTGACACTATAGCAACTTATTCAAATCAGACTAGTCCAAAGATCTGGTGCTCCGAGTTGACCCTGCTATGCATAGTTTCTATTAACAGGCTGGATTTGATCCACCATTTAAAGATAAAATACAATATTATATGACAAGTGTCCAGAACCATCTAGACCCTGTGTTTGCTGAAGAAAGAGAGGTACATGAATTTCTGTCTCAGTGAGGACACACTTGTATTGTAGGCAAAAAATCTTACTTGCATGCCAATTTGCATTAATAGACTATTTGTAGGCATAAAAACTGGTTACTTCTGGAAAGGTGTAGGGATTAGCCCCTTTGGTACTTGGGTAGCAAGTTTATCCAGTTGCACGCTGATAGGAAGTATAGAAGTGTTACAGATTGAAGTGTCATGAAAGCTCACATGCAATGTCTGGGCATCTCATTCACATGGCCAACTTGAGAATACGTAAGGACATATTTTGTAGCCAGCTAAAGCCAATGGCCAGTGCAAACAAAGACATAGAAGTCAAATTCAAAAGCAGTTAGGTTGATCCCAGCAAATGAGAGAAAGCCCACAAACAGAGCAAGGTGGCAGCAGATTTGTCATGTTGCTGTTAACTACATTTAAGCAGGACACATTAATCTTTTATGCGATAAACAAGCCAGAGAGAGTAAGGATGCTACAGCCTGAAATGGCCATGGACAATCTCATCTATCCATACGTAATTGTGTTTGCGATTCGCTCATTGATCTGACCTTGCATATACATGTTCACCTATAATGTCCACTGAATTCTGGTACACTGACATCAGCTTCGGATTGCATCATGCAGTGCATTTTTTGTAGACTCACATCTGTGTGCGTGTGTGTCATTCCCCACCCCATCTGCCTTTTGTTTAAAATGATTAACTTTGAAGAAAGTTTATTCCATCTTCAAATCAATCTTCCCAATCGCAAAAAACAAACCTGCAAAAGCAGAAGGAAACTAAGTTTTGTGAACATTTGCATTTAAGTGTAAGATGAAATTTCTGCAATTTTCCCCTTCATCAACAAATATGTTGCAGAAAATACACCCTGGAAGTGTTTTCCCCAAGACTGTCTGCATATGCAGAATCCTTGTGCTATGTTCCCAATGTGTATTAAGTGTGCATATTGTTTAGAAATGCAGATAATCAAAAAAAAGAGCCACAAGGGACACAAAGTAATAACATTAACTAATGCCACACAGTAATGTTTATTTAACAAATCTGTGTCGCATGCCTGACATCTCCCCTGGTATCAATTTATTTTGTTTTGCTTCTTTCGTAGCAGCACAAATGCATTTAAAATGTAAAGTAATTTTTACACATGCCAAACTGTATACACAATAAAAACATATACATCTTTTTAATGTCTTGGGGAATACACACTAGAGATGTGCAGAAAGCCCAGTGGCCAAAGTAAACAATCTAGATTATGGAAAATATTCCTTTTTAGTTGTTCCAATAGCTACAGTAACTGCTGCTGTCATAGTACTTTATCACTGCACTTTGTTATATAGAAGTGCTGCAAAGTGATGAAGACAGAACTGTATATTAGAGTCCAGTCTGAAGTGAAGTTTGCAGAGGGAAGAGGAGGAGCGACATGTATCCAGTCCATTCAAACTAGCAGTTGGGAGAGTTTACACTTGGCAATTTTAAAAAGCTTAAAGTACCCAATTGATTCTCTGGCAGAAGTGTGTGGGGGGGCCCTGTTTCTGTTCAAACACCTTCCTGCATCATTCCTATTCCTGCAACTTCTATCACCATGAATACAGCCCTTAGCTTCCCCATCCCTCTCTCAATTTTTGAAATCAGTTTGGTTAATTTAGAAAGCCAGTCTAGCAAACTGGTCTCCATTCGAAACAAACACATTTTTCTTCCTCTTTCTGTCTTCTGGACCACAAGTTGAATATGAGTCAGCAGTGTGATGCTGTTGCAAAGAAAGCAAACATGATTCTGGGATGCATTAGGAGGTGTGTTGCGAGCAAGACAGGAGAAGTCATTATTCTGCTCTACTCTGCACTGGTTAGGCCTCAATTGGAGTATTGTGTTCAGTTCTGGGCACCGCATTTCAAGAAAGATGTGGAGAAATTGGAGAGGGTCCAGAGAAGAGCAACGAGAATGATTAAAGGTCTAGAGAACATGACCTGTGAGGGAAGGCTGAAGGAATTGGGTTTGTTTAGTTTAGAAAAGAGAAGATCGAGGGGGGACATGATAGCAGTTTTCAGATCTCTGAAAGGGTGTCATAAGGAGGAGGGAATCTCCATTTGTGGAGATATTTAAGAGTAGGCTAGATAAATGTCTATCAGGGATGGTCTAGACAGTATTTGGTCCTGTCATGAGGGCAGGGGACTGGACTCAACCTCTCGAGGTCCCTTCCAGTCTTAGTATTCTATGATTCTTTGTTGCCCACAGCCTGAAACATCCTTCTGTCTTTGCCTTCCCCTGCTCACTAAATTATAGATCCACACCAGATTTTTTAAAATTTTATTTTTTTAAATTATATTGTTTGGAGTAACTTATGGACAATGACCAGAGTAATCATCGCATAGCCTCTCTCATGCAGCTGCTAACTGCCCTAAGGTATCTCCCATGAGTCCAATGCTCACAGCTTGAAGGGGCACAGCCTCACCTCCAAACTAACAGTAAAGATTATCCCTTCCACAAAGCCATCCGTCTTCCCCTTTCTAGCACGGCAATCTCAGGTATAACTGGCCCAGCTCCAATTATTGCCACTAAACACTAGCTTTGCAGCAGCTAATAACCCCGACTATATTATCACAGGCTTCGGAGGGGTAGCTTCTGAAGTATCAGACATTTATCATGTAGATCTTCTGGCATATTTTGGTTTGGTTTGTGTTCCCCCCCCCCCTCCCCTTCCAGAGGGACAGTCAGCCTGCTTTTTCCACCTCTGACAGGTATTAGGATCCATCTGGGGTACAAAGTTCTGATCAGAGATTCTATAACAGCTAAAAGTGAACATTTACCATGACCTAGGTAGTTCACTTTGGTCTTTGGGCTTTCAGAATATTTCCACAAGATATTAATGTTTTCTAGATTTCTGTTACATTGTGAATACACCTTTGTGAATACACCTTGAAAGGCACAGGATACAAGAATTCTATCAAACTTATAGATTTGGGCTTTGAATCCAGTGAGGTCACTACCCTGATTCATTGCATGCAGGTCCATTTGGAGCCTGTGAGGCTGTGTAATTGAAGAAGACTATTTGCAGAATATTTGTCGTAGTTGTTATGGTTGCCAGATGGTTTCAACAAGAATACTGGACACACTTGACATTACATCACAATCTACATTACATCTTATTTAGAAGATACTGGACATTTATATTGTCTCAATTTGTTTCTCAAACAAAGCTCAAATACTGGACAGTCCAGTTTTGAACTGGACACCTGGCAACCCTAGCAATTGTACAACAGTGGTAGCAACAATCTTATGCAAAGTATATCATGTAAGGTCTCAAAGTATAGTTATCCTGTTAATAGGCTTGTATCTTTATATCTGATGTTTGATAGAAATACATAGCCAATATTCAAAACTACTGTTGTGAATCTTTTTAGGGTGTCACCTAAGAGCACATCAGGAATAGGCAGCAATGTGTTCACAGCCCATTAAGATTATTCATTCCCCCTAGTATGCTTTTGCTGAGGATGCCTCAGACAAGAGTGAATGGTCACTCCCATTAATCAGAAGCCTTCTCCTGTTGCTGCTAAAGAAGGATCCACAATAGAGTGTTGCCATGTGGCAAATGTTGTACTTTGTCGAGCTGTTCAGCTCTAACATGGAATAATGTTTGCTCCCTAAGCTAAAGAAGAGCTTCAGCTCTGACAGCTGCCTACTAATGAGGTGAAAACTATTCCCTCTATCATTTGTGTTCTTAAGAATAAAAATGTTGCCATATATAAAGGATCATTTCATTGACCCAAATTGAAATGGGATTTTGAAGTTTATTTTATCATCTGTTATGCATGTTTAGTACAAGATAGACATGTTGAAAATGTTATGCTTGTTAATTCCTTAACTTTGAAGTTTCAAGTTAACAAATCTTTACAGCAAGTACCGCACACACATTACCAGATAACCCTTGCATTATGAAACAAGGGTTCTGCTAGCATATGATCAACTGCCACAATCTCTGATTCTATTATGTACTATGTTCATTTTCTAGATCATTATTTTGACCTTACCAATTTAAGACAACACCTACTTGATCCGATTCCTTCACCCCAACCCTATGCCATTGCCTCAGTAAGATTTTCTTCCCTTCAGTAGGCTACTAAATACTGAAGACGGATCCATACATTGAAATGATGCTTCATCGTAGAAATGAAATACTTTAAGTCAATTACTACACCTCTCCATATACGAGGAATTGTGCTGTATACTTCATACTCTGCTCTTTTTGCTTCTCCTCCAACCGTCTGATGTAAAACTGCTGGAGTCACTGCTTTCATGAACAAAGTCTCCAGCCTTAGCCACACTTATTTCGATTGCCAACTATCTAGATGTTTAGTAATTAAAAGAGGAGATGCATGCATCATAGTACAGGTGTAGAGTAAAATCAGGTTAACTGAGCCAATTGTACAGGTTGAACCCTCTGCAGTCTGGGACATCTCTGGTCCAGAAGGACCACTGATTTTGCAGGACTAGAGCCCCAGCAGCTGAAGTTGCTGGTGGCTTGGAGTGGAGCTGCCCAGCAGGACAGTGAAGCCCAGAGGATGCCAGAGCCCACAGCCAGCAGGGCCACCACTGGGAGCTCAAATGGGGCTAGGAGCTCCAGCAAGACTGCGGCAGCTTATAGTGCCAGGAGGTTGGGAGAGGACTCTTGGTGGCTGGGGAGGAGAGTCCAGTGGGGAGGTCCAACCTGTACTACTACTTTCATTTTTACTCCAGTGCTAACACTGCTATGAAGAGGAAAAGAGTAAACATTTGTTAGCATCACTCCATTGCCCTCCCTGCTACAGACATATTATGGTCCAAAGATCATCAGCTCCCATTCCTAGGTCTACTGAGGTGGCAGCTTACTGCCAGAAAGGTCTTCTAAGAACTGAGAGTACTGATTCAACAGTACATTCAGCTGTTGCTGGACCAAGGAATCTGTAACAAATGTTATTAGCACATCCAGGAGAAGGCAGTTATGAACAGCCTGTCAGATAAGCTCAAATGTGTGATATCACTCTAAAGACCATACCAAGACCAGACTCCCCTCTCAAAGGACAAATGTTTCCTGGGTTTCTACCAGCCGTCCATGCTACATATGCATCTTTTGGCTTGGACACAAAACATGGTTCTGCTGCCTGCTACTTGTGCAATAAGGAGAACAGTTCAACATTAAAGGGAATGGTGAACTCAAAACCAACCAAAACTGTTTACTTTGGCAAAATGGGTCTGTCTGCTAATCACCTAGGCAAAGGAAGTTTGGCTACACCACTATGACCTGCTCCTGAAATCTTTTGCCCTAATGCATCATTAAATGTCAAGGAAGAGCTCATGCAGACCCCATGCAAGCCTAGATTTGCTCCAAGTGTGAACAGAAACAAACAGAAACAAACGAGAGTAAAAGCACAATAGGAGAGGTGAGTGCAAGAGGTGTGCAAGAGCAGCAGCCACTGGACAGAACAAAAGGTCAGAAGCTACCCTGTTATGATCAATGAGACCCTGCCCCCACCCCAATCCAACAGGAACAAAGCAGGGTCTAACCAGTGATAGTTCTTCTTGAAGAACCTAGCTGATGTGCTACAGTTGAACTTCAGAGCATCAGGGTAGCTCCAAACACATGGTTGTTAGCAATCCAAATCTACTGCTGAGGAATTCAAGGAAGAAGCCAATGCCATTTCTGCAGCTGACCCTGAAACCTCTCACCATCCCCCTCCCAGTTCTTTTACATCCATTGTTCAGATACCTCCAAAACCCAACTCTTAAATCCCAGATATAAGGCACACTCACCTTTAGAGCACTCTCTTTCACCTGCAGGCCATCTACTTCTTGATAAGTCTTCTGTGCCTCAGCCCTTTGCCTAAGGCATATAAAGATCAAACCCCTTCCCAGGTAACTGAGAAGCCAAAATGAAAATCCAAAATTTTCAGATTGTTTGGGCAGTCTCTGCTTGCACTTACAAAGCCTATCTCAGGGCTTGTCTCCCACAGTAACTTACTCCACACCCTGTAGGTTTCTCTCCACGTGAGAGTCCTGCCTCCTCTCCCTGTATCCTTTGCCCCCTTTTCACAGGACTCTACCCTTATGGTTTTTCCTCAAGCAGCCTTGACCTTGCCCCCACCTGCTACAGGCAAAGGACATTCATTAACTTTAATCTCATAACTCTTCTACAGCTCTGCTCAGCTCTATTTAAGTGGTCCTCTGCAGCTAAGCTCAATCACTAAGGCTACTTGACCCAGCTGGAATCACTAATTGCCATTGTGTGGCTAGATCAGGCGCTTGTGTGAGGGGTTACTGATAGGTCATGGGCCAGACTGAGCCCATCTTGCTTTAAAGGGCTACCCAGCCTGTAACAGTGCCCCACTGCAAATGCTGGGGCAACAGTAGGGCACTGCTGTGCTGCTAAGAACCCTGTACTATCAAATTACTCTTAGCCCATTTGATATGGGAAGAGAATGCTTGTCTGTATACTTGCAAACAGAGGCAAAGTGCCTGCACATCACCCTCAGACATGGTAAAAATGGAGCTCTCATCTGCACAGGTCAACAAACAATCTGGGAAAGCATCCAATATCCAAAGCACAGAGAGGCTGGTCATTTGGCTCCAGGCTCTGGACATACAGTGTAGAGGGGGCATCCCTGATGAATGCGTTTGAATACTGGAAAGTAGCAACTAAGACTCCCATTAATCTTTAAAACATTAAAAATGGTATAATACAATCAAATATTGGAGATGTAAATACTGGCCCAATCCCAAGTGCTTCTCAAGCCCAGGAGCTGAATGCAGCCCCCAGCTTGCCTCGATCTGCCCCCCAAGGCTCAGGTTTCCCCACAGTACTGGAGAGCCTGTGCTGGCACTCCAGCCCCCTACTATCCCCCTGCAGAGCTGAAGCACACAAAGTCTACTAGTCTGGGCCCTTAGGCTCTGGTGTGCGGGGGAGTGTGGGGAGTGTCTTTCTCTTTTTCAGTCCGGGGCCACATCAGTGAGGGTTGGTTTTAGTTATTTTTCTTCTCGCTTGTGTGCATTCCCTGACTGATTTTTCTGTGGGTCAGTGGCCCCTGACCCAAAAAAGGTTCCCCACCCCGTTCTAAAGTTTTTAAAAGACAGCTTTTGACACAGTTGTCTTTTGTCTGGTCTGCTGAAATATACCCCATGTGCAGATTAAGAAGTTTGCTTATAGCAAAATTATCACAAATAAAAAACAAAAACCCAGGCTCTGACAGAAGATAGGTACGTGCTGTGAAAACAAGCTAACAACCTCACTCAAAAACTCAGTCTCCAGAATGACCAATAGCCTAGTGGTAAGGGCACTCAAATAGACTAAATAAAAGAAGTCCAGTTACTTATCCAGATCAGGTAGAACAGGGACTAGAACCTAGATTTTGTACATTTGAGATGAGCACCCTAACAGTAGGAGCTTGCCTGCTTTTTCTTTTACTCTCCTTTTTTCAAAATACATAGAGACACCAGTCATGATTTTGTCCATATGCAGAATGGAAAACATTTTTGAAATATTAAAAGTTTTTGTGGGAACTGCTTTCCATCCAGCTCTACTTGCAAAATCAATTGAGAGAAATTGTCTCTTCATCTGCCTGATATGCTGTTGAGGAGTTGGGGGGAACTGGATCCCTATTTGTCTGGAATGTGAAAAGAAAATTTCTCTCAATTTCTGCAAAGGTGGATGAAGGCTGCAGCAGGATGAAGTCTCCAATCACCTCCTTGCCATTGGATTAGGATATTCATCCTGTCTTGCACCTTTGGGACATGTGCAACACTCTCTCCATGTTAAATGAATTCCTACATAGGCATCTACCATATTCATGTCCAAGTCCTTTAATGGTCATCAAGTGGCCACAGGAGCAGGAGAATGATGTCAGGAAGCTAATCAGGGACTGACTTGCAGGTGGTGTCTGGTGGTCATTGTTTGCATTCGGACAGAGACAGAAGGACAACTCAACAGTTGCAATTGTGATTGAGCAGCCCATTTTAGGATCCACTCTGCTCACCCTGCATGGGGGGTTAGGAAAGGTGACCTACACATAGTCTGCCTCGCTTCCCTCTGACTGAACAACCATGTTCAGAGGGATCATCTTAGTGCGGTCCAGACTGAACAGTGACATTTAGAAACTGGACAATTAGAATCCAGATGAACTAAGAACATAATAATGGCCATACTGGGTCAGACTAAAGGTCCAGTACCCTGTCTGCCGACAGTGGCCAATGCCAGCTGTCCCACAGAAAGTGAATCAAACAGGTAATGATCAAGTGATCTCTCTCCTGCCATCCATCTCCACCCTCTGACAAACAGAGGCTAGGGACACCATTCCTTACCCATACTGGCTAATAGCCATTAATGTAATATGCCCATGAAATCATGGGAAGTTCAAGCCCTCGATTGACCAGAGTGGAAAATGGCCTTGTGGCAAGGAAATGGAAATGGATAACAGGAAATGGAAAAATGGGAAAGGAGGAAAGAACGCATGGCACTCCAACTCAACAACCGAGATCTACTCATCACCACTGGGAAGTGACTGCCCCAGTTGTGACAAAATCTGTGGATCCTGGATCAGTCTCATTAGCCATCTACAGATAACTGGCTATCATTGTATGGAGGACAATCCTCCTTGAACACCGAGGACTTGCCAACAGTTTAGGAAATCAGGATAACTACTGTTGATTAACTTATTTTATATATGAAATATACTCCCAGTATTTTGCCACTGCTCATAAACCACATTCACAATATATTATGGGAGCAATTAAAATCCATTTGAACCCTCTAATTGGAAATAAAGAGGTATTTTTCACAAAGAGATTTTCCTTTACCAGATGGTTTGTACTGGTATTCACTAATAAAAAGCCTGGTTAAGGAGCTTATGTTCAGTTACTTTGAAAGATGCCAGGAAAAGTACAAGTATGCTGGGAATTAATCTCATTTTGATGAGTCTCTCTGTCAGTTTCCTCCCAGTATTCAACATCTATTACAGCGTATTTGGTTTCATGCTGATTTGATGTCTACCTCACAGCACAGCAGACCTTTCATCAGCAACACTGTTTTTTAGCTTGATGGAATAAGGTTTTAATGCAAACTTAGCAACGTTTGGACAGATTACCATTACTTTAGCATAAAAACCTATAGTATTTGTGCTAAAGTTTTACCTCAGTCCTTGATATATAAATACCACAGGAATAGAAGAGTAGATACTGTGTTGTTCATAGGAATTTTTTTCATCCATTTACTAAGCTATAACTTTGTTTGCTACTGATTTTTGTTGACATGTTACTCTGCAGAAAGGCATTTTTTCTATTAGCATGTTATTGACCCATTTTATCAGCCACGGGTCTTCATGTCTTTGACATAGCATGACCTTTCAGCAGGCCCATCAATGAGGGTGGGGGACAGACAAAGGGACAACTGACCAGGGGTCTGGCTATTTCATCAGCTTCATGCCCCTGGAAGAGGTGGGATTTCAGGTGCTAGGGACATGGCAGGGGCTAGGCCCTTCCCCCCCCCCCCCAGCAGCTCATGCCGCAAGGGGTTCCAGTGGCAATTTAAAGAGACCTGGGCTCTGGCTGCTGCTGTCTCAGTGATGGCAGCAGTCAGGGGCCCTGGTCCCTTTTGCAGCCTCTGCCTTTCCCAGAGGCCTGGTGAGTCTGCCAGTCCCACTGCCTTTTGGATTTATCCAGCCAACTAAATACATTTTACAGCAAACTAATTTAAATTCAGCTTGAACTCAACCTGCATTAACCCCATACATTTTCATATGTTAGATTGCAAAGCAGGGAAAATGCATGTATGGTATTAGACATTTTTCAGAGTTACAAACACCAAACATTTTAATGCTTAAAAAACACCCCAACCACCTCATGTCTGAGTTAAAAATCTGCGTAAGGCTTTGGCTAAGGTGAATTTGTTTTGATTTGGAGAGTACAAAATGTGGATGCTCATAGTATGAAGAACAGTCACTTGTAAAAACTTTCTTTCTCCATAATAAGTCACCTTATCCCCAAAAGAATAATTCGTTGCCAGGCCTACCTCCACTGCTTAGATCCAATAAGGAAGCTGCAATCTTCAAAATAGGGATAATTTCTGATTTGGTTGGAAGAACCAATACACAATATTTCTGTGGTTGTTTTAAATTTACATACTGTAAATTGCAGCTGGTGGGCAGAGGACTTTATCAGCACCATGGGAAGCTCTGTCCTCAGATCATTAAGCAAGGCAATAGTCTTGTTCTTTACCTAAACTTCTCACCACTTCAGAACACAGTTACAATTAGAACCCTTTTCACCTATTGCCAGCCACAAAAATGATTAAAGGATTAAAAAGTGTGTGTTACTGTGATAAATAGATTGAGCTTCTTGATTTATCTGAACAAAGGGAAGGTCAAGGGGTGACTTGATTACAGGGTATTGCTGCTTACATGAGGAACAAATATTCAATAACAGGCTGTTCCATCTAGTAGAGACGGGTATAATATGGAAGCTGAGCACAATTCTGACTGGAACCAAAGACTAAAAATTTAACAGTGAAAGTAAAAACTATTGGAATAATTTATCAAAGGTCGAGGCAACCTTGACTATTTTTAAATCAAATAAAATATGGGGTGTTTTCTAAAAGCTATGTAAGTTACAGAATTAAAAGTTGGGTTCCATTCTTGTCTCCTCTACAAATACAGTACTTTACAGCATTGAATATGACCCTATGTCTGTTGCAGGGCACCAACTGTAAAGTGGAAATACTACTACCTTCACTGAGGGGATAGGAAGGCATTGTGAAATCCATGCACAACTAGTAGACTGTGATCAGGTGAAAGTCACAAGAGTACCTAGAGAGACAAGATGGTGGAAGGGAAGAAGAGAGAGAACAAAACAGACCTTGTATTCACTGTAATAATTTAATGGCATACTCTGTAGTCAGATACCTAGGTGATTCTCATGTTACATGGTCAGTAGAGTCTCATCTTTCTTCTACAGGTGACATGCTTAGTGTTATTTCTTGATTCTGAAATTTCCTATATCTATTGTTCCAACAGAGCTGGCAATTGTGGAGTTTAAGGGCATGCTGTATGTTCTTTACCCAAGGACATAGTAAAGGAGACTGTAAGTTTTGTTTCTTTGGGGGAGCAGAGGATTTTATTGAGCCTATCAGCGATTTGAACCCAATGGCAATGTGTGAGCACCTGCAACTGGAGTTTGTGATTGGAGTGACATCATTAAAATTAATCAGAACATTTTTAAAACTCAACTTCCCACATACAGATTACATGTGAAAAGAAAGCCATAATCAGAAAAAAATGCTTCATAAATTAGCGGAAGGGCAGAATAAACGATTTTAAAAAGAACTTTCATTACTTTATACTGAACATATTTTAAGTTTCCAAATGTATAGGTATATAACTGTCAACATATCTATTTACTTCTATCATAGCATTCTGTCTTCCTTAGGGTTCCTGGAATTATTTTTTTTAAGTTAAATTATCTTTTGTAAAAATTCATGTTGATTAGGGTTCCAGCTTTTCAGTTTCTTGTACCATTTTGATTGGTGGGAGGTTCATCATCATGAAGGGGCACATAAATTACCTTTATATTTTAAATATGTGATGAAACTTTGAAGAGTATGAGAACTTTATTCAAGAAGCAACAATGGTAGAACAACTGGTTTATTTATTAGCGTGTGTCTTCATGGAAAATAAAACATTAAAAATACCCCTTGTTGGGCTGGAGAGTCACAAGCTCAGTGTAAGAAATTTGAGTTAGAGAGGCCCCACAACAAACCAATCACATTATGAGCTTGCCTCGTTGCATCTGTCATCACACACTGGTGCAACATCACAAAGTAAAGTTAGAATGTTCCACTGATTAGTTTCTCCCAACCTTCCTGGCCACTGGACTGAGGGTGGCATTTTCTCCTGACCATTCTTTATTTCTTCTGCATTCCTCCACATTGTCTGAACAGAAGACTCTCCAATCAGAGATTCCAAAATAGATAATTTCAAAGACCTTTCCAGTAACATGAGGCTCTTGAGTTAAAAGTTCAGGATCACCGAAGAATAAGACTATCCAGCGTGTCACCAATTAGTATGCAATTATTTCCAGTATGACTGTCTTCACAACCTTGTATACACTTAAATTTGAATAACTCCATTACTTCCCGTGGAATTTTTTCCCCCTAATCCACTTGATTTATAGTTCAGATAATTTTTTGTTTCATCCTACTATCCTCCATTATTTTTCCTGTTCTTAATGTTGATGCCTTTCCTATATTTATTTGTCACTCCCACAGTCTGTAT
Source organism: Pelodiscus sinensis (assembly GCF_049634645.1). NCBI lineage: Eukaryota > Metazoa > Chordata > Testudines > Trionychidae > Pelodiscus > Pelodiscus sinensis. The sequence continues at coordinate 36,298,970 of NC_134717.1, forward strand.
TTGGCCAAGTTACAGTAGTTTATTAACCTTTGCTTGAAAGTCAAGCCATCCAAGCTCTTCATCATTTTTGTAGCTTTTCCTTGGACCATTTCCAATTTGTTGATTTCTTCCTTGAACTGGGGGCAAGGAAACTGTCCAGCATGCTCCAAATGCAGGCAAAACACTGCTCTGCAGAGAGGTCAATTAGCCCCTTCTGCATGATGCTATTCCTGTGCCTGAACAACCTAGAATTGTGCTGGCTTTTTTGCCACCCGCATCACATTGTGAGTTAATATACGGTTTACCATCATATTAATTTTTTCACCAATGTTGCTTTACAAGCATCTTTCCCAAGCATCTCAATAAGCACATGTGCTTTAACCCCCTTATTGCCACATTTCCCCAGCAGCAGATTTGTCACATTAATGAAACATGTGGGTGTAGCACTTACATTACTTCCAGTTGCACTTTTCATGTTATAGAACACTTATGTCACTCTGTAAATATATAGAAAATAGATGAGACACATTCCCTGTTCCTGAAGAGTATAAAATATATCCAGCAATCAAATGCTTCTCCATGATAGGTCATTCACCAGTAGTAGTAGTTCAAAGTAGTTCAAAATTTAAAATGAAAGGTGAGATGAAATTGTGCAAAGAGAAAAGGATAAAGGAAAAGCAGTAGTGTAGGGAGAGAAAAGAAAAGAAATCCAGAAAGAATACCATCAGCTAGTTCTTTCTGATCTTTAGAACTAATGTGATGGTAGCAGTAGGTTCATTCTTACACAAGGTGTTTAGCCTTAGCTCAAAATGAAAAAAAGCAGTAGATGTTTCTAATGGCACATATAGTAATTTTATATATGCCATTCGACAGTCAAAAATCATTTTGCAGCAAATGGCACTACCCTAGCAAAGAGCAAGCCATTGGCTTATTACAAGTATTTCCTTCAGCAGTTTCACTTCATTTTGTGGACCATTTTGTGGGGAATTCCTCTGTAGCACCTCAGCATCACTACAGATGCTGTGAATTAACGTGGTAATTTATGTATAGCTACCTATGGGTGAAACAACAGTTTATTTCTGCTATGTTTGTTAGTTTCTGATAAAGTTTTCATTGATGTGTATGATGTGGATTTCTTATGGTTGTTATTTACTGATCACCAACAATGTAATAGGTCCTCTACAAAACAAAAAACAATATCATTTCAAGTGTAAGCATCCTACTATCAGTCATTTCTTGTAGGCACTATCATTCCTAGTTTTGAAAAAGAAAAAAAAAAGCATTAAGTGCCATTAGTGCTATCAATTTACAGAGCATAGAAAAAGGAAATGAGGCAAGAGTTACTTTTAATTTCTCTTCATATGCCTCAAAGAAAAGACAGACATGGGTCAAGTTAGTGTAAACAGAGCATTTTCACACACACACCAAACTATTATTTCCATTGCAAATGCAATGAAAGCATCATTTTATTTCACCAGTGGTTCTCAATTGGTGGTCTGCAGACTATCTAAGATTTTCAAAGGGATCTATAGCAACATTCAGATTTATTTAGGAGTCCATAAATGAAAAAGGTTGAAAACCATTGGGTTACACCTTCACTAATAGTGCATGTGAAGATTTTCAATTTTGAAGTTTTAAGACTTAATCCTGCAAAGACTTACCTATCTGCTTAAATGTATGCAGTATGAATAATTCCAGTGAAGTCAATAGGCCTATTCATGGGACACAAATTAAACACCTGCATAAGTCTTTGCAGGATCAAGGCCTTAGGTTTTCTTTCCTACTGAAGAAGTATAAACTAGGCTCTCTTGGAAACAGATGAAGGCATACTATACCCTGGAGATAAAAGTCGCAGTGTGGAAAATGAGTCCAATAGCACATCCGCAAAAGTATTGCTCCAAGTATTACTATTACTCCTACTTTGTCCCTCTTCCCCATGCTCCCTAAATTTCTACACATAATTTCTAGTACCACCTCCCCACAATGTGTAGCAGAAGGAATAAATTAATTTTTGAATATGTAATCCGTACATGTCATATGAAAAGCATTTTTCCACAATCTACTTTCCATGACTTTTGGCATTTAGATCGCAGTTGCAAACTTGTGAACTTCCGTAACTTTGGCAGACTTTTTTTTGTGTTAGACATTTACAGCAGATAAGAAATATCAGAATCTTCAGCCACCTTATTCCTACTTCATACAATGTGAAAACATTTGAATACTAATCCTTCTCCTTCTCACAGGAGCCAGCAACCAGTCTTTTCTTTGGCAGTGGCTTGATGTTATTAACAGTCTAAACTTTCAGCCTACACACAAATAAATCATTGATGCCCATCACATAGCCATGCCATGCAAGACTCCCCTTACTACCCTACTCAGATATTAATTCTTGCCATGGTGATATGGGAATAGCTACTCACCCGGTATTCCCTGCTGCAAGTATGTGGGAGAGATGGAAAGATGGAGGTATTAGGAAGTGTCTTTTGCTTTGCCCCCTCCTCCCACTAACTCATTGGCTAGAGTAAGTAGTTGATGTGCAGTAAGGGGCAACAAGCTTCATGAAAAAGGGAGACATAACTAAGCTTCCCTTCACAGCAAAGGAGAAAGTGGGAAAATAATTGAGAGCCCCAAGTTCTTTCACTGCTCCTCTTGAGTTAATACAGCTAGGCTGACTACATCTACACTGCAGGCTTCTTGTGCAAGAAGTGTTTTGAGCAAGAGTTCTTGTGCAAAAGGTCTTGTGCAAGAGTGCATCCGCACTGCCGTGTGCTTTTGTGCAAGAGCATCCATGGCACTGTGGATGCTCTCTTGCACAAGAAAGCTCTGATGACCATTTCTTGCGCAAAAAACCCCTGTTGCCTATCCACACTGCCTTCTTGTGCAAGAGTGCTTATTCTTTGTGGAGAAAGGAATAACTCTTGAGCAAGAAGCCCTCTATTCCAATGCTTTACTGTAAATTTACTTGCGCAAGAATGCACATGGAGCGTAGATGCTCCGCAAGTTTTTGCGCAAGAACAGCCATTCTTGCGTAAAAAGCCTGCAGTGTAGATGTAGCCCTAGAGATCTACTCCTTGCCCTGGGCTGTGCCAAGCATCACACTCTATCCCTTTATGATAATCAAGAGGAAGCATTTTGTTTCTGACACAGCTTGGCATGACTCCTATTTCTAGTAGTCTTGTTCTCACACATAGGTGAAATCTTTGCTCTTCAAGCTCAGTGGTCTAAAGCAATTGAAATATTCTCTTCAAACATCATGCTGGAAGAAGCTCCTGCTATACGTAATGTTGCCTACTATTAGTAGCCCAGGAAATGAATTGCCCACTCGCTGATATTCATAATCTAACTACAAGTCTCAGCCAGTTGCACTGTCCTAACTGAAGATTTTGAGTTTCTTAAATGATCAGTTCTTCAATACTTTACACAAATATTAACTCTATAAGGTGCAGGCTTTGCACATGTAAATTTCAGTTTGAATTTTACCTACTAGAACTCATTTGTTTGGTTAAGTCTCCTGCCACACAAAAAAATATTGTTTACTTAGCTCACTGGGGAAACGGAAGTCAAGAAATGCTTTCCGAAAGAAATATTTAATTAATAGTTTGTACTTGCAGCAACTTGGTATATCAAATAAGAGCTTCATTTTCTGTATATTTCCTACATTTAAAAGGAAGAAGACAAGGCCCCATCTTATACAAGAATAAGTATTATTAAATTAAGTTTGGGATTTGGATTTTGGTGGAGTGAAACTTAAAATCCAGATAAAAACTAAGACCCGCATAAGGTCTTCATTGAGGCTTTGTCCACACTACAGAGGTTTTTTCTGGGTAAACGGCCATTTTTCCGAAAAAAACTTGAATTATGTCCACACTGCAATCGCGTTCTTTCGAAAGAAAATCGAAAGAACAGAGGGGTTTTTCCAACATTGGTAAACCTCTTTCTACGAGGAAGAAGCCTTTTCCCAAAAGAGCTCTTTTGGAAAAAGGCATGTGTGGACAAGGTAGAGGGAGTTCTTTCAAAAGAAGAGGAAAGAGGAAAAAGCACAGGTGCCCTGGTGGCCACTCTGTCCATAGTAATAACAGCTTACATAAGAGATAGCATCCATTCAGCGTGGATGCTATCTTTCAAAAAAGCAGATAGCTTTTTCAATGGGCTTTTGCTGTGTAGATGCTCTCTTTGGCTATGTGCAGACTACAGCCTTCTTATGCAAGAAACTTTTTGCGGAAGAGATCTTCCACAAAACTTCTTGTGCAAGACAGCGTCTAAACTGCAAAAGCACATCGAAAAAGCAATGTGCTTTTGCACAAGAGAGTATCCAGACTGCCTGGATGCTCTGTCGTAAGTAAGCAGTCTTTGCTATGGACAGAATGGCCACCAAGGCACCTGTGGTTTTTGCTCCTCGCTTTTCTTACTCAAAAAAACCCCTCTTGCCCATCTACACACACCTTTTTGCAAAAGAACTCTTTCACAAAAAAGGAGTTATTCCTCATAGAAAGAGGAATATTTACACTAAAAAAACCCCTGTTCTTTCATTTTACTTGTGCAAATGTGCACTTGAGGTGTGGACACTCCGCGAGCTTAAAAACTCTATAGTGTAGAGCTAGCCTTTTGGAAGAAGTTTTTTCGGAAGATCTGTTCTGGAAAAAGCTTCTTCCAAAAGAAGCCTGCAATCTAGACATAGCCTTACACACACTACCTAAAAGGACATAAGAGCCTTCTTCAGTTGTGATTAAAAGCAGAATCTGGCCCTGACACATCATGTGGAAGACACAAAGTGTTTGAGAACTAGATGTTTAAATAAAATCATCTTAAGATGTTTTACTATACTATGCAGTTACTAACAATTACTGTTTTCAAAATAGGGAAAGGTTCAATAGTTTGAAATAAGTCAGTATTTGAAAATAAAAACAGTGTAATCTATATCCACAATGAAAAAAGTACAGATTTTATGGAATTAAAGCATAGTGCATAACTATATTTTCAATATTAAAATGCTGTTAAGTGGGATAAGACCAACAAAAGGAAAATGAATATTTGTTATCTTCAGATAGTCTACATGTTTTCAAAATACACCCTTAAGTGAAACTTCAATCTGTCAACAGAATACCAAAACCAACACATATTTGAAACAGGATATACAAGTGAAGTGATCTCAAGTGTATTTATATATTGGAAAACATGTTAAGTCAAAGCACACAAAAGCTTCAGCTTCAAACTTGATGCACAAATTAGGTGTGGGGAAAATGAAAATGAAACTTAAGCTTTTACATAGTTTAGATCAGGGGTCTCCAAACTTTTCTGCCCGAGGGCCGCATTAACTATCAAACAGCAGTTCGGGGGCCGACTACACACTTGAGGTCCAAATAAAAAACAATCAAAACATGGATGTTGTTTTTAATTATTTATTTAATATTATTTTATTCAGTTATTATTTAATAACACATTGATACACTACACATGAACACCTGTATTAGTGTGAATGGTGAAATTGTTTCCTGGATGCCGAAATAGAGCCCAGCCCACTAGTGACCTCATGAGAGAGCTAGCCAATAGGATAAGAACGCACTGGCCAATAGGGAGCAATTGTCCACGCCAAGTCCCAACCCCTCTTGCTGTGAGGGATGCGCAGAGCCCGGCCTTGGCCGTCGGTCCGCAGGGCGTGTGGCCGTCCGTTGGCGGCTCCGATCCCCCGCACCCCCGGCCGGGGAGTCTCGCTGCCCAGGGCAAGGGCTGCGCGGGTCCAGAGTCCCTCCTCCGTCCCGCTGGCTCCTCCGGCTTCCCTCTCCTGGCTGCCTGCCCAAAAGAAAGTGAGTGCCGGCCGCCCCTGTCCTTCCGGCCCCTCCCCCTTTTGAGCCGGCACGCACGGGGCGTGCCGCTCACCCTGGCGTCCCTGCCCCTTCTCCTCCTGGGTCCTGCCGCCTTCCTCGCCTGCCGCGCCTGCGGCTGTGCGCCCTCGCTCCCCTCCCTGTGGGCTTTCCCCTGGGCTCCGCTGCACTGCGCCGCTCGGCGCTTCTCCGGGGGAGGGGCTGTCAGTGTGGGGAGTTTCTTCCCCGCCCCAGCTCCGCGGCGCTGCGCCGCTCGGCGCTTCTCCAGGGGAGGGGCTGTTAGTGCGGGGAGTTTCTTCCCCGTCACAGTCTCCACGGGCCGGATGAGAGGGCCTCGCGGGCCGCATCCGGCCCACGGGCCGTAGTTTGGAGACCCCTGGTTTAGATCATTATTTATCCAAGAACACTTCCATATGCAATTTACCCATCCTAGCTGTACACTTGACAAGAGAAGCCAGAATATCAACATTCCGGCTATATCTACTCTGCAGCTTACATTAACAAAGTATGTTACTGAGGGAGTGTGAGCAAAACACTACTACCCCAACCTTCCTGACTAAAGTTATACCAACATACACGCTAGTGAGGACAGTGCTACAACACTATTCTTTGGGGGTGGTTCAAGTCAATGGGAGAGCCTCTCATGAAGCTGGTTTTATTATACTGACAGAAGAGCTCTTCATCAGATGCAGCACTGTACTTGTAGAGAAGCCCTTTCTATAGGGGCCAAGGCTGAGGTAGTGTTTTTCACTGGACAACTTCTGTTGGTGAAACAAACAAGCTTTCAAGTAGCAAAGCTCTTTATATCTTGGAAAGGTACTCAAAAGTGGAACAGTACTCAAAAGTAGTTAACACATATTCCAAGGGACTGGTCAAGGTGAAGTGGCCCATTAACACCTCTGTAGTCACAGGACAAAAGCAGTGGGGGTTAGCAGGTTACACACTGAAATAAGCCATAAATCCAGCATCTTTATTAAGATCATGATTTTTAGTGTCTAGCAAAATCATGAATTTAAGCTCCAAGACTCAGCTTTTGAAGGTGTTGTGCAGGTTTCCTTGGAAGGTGAGGACTGAGGTCACAAATGGAGTGATCATTCTGTGAAAAGTGTTTGCCCGGGGAGTAAGAATGGTTTGTGTGTCATCATTTTTCTGTGCAAGTTCATTCATGAGTATAGTGAACACCTCGTTTTATCCACAACATTTTTACAGAGGCATTTAGAGCAGTAGATAAGGTATATCACATGTGATACGCATGTGCTGGACTCATAGATTTTTGAAAGGTGTGCTGAAAGGGGTACCATATAATCATTGTAACAATGGAGATGGCTGCAGGTTTTGCATCTGTTATGGCAGAACTGGTGCTGCTGTGTGTGTTGATGGGTCCTAATCAGTGGGGAGCTTGAAACTATTAATGACAATTAATTTAAAGGAGAAAAAGAAAAATATTCTGAGAGCAAATAATTTTAATACCATCTCATGTGATAGTCAGGTTCACTGCTTCCTCTACATTTAATACTCTCTCGTGTCCCACTCTGCTTTTTTTTTTTAAAAGGTCTTTCAGGCTTTTTTTAATTAATTATACAAATCATTAGTATTAAAAAGGTAATGTAATGGTTTCAAGAACAAGCTTCACAGACTATCTGCATATTTAATCATCTCTACTAATAAATTTTTAATCATTCATCGAGTTCAGGTTCTTGTCTTGAAGCTTAACTTGATAACAAACCTAGCAACTGGTAGAACTAATTGGTACAGAACCAGTGAATAATTTATAAGAGGAAAAAGCACTGGGCATTTTGAAGGTGTGTGGAGACTGCAAGGCACAGATATTTCCAGGAGTTAATAGGCAAACAATAGCAGATGGTAGGAATGTCATGATGCACTACTGACATCCAGAGGCCAGCTTTTGATATTGTTCACGTTGTTTTCAGTTAGACTATAAAGCCAACTAAAAAGTCAGATTCATTACATTTTAAATATTCATGCATTTCATTAAAGTTAACATTAATTGGGCTACCATATACATTGATTATGTATAGACCATCAAGTGTTTAACCTCTGAAAGCTTCAAATGACACTATGTCTCATCTTGGATGACTTCAGTGAAATTTTCAGTTATGACCTGTATTAGGAAAAATTACATTCCAAATGTAAAAGAATTTAAAAATTCAGGGACTAAAAAAAAAAACGGAATATGAAAAAGTAGTGCCAGTTGAGTCTTACTTCCATACATTTGCAGAGGAATGTAACTTTAAAACATTTGGAAAAACTAATAAAAAGGTAGAAAGATCTCATTAACTGATTGACTACTTATAGCAGCACGTAAGCTTCCAATTACATATTTATAAAAATGTTTAACATTCAAAATACAAATTAAATTAGAGTCAGAGTGCTTTTCTTTTGGTGAAAATGACAATTTCCAGTTGTATATCATATTACAAACAAGATGATTGATCTCTTGAACCAGGGAAAGGTAAAATAGATGTTTTCTTCCCTCAGAGAACACACAGAATACTACAATACCAAAAATAGAATGTCTGTGCCACTGACAACTTTTAGTCCTGAAAGAACCACCTCTTAGTCAAGTATGTAGCTAATGCTATAGTATTTAATAGAATATGCCTACAGAAACAGAAACACATCCACCATAAATACATCACAGACCATGAAATACATTCTTCTCCCATGAAATCTAGCCTTTTGTGTGCTTTTATCATACTTTATACAGATTTCAAGGGGGGAAAACAACATTTCTTAAATTGTGAGCCCTCACTCAAAAGGGAATTGCAGGGTGGTTGATGGATTATTTTAGGGGGGCCAGGGTAGTAACATTCTTACTTCCACATTGCCTTCAGAACTGGCTAACAGGAGAGCAGCAACTATGGCTATGTCTAGACTGCAAGCCTCTTTCGAAAAAGAGGCTATTTCGAAAGATACTTTCGAAAGAGCCTCTTTCGAAAGAGAGCGTCTAGACTGCATGCGGAACTTTTGAAAGAGCAAGCCGGATGCTCTCTTTCGAAGAAGCCCTATTTACATTCTAGAACGCCTTCTTTCGAAAGAAGCACTTTCGAAAGAAGGCGTTCTTCCTCATGAAATGAGGTTTACCGCCGTCGAAAGAAAAGCCGCGTTCTTTCGATTTAATTTCGAAAGAACGCGGCTGCAGTCTAGACGCAGGTGAAGTTTTTTCGGAAAAAGGCTACTTTTCCCGAAAAAACCCCTGAGTCTGGACACAGCCTATGTGAAAATATATTCCATACTCTTTATGAAAATACACTTACAATACTAATGATATAACTAAGATGTACTTTATACAACATACAGGAGGCTCCCGAGATGCAGCCACCCACGTTCCAACCCCCTTTCTCCCCCCACTTATAACCATTTTTGTAAGTGCAGAAGGGGCCAGAAACCCCCGACTTATGCCCTTGGCCCGCATTTACAACAGGCACATGGCACCTATCATAAATGAGAGTTCAAGTTACAACGCCCCCAACTTGCGATGCTTCCCCTGGAACGAATCACGTTGCAAGTCAGGGGCCTTCTGTAATTTGTGTAAGGCATCATTGGAAAGGTTGCAATTTATTTAATATGATCATCTTGTCATTTTTTTAATCTGAAGTTAGCAACGTTGACTAATGTATGTATAAAAGTTTCTGAGGGTTAGCCAAGTTAGTCTGTAACAGGAAAAACTTAAAAAACAACAAATAGACACTAGTAGCACCTTAAAGGCTAACAAAACATGTAGATGAAATCATAAGCTTTCCTGAGTACAGCCCACTTCTTCAGATGCCCACAAAAGCTTGTGACACCATCTATATGTTTTGTTAGTCTTTAAGGTCCTACAAGTCTATTTGTTGTCTTTTAATGTATAGTTCAGCTATTCTACTTTCAGTGACACCCATTGCTAATACTTCAGGTACCACAATGGGAAAGCCAGGCAGGGCTGATGGCCCATCACAGTGGACTGTGATACTCCACACTGTCACTGGCTCATAGATGCTAGTCAACTGACCTGGTCACCTGCTACTAAACTCCATCTTAGACTCCGGAATTATTCCAGTGGGAGATGCGGAATCAAACAAAGGATACCCACTTAATGGAAATTGTATATAGGGCATGGGAGGAAAACAATCAAGGTTTTCAGTTTGCTTCTTCTCTACCTACCGCCCAAAGATATATTAAAACTCCTGGGAACAAAAGGACTCCAACTGAGGAGACTGGGGGAAGAATTGCTGGACCCAGGCTAGAGCCACATCTGGCTTTGTATTTTCTTAGTAATCTGCTTTATTCGTTTTGCTATCCCCTTTACCCACTTAAGTTTATTACTGTAACTATAAAAAGGTGTATTTTAACTTGTTTATAATATAACCCAGCTTATATATTTTCTAACAGGGGCAGGAAGCTATGCATACCTCCGCCCACATTGAGGAAGGAGGTGAATTTCATATAATTTTGGGTTTGTACTCCAAGTGTATGTCTACATTGCATTCCTCTTTCAAGAGAGGAATGCCAATGCAGCCGAAAAAAATTGCAAATGAAGCACAAATTTGAATTTCCCACGCTTCATTTGCATAATGGTGTCTGGGCGCTTTTTCAAAATACCCTATTTTGAAAGAAAAGATGCAATCTAGACAGGGTTATTTAAAAAAAAAACTTTTCAAAATAGCCCTTACTACTAAAAAAATGAGGTTTAAGCTTTTTTTTTTTCCAAAATAACCCTGCCTAGACTGCATTTTTTCTTTCAAAATAGGATATTTTGATAAAGCGCCCAGACACTATTATGCAAATGAAGCATGTGAAATTCAAATCCATGCTTCATTTGCAATTTCACTCAGCTGCATTCGCCTTCTTCTCTTGAAAGAGGAATTCAGTGTAGACATACCCCAAGGGAAGGAAACACCCGGGGCCCTGGCAAGTCCCTTAAGCTGAGTCTTCCCAAAGCTGATCTCAGTGTCTGCCTGCATACTTGACTAGAGGAGGCTTGTGAACCTGGCCCAGCCAAACCAGGTAAAGGAGACCCGGGCAGACAGACCAGATTGATTCAGTGGTATCTCAGCTCATCAGGGGACATTCCAAAGGGGGGAGGTTTGAACCTCTCACAGCAAGGTTATTTTAAAGGGGCCAAGCTATTGTCAGCCTTATTTCTATGCTGACTTCAAAGCTGGGTGGCCAGTGAGTGTTGTAAAAGTAGTGCCACAGAAGTAAGGATGGCATGGTATAGTATTGCCTCACTTCTATGGTGCTGCCACCTTCAAAAGAGCTGAAGAGACAGAGACCAGCAACTGCTGACTGAAGACACAGCTCTGCAGCAAGCAGCACAGAAGAGACTGGTAACACCATACCATGCCATCCTTATTTCGGCATTGCTGCTGGCAGGGGCTCAACTTTCAGAGTTGGGCTTCTGGCGAAGTCATTGTTCTCTACCTGCCCAGCTCTGAAGGTTGTGCTGCTGCCAGTTCTGCACTGCTGCTAAGGGTAGCAGTACTGTAATCCCTTCTACAATAATCTTTTACCCCCTCCACCAATCCTTTTTGTGTCAGGCCCCCTACAATTACATCATCATAAAAACTTCAGAACTACAATAGCTAAAATGATGAAGTTTTTAAAATCCAAATACCATGAAATTGACCAAAATGGACCATGAACTTGGTAGAACCCTAGTTAAGCTTGATTCAAAGTACTTCAGAATGTGCCTAACTTCAAAGCATGTGCTATAAGTCAATTCAACTTCAGCACAAAGTGTTTTGCTGAATTGAAGACTAGTGGGTTATAATAAAAAAATACAATCTTAATAAAATTGTTGGAGTTTTTTTTACTTTACAGTAAAAGAGTTAGGAAATGACAGTGGTCCTGTACATTTCTCTTCTTTGAACATATATATTATGATACAGTCTTTATAGTCAAATTTTCCCCACAGAATCCCTCAGAGCACAGAGTAAAACATACTCAAAGGAGTAGATAATTTTTTGTTATTTGTCTTTTACTCTCATCAGCTAGTGCATGTCACTATACCTTATTTACTATTAGAATCATAGAATACTAGGGCTGGAAGAGACCTCAGGAGGTCATCGAGTCTAGCTCCCTTCCCAAAGCAGGATCAATCCCAACTAAACCATCCCAGGAAGGGCTTTGTCAAGCCAGGACTTAAAAACCGCTAGGGATGGAGATTCCACCACCTCCCTAGGTAACCCATTCTAGTGCTTCACCACCCTCCAAGTGAAATAGTTTTTCCTAATATCCAACCTAGACATCCCCCACTATAACTTGAGACTATTGCTCGTTGTTCTGCCTTCCGCCACTACTAAGAACAGCCTCTCTCCATCGTCCTTAGTACCTCCCTTCAGGAAATTGAAGGCTGCTATCAAATCTCCCCCTCACTCTTCTCTTCTGCAGACTAAACAAGCCCAGATCCCTCAACCTCTCCTCATAGGTAATGTGCTCCAGCCCCCTAATCATTTTGGTTCTCCTCTGCTGGATCCTCCCCAATGCATCCATAATCCTTCTAAAGTGGGGCGGCCCTGGACACAATATTCTAGATGTTTCCTCACCGGTGCCGAATAAAGGGGAATAACTTCTCTAGATCTGCTGGAAACGTGCCTCCTAATTCACTCTAATGTGCCATTAGCCTTCTTGGCTACAAGAGCATACTGTTGATGCATATCCAGCTTCTCATCCGCTGTAATTCCCAGGTCCTTTTCTGCTGAACTGCTACTTAAGCCAAGTGGTCCCCATCCTGTAATACTACTTGGGATTCTTCCGTCCTAAGTGAAGGACTCTGCACTTGTCTTTTTTGAACCTCATCAGATTTCTTTTTGCCCAATCCTCCAATTTGTTTAAGTCACTCTGGACCCTTTTCCTACCTTCCAACGTATCTACCTCTCTCTCTAGCTTACTGTTACTGGCAAGAATATCATGGGAGACCATTTTAAAAGCTTTGCTAAAGTCAAGATATAATCACATCCACTGACTTCTCCATGTCCACAGAGCCCGTTACCTCATCATAGAAGCTAATCAACAACCAAATTCTGTACTATTAAATTCACTTTCAGGAGGGTGTGTGTAACAGTCATAGCTGTAGTATCAAAGGGTGTCTCGAACATTAATGAGTGCACTTGTGAGATTGGAATGTTTTCTAGGTGCCCAAGAAAATGAGAAATACATAATTAGGGGCCACCTGCCAAAATCCTGGGTGAGATTGATCAATTGTATTCACTATACAGCCTCCCAACTTTTACTGAAAATGATGCACAGTCCCCCCTGTGTAAACTCTGAGTGGCTAAGAAAGCTCCATAAACAAGTCTGTACAATTTTGCCTGTTAAAGACTATTTTGGAATGCCCATAGTTTTTACTTGTTTAGGTTCTTCTAGCACAGTAATTTTATCAAAAATTATTTTAAAAAATAAAGAGTGTTGTCAATTAAATACCAACTTAGATTTTACTACTCGTAATGCTTGGACTTTATCAATTCTTGCAAACACTATTCAAAAAAAGGTATATATTTGTTTGAAAATAAGAATTCATATTCTCAGAAGAATCTCAGCATAGTTTTTTACCTTTAGACTATTTTGTTAGAATGTTTAAATTAAAAAAAAAAAAAACACATTGTCTTGAATACTTCCCAGGTAAAACAGCAGTTTAAAAAAAACCAGTGAAAAAAGCAGTGAAAGTACCAAATTATGGTATTTTTAAAAAGTGACACTTCTGTTATGAAATGGATCAAAGCAGTGTTCCCTCTATTTTTTCCATTCATGTGCAGAATAAATTATGTGCAGATGTGCATCACCAGTAGAAACACATGCTGCTGTCTGTTGGCATTCCGCTAATCAGCTGGGTAGCATTTGAATGTCTTCTGGTCAGCCACCCAAGTGCTCATCTTAAAGAGAGCACTGAACCAAAGTTAACAACTTGCTTTTCATGTCTGATGACAACCTGTGGTCATTGTTTTCCTGGGACAGTGATGTGGAAGGTATTTTTCCTTTTCCTCACAGTGTAATCCCTGGACCAAAGTTTGCCCCCAAATAAACATTTATACAGTGTTAAATTTGGGTTCCACATGTTGCATAAATAAAGCAATAGCAACTTAGATTTTAATTAAAATTTAATAATTAAATTTTAGTTTATTTTCTAGTTTAATTTAAAAATTGAATGTATTGGGGATGCAAAAACCTTAAAATTCAGAATTATTTTAAATGAGCTGATGGACAACATCTTCAATACACATTCTAAAATCTTGTTTCACTTAGGCCTGGCCTACTGTAGAAAATTATGCTGGATTAACTACATCACTCAGGAGTATGAAAAAATCTTTCCTCCCAAGGAATGTAGTTAGCTGACATAACCTCATATTACACAACATTAGATACATGGAAGAATTCTTCCATTGGTGGCAATGAGGGCTACCTGCATCCACTGTTGTCTTCATGTCGTCATGATCAAGTCCAAGTCGAGTCTCAAGGCACTACAGTTCAAGTCTCAAGCCGAGTCTCAAGTCCCTAAAGTCACTTTCGAGTCAAGTCCCAAGTCGAGTCTCAAGTCTTAATTTTAAAAATGTCAAGTCACTTTTGTACAAGCCATCAATATAGGCATTTTCAGACAATTTATTCACCAAGTCGATTTAACAAAATTAGCAAGTCTCAAGTTGAGTCTCAAGTCACAAACAATGAACCCGAGTTGAGTCTCAAGTTGAGTCACCTAGGCGACTTAAGTCGGACTCGAGTTCAAGTCGTGGGACTCGAGTCAGCAACTCTACCTGCATCAATGGGAGAGCCCTCCCTTTGATGTAGTTAATGTCTAACTAGTTGCTTTTAAATTAGTCAATAGTGCAATATTATCGGGAGACTATTAGGACTGTAGCCAGTCATTTGGAGAGGTTTAAAAAAAAAAAAAAAAAAAAAAAAAAAAAACCAGAAAATCACAATGTAGTTTACCTATTCTCTTGGGAGGGAGTAGAATTCCAAATACCCTTCCTTCCAAAATATAACATTAAAATCAGGGTATTCTGAAATGTCTATGGATAAGTAAAAAAAAAAATTACATATATACATGCACATGATGTGCACTACAAAATACAGATAAGCATGCTCATATGCATACTACCTCCAAATCTGCATAATAAAAAAGTGGCTCCAGTAATTACTTAAAAAGAAAACCTAAAAGAAGTATTAGAGCAGTATTAGTGAAATACATACAACTGATCCAAAATTAGTCATTATATTAGAAGTCATTTTAATTGATTAATTCAGAATATTTTCATTTTTGAACACAGTAAGCCACAAAATAGCATTTAAAATATAGTGCAAAATAATTGTTTTATTTACAAAATTAAATACAAACCAACTCCTAGAGTTTTGTTACCCAAAGTTCATGTTATATTTGAGATTGTGGAATAGAAATTATGTGTATGAAGTATTTCTGAATGCAATTAACTCATTTATGAATTATCTATTACCAACATGGAGGTATCTTCCTTTCTCATTTTGGTAAATAAAGTTTCATAATAAAAATATCTGTTTCTATTTGAAAAAGATTTCAAGTACTGGAACATTATATGACTTTTTTTCTGAAGTTCATTTTACTAAAGTTATTTTGGAGACAATAACAGTGCAAAGTATTTCTATATGGAAAGTATAAACTTTTTTTTCCCATATGATATTTACAACCATTTCAATGTAATGACTTTTCCACCTAGGAAATTATCTTGGGGGGAAAAAAAAGTGTTCTAGCATCTCCTTTCTATCTATTTGGTGAATTAACTGTGTTTTGGTTAAAGAGCAATTCGGGCACAATAGTGTTTTAACTTGCAAGGTAACACTCCTTTATTAAGCTGGTAGAACTCCACTAGCTGAATAAGATCAGTAAATCTGGTGTGACCATCATCCAGTGTATAGAATAGCTTTCCATCATCTTCCAACTGTAAAAGAGAAAGAATAAAAGATAAATACTATAGTTCAATAGTATTTTGTAACCAGAAATTCAAAATATGTACATCTTTAATGAAATCAAAGACTTGTGACATCTTTGTATAGATTCATGCTCTTGAATTATTTATAGTCCACAGGGAAGGGGAGAAGTTAAGTATTCATTTATAGCAAATTCTGAAGTGACCAATAGAGAGGTCGTGCATTTTTTATCTTCTTGTTAATTTTAGGCAAATTCATAAGGTAAAAGAATATAAGGCTGAATATGTATTAGAACATTAGCTCATGACGGCTGCTAATGTCAGCCTATTATGCTTTTATTCAGTAAGAACATTAGATGATCACACATGGAAAAATTTAACTGGAACCATAAAAATCTTGAGCCTTCATAAAACAAGAAATGTGAATTTAAGTACATTCTCTCTCAAAAAAAAAATTGTATTTAACTACTGTTTGCCCTACACTCATTATTTACAATGGCCCGTGTAGCTAGTATATTTTATATAGCAGCAGGTGCCTGTATGTTCATGGTTATTTTTATGCACTGACGTAGCTTTTGCTGCAGAGGGTGGTTCCAGACAGGAGCCCTTCTACTGTTGGTTTTCACGACGGTGGCAGCACAATAATATGTTCATTGGAGCAGGAAGAGAGAACAAAGACTACTGCTGCTCTGGACAACCATGTGTATGCTAGCATGCTAACCAAAGGGGAAGAGAGGGAGGAGAATTGGAAAATACCTATTGTACGGTTACCTTGGTGTACTTAAAACAAACAAAATAAGATTTACAGGGAACATTTACAATTTTAAATTATTATAAATAAATATCCCCATAATTTACATCACCCCATTAATTTAAGCTAATTCTTTGCATAACAGAATAGCCTCAATTAGAAAAAATTGAATCTAAAGCACCCTGCTACTAAGACATTTGATACTTATCAGAAATATTGATCAGTTAATAAAAGAAGGCAATTTATAGGCAAAGTGGAGGATAATAGTGCATAAAATAAGACCCTAAAATGGTGACAGCATTGCAGCATCAGTTACTGCAGCATAGAGAAAAGATGCAACCATCCTTCTGGAAGGAACAAAATTTGTTCTCTTACCTGTAATTAGGGTTTCTCAGTGTAAGCAGCAGTTGCATTGGCCACAACTACTGGGTTATCCTACCCATTCTAAGTCTGGAGGCAGCTTCTAAATTCTTTTTTTCAGATTTCATCAGTCCAGGACAAACACTACTAAGTAAGGAAGTGTTAACATGTGTCATTCTATGGGTCTGAAAACTCCTATTTTCCAGCAAGAAATATGAAAATGTACCGTTATCCATCCAACTCAACACATGCATACAATTATCATGCCAACATAATAGATATTGCAGAGCTGAAACATTCAGAAAAGTTGAGGCATTTATTAATGAGAGGTTTGAATTTAATAATGTTTTTGTTATCCCCAAATCTGTCTACCTTGAACTGAACCTCAGTTCTTCAGCACATTAATGAGGAAACCATATTGCCCAAGAACCTGACATGTTGTGCATGTTTGCAAGGTTATTATTCTGAATGATCAAGCTTTTATTAGAAGAGGATTGTCTGAGAACCGATATAATTATAGCCTTCTTCTCTCTACTTGAACAGTAATTAGCTTTCTAGACATTAGAAGAGCAGTATATTTGGTGATTAATTGGTAGTGATGGCTCAGACTGAAAGCATAAATTGGAAGTGGAACATGCAGCAATGAAGAATTTTTTTAAAAGGAATATTCAAACATTTTCCAACTAGATCCCCTTCCCAATCACACACATATTTCTGATTCCACAAAATCCCTACAATAATTGCTAAATAAATTGCTAATTTTGGAGAAGTCAGAAATGTTGCTCCCCATCTATTAAATACCAGAAATTCTAGATCTGGTAGCCTAGAGTGCTTGTGCAAAAGCAGACATTAACAATAGATCGATGTAAGCTTCACTCATCTAGAACTTGGCAAAAATCTTTAATCCTTTGGGATCTGAAGCACCTGAAGCAGAATTCCTGATGTTAGTGATCAGTGGGAACCTGGTTGATGGAATCAATTTTTACATAAATACAAGTTTGTTATCCTGAGCCCTGGGAAAAGTAGAGGTGAGGAATTAGTTTGGAGGCACAAGTATCCATTGTCTAGGATTACTAGGCCACATTTGCCAATGCATACCATCCTTCTTTAAAAGCATTTAATGGAGATGTTAGAACCATCAGAATTTGATTAGAGAAAAAGTTGTTAAGAAAATAGATTTGGAAAGGAGCTGGCATCTATTTTAAAAGAGTGGAGCATGCCATCCTTCCGACTAGTGAAGGATTTAAATAATCATGTGTTTAAAGAAAACATCTTTAAAAAAAAAATGTAAATCTCAATGGCTCTACTCCATTCACTGAAATCACTATTTGGAAGGCATGAGAATTTTAGAACATTGTCCCTTTCAGAGCTACTTTTATTTTAATCTGGCTCTGTTTCTGTGCTCTTTCCCCTTCTGGCTTGAATTGTTTTCTAAGTTATGCTATTTTTCTCATAACTGTAGCAAAAGATAAAAGGAAAAGAGAAAAAGGCAAAGTAGTTTAAGAGAATCTTGTTTGTATTGAATTGATGTAGTTCCTCAATTTCCAAAATGGTATGAATAAGTGTGCAGAGACCTTCCAGATCATCCCATGGAAAAGCTGACTTAATTCTTGACTGCAAATGCTACCAAGCAAATATTTCCTCTTCCTCCTCCAAGGATCCTATTGCAGGAGAGAATGTTTTTTGCCACCATTAAGGATGAATATTACTTGTATTTTTTGTACAGTGCTTCTGTATGGAAGAGCAACCTTCAGAAGAGTATGAGAAATAATTGGCTTTTTGAGAGGAGAAGGGGAATGTCTGGGACAAAGGGAATGGAGATTTTCTAAAGAGGAACTACATTTTCCTGCACAGGAGAAGTTAAAGAACTTGGGGCCTGTTTCCTGAGGACAGGAAAGAAAAAGTGGTTTCTGAAGTTGGCAAATGAAAGGAGTGACTTTCTGATAGGAGTGAATCATTCAGTTTTCCTAGTGAATCCAAAAAGCTGTCTTCAACTATATACTGTCTGATCTAAGGGCTGGAGAGGGAACAACTGAAAAATATAGGTGAACCCTCAGTGGCCCTGATTATAGAAAACACAGTGTGCAGGCTAGATATACTACCACCTCATCTGTCTAAGCAGAGCAAAACCGGCACTGGTCTTCTTGGCTTAATGGTTCACAATGAGTAAGGGTTACAGGCTGGTTTTCAAGCACTAGATCAAATTTACTGTTGTGCAGCACAGAGGGAGGTGTCTAGGGTGCTGGTTACAGCATAGAAATGCCAAATGGTGGCTCTCTGAAATCTGTCACTGGAGCCAATGAGCAAAACTGTGTCCAGTGAGTCAGGGGAAAATGCATTTGGGGAAGGGCCTAGTCCTTCAGAATAGATAAAGCCAACAGGGGAAATTAATCAGCAGCAGGCCAGGAGATTTTGGGTAAAAACCAGTCTGGGAGGGAAGTTCTTTGTGGAAAGTGAAGTAGCAGTAGTCGCTCTTAGATAAAGCGTTAGGGCTAAAGCAGGCAACAAAAATGTATTTCAACTTAAAGTAGGCTGGCAAGAAAGTGGAAGAATTTTAATACCACCTCCAGGCTCGGTGGAATGGACAGGATAACCCCACAGTCACTGACAAGAGCATCATATGCTATGTAATTGCTTTCACTGAGAAATGAATGGGAATATGGCTTTTCTTCAGTAAATCCATGGAGGTTTTTGAAATTTAAAATGAATTAATTTTGAAATTAATTGATCTGAAAACCATTATATCAATTGCAACCAAAAAATGAAACTTACATTAAGTAAAAAATGAAAATACTCTCCTATCCTTGCACATAGCAATACCATGGCAACGTGTAGAGGAAATGCGGCCCTGGAAGGAAGCTGTTCCAACAGAGGGAGTTTTCTAGGGTGATGGCTATAGGAACAGGATGTGTGCCTGTGAACATGACTAAGAGTTCTAACCTACACAGGTCCATCTAACCAAAATTTGAGAAAACAAGGCAGGAGGACAGGAGGCTGAGAGACATTTAAAATTAAAATATTTCCATCCCATAAAAGGCTTATATTTAGTTTAGACAACAGACTTGCCCTCATCTTAGGACAGCTCACTTGAAAGCCCAAACAATAGTGCCAAACCTTATAACAAATCAAACAGCAAGTTCCATAAATGTTTAATCCTGGCTCTCAGGGTTGTGGCAACTGAGCTGGTCCCAGGATATCAAAGAGAAAAGGTGAATGGGGTAATATCTATTCATGACAGAGACAAGCTTTTCCAGTGTCTAATACTGTAGTACCGACATCTACCAGTTTTCATATACCAGAGAAATATCTTTGGAAGCATGGCATGCTATTGTGCCTTTATACAAAGTTGCTACTTACTGGTAGAATTTGAAAGTGCTTTATTTTTAATCCATGGCTCATTGACAAGACAAATGTTTTGGGATTACTTTGGCTATCCCGTACCAAGAAAACTCTAGGGAGAGAGAGAACAGAAATTTTCAAAATAAGCTTATGTTGAATTTTTAGAATTTTTTTGTAGCTTTCCAGTGCACACCATCATGAATTGCAAACACATTATTGCTGATCACAAATAATTCAGTCAATGTTGTACTAAGTTTAATTTCAAGAATTGTACTTTAAATCTTTGTGCATATTGAAAAAGTATAATTGGAAATACAAGCTTTTATTTCATCCATGTATTATCCCTCAAATACTGTCTCTATCATCTGAAAAAATACGCTTCTCCACAATGACAAACACAGCAGCCATTTATTTTAAATACACCTTAATATTAACATACAAAGTATCTCTTTATTACAGACACAAAAACATGTTGAAGAGTTTGCAATTTTAGTAAAGTTTTGCCCAAGATCTTGACAATGAGCAAAATCATAAATTACACAGGGGTAGAATGCTAAGAAGTGGCAGCCCATGATTTTTTACATAGAAAGATTGGAACTGTACTTGTGAAACCTTATTTATTTTCATCAGATGAAACCACAGGCATCAATTATTAGTAGATTGACAGCTGGCAATTTTGCCTAAAAGTACTTTGGCTATCCCGTACCAAGAAAAGAGAAGGAGATTTTCTATATTCAAACGTCCACTTGATACATTGATACTTGTTCCTTTAATTTCTCCAATAGCACAATTGGAGGCTAAGGGAACTAAGCACCTTATTCCCCATTTTAAAAAAAAAAAATCAATGATATCTGGGCATCTAACTCCCTTAAGGACTTACCAATCTCCACAATGCTAATGTGCCATAAGAGCATATGCGTAAGATAGCTTGAAAAGTTTATAGTTCAATGGAAAGCTTATAGGAAACATGGTACAAGACTTGAACCTGGCTAGATTGTATGCATAGATTTGCCAGCTGTAACAATAAGGGTGGGCAATAATTTTTGATGGGGGGGCCACTCCACGAAACTGGTAAGTGGTCAAGGTCTGCACTTTTTCATGATATTAATGGAAGAGGTGTGGGATCTGGAATGAAGGTTAGGTACAGAAGGGGAGCTTGGGGTAAGAGATGGGGTGTAGGAACTGGGAAGGAGGCTGGGTGAAGGAAGGGAGTGTGACCGGGGCAGGAGACTGGGGTGCAGCAAGGAGTACGGGGATTTGGACTGTAACCTTGGGCAGGAAGAGGCTGTGACAGGGGATTGTCTGGGAGAGGGTATGGGTGCAGAAGGGGGAGCAGAGAACTTGGGTTATATGGAGCAGAGCACAGGGATGGGTGTGTTTGGAGGAGCTAGGGTGCCAGAGGCAGGCTCTGGTTGAGAGAAGCTTACCTGGGTGATTCCCAGACAGCAGCCCAGCAGGTTTCTTGCCTTCTGTGCCCTGCACACTACTAAGTGCAGCCCAGCTGTGGGCCATGTGCATCTGAACAGCTGTGAGCCTAAAGTAAGGGAGGAAGAGAGGGAGGGAGTGGTACTTCATGCTACCCATTTTTCAAATAAGCAGCTCCCAAATAGGAGCTACGAGATTGGCTGGTGGCAGGGGCAGCACATGAAGCCTCTTCCTCTTCTCCCCATCCAGGCTTGCTGCTGTTCACAAACAAACAGGTCCTCATAGCTGGCTTTCCTGAGCAGTGTGCAGGTGCAGGGCAGGCAGGAAGCTTGAGTGAGGCTCCTGCTGCATTCACGGGCTGAATCTAATTTGGCTTAGCAGGCTAGATCCAGCCCATAGGTTGTGGTTGCTCATCCCTGTGTAACAAAGTACAAACACTAAAATCTATACAGCGGGAAAATTTCCCACTTAGGAATAAACGCTCAAACTTACAAGTTTTTATATTGCAGATCTCTATTAAAATATTCTTATCAACTATTGGGCTCTTCTAAAATTGAAAAGCGATCCCAGACTAGTTTTTCCTAACGGCCATTGTCCTGAGGACTGAGCAGCTGAAGGGGTTTTGCAGCAGGGGTTGCGGAGGGGTGAATAGATTGTTGGGGGGTGGGAGGTACAGCAGTATTGGCAATAGGATGGAATAGCACCTGAAAATTGCTGTGCCCTCTACTGCTTCATTACTGCTAAAATACATGCAGAGGAGAATAGGTACAGAACTAAGCAATTCCTAACAGTTGGAATGGAGACAATCTGGACGGTATGAATAAGAGAATAGAGGGGATAATCATCCAAAATTTTAAGAGAAACAATGAAAGAATCCAAGAAGAAAGCCACATGACTGGAGAAAATGAGTGGCTGCCTCTTGTAGTCACCATTAGGATGAGAACTAGCCTGTCTATCCTTTCCATGCACATTCTGGCAGGTTGTAAAGATATTGAGCAACTGTGCCTTCTACCCATAGTAGAGAATTACATGTGAAGGACAGGCTGTTTTATGGTAAGGAAAGTTGTGTGGAAACAGGGGATAATAGAGGCTGCTATATTTATTAATATAAACCTCAATCCTTTTGAAGTTCTCCCATCACCAAAATATAGGTACTGTTTAGTAACCATAAAGGAGGGTTTGGCTAGGGTTTGCAATTTTGGGGTCCCTATTAATTTTATATTAACTAAAATTCAGCAGCATGAACTCAGAACTCTCTTGCTCAGCTTATTTGGAGATGTGTCCATGGGGAAGAAAACAAATATAATCTATGCACAGATGCCTGTAGATATAACAACTAAGTGTGTTTAATTGATAGCCATAGAGCAATGAATATACTTTTCTAACAAGCTCTTCCATACCATCTAGTGGGCTGTGCAAAAAAGTTTTCTGTGTACAGGTCGATCCCAGGCATAACTCTCATGATATTTATAACTCTAACATTAAAGATGCACAAATTGGCCTGGAAAAAAATTCATTCTTACATCAAAAATAAGGCCCCTAGCTGTACTGGTTTAGGGTCCAAACTAAACAATATTATGAGTAATTACATCAGACTAAAAAGAGCACAGGCTGGAAAGGAGAACCAGGACTCAGCCTTGGCATTCATACTGATTATTTCATTTTAGGGGACATTTAGGGCCTACTCATTTCAGCAGCCTAGTCTCAGTTATTGGACCCCAACCTTTGTTTTATTAGTTATTTTTTAAATTAATTAAACCCTTTTCTAACCCCATTTTAGTGTCAAGTGTGGATTATTTCCTTAAGATGGAATCCTTTAACACTAAACTATCTTTGTACATGTTTTAGGAGCTTTTAGAGCTAATATAATGAATGCACAAACAAAAATGTGTTTTTAAATATGTCCTAAAACTTTCATTCTCCCCCATTAAACCCACCCTATATCTAAAAACATCAATCCATTCGTAGATTTTAGGTGTCAAAGCCCAAATAATTCTGATTTGTAAAAAATCCTGCACTTTAGCAGATGCATGCTGAACTGCTACTTTGTTAATGACATATGCTGCCCATGCATCAGAAACCTAGTAGTTGTACATCCTGGCTGTCAGCCATTCATTAAATGAAAAGCCTCCAAATAGCCACTAAGGGTCTAATATCAGAACCATAATCTTGCTATAGCTTCTGCTCTGCTTTAAAGCAAGTATCATTGCATAATATTAAGTAAATCCAAGATGAAATCACATCCCAAAGTATATATAATATATAACACCACAACTAATGTTGCATGCCAGTTACATTTGTATTGTATTCCTGAAACTCCACAGGAAGCTTAAAATAGGTAAACTTGGATTCCAAATAAAATGAAGATTTAGCCCCAAATGTTTTCAAATTTGTTATATTTCACCTAAACTGGACAAGATGTAAATCTAAGGAAGAAAGATGGCCTTGATATATGCAGTACTCACAGACAAACCTTCCAGAAAGTATACAGATTTTTAAAAAACTGCTGGAGATTAGATCTGAGACTCATTAGTATTTTCTTCATCCCCCTGAGAAAACAGTTATACCATCGAGGCGTCTCAAAAATGCTTTAAATTTTTAAATTTAGGTTAATTTTTAATAATTAGGTTCAGGACACTTTTCGCATGATGGCACCATTATCCGCCTGCTGCAGTTCCTTTACATAACAACCCTTGTTAAAACTATTAACTTCCCTCTTTCATAATAGTATGAATACTATTTATCAGGACACACTTTAGAATGGAAGCCCATAATCTGTTTTCATCTGCATAGTGGGTTTCATTGCCTGGAACACTTATCTTTGAACTGAAACCCATCAAGACTCTGCACAAGGAATATAGAAATTTGCCTGATACGTGGACATACCTATACAGATAACATCATCTTATTCACAAAGGCTCTAAATTCATGGTGGCAGTTCATTTTTTAAAGAGAAGTAACCATGTGAAACATTTGTCACGTATTGTATTATCAATAGTTGTGAAAGTCTTCTGTGCCAGCTATCAGTAATGTCTAGTGTACAATTTGAGCAGATACATCTGTGGTCAACACAAACTGCCAGTACATAAATTTGAGGTAGACCAGTTTCAAATAATTCTAGAGAGTCTATTCAACAAGATCCCTCACACCAAATGACAGGGACATCTCCCTTCAGACACCAGGGTATCATCACATGCTAACATTGCACGGATGTAACTTTGACAAGATATTCACTTTCTTGGCACAAATGGTATGGTTCTTCACTCCCCAATCCATTATCTCTCTATTTAAAAATTTGGTTCTGTCTGCTAAAATGTGGCTCAAATTTAAATCAGCATACCTCAGAACGTTACTTGCTAGACACGTTGCTAGAAATATTACTTGTTTTTATTAGGCCAGCTGCAATATCATTGCAGTGAACAGAATTCAAGGAGGACAGAGCTCTTGGTTTTTCAGCTGACAGATTCAGCTTGGTTTTGCAGCTGACAGGAAAATATTTTTGGTTGTGAGAGCACTTTTTGTGCAGGCCTTTTCTAACACATAATAAACTGTTAGATCAGTGCTATGAACGGGGATTCCAATAGCATTACTTTGAGCTCTAGAAAAATTTATAAGCAGCAAGATGGACAATAAGAGTTCCTGTCTGGAAGGCCAGTAGGAGGCCAAAATGAGAGGGGAACTTATCTGTACGTTATGGGGTTGAAGAAGTCTTAGACTTTAAAATAAATATACCACAAAATTCAACCATAATACAGTAAGTCAAGAGAAGATATTTAGAAACAATAATAATTTTTCAGAGAAGAATATTTAAAATCTTTAAAATATATCATTAGAAGACTAAATGACTCATCCTGAAATTCAACATTCTCTCTCAATTACTTTCAGACCACTGCTTCTCAGGCTCCAAATTAAATGGATTTTTCCAACTGCCAGTGCAAGAAACTCAACCTTGGATTTGAAAACCAACAGTGTTTTCTGATTCATCATTAGTAAGAGATGTTGGAATCTAATTTTAGATCCTGATCTTACAATTGACAGTGTAGAGAAGACTGTCATCCCAATTCAGAGCCCAGTGATTTTAACATGGCTTTGGGCAAATGCAGCAGTCCATCCATTCAACTGTAGGATCAAAGCTTTGGAGCACTATTTTATTGTTAAAAAAAAGACGTCTAATACAATCTAAGTCATTCTCCCATAACTCTAGTAATTTGAATGTCTATATTTTACTTCCATTAAGTAGATATGACATAAACCCTTGAGTAAGCAAATATGTTTCTGCATAGTTATTTTCTGACCATCACTAACTACAACCTAGAAAAGTTTAAAAAGGAACTAGCTTACCCATCTACAAGTCCTTGCTGTAAAATAAGTCGTTGAGCTTCATGCCTAGAGATTTTATGGTGAAACCACAGCTGAGTTCTATGAATAGCTAGAAAATTTAAAAAGATCTTTATTCTAACAATACTGTTTTATCAAAGATTGTTGCATCTCTTCTGGGACTATAAATTAGCTCACACATACCTACACCTGATGTGGCACTTTGAGAAGTGGTAGGACTTCCATGTGTGTTGAGACGTAAACAGCCTTTTTTCTGTGTGGGAGAGTTTAAAAACAAAAAGTGTCAAAGGTTTGCGTGTGGGAATAAAATTAGAAAAAAATACTTGGAAAAAGTAAAGTATTTATACCCGCCATGCTAACCCTTCTTCAACTGCAACTGAAAGAGCTTCTGTTGGATTTTCAATTACTCTGCTTCTATGTCCAGAGAAATCCATTGCTACCAAGGAATTTTCTGAAATGCTTCTCTGGGGGGGAAAAAGAGGGGAGAGGGATAATTCAGTTTGGGGGGGAAAAAGGTTAGGAGGTTTCTAAACGTTATTTTCTAATAACATTTTGCCAGTTGTGTTTCAAATTTTTGCAACTTTTTTCCCCTGAACCAAGTTTTCTTTCACTTTGGACAACATTTGTAGTTCTAGTTGTCTTCGAGGGAGATTATCCAGCTGAACCCAAAGGCTTGCCAGTCAATGAGATAAGTGTGGAAGGAAGGAGAAAGCATCTTGTTTTTTGCATCACTGCAGCCAATAATACCCAGTCTGAAGATACTTAAGCTACCAAAGACTAGTCCTCATCAGCTCTAGCTGAAATTATGGAATTAAACTCTCTAGGCCTGTTATTTATGGCTGATTAAAAGGGCTGGCATGAGTCATTTGATACAAACTTGTGCTTTGCTTACTTTAAATTATAGTCTCCATCTATCAAAAAGCAACATAGGTCTGAACCACAGTCACCAATGTTATTAAATTAGATCCTAACAAAATATTTGCACTTACACATGCTGAGAAGAAATGCCACCTTCCCTGAAACTCAAATGCTCTTACAAAATGAGTGAACCACTTCCAAAGGACTAAATATTTGAAAGACGATTCTATAATATTCCATCACTGCTCTGTGACTCTGATACACTAAGAGAGAGGGGAAGTCAGACAAGGATGCAATTTCCTTTTCAATCGTCACACTGAATAGAGTTGTTAAAGAAAAGATAAGGAAAGGAAACTGCAAACCAAGAAAAAAAAAACACAGCCAACAAAACAACCTTTATAATGGCTAAATCATACCTTGATGTGACTGCTACAGTGTGCTTTTGTGAAAATATAGCGATTCAAATGTCCCATCTAAGTTTAAGAGCAGGTATATGATGAGGCTACCTACTATTATGGCTTTTCAAAACTGCTACATATACACTGCTTAGTATGATTTGGCACTGACAATGCAGACCTCTTCTAAACATAACAGTGCTACTCACCTCACTGAAGTCAGTTCCTTGTGATGAGCAGGCTGAGATGAGGTAAGGGGAGGAAGAGAGATTATTCCAATCAGGAAGCCCACCTACCTACACTAGTAGGAAAGCCTATTAAATGCCACACATTGGCATGAACTCATCTATGCCCAAATGCTCTGCCATAGTATAGCCAACCTTTACAAGCCAAAGTTAACCATGTTTAGACAAGGATTTTTCTGCTAGAGCTCAAAGACCCTTATTTTTCAGAGCCACCAAGTAGTTCTGGAATAGAGGATACCAATAACAATCATATTTTGTTATGGATTGGCTTCAGCATCTTCCTTTGTGTTCAAAAGCCCTTTATAACACCACTAAAACCAGGCAAAAACTGAAATACACTTCACACTCCTGAAGGAAGATTTTTATACTCTACTTTGTTTCTCTCTCCCCCCCCCCCCCCATTTAAATTCAACCAAAATTGTTAAATATTTGAAGTATGCATGAATACACACTAGGCTTCACCTCACAGCCCAAACTTCCAATAAAAATTTCTGCGGGATAGCTCAGAGCAGCTGATTAATGTTAGTTTGCATCTCTTAGTAGATTTTAAGTTCTACTTTAATGTTAAACTTCTGGGTGCTAAGGAGGAGCATAAAAACAGCATATGCAAGTTCTTATATAAAGTATTCCTGACAGTCAGATTCACAAGTACCATTAATGTTTCATGGTATTGAGTGAACTTGGATTCATAAACAAAGAATTAAAATGAGCACAAAACACTTATTTCTGAGACACTCGCGTTTATAAATTGAGCATGATAGTAAATACACAAGCTCTACAGCAAGCAATCAGTATGGCCTGGGATATGAATTAATAGAAAAACCCCTACCCTTCTATAATTTGAAGCAACATGGAGAGCCTAAAAGACATGCCTCTGCAGTTAAAGCTCCTTAACCAAAATCTCTGGCCTTAAAAAGTTCCCACTCTATTATAACCATAGAAAGATTGCATTAGAACTCAAATAAATGGAAATAGAAGAGGTTTCAATAATGTGGATTAGGACATCTTACTCCTATAAAAAAAAACATCTAATTGTAATGACTTCAGCAGACATCACAACTGAAGGACTTCAAATCCAGGAACCATGTCCTGAGCTGAAGATTGGTCTGATGAATTATCATTTGCTGAAATTTTAACAAAGATACAAACAAGAACAGAATAAAAGGTGATGTTTGCCTCTAGGGTTCAGAGAATGGGACCTGAATTGCTCAGCGCTGGCCTTACCATGAGGCGAACTGAGGCAGCCACCTCAGGTGCCATATTGTGAGGGGAGGGGGGCACCACTAGGACCCATAGTGTAGAAAATTGTGTCTGCTGCTGGTGCATATGTATTCTCTCTGCTCTAGATGCACAGAGATGGTGGAGTGCCTTGAGAGGAGTAGAACAGGAAAAAGGCAGAATTGAGACCTTTCAAAGTTTTGGCCCAAGCGAGGGAGCATGGGGGCATCATTTGAGCTCTCCGCCTCAGGTGCCAAAATGTTGTGGGCCAGCCCTGGAATTGCTGGTTGTGAATTCTGATTGAGGGGTGTGAGAAAGTAACTGCATCCGATATTGAGAATATTCAGTCTCAAAGTTTGATCGTTTATATTAGCCCTTTTCCAAGAGTGCTGCTGGAGTGATTTGCATAAAGAAGCTGTAGTGATGAATTCTTAATATTCCTCTTAGCTGGAGCACGGTGCAAATACAAGGCTAGTGTCGCTCCTGCACCAAGAGCCACTTGGCACAGAAAAGGTCACACATGGAAACTGCATGCATGCCAGGGAATCAGTAATGGCTCCATCTACAGTGTCATTAAGGGAAGCTGACCACTGTACTTGAATATTTTAAATAAGTGCTCACATGCTTAAATTTAAAGTACACTAACATTTCTAGGATCACAAACACAGGTTACATTACTTCTGCCACAGGTTCTATTTTAGGTAGTTTATTTACTCAGTAAGTTATTACAGTACATACCACGGGTGACATAGTCAAAGAACTGCAGCCACCTCTACCTTGATATGGTTGCATGTAATTCTGATACAGCTGCATTCCATACTAAAATAAAAAATAATATACCTGTTCACAATTTGTTTATTGTAGGGATTTCAATAGTACCAACTTGAAGCATTAAATAAAGATAACTACACAGGAGCTCCAAAATACTATACAACGGATTTTATTTAGAAATTTTTTTTCTTATTAGCTTAATTATATTAATTATAATATAATAGCCTGCACAAAAAATAGGAATATTTGCCTTAAAGATATATATTTTAATTATTGTTTTCTGACTCTACATTTGAAGAGAATTTTCTAAATATAAAACTGGAATATTAAATTTTTCTCCCTCAAAAATAACAAAACAAGAAGTTAGCCAGAGGGAGTAAATGGCTAAGATTTTCATTTTCTTAAGAAATAACTTATACTGTACATGTATGTCAATTCTCGCCATTTATAGGCACCATATGACCCATTCTGCCTGCTTGTTACTAAAACTAACCCCTCCAACTAGTCAACTATGTTCTACCATCATAATTGGGGGCAACACCAGTAGCAACTGTAGCTCAAATTGTATAATGGATTTATTATAAGTCTATTTTAGGGACTAGAAAATGTTCTTTAATTGCATCAAGTACTCTGTTGAAGAGTTTGATAGTATATAATTAGTACACTAAAAGTACAGTACCATAAAATAAAATTGGCTAAAAGAATTAAACACAGTTTGTAGGAAAGATTTAACACCTGAGTGACATATCTCAAATACATTTTAAGGTCTCGGTCCTGCAAACGCTGATACATGAACTTAACATTACTCATTTTTATAGCCTCACTGAATTCAAGAGGACTTCTCATGTGCTTAATGTTATATACTGCATACGTGTTTGCAAGTCTTTAGTGCTCTTAAAGAGCAGAACGCCATCTTTTTGTATTTTACTGGAAATTCAATGTCTATCTTCTTTTTGGAAGATGTCAAAAAGACTCCACCGTGTACAAAATGAAGGCTTGTTATTACACTGAAATTTATCAGTAACCTGTGGTTCTATATTCTAGGACATAAAAAGCATTTAACATAGTAAAATGCTGGCAAGTAATTAAACTTCACAGATTTTACCTTAAGTAATCTAATTGCTGTCATCCAGCAGGTCCTGCTCTGCTCATCATCTGCACAAAGCTGCTTCAGATCTCTGATTCCTCCTGCTTTGTTGGGCTAGAAAGCCACAGCACATTGTTTAGCATTAATGCATATCTTGCAGATAACACCTGTTGAAATAAAAGCCACTAATTCTCCTATTTTACAAGAGATAACTGAATCTTTTTTTTAAATCTTAAAGAAACTTAAGCTTACCTAAAAACTGTGGCTTTCTTTAGCATATTTCTATCAAAATATTAAGCCTGTACCTTAAAACAGAATCCATAGTTTGTTGGTGTTCCAGACATCTTTTTGCCTGCCAAAGACATATACATATCACTACTGCTGAATTCACTGAAAAACTGCAGATGCCTTGGTTCCTGAAAGGAAAAGTAATATAACACAATTAGGCCTGTTACTTTATTATAAACTGATGAATGAAATTATAATAAGGATGTGGATGAAAAACAGAATATGCATATATATACACACTGTAAACTATTTATGATAAATACATCACTTGGAAATACATGACATTTAAAAAAAAAAAAAAATCGAGGAAAAATTCCTATCTAGTTATCATATTACCATGTAATGCACATACCACAAAAGCTAGGCTAACCTGATCATCCAGCACAGATAGAAGATAAATTTTTAATACTATTTCAATTTGAAGCTGTTTGGTGGGTAGCAGTTAGAATTGCTATACACACGCAAGGACTGACAAACTCAAAAAATTAAGATTAAAATCAAGCTATCTAGCAGTACATATTCTCTGAGCTTCCATCTCAAGCACATACCTTACTACTATCACAAACAATGCACTTCAATCTTAATGCTGCCCTTACATTAACTATTCTGCACACATGCCTTTACCAGCTTATCTACTCCCCCTCTTAAAAACAATACTAAATAGTTGGTTGTGTGGGAAAAAGGGAGTTTGGTTTAAAAAAAAATGTTCAGGGTTAGAGGGCAGAAGGTAGAGGTAAAGCAATGGTTTCAAGTGTGGCAAAATAATATTTTACCTGTTGGCAGAACTACTGTTATATGATAAAATTTGACATCTACCCCTGGAGATGATTTTACATGCATCCACAACTTGTCCCATCAATCAAGTTACATTATTTCAATTTATGAGCCTTATATGCATTTTGTCCAATCAGATCTGCATGCACCTAATCCTATTAATCAGGTTAATTTGCACCTGGCATTCATCAATAAGGTTTGTGCAGAGTGCATAAATTTTCATATATAATGTGAACAATGGCTAAAAATGGCCTCACATTTTTTAATGTGCTTCCCTGTTGCACTTTAAGAGATAAAACCCTAATTCCAAACAAGCTTTGTGTTAATAATTTTTTGATATATAATTTAGTGAAACACACCTCACAGGAAAAATATTCAGGCGGAGCCTAAACCCTATTAAAAATGCATGAGGAGAAACGAAAACCAAACTACACAGAAAATTAAAAGGGTATAAAACTAACCTGGTGTGAAATGTCACACCAATCGGCCACCTACTTTTAGAGAAGCAGGAATTTATAATCTACTTTAAAATGTAACCTTGACTGAATAACACGATGATTAGCTCGTCAACCAGCATTGCCTTGTGAAGAGATCAGGTAGAGGAATTGTTTTTATTTGCTGAAAGGAATAAGCAGCTCCTCCCAAAACAAACAAGGGATGGAAGGGAACACACTGTATAGCTGTTTTAAATGACATTCTTTGCATGTGTCCTAAAACACAATAATAGCATTCCTCTTGTAAACAAAAATACCATATTCGCTGTTTTCATGAGTTTATAAAAATTAACAAGAGTAAATTACACAGAACACTTTCAGGGAAACACTTTCCTTCTTAGGCAGACAGCTTTAAGAAAAAATACAAATAAGAGCATCAGATGAGTATAGTTTTCTTCTTCCAAATAGCAGCCTTCCTGATATTGTGATAGTAGAAGATGAAGTAACTGAAGAAATAAACAAAAAGGCCACTGAACATTCACCTGCTGCATCAGAGCAAAATGCCCCAAACTAGACAAAGCCAAAAAAAAACCCCACCTTTGTTTTCTGTGAAGAAAAATATGATGCACCAATGAGCTGATTTCTAGCAACACATACATGATATCTAAGCCCCAATGCTTAATGATTAAGTCTTAAAAAGTAACAACTTTTGAAGTCATTTTGCAATTTATTTTAAATTCCATTGTTTAAATCACATCATCAGAAGTAAGAAAATAAATTTTAATAATTAATGTCCAGTCACAAACTAAATATTAATTCCATTCCTCAAGGGCATAGCAGTAAAATTTCTTTTATTTACTTGTCTGTCCTCAATTAAATGAGTACAGCTGTGGAAATATGTTGACAACTAACACTAGTTCAGACAAACATAAAAAAATTTTTTTTTTAAAAAGTGGATTACATAAAAGTTCTCATCTCCAGTGCACCCTGTTTAAGACAGGTGTCATTAGTTATACTTTCAGTATGGACAAAAATTGAACAAAGAAAATATAAGGAGTCATTGATACATGGTGATAGTAAAAAAAGTTTTCCTACAAATTTACCTTTTTTTCCCCTGCAAATTTGCTCCTCTTATTTGGTTAAAAATAAATAAATGCTCTGAAAGACTGATCCAAGTGGTACATTCAGGAACAACAGCTAAGATTTGATTATGTTCCCACCCATCAGAATTCTCAACCAGTAGATCTGAAAAGCATAATTTCTTTTTAAAGAGCTCGTGTTGACTGACTGGAAAATAAATTTAAATTCATATATTCAGAATGAATCAGACTTGTTAGACCACAATACTTTGGTTTATACAAGAAATTATTCTGAAACCCTTTCATTACATATCCTTATTCCCACCAATCACATGTTTTATCCTTAGAATGGACAAAAAAGGACAAAAAACCCACCTTGATCCCAAGTTTCCTATTCATTACCATGGACTGAAATAAAATTAGTTAAAAGTACTGCAAATGAAAATACATGCTTGTCCTATGCTTACTGTTCTCTATCATATTCTAGTCTTACCTTTGATGTCCCTTTAGTGGAAAAATACAGGCCAGATCTTCTCAAAAGAAAGTATAATTTTTTCCATGATTTCTTCCCTGGCTCTTTTGCATGCAAATAACCATGAATTTCAGGATATGTGCTGGAACCTAGGAACATCTGAAACAAATATTGCATATGTATTTCCCACCTGAATCCAGCTTTTTCTTCCGTTGACATGCTATTCCATAGTCAACGTTATATCAAAGTTTAAACGTTAAATAGGTGAAAATACACACTGCAAAAATGGAAAATTATACAGATGCCTCAGAATAGTGAGAGCATCTAGTTACAACAGCATGAAAGACACTGAACAAAGTTTTCAGTAAGTAAAGAAGGTTAAATCTTCAAAGATCCATCAGACATTTAGAGAAAGCAATGAATACCACCATACAGAATATAAAGCCTAAGTCCTTGCATAGCTCCCTACAGTAACTCCTGCCTTTCAAAAACCTCTGGAAAGGAAACAACTTAAGTTTAGAAGTGACAGAAATATGCTATCATTTGGGAGTGAGGGAATATATCACCATTTATACACACTGATCCTCTCTCTCTGCCACACACAAACCCAAACATGCACACTTTGAGTATTGACTAAAAATTAAAGTATGCATGAAGTGACCCTGAAATCAGGGTTAAATTTCAGACCCCCAGGAGAAGAGCCTTTTTGTCCTAGAGAAAAATTTAGTTGCATCATTTTGCAAATGTGTTAGAGTGAGAAATATTCCAAGTCCTTGACAAGATAAAAAATTATTATCCCTAAGAATAGTTTGCAGATATCTCCACAATACATTACCACAATGTTACAAACATTGAAGCAAGAGAGAGGCAAACACCATTCATTATAAGGGAATTGGCCGTTAGTAGACAGATGAAGGTACGTATACTCCATAAAGAGCATTCCTTATTAGTTCAATGCATTGTCCTTGCTATTTGAATTTTCTAAAGGAATATATTATGCCTTTAAAAACTTGACAGAATGCCCCAAGAAATTGTAACAGACACTGGAACACTACACTTCCTAATTCAACCTGAAACAAATTCAGCTCCAGGCCAGGTATTCTCAATCTATTTCCCCTCACATAAATCTCTCATCCTTTGTGTGAGTTCCTGCAGCTATTCAAAGGATTTCAGACACCTGGGAAGAAGGCACCATTCACTCTTCTCTACAACCGCCCAATTGCTCAGGGAAGATTAGGCGCCTTCTTTCCTCTGCAAGGTGTTACAGCATCCTTCCCCTAATGCAGGTCTTTTCAATGTCTCTAAAATACTAGTCTTTTTATAGCTCTCAGCTCTGCCATATATGATATAGAGATAGAGATAGATATAAA
Organism: Pelodiscus sinensis; assembly: GCF_049634645.1. Classification (NCBI taxonomy): domain Eukaryota; kingdom Metazoa; phylum Chordata; order Testudines; family Trionychidae; genus Pelodiscus; species Pelodiscus sinensis. The sequence goes on from NC_134717.1 coordinate 36,333,874, forward strand.
AGAAAGTGTGGAGCCCTCTTGGGATTAGCACTCCATTCCTTCATTCCAAGAAGGAATGGAAGAAGTTGATCAAGGCAATTTCTACCCATCTACCTCATGCTAGCACATCCCGTTCAAAAGAATTAAATAGAACCATTTACCTAAAGGATGAAAATATCTATTCTAGCTAAGAGGTTCAGGTTAAAAAGAGCTTATGTTCTGCTATTAACGCAGTAATTTGTCTGAGACACTACAGCCAGTATCCTGTAAAGTCTTAAGCAGACTTTATATACTCTGCAGCAAATTGTGCATCAGAAATTCATGTTCTGCAGCAATATTAATTTTGTTGTAGCATCATACAACATCCTGCATGCCCACATCTTTACACCTTCACAAACACACACTGCTTTAAATATTGAAATAACGTTTTTTATTATTTTTTGTAATGGTTAGTCCACCTGGAGAGTGCCACGAAAACACAGCACACTATGAGCCTAGACTTTGCCCAATGTTTTCTAGGAAGTCAGGACAAAATAACTTTCCCCTCCTGTGTAGCCAGGAAAGGGGAATGCTCTAGTTGCAACAGCTCATGTCCCTGGCTCCAGAGTCCTTGGCAATTGTGATTTTCTGTACGCTGTCTAGCTCATGAACTTGTATTTCTGGCTTTCCCATCTCACGGTCTGAATTTTTAATGTCTGTCAGTGTCTCAACAATAGGATGGCTTCCTGTCACAGAGAAAGCAGCATCCACCAAACCTGAAAATAAGGAATAAATTAATGATGAGAGCAATTATCCATTGGAACAGTTCATCGGGGTCCTGGTGGATTCTCCATCACTGGCTGTTTTTTAAAATCAAGACAAAATGTTTATTGTAGAAAATATGCTCTAGGAATTATTTTGGGAAAAGTTCTATGGTCTCTATTTTACAGGAGATTTAACTAGATTATCACAATGACCCTTATTGAAGCAGGAATCTGAAATGAGCCAATTAACTGCCTCTTGAAGGGAAAGCTGTGGAGAAGAAGTTTCAAGAAAAATCCAGAAGAACAGGGAGAAAGAACAAAGTTATCAGGCATATGGTTGCAGAAAAATGGATAATTCTATGGAAATATTCTAAGTTCTTATGGCTACAGAATCACTGAGCCAAAAGAGGAAAATGACGAAGAATGACTCTTGCGCAAAAGGGATTTTTTGCGCAAAAATCTCTTGTGCAAAAGGGACCTGGAGGAAGAAATGCAAATGAGAGTATGACATACACAAATGAGCGCTCTATTTGCATTTCCTCTTGTGGAAGAGGATCGTAGTATAGATGTAGCCCCCGAGTTAATGTTTCAGCCTTTTTATAGACTCAAACAGGCACACTGCTTTAATTACCATTCAGTTCATATTTCTGACATTTGTACCATGACCAGAAGGGCTAAGCACAAAATTACAAATGAAAGGGAAGATTGTGAAGCACAATTCTGCAGCAACAGTCAAATTCCTCAGCCAAATTTTTGTCTACAGAATTTCAGAAGTGTCCTAAACAGGGTCCTATCTATGACTAGTGCCACCGACAGAATGATTGATGTGCACAAGAGTCCAGAATCAGAGCCTAGAGCTGTTTGTGTGTACTGTTTTCCAGCACTGTACACAACTGAAGGGACAGACATCTCCACTGCTATGTAGGCACTGTTCCACAACACAGCTTCATTTCCATAGCCATAAGTGATATTCATCTCACAACAATGCACTTGAAGGAAGCATAAAAACTGTGGTTAGTGAAAAAGAAGGAAATGCTAATTTTGATTTTTTTTTGCACTTTTGGTTTTGAATATTGCCCCACGAGCCCACAAATATCAAATAACGTGGGCTTCTCGAAGCAGGAAGTTTGAAGCACAGATGTTCTAGTCTGAACTTGAAAGTTTGTGTGTCTCCAAAGCTAGGAAGGTTTTACAGAATCTGACAAAGAGGAAGATGAATTATGTAAACCTACTTTATTCTTCAGTCACATATGGTGGTGAATAAAAAGACTAAAATTAAATTGCGGCTTTAATGTACAGACAAAGTTCAAAGGGAGACTTTGGGAGAGTTTGAAAGTGTGAGGGTATGCCTACATTAGATACATTATAATGGCCCAGCTACACTGCTGTGGTATAGATCCTCACAGTGATGGAAGGGTTTCTTCAGTTACTACAGTAAAGCCATCTTTCAGTGGCGGTCAATGGAAGAATTCTTTTATCGTACTAGCATTGTCCATGCTGGGGTTTACAAGCTTGATTGATGCAGTGAGATCAGTCTGTCCTTCTAGTACAGGTCATCTGTTTTCTTCAGGGAGATTGTGAAGAAGAATCTCTCTTTCCTTCCCTAGCACTTAATTTCAGTACCTTTGCCTCTTTTGTCTGAAGGTTCAATTAACTACCCTGACTCCATAAGACCTCCATTTTAGACCCTGTACCCTTGCACTTATCCTCCCACTAGGAAGATACCAATGACAAAATAACCAAAACATTCCTTGAACAGCAGGCCAAAGTTGCTGAAGAGTAATACAGAGCCCTGCTTTAGCAATCCATGTAGCACCTATTCCTTAATATGATAACATTAGTAGTTCACAACGGTAGTTGGAAAGAGGCAAGACTAAATCATCTGGGTCTCTGACGACTACTTTTGTCTGACAAAATCATTTTGCCACAATGAAAGAACACTGAAAATCCTAGACAATAAGAGTAATTTGTTCTCCAATCATATTATAGAGTTGTAAAAGATGGTAGCATATGTAAAATGGGTGAATTTAAGACCAAAGTTCATTACAGCTAGAAGAAATCAATGACAAAGAAAAGCCTTATTAAGGATCCATGTAACACTAGATTAAAGTGCAGAAAATTAGAAAAATCCTCTAAAAATGATGGGTTGATTATACAAAATGTATTAATATTTAATTTATTTTAATCTATGGGAATAAGATACAAAATATGATTATAGCAAATGAACTGTACACATCATTAGTGTAAAGCATCATTGTGTATTACAGATTCTAGTAAACATCAGCATCAGAGATTTATAACTTGGTTTGGATATTTGCAAAATCTATTGAAAGATAAATGAATTCAGCAGATACAAATTCAAAATCTGAGCTGAAACTAAAAAAAAAGGAAGAGAAAAAAGTTAGAAGAGGTATATTCTTGCATGAGAAAAAAAATCTAGGCCTAAAGTTAAATTTCCCATTATATAACATTCACAGGAATCCCCATAACTTACAGTGAAATATCTGAAGTATTAATGGCACCTGGAAGTTAGATACACCATCTTGCTTCTTGAGGAAAGACACTGACACTCTCAGAAACAAAATGAAAACTAATTTCAGAGAAAGCCAGCTTCTTAACTTTCTGATTTGAATTAGAGCCTTTTTGTACATAGTTTTGTATCCACTTTTTGCCCAGATTGCTTTTAAGTTTCCACTTACTTCCTCAGATTTTAACTTGGTCCCATACAATCAAATTTGATCTTCAAAAGCTTCCTTTTTGCTACATCTAAGTTACTATTGGTTAATATTTAAGAATTTCCTCTGAAAATATCCAGATATGTTTGTGAGCATCACCTCTTGCAAGCAAACTACTTTAAGGCTATTATAGGGTGGGTGCATAAATGGCTGGATAACCGTTCTCAGAGAGTAGTCATTAACAGTTCACAATCCTGCTGGAAAAGCATAAAAAGTTGGGTCCGCAGGAATCTGTTTTGGGACCGGTTCTGTTCAATATCTTCATCAACGATTTAGATCTTTGCATAGAAAGTATGATTATTAAGTTTGCATATGATACCACGCTGGGAGGAGTTGCAACTGCTTTGCAGTATAGAGTCATAATTCAAAATGATCTCGACAAACTGGAGAAAAGGTCTGAGATACATGTAGAAATTTTCAAAGATTTCTGAACTGAGAAACATTTTGGGCTCAGTTATAGACAGAGGTAGTAGCAGTGTAAACAGGTGAAGTTGCCAAATGACTTCTATTATAAAGCCCAGTTTTCAGTTCCTTCAAACGTTGCCAAACTTTACCCATCCATGCTGAAATTGGCCATACTAATCATCTGCCCTAGGCTGAACATTTTTGGAACTTTTAGCAAAAATAGTTCATTATTTTCCTCAGAAATATGTTGGTTTGCCCACCTTCAAACCATTTCCCCAAGTGTTGCAAAGTTCTAATGCCTTCTCTCTTTGGAACAGGGAAATGGAAAAATCTCCCAGATTTTGGTAGAGATTATTTAGAAGTTGGGTAGAAAGAGATATTTTTCCCTTATCCCATAAAATAGAGATTTCAAAATATTCCCATTAAACATTGAGGCAAAAGAGTCAAGCTCTAACAATTTTTCTTTATGAAAAACCAAGTACACACCCCAGAGCAGGTAACATCCTCGTGAACACTCACGTGGGATGAAAAAGTTTCTGCTCTGGCTGATTCAGAGCAAGGACTTGAACCTGTGTCTCCTATATGACCGGATGTTTGTCCTGTCCACTGGGCTTTTGGCTAATCATCTCTCCCCATATACATATGCCTCCTGCCTTTCTTCAGAAACCTTTCCACAAAAAGTTTAGGTTCTGACAAAGTAGTACTTTTTTTTTTGGGGGGGGGGGGGGTGTCCAAACACTGTTAGCTTTCTCTGTTTATAAACCAGCATGCACGTAGAGACAGCTTGCATGTAGTCAGTAGAGGCCTGACAGGTGAATTTTCCAAGTTCCATTTGAACAGGACATGCTACAGCCTCTCTGCACTTGCCAATTCCAGAAGCTGTAGCATCAAACACCAGAACTGAGACCAGGAAGACAGTCACCCAATGTTCTCTCTGCTGGTGCTCAAGCAGTATTATATTCTGTCTGGAACACAGAGGAGATAGAAGGTGGTGGTGATGGGAGTGGAGAAAGTAGATGGGGCCAAGCAAGTGTGGTGGGTTGGAAAGGGGCTGGTATTAGGAGATCAATGCAAGATTTGCACACTGAACTCAAAGTACACATACAGAACCTGAATATCAATTTAATCTATTTAAAAACTGGACTTGGGGAAGAATAAAGCTACCCTTAAGTAAAAAAGCATAATCAGAATAATTTACAGACGAGTAATTGTGAAACTGTTGCTGTTAAAATACAAAAAAAGTAAAAGTTTAACAATCTGCAGCATAAATAAATTAAATCCTGTTCCCAAAAACCACTGCAGCCAAAAGGTCTGAATAGTATCAGAACAGAGAAGAGTTAGCCATATAAGAAAGAGAGGAACTCTTTGCCTCAGCGAAGTCAATAGTAAAGCTACCATTTACTTCAATGAGACTAGTATTTCACCCATTATTCAAGATCGCTCAAATGGGGCCTAATCCTCTTCACATAATTAACTCAATGGGAGTATTTGTAAGAACTAACAACATGAGATTGGCTCCAAACATCATTACTGAGAAGGCGGGAGGGGGGCCTGCCACAGTAAGCACTGCCGTAAAATCTATTCAGTAACTTGCAAGTGGAAAAATCTGATTTTAAATTAGATTTGAAGACATCAGCTTCATATTTAATTACTAGAAATATGTGAAATATAAATGAATTCAAACTATGAAATCTATAATTTCTCAAAGGAACAGATAAAAAATGAAATATTAGAATATTCCATTACTGTGAAGCCCTCAGGTTTAAAATCCATTTGCTCTATTAATTTTCTATGTTTAAAATAGATCACATTCATGAAACCCCAGAACATGAGCTATGCTCAGTGATTCCACTCTTAACACCCAAGAAATGTATGTACAAATACTGTGCCTCCATCTGATGCTGCCACATGCCAGCTACATATTGCACCCGTTATTCAAGACTCAAATTCAGACTTAAAGCTTGTTGGGGGCTAAGATTGAACCTCTCGCTGTTTAGGAAACACAATCAGAAACAATTTGTTACAAATCGAGGAACAGCTGATACTTAAACCCCAGAACAGATCCCCAATTTAGTCTGTGGCATCTCCAGCACTGGAGGTTTTTAAAACCAGGTTGGAAAAATAGCTGTCAGAGATAGTCAAAATATATTTAGTCCTGACCTCTGAGCAAGAGTCTGGATTAGGTGACCTCTCAAGATCCCCTTCACTCCTACTTTCCTATGACTATTGGAAAGAAAAGCTAAAGAAAACATCCACTCAGTATGTAGCAGCAATAAAAAATAAAAATAAAAAAATAAAAAGCAAAAAATGTTAGGAACCATTAAAAAAGGGGATAGAGTGTAAGACCGAGAATCTTATTGTCTCTTTATAAAACCATGATACACCCAAATCTTGAATACTACATCCAGATGTGCTCGCCTCATCTCCAAAAAGATATATTGGCATTGGAAAAGGTTCAGAGAAAGGCAACAAAAAAGGATTAGGTGTTTGGAACTGGTCCCATATGAAGAGAGATTAAAAAGAGTTGGACTTTTCAGCTTTGAAAAGAGGAGGATAAAGGGGAATATGGTAGAGGTCTATAAAATCACAATTGGTGTGGAAAAAGTGAATAAGGAAAAGTTATTTACCAATTCCCACAATATAAGAACTAGGGGTCATCAAATGTAATTAATAGGTAACAGGCTTAAAACAAACAAAAGGAAATTTTTCTTCACACAGCGCACAGTCAACCTGTGGAACTCCTTGCAAGAGGATGTTCTGAAGAGCAGGACTTGAACAGGGGTCAAAAAAAGAGTTAAATAAATTCATGGAGGTTAGGTCCATCAACGGTTATTAGCCAGGATTGGTAGGAATGGTATTCTTAGCCTCTGTTTGTCTGGAAATGGATGACAGGAGAGGGATCACATGATGATTATCGGTTGTGTTCACTCTCTCTGGGGCATTTGGCATTGGCCATTGTCAGCAGACAAGATACTGGGATAGATGGGCCTCTAGTCTGACCTAGCATGGCTGTTCTTAAAGTCAATATATGTTTAGGTATATTTTCTCTTTGAGTTAAAAAGAAAGAGCCAAAATTCCTACCTTCCCTTATTGTTGCCTTATAACAAAAGACAATAAGTGTTTTACACATAGCTAGAGAATATTTTACTTGCTTACAGCACAAACCACAGAAAACGATAAAAGAATTTCAAAACTAGGTTGAGAAAACATATTTCTTGATACTTTACCAAGCATATCACAAATAATAATGCAAGCCCATTAACTTGTCTTAATGAATGTTTTAAAGGAAATAGTAGCATACTGTAAAATAATCTACTAAATGGCTTTTGCTGAATTGTGCATGATGAATTAGAGGGTTCTAATTCACAAGAGTATTCTGTACTTTAATGTCTGGTAAATCCTGTTATACTAAATATAAATATATAATCAGACAATGAAACAGAAGACATACAGTATTATAAATCAATCAAAATTGCATGCATTTCATATTTGGTATTAAATTGATCCCTATATGGAAAAACAACATACAAACTTTGCACTGATGAAACACTACTTCTGAGGACATAATGATATTTAAGGGGTATATAAGCTTTACACTTACTCTGTGAACAAGTTTTTAGAAGACAGATTTTAGCTTTCTAAAATAAGATGAATGCTTCTTTTAAATTATTAGATCACTTCTGAAAAAAAGAAAGATGGTAAATTCTATTAATCCAATATAGGTGCCTCAAATTAGGCTTTGAAATCCATATTTAGGCAGCAAAAGAAAAACAGCCTGATTTTCATAGGGTCATTGACAGTGTTCAGTACCTTTAATAGATTTTCTATTTATTTAGTTCCTGAAAAAACATTTAAGTTTGAACATTTTGCCCACAATTGAGCTGAGAATCAGATCTGGACTCTCTCAACTCTGCCATTTAAAAAGGACATGGAGGCCACCAGCCGCCACCACCATCAGAAGTGCAGCAGGGCTAAGGCAAACTTCCTGCCCATTCTTACTCTATGCCACTCCTGGGAGTGAATAGCACCAGCCCTGTGGCCCTGGGGGCAAGGGGAGGGTATCTACGCACCTGACCTCATGTCAAACACTGACTCAATGGCTCCCATTGGCCAGGAACCATGCAGCAGGGCAGTGCCTGCAAGCTGTAGTGCGTGGAAGCCTCCCAGCCCTCCTGCCTAGGAGCCAGAGAGATGTGTTGGTCACTTTTAGGAGACACCTCAGGTAAGCGCTGCCCTGCCAGAGCCCACGCCCTCTCTGAATCCCAATTCCCTGCCCCATCCTGGTGAAAGCGAGTGAGGGAAAGAGAGCTCAAACAACAGACAGGGGAACGGAGAGAGCAGGATTGGGGCCTCCAAGAAGGAGCAGGACAGGGGAGTGGCATCAAAGAAGAGGCAGGACGGGGAGTGTGGGGCTTGTGCAAGTAGACAGTTGGCCACCCTAGCAGGCCAGCATATGGAAGCCCTGGCTATGTTGGCAGCATCACCTGGCATCAGACAGTATAGGCAGACCACGTCTGTGCAGGTGCAACTTATGCGTGTGTGGGGGCTTATTGACTGTTCTGATCTAGGGCCTGGAACTGCTGTCAGTGGGAGTGCATATGTTTTGAAAATTTAATTGGTTAATAATTTAAAGCACTTTATGTTCTCCTCATCATAGGATCACCAACGTATATTAAACTATTTTCCAATTTTAGCAAGTCTTCCTGGTTTTATTTTTTAAAACAAAAATCCTATTTTATCACTGTTACTTTTCTACACCTCTCAGCCCCAGATGTATGTGGCAGGTCACTCTCTCTAGCACCAGTGAAAGCTTTCCCTTGTATAAGTTTTACAATTTCAAATATATACAGAAAAGAAAGAGAAGATCCTTGTTTATATAATTAGTCCATCTCACAGTCACCACAGGACTGTTTTCTATTCTGTAGATTGTGCCTCATTTACATTGAAATGGATGAATCCAGTTTATATTTGAAACATATTGTGGACATTATTGTGGACATTATTTATTATTTGTTTTGCCATCATGCCAATAAGCCTGGAAGTCATGGAGCAGAACTTCATTGTACTAGGGATGCTTATAGAATAGTCGACAGGATAGTTGACAATCATTTCCCCAGCACTGCATGGAGCCCGGGGTCAGTGGGGGAGTCCCCAGCTGATCCTGGGCTCCACACAGCGCTTTCACCTTTGAAGTATAGCCCTAGAGCTGTTGCTACTCTTCAAAGGCAGAGGCACCCTATCAACTAATCAAATAGTAGATGCAAAATGCATTGACTATTCAATTAGTCAATACTTAACATCCTTACATTGTACAGTACTAGGTGCTACCACTTCTTTTGGAAGACTGCAGTATTCCACAGACTAACAAACCTCACCAGCCATAACATTTTTCTGCTAATCAGTCTAAAACCATCATCACCATCACCAGTTGATTGTAATCAACTGGTCGCTCGCAGGGGCACAGCCAGTCGATTATGAGGAGGTGTTCCCTGGCCATACCCCCACCAGCACCCTGCTTCTGCCCCCCTGCTCCTGGCCAGATATCTACCTCCTGGCCAGATACCTAACCCTACTCCTCTACCCTACTTTCCACACAGATTCTGCACCCCCATCTCTATCCCACTTACTTGCAGCCCTGTCCCACACAATGGATCCCTCATTTTGGCCCCACCTCAGAGTGTAGAGGGGTCCACAAAATCCACTAACCCTGGAACCCCAGAAGAGTTCATAGAATCATAGAACCATAGAGCTGGAAGAGACCAGAGAAGGTCATCAAGTCCAGCCCCTTACTCTAGGCAGGACCAATCCCAACTAAATCAACCCAGCCAGGGCTTTGTCAAGCCGAGACTTAAACACCTCTAGGGATGGGGACTCCACTGCTTCCCTAGGTAACCCATTTCAGTGCTTCACTACCCTCCTAGTGAAATAGTTTTTCCTAATATCCAACCTGGACCTCTCCCACCACAAATTGAGACCATTGCTCCTTGTTCTACCATCTGTCACTACTGAGAACAGCCTCTCTCCATCCTCTTTGGAACTTCCCTTCAGGAAGTTGAAGTCTGCTATCAAATCCCCCCTCACTCTTCGCTTCTGCAGACTAAACAGACCCAACTCCCTCAGCCTCTCCTCATAAGTCATATGCTCCAGCCCCCTAATCATTTTGGTTGCCCTCCGCTGGACCCTCTCCAATGCGTCCACATCCTTTTTGTAATGGGGGTGGGAGGCAGAACTGGACACAATACTCCAGATGTGACCTCACCAGAGCTGTATAAAGGGGTATAATGACATCTCTGGATCTGCCGGCAATGCTCCTCTTAGTGCAACCTAATATGCCATTAGCCTTCTTGGCCACAAGGGCACACTGTTGACTCATGTCCAGCTTCTCATCCGGGCTACATCTACATTGGCATCCCTTTCCGGAAAAGGGATGCTAATGAGACAAATCAGAATTGCAAATCTGTGGGGGATTTAAATATCCCCCGCGGCATTTGTATTTACATGGCTGCCGCTTTTTTCCGGCTGGGGGATAAGCCGGAGAAAAGCACCAGTCTAGACGCGATTCTCCGGAAAATAAGCCCTACTTGAAAGTAGGAATAAGAAATCCTCCAGAAAAGGGCTGCTTTTCCGGAGAATCGCGTCTAGACTGGCGCTTTTCTCCGGCTTATCCCCCAGCCGGTAAAAAGCGGCAGCCATGTAAATGCAAATGCCGCGGGGGATATTTAAATCCCACGCGGATTTGCAATTGCGATTTGTCTCATTAGCATCCCTTTTCCGGAAAGGGATGCCAATGTAGACGTAGCTCCACTGTAACCCCCAAGTCCTTTTCTGCAGAACTATTACTTAAGTGGTTGGTCCCCAGCTTGTAACTATGCTTGGGATTCTTCCGTCCCAAGTGCAGGACTCTGCACTTGTCTTGTTGAACCTCATCAGATTTCTTGTGGCCCAATCCTCCAATTTGTCTAAGTCACTCTGGACCCTCTCTCTGCCCTCAAGCATATCTACCTCTCCCCCTAGCTTAGTGTCATCCGCAAACTTGCTGAGGGTGCAATCCATCTCCTCATCCAGGTCATTAATAAAGATATTGAACAAAACTGGTCCTAGAACTGAACCGAACCTTGGGGCACTCTGCTAGAAACCGACCGCCATCCTGACATCAAGCCATTGATCACTACCCGCTGGGCCCAGCCTTCTAGCCATCTTTCTATCCATTTTACTGTCCATTTATCCAATCCACATTCCCTTAACTTGCTGGCAAGAATATTGTGGGAGACGGTATCAAAAGCCTTGCTAAAGTCAAGGTATATCACAGCCACTGACTTTCCCACATCCACAGAGCCAGCTACCTCATCATAGAAGCTAATCAGATTGGTCACGCATGACTTTCCCTTTGTGAATCCATGCTGATTACTCCTAATCTCTTTCCTCTCTTCCAAGTGCCTCAAAATGGATTCCTTTAGGATCCCTTCCATGATTTTTCCAGGAACCGAGGTAAGACTGACAGGCCTATAGTTCCCTGGATTGTCCTTCTTCCCTTTTTTGAAGATGGGCACTACATTTGCCTTTTTCCAGTCATCCAGGATTTCTCCCAATCTCCATGACTTTTCAAAGATAATGGCCAAAGGCTCTTCAATGACATTTACCAACCCTCAGTACCCTCAGATACATTAAGTCCGGACCCATGGATTTGTGTGCATTTAGCTTTTCTAAATAGTTCCTAACCTGTTCTTTACAAACCAAGGGCTGTCGATCTTCATCCCATCTTGCGTCACTTAGCGAATTAGTCCGGGAGCACACCTTGTCCATGAATACAGACGCAGAGAAAGCACTGAGTACTTCAGCTTTCACCACATCATCTGTCACTAGGTTACCCCCTTCATCCAGTAGGGGTCACACACCCTCTCTGATCACCTTCTTCTTGTTAATGTGCCTGTAGAAATCTTTCTTGTTATCCTTCACATCCTTAGCCAGTCGCAATTCCATTTGCGCTTTCACCTTCCTGTTAACCCCCCGGCATTCTTGAACTATACATTTAAACCCCTACCTGGTCATTTGTCCAAGTTTCCACTTTTTGTAAGCTTCCTTTTGGTGCTTAAGTTCACCAAGGATTTCCCCTGTAAGCCAATCCGATCTCCTACCATGTTTGCCTCTCTTGCTATGCGTCGGGATGGTTTCTTTCTGTGCCTTCAGTAAGGCTTCTTTCAAATACTGCCAGCTGTCCTGGACTCCTTTCCCCTTCATGTTAGCATCCCAGGGGATTCTGCCCATCAGGTCTCTGAGGGAGTCAAAATCTGCTTTTTTGAAGTCCAAGGTGTGTATTTTACTACTCTCTTTTCTTCCTTTGGTCAGGATCCTGAAATCTACCATCTCATGATCACTGCTTCCCAGGTTGTCACCCACCTCTACTTCCCCTATTAGTTCCTCCCTGTTTGTGAGCAGAAGGTCAAGCTGCGCACAGCCCCTGGTCAGATCCTTCAGCACTTGTGTCAAGAAGTTATCCCCAACATTCTCCAAAAACGTCATTGGTTTCCCAACAGATGTCAGGAATTAAAGTCCTCCATGAGAACCAGGGCGTGCGATCTGGAAGCTTCTCTCAGTTGTCCAAAGAAAACCTCATCTACCTCATCCACCTGATTCGGTGGCCTGAAGCAGACCCCAACCTCCACATCACTGCTGTTGTTTGTTCCTTTCAACTTAACCCATAGACTCTCAACAAGTTTTTCTCCCTCTTTATACTGGAGTTCAGAGCAGTCGTAGTGCTCTCTTACATATAGTGCCACTCCTCCTTTTCTCCCCTGCCTGTTCTTCCTGAACGGTCTATACCCTTCCATGACAGCGCTCCAGTCATACGAGTGATCCCACCAAGTCTCTGTTATGATTTAATTGGGATATTTCTTGGACTTGGCCAGGGCCTCCAGTTCTCCCTGTTTGTTTCCCAGGCTTCTCTCATTAGTGTACGAACACCTCAGATAACCAGTTGATCGCCCTATCTTCTCCATTTGAATCAGGGGTCCTCCTTTCTTGCATTTCTTCCCGGTATCTGACTATCCCACTCCCCTCAGGGTTTTGGTCACTGTCCCCCGACAAACCTTGTTTAAATCCCTCCTCACTAGGTTTGCAAGCCTGCCCATGAAGATGCTCCTTCCTCTCTTCGTTAGGTGGATTCCATCTCTTTCTAACAATCCTTGTGCCCGGAACAGAGTCCCATGGTCGAAGAAACCAAAGCCCTCTCTGCGACACCACCTGCGCAACCACGAATTTACGTTCTCAATTCGATGATCCCTGGCCAGTCCTTTCCCTTCAACAAAGAGGATGGACGAGAACACCACTTGCTCTCCGAGTTCTTGGATCCTTCTTCCCAGAACTACATAATCCACAGTAACCCGCTCAAGGTCATTCTCGGCCGTATCGTTAGTTCCCATGTGAAGAAGCAGGAAGGGGTAGCGATCTGAACGTTTGATCACTTTGGTAAGCCTCTCAGTCACATCCTGAATGCGAGCTCCCGGTAAGCAGCACACCTCTCGAGATTCCAGGTCCGGATGGCAGATGGATGGCTCAGTCTCTCTTAGGAGGGAGTCCCCGACCACCACCACCCGTCGTTTTCTTTTGGGGGTGGTGGCCGTGGAACCCCCATCCCTAAGACTACACATCTTATGCCTTACAGTAGGTGGTGTTCCCTTCCGATTTCTTCCTTGTGAGGTCCTTTCCAAAGCATTCAGCACTGCAGAGCCTGTGGAGAGAGCCTGAAAGCGATTACTTACTCTATAGCATTGGGGGATTCCCATGCTGGCTTTTTTCCCCTTCTAGGAGTTACATGCTGCCAGTTGCTTGAAGGATTAAATGTTGCCTTCTATCAAGGAAGTCTTCATCCTCTCTGATCGAGCATAGGGTCGATACTTGGGCCTCCAGTCCTCTAATTTTTTCTTCCAAAATGGCGACCAGCTTGCACTTAGTGCAGATGAAATCTGTTCTTTCTTCTGGGAGGAAGACAAACATGGCACACACCATGCAGGTAATCACCATCCATCGCTGTTGTCCTGTTCGCAAGCTCCCGAGGCCTTAACTTAGTCCTGAGCGTAAAAAGGTTGGAGACCACTGCTGTAAAGATATTGACCAATTGAAGGGAGCTGAGGAAAAACAAAATGCAGCAAAAATGGTAGGGATGTCTTATTTTAAATGATTGAAAGATGGAAGTAGTCTAAAAGATGGAAGTAGTCAGCCTGTCTAAAAGGATGGGAGTCCAACCTTTCTCAACTATTTCAAAGGGGTACTTGCAAAGGAAAACAAGAAGTTAAGTAGGTATAATCAGGGTGCTCGTGGGTGTCTGGTCAGGGGGAGGAGGAAGAAGCAGAAACAGGGTGCTGGTGGGTCTCTACCCAGGGGAGAAGGAGCAGGAGCAGGAGCAGCTCAGCCAGTACCTGGGGGTCTCCAGGGACATGTATCTCTCAGGCAGGCTCTTCAGGCAGCACTGAAAGAAGTGCACATGTGGCTCCTTTAAGAAATACAGCCACTCCTCGTATGAGACCCCTAAGCCATTTTAATCCCCCCTTCTTCCCAGAGCACAGGGGAAGGAAGGAAGGAAAAATAAGAAAACACATGCACTGCTGTGGGAAGGGGAGGAGCAGTGCATGCACACTTCCTGAGAAACCATCTCTGGCACAGAGCCTTGGGATTCACCTCCCCACTCCCAAAGGATGCCAGCTCTGGCTCAAAATTTGTGAGGGGCAAGAGACTGTTGCACCATTACAGGTGGGGGAGAGTGACTCAGGGCTGGGAACACTGCCTCGCTATCAACTGGCTAGTGACCGCTGCTTTATGTCAATGAATTTCTGAAAACTCAATTCAACATTCCAGGTGCATTTATATTAGAACTTCATAGAAGGGGAATACTACCTTCCTGATGTCTCTCTAGTATCTAGTCAAACAATAGTCCACCACAAATTCTGTCAATGACAAAATGCTACGTACACACAAACTAGACACCTGAAATTGAATTATTCTGCTGTGAACTGGTTTATCTTAATGCAAATACTGCGTACCTGTAATAGTTGTGTGTGGCCTATCACTCCACTGGTCTCGTTTGACAATGACACCATATGCTCGGGAAAATAGTTCTGTTAAAAGAGAACATATTATTAAAACATCTCTAAATGTGAATACAAAAACCTTCAGATTTCTCAGGCATATAAACAGATTTGCCTTCCAACTGCCCCGAGCAAAAAAGACAATGAGACATTTCCACACTCAAAAAATTTAGGAAAGGGTTGGGGGAATCATTAAAATAACCTCAAATTGTGCTATTTTATAAATTTCACCTGCTGAGTTCATGACGGCAAACTTCAAAAAAATTTGTTTAAAGATTTCAATGCAGGCAAAAGAGTCTGCTGAGTCACGTCATATTCCAGGAAAGACTATAAATCTGGGGTATGTTTACACTACAAAAACTCATGACAATGGGCCTCAGAACCCGGGTCAATTGACTCAGGCTCACACTGTTGGACTAAAGCAGCAGTATAGATGGTTTCATCCATGCGGGTTTCAAAGCGTGCCCTCCAGGTCAAGCCCCATATGCCCAAGTGTGTTGACTCAGCTCACTCTTGCTGCCAGGTTATGGTTGTTACTTTTATTTTTGGTGTGTTCTTGGTTTGTTTGATAGTGTAGACATACCCTTAGATCCTCAGGTCATCATTCAGCCTCCTCTTCACAACATACAGATTGGCTGCAGGCTTCAAAATACTACTGTTTAAGAAGAGTGGAAATCCTTATATAATGTATTATCATGTAATGTTTTGTGGAAGTTGATAATACCCAATGGAAGAAGAAAAAAATGGGATACGCTGCCAAAAGCATTTATTTAAAATCATATTGAAACAAAATGTGGATTACTGTATACTAGCTTTTATGAATGCAAAAAAAAGGCCCTCTACGATTTGCTGTGAATGCACACTTTATTCTCTATGAATATGGATCATGTGATGAAGCTGCAAAAATACAAGAGGTATTATAGGTCAGAGCTAGTCTAAGCACAGTGCCACTGACTGAACTGCAGTTATTCACCACAGACTTTCATTTCAAATGATGAATATGGTTTTTTAGGATTATTTAAGAGTTACGTGTTTTTGAGACAATGTTCCAACTCCATCTTCTCTTGGGACTGTACCATTCTTGTTGGGCATATAAAGACCCTGATGGGTTAACTAATGAGAATCTATATTGTCCACTAAAGCTGCATGACTGTTTGCACAACAGACCACACCCACTGGCCAACCAACCTACTGGGTCTAATTATATAAAGAAATTCCAATGGACTACCATAATATCTAAGCTTCTGATTGTTAATTAAATTTAGCAACATCTTGAGATATAGAGAGATATTCCCATTCAAAAATAGGGAAGGAAGATAGAGAGTGATTAAGTGATTTGCTCAAAATAATACATGCAGAGCATGGAACAGAACCCTAAACTCCTGTGTCTCTTCTACCTCTGGCTGTGGTACAGACATAGGTTAAGTTCTATGAGAAGTCATCCCTACATTAGCTTTGATCAAACCAGTGTGGCAAAACAGAGTGCAAGTAGGACACAAGGTGATGTGGGGAGGAGCTAGCAGCTATTTGCACGACCTTGTGCGAGACCATATAGATAACTGCTTGGGTGGTGAACCCTTCTCAGAGCTCACGTAATGGTGACTACACTGCTACTTTTAACACACTACAACAATTGGAGCTAGTGCAAGTATGTCCCCTCAAGATGAAATTTACACCTTCCAGCTCTGGCATAGACATATCTGTAGTGATTTAACATCATTCTTCCATTCCTTTAACAGGTTATAGGTAGACTTAGGTTCCATGTTATTATACTGATCACTACAAGTCCTCCTGCATTTATGGCATTCCCTCACATCACTATGCCACATGGCTTCAGATGTCAGGGCAGCAGGGACAGCTGTCTGAACCCACAGTGCTTTTTAAAAAGATATACTTACCACTGGATGTTTAAAAAACTCATATTTAGCATAGTTTTTTCTAAAATACAGTCTATTTTCTTCTTCCATTCCCCAGTTTGATTGGACATCAAGTACCAATTCATGGTCTTCTAGAATTCTTTCTGTAATGCAAAGAAAAATGCATAACCCAGCAACATAATGTTTAACCCATGAAAACTTGACTGAAGAGTTATGTCTGGATCTATGTTCAGCCCAACATGAACAAGCCATATTAACACCTTCAATTCATCAAGTCTGTTTTACTTTTTGTCACCAAAGTCAATGCTCTTGTATAACCCAAATGCTCATAAAACATGTCTGCTGCAGTTGAGCAAGCTAATGTCCATCTCTTTAAACACCGTGGCTACGTCTACACTGCAGGCTTCTTGCGCAAGAACGGCCATTGTTGCACAAAAACCTGCAGCGTGTCTACACTGCATGCGTGTTCTTGCGCAAGTAAAATTACAGTAAAGCATAGGAACAGAGGGCTTTTGCACAAGGGTTATTCCTTTCCCCACAAGGAACAAACCCTCTTGCAAAAGAGCTCTTGTGCAAGAAGGCGGTGTGGATGGGCAACAGGGGTTTCTTGCACAAGAGAGCGTCCACACTGCCATGGACGCTCTTGTGCAAAAGCACATGGCAGTATGGACATGCTTTTGTGCAAGAACTCTTGTGCAAAACAATTCTTACTCAAGAAGCTTGCAGTGTAGACATAGCCCAACAGTGTTTTATATTATATATTTTTTAAAAATTCCTGTGGGAGGACAAAGTGATGTCATCATGTCACTCTGCATCCTGTGCGCCTCTCCCCCCATCCTCCCCCCATGCGGCCTCCTCCTTCATCCCTCCCCGATGCTCCAGGAAGCAGTGTGGCCTCCCTTCTCCCCGGTAGGGATGTAAGGGAATAGTCAAGTTGAGTACCCAACTACTCTACTTGCATTCCCCACCTCCTGCCCCACTCAATGCAGTGAAGAAGGGAAGAGCCTGGGGCCAGCAAGGACCCAGGACAAGCCAGCTGCTCTGGGTGTGGCCCAGCCACAGCTCCACCCTCTGCTGGTCCCATGCACTGGGCTGGCACTGCTCTCCCAGGAGCCCCGCATGCTTGGCAGACAAGGAAGTGGCCATTTGCCTGGGCAGTCAAAGTGCAGCAGCGAGGTGAACTCAGTGCTCCCAGGCTGGGCTCGGGAACATGTTGACTGGCTGGGCTGGCAGCACTCCCGTGGCAAGCTGGGCAGATGCCACCGGCTCCATGTGGGTTGGGCAGATAGGGGCAGCACCTTAGGCTGGGCTGGGTGCTTGGGGAGTCCAGCCACTCCCTACGGGTACTTGGGATGAGGATCCAGCAGCAGTGCCGGTGTGGCTGGGCTCGCTGCTCGGCTGGGCACTGAGCAGCAGCAGCCTGCAGGGTGAGCTCTGGTCCCTGCCCGAAAGCCCATCACCAGGGCTTTGTGGCTTAGCCCAGGCACGCTGCAACCCAAAATGGCCGAGCAGGGCTCACATGGTGAGGGCACAGTGAGGGCACAGCTCAGGCTGCAGACCTGCATCCACAGTTCGCCCACCTGACCCTGCAATTCTCTGTATGGCCTCCCCTCTTCCCGGTGCTCCGGGGAGGCAGGAGCCAGATGGCCTCGCCCCTCCCTGTACATCCAGCCCCCTCACAAACTCCCTCAGCTGAGACCCCGCACCCTCAGTCCTCTCACTCATATCCCCTAAACTGAGACCTTGCACCCCCAGCCCCCTCACACACCTCCACTGAGACCCTGCACCCTCACACACACACCCTCTGCTGAGACCCTGCACCCACCAACCCATTCACTCATACCTCCTCCCCCAAGCCAAGGCCTCACACCCTCACCCCTTCCACCAAGACCGCTTGCCTCCAGCCTGCTCTTGCACCCTCCCCCCGGCCAACCCACTCCTGTCCCCTAATCAGAAACCCTGCCCCCAGCCTGCTCTGCGCACACGCACGCACACACACACACACACACACACACAGCTCCCCTGGGGGTGGAGGCGGGGGATTGGCAAGCATAGCAAGCAGTGGGTACAGCCTCGTAGTAAACTCAAATACAAAACGAGGTATTGCCTTTTCCAAAACCAATTTATTGCATACTGTAATGTTTTTACACCACTCAGGACAGAGAGATGGTGATTTTGGCAGCAAGATTTTTTTAGTTATATAACTTCCTTCTTTGATACGTTAGAGAGAGAGCCAAAATTAGAGGGAATGGTTAATTACAAAAACACCCAATGTTCATTCATAAAGCTTCCTCCTCCACCCCCAATATTGGAAAAGTTTTTACTGAGTTACTCAAGAGCTGGCAAAGCTATTAGAAGTGATGCAATTTGTATAGATGTGAGCTCATTAACTAGGCTCGAAGCCAGACATTTAGATCTGCAAAACTATGTGGGGAATTTGAACCTTTTTGAAAACCAAGTCTGATTGCTAATTAACTTTACAGTAATTGAGGACTCAGAAAAATCTAAACAAAGCACTTACACAAATGGGTAAATAACCAATCAATCCACCTTTATCTGCTCCAGAGTTCTTTTGATTTTTTTTCAGAATGCTGTTGCATATCCTATCCTCTTTTGACAGTTGTCTTCATCTCATTTGACAGTTTCCTGCACTGCAAAAAATCACTAAACTAGGCTTGTATGAAAGGGACCAATCCTGCAAAAAGTTGTACATGTATTGAACTGCAAATACTAGAAATGCTACCATTGATTTCAATTAAACTATTTAGAGCGTGTAAAGTTAAGCCCATGCATAACCATTTGCAGAACTGTGACTGATTTTATTTCTGTACCTTGAATATCACTTTTAAAAAAGAAAGTTTAACTAAGAATACATTTCAATACACAGAAAAAAATATGGTAGACAATGTTTATATTGCTGATGGCACAAACCAATGAGGAAACACATTTTAAATATAAAGTGCAAAATGTTTTTTCTGCAACTTTAGTGAATTGTACTTAAAGGGACACTATTTATTTGTTGGAATTGGATTTGAAAGTGACAAATGATTAAATACAAATAAATAAATAAATGATTAAATAGTTTCAGTTACTGTTCTTGGCCCCACCACCACTTATACAGTTTTATATAACTTCTTTATTTAATGTCTCTTCCGCCCCCCCCCCCCCAGGAATCAAATCTAAATGAAAAAAGGAGTTTGGGAGAGTTCTCAGTTCCTTAGAGAGACAATGAGAAAGGTACAACAGCAAACTGTTGCTAGGAAAAATGCTAAAAGTAGAGTCTGGCACAGATGCAAAATTTATACACATGGATGCAGATATCCATGGTTATAAAACAAATATCCACCAAGCAGCTCTACCAGGAACCACAGTGACAGAAGTAGCAGCATGTCAGCCTGCTACTCAAGAACCAGTGCCCAGCCCAGGCAGCTTCTCTGATGTAATTGCACTGCCCCTAACTCTGCCCATTAGGTAGCTCCAGCCCTGGGAAAGCTCGTGCTGAGTGCCCAGCTGCTTCCAGGTGGGCTTCGGGGTGCAGCCCCAGACCAAGCCACCCACCCCACCCCAGCCAGCTCCGGGGAAGCCAGTGATAGCTGCCTGGCTGCTCCCGGGTAGACAGCTTGCTCCAGCTCCAGCACACAGCCAGGGAGAGCTGCGTAGTAGCTGCCTGTCTGCTTCCGCCCTAGCAGCAGCTCTAATCCTTGGGAAGCTGGTAGTGGCCGGGCAGGCACCAGGATCACTGGCAGCTGTTTTTGTTCATGCTAGTGCAAACAGGCAGCTTACACTAGTGTAAGCAGGCAGCTCACAAGCTCCCGGACAGAAGTAGCAATCTTAAGAAGGGAAAAAAGTACACGTCTATCCTTTTATTTAAACCTATTTTTTCATGCACCACTAAGATAAAGTTCAAGATTTTCAAAAGGATTAAATGACTGGGGGCCTAAATAGAAAGTGTGGAGCTCCAGTCCTCTGCAAATCAGACTATTTACAGAATCTCAAGCTGGGCACATAAACCATTTAAAAGTTACTTTTGAATACCTTGCCCAGAAAGAATTAAAAGGATAGGTGTACAACTGGAGACTCTTTCCATCAACAGTCATCATGTATTATGGCAAAATTTTCCCCTTGCCCAGCAAAACTACTATTCACAGCCCAAATATGGTGAAGTCTACAGACCTAGATTATTTACTGTGCCAAAAAATTTCCAATTCTCTACTGAGTTATTATACTCATATAGCTAAATTCTATCAGTAAGAAAAAAAATGGGTTCATAGGATACAAAGGCCACATACTGACTGGGCTCATGCAATAATTAGACCAATCATTCATCTTCAATGGTTAGCTTTTCAGTTAAAAATATAAATTAGAATTGGCTAACAGTTAAATCAAACTTTATTTTATAATCCCAATGCAGTTTTCATATTGTTTAGTACTAGAAGAAAGTGGGAGAAATTACTTAACCATATTCCTAGTTGGTTGTGTTTTTTAAATAAATGTTAAAAATCCAAACTGGCTTCATCTTAAATGGTGACAAGGTAAATACCACATTAATTAAAAAATACTTTAATATTTGACTCTAGTTTTGAAAATCCTACTATTAATTAGCAAATGTTTGAATCAAATTAAAAGCAAAGACAAATTTAACAAATTAAGACACAATAAAACTGGGGGTGAAGGGTGGATTGCAGAGTAAGTAAGTAACAAACAAGGTTAATAGGCTATAGGCATAACCCACCTTGTCCTGAATACAGGAGATGGAAATTTAACAAAGACTATATGAATTCTTGGGGTCACAACCCAATAAGGTAAGATAGAATCTCTCATATAACACTACATCATGCCTAATCCAATGGAAAATGTAGCAGCCCACCATACCCAACTAAATATCATTGGATTAAATAACCTCCACTATCACTGACTTTAAAAAAAAAAAAAAAAAAAACACCCTACACCTCCATTGGAAAGTTAATTTAACCCCTCTTCACAGGGATAAATAAATGAGGCAAAATTTCATATTCCTGGGAAAACACACTGAGAACTGAGATGTCCTCTGGAAACAGTTTTTTGATGATGTTGTTTTGTTTTGTTTTTAAAACAAACAGCAAATGTTGTTCTAGTTTGCCATTTAAACTGTTAAATTGCTGGCACTAAGACATTTAAATAAATACTATTTCCTGAATAAATAAATATTATTTCTTGGAACAAAAAGAAGACATACCACATCATCTCATGGATAGGTAAAGATAATGGTATAGCATATGAACTTTACTCAATGGATTTTTAAGGTAGTAGAATATACAACTTCTAATGTGTATTCTAATGCTTTCTGGCTTATATCTTATATCCTCTTTATCTTAATTAACTTTTCTTTTGGGGAGTAGATTTCATCCTTGCCTTTTCCTAAATTGTGCCTGTTTTGGGGGCTTCTCCTGAGAGAAATGCTTGAGGCCTAAATGCTGTCACTGAGAGGCCCCAAGAACCTCCACGTGAGAGGAAGGAGATTCAGAAAGAATGCCTGATTCCTTGTCCAAAAGCTTCAGAGGGGTAGCTAAGTTAGTCTGTAACTGGAAAAACTTAAAAAACAGAATAGTCTAGCAGCACCTTAAAGACTAACAAAACACGTAGATAGTATCATGCGCTTTCATGAGCACAACACACTTTTTCAGATGAATGGAGTTATTAAAGGTCCAGTTCCAAAATAAGTAGGAGATGTGGCAGGGAGAAGGAAAAAGAAGGGAAAAAAGGGGGGAAAAAATGGTCAATTGGAGTGTTCATGCTACATGAAGCTGATGTATTCTCAGTTGATAATGGAGTCTAAGTATGGACTCAAACTTTTCTTCTTTGACACAGATAAGGCTGACACACAATTAAATGAGTATTTGGACTTAACTTGCAAGAAATCCCTAATCAATAAAGATGGTCTAGCTGTTATGTCTCTACCTGCTGTCTACATTTGGAGCGGGGAGTGTGTGCATGATAATCTCATCAAATAAGTGCGCTAAATAGCAGCTCTGACATGACAGCATGGTCAGCAGCAAGCAGCTTCACAAGCTGTCCACCCAGAGCACAAACACACCTAGACACTCTGGATACATACTCAGGATGGCAGCTTGTGCTGCTGCTCACTGCTGCCCATGCTACAGCTTTGACACATATGGCCATTTCCTGCAATATTCTAGAAAACCCTAATGCATTAAGCATCATAGGAATTCTTTGCATTACAAATGCATGTTTATGTATTATTGTGGGATTGTATGTAACATCTCTAGGCAGGAAATATGACAAATAGGAAGTGTCGTGAGTTTCAAAGAGCTGTTTTAAAACAAACAGGCCAGATAATTTTGTTTCCTCCTGGAGTTGCTACTTAAGTGGATTTCCTAGGAGGAAATCCAAATTCCCTACCTCCAGACCAAACCTTTGGAAACTTCACCTTATAGAAAAAACCCACCATTTGTCTGATCACCTATTCCTGGTCTCTAAGGAATGAAGACCTAAACTGTATAAAAGGAGAAAAAACAGATTAATGGATGTGCTAGTTCTGAGCAAAGGTAGCAATGAATCCGTGGCTATTTTCCTGTGACTGGGAAACTCTTGGTGGAATCTGAAGGATTGTTCACCTGCTTGAGCCCTTGTTCGGGTAGGGTTATCTTATTTTCATGGTGTGCACTTCTTTTTAATGTTTTCTCAAAGAATTCTTTAAAAATAAATGTGATTGTTTAAAAAGAACGATGTGGTCACTTACTCCCCTCTCCAACTGTAGACCGAGCCTAAGGGCCTGTCTACACACCTCCTCAGTTTGGATTATGAGGGTATGAATTGTAACACACACTATTGCACTCCACTGCATGGACACTGCTGGTGCATACAAAGTACATAGTTCACTTTAACATAGTCCACTTTAAATGTACTAAGTACCAAACTAGTACCTTTTAGTTTGCACTCAGCCTCCACAAGGGAATTATAGTGAGGCGCTCTAGTGCACACTACAATTTGTACCCATAAGTCAAAATTGTGAAACTGTATAAACACAACCTGAGATTCAAGTGCTGCCTTTTATTCAGCAAAAATAAAAGGTACTTGTATATGAGGAACAACAGTGACATCCAGTGGATACTTAAAAAAAGAAATCTCACACACCTGTGATAAGCATAATTGCTAGAAAAGAAATGGTAGGTTATTATGCTTTCCTGAAATATGTCTCTAAAAATTGTACTATGCAGACCAAATGTATCTTAATATTTGCTGTCCATCACAAAGGTAAAAAAAACCCTGTTTTTAAACTGTAAACTTACGTTAACTAAACAAGGTCATTAGGATTCTGAAATAATTTCTGGCAAATGCATCCCCTTTCAACGCATATACACCCATATGAACATGCAAGTAGCTACTTAAATACACATACACAGATGAGAGCATATTCCAATGACTTTCTGATAATTAATGTCATTTTATATAAACAACAGCTGACTTGTGACTTTATTTGCAAATAAATACTATGTTCAGTTCACTATGATCTATGGGATCAAAAATCATGAGCATTTGGATATTAGCCAAAATGTTTGTGTTCACGACAAACTCAAGAATTTTAACAATTATTCTTCATTACAAAATTTTTTTACTGGAAATGAGCTTTTTGATATTTCTTGGTTTCAAGTGCTTCAGTCATTAAACCAGGCAGTTGAAAATATGCTGTTTCTTAATGGATTTACCACACAACAGAATAAAGCATAGCAACCAGTCAACTGAAACTGTTCGCAAACAAACCAATCTGAAAGTTATTCATCCAGTACCTATACATAGTGAATCCATTTGATTACAAGAGGGAAGATCAATTTGCGAATATATCACACACTTAAGAAGGTTCTGTATCTGTGTCATTGTAATAGTTAAACCAACTCTCATGGCAGAGAGTGGAGAGTTTAAATCCTCACCAAGCTAATTGACTATATTGCAGCAGGATGTTGATAAGTCTACTCCAATAGAACAAGATGCCACTTAGAAGCATAATTCCCACCATCAACATAAAAGTATGAAATATGATAGCTCTTCTGTCATTTGCATGAGAGATATTCATGGACAATGCTCTCAACATTTTTCAGCTGGTTCTGTTGGAGTGGCATAGCTACCATTTGTACTGAAATACTGACATGGCTCTTTTGCTAGAAATAAAGAGCAAGTCAAGAAAAAAAAAGGGCGGGGGAATTGTCCAAAAAAGAACTAAAAGTCATTTATCATAAGTGTTAAGAACCTATATCCTAGAGCTCACTGCTTCAATGTCATACCAAGGTAATTTGGAAAGAGTGAAAGAGCATGCCTTATGACAGTGGTCCAGAAAAAAGGGGTGGCAAAGAGAGAATAGAGGAATGAATTTTAATAGCTTCCAGGTCTTCCTACATATTAAAAAATGACCTAAGCAGCTACAATATTTTTAATGGTATGAACGAGGCAATCTTACCTAGACCTATGTGAGGAAGGTGTTCAAACAGCGTCCAGCTGTGGTCATCTATGTAATGATTCTTCAGTATTAACAAATGGCATACATCTCTGGCTGTTATATCACTTGGCACTTCCAAAGCTCTGCTAGTATCATCCTCACTGTATACTTTAATTACCTGTAAAATAAATGAGTATACACAGGAAAAGCTAAAGTGTCCATTCCTTTAGAACTGCACAGCATTGGTTCAATCTGCAGAAAGCTTCCATGTCCCCCTTTAGAGGCTAGATCTCCACAATCTTATGAGACAAAGATGGTGCTGTAAATTCAAGGACCCTAAAAATGTAGTTGTACAGAAAACTTAGTGAAACCAGGTCTGCATTTGTTGGAAGAAATTAGGCAAAGGGAGGTGAATTAATCTGAGATGTAAACAATTCTGTAGGGAACATAAAGGATAGATGCCACAAGACTCTTAAAAATTTTGAAAAGCATGAATCAGGCAATAAAGGATTGAGGCACAAAGAACAGAAGTAGAATTAAAAAACAAACCTGAATGAAAGTGCTACATGCAAAAGATTGCCATGGTCTATGAGAAACTAACAGGTAGTTCAAAATATTGTGAGAGAGAACATAACACAAGGGAACAGATTTAATTATTTTCTATCCTTACGCCTTCTAAGTTTCTTCCTATTTTATATATTTTACAGATTTGTGCATCCGTCTGTCTGTGACTCCATGTTTAAGAACTCCTTCACCAAATTTGGTATGCAGCTTTCTCTTACCCTAACTTAAAGGAAGACCAGGGTTCCATTGTTCCAGAAAAAACAGGAAGTGCTGGGAATGTGACTGTTTTCCATAACCTGGAAAGAGAGGGGCACAGAGAGGAGGGATGCGATACTGAGACTGACTGCTGGGGGCAGTGATCCTGCAGGAGAGAGCTATATTCAGAGTAAGGCAGCTGCACCACAAAAAAAGAGTGGCCAACAGGGCTGGGGCTCTGCCATTTTGCCAGCCACCAGACGGGAGAAGTATCACCCTGCAGGCCATGGGAGGGGATGCTGCAGGCCAGGAGCAGCCTCCAGAGGCTGGTCTCTCCATTTAGCCTGCAGGCCATGGTGAGAGAGGAAAGCTGCTGCAGTCCATGGCAGGGGAGAAGTGGAGCTGCAGGCCATGAGAGGGAGGAGATGCTGCAGGCTAGAG
Organism: Pelodiscus sinensis; assembly: GCF_049634645.1. Taxonomy (NCBI): domain Eukaryota; kingdom Metazoa; phylum Chordata; order Testudines; family Trionychidae; genus Pelodiscus; species Pelodiscus sinensis. Next base: position 36,360,325 of record NC_134717.1, read on the forward strand.
GCAGCCCCCAGAGCTTGGTTCCCCCCTCCAAACAGGCTACAGGCCATGAAGGGGGCCCCCGCTGGAGGTGGCTTCTGGGGTCCTTCCCCTGCACCTCTCCCCACTGGCAGTCTTCAGACTACAGAGAGTTCCCAGAATCCTGGATGCTTGGCAGAAGCCACTGCCACCAAAGCAAGTCTCCCCCCTGAGCAAGTCCTAAGCTCCCCACTCTCTGCCATGAGCCCCACACACACTGAACCCTGAGCCCTCCACTCCCTGTCGTCACCCCCACATGTCCATCCCCTATCCTGAGCTCCCCCATTCCTGCCTTAACTCCAGCACCTCCACCACACCAAACCCTGTACCCTCAGCTCCCACGCCTTACCCTCATTCCAGCTCCCTCTACCCCATCCTCACTCCAGCTTCCCACCCCCTTTTTATTTTGGCAGAAGATACATAAACTGCAAATATTGTCTGCCAACAACGTCTACCCATTATTTGAATCACTTTCCTACTTTTATTAATACAAATTTATTTTTCCTTCATCTTTGAAAAATACAATAATTTAACTAAAGCATGTACACTTTCTTCACTCCCCCCACCCCAAACCCTAGTACTTCACTTAAAGACCTGAGCAATTCCAGGTACATCTGTTAGTATTCTTTATATAAAAATGTTATTTTCTGGTGATCTTCAGCAAGCAAGAGTTGTTGACTTGAACATTTCAGTAAAGATCCACTCTTCTCAAAAAAAAGGGGGGGGGGAAATGTTTAAGTGCAATATAACTTTTTGGAAAAGAAGTGAAGGTTTGAGTTGAAATTTCTCATGCTTGCATCCAGCCAAAAGATGAAGCTCAGATGCATACAGCAGTCAAGTTACATGTGATTTATTCAATTTCACTGAAAGATTAAGCTAGAGCCAATCAAATGGAAGTGATTAAACTTGCTATTGCCTTATTTTCTGAGTGCTGTGCACCTACTCCTCCAATTAAAGTCAACATGGAGTTGCTTGTGATCAGGAAACTTTTTAATTTCTCAACTTGTTTGCAATTATAATGGTAACTTAAAATGGAATTAATTCTGGACAGAAGTTTGCATTTGCCTTATTTTTTCCATTTTTTTAAAGAGAGATAACAAAAATAAACAATGAAAAAATATAGAAGACACCTGGCAACAGCATGGATTCTCAACTTCATTGTGGTTTTAGAATCTTAACATTATCACTGAAATAACATAACTATTTTGAGTTTAATTTTAAAATGATGGTCATATCAACATATGAGGTAAGTGCATGAGAAATATGCATATTAAAACAGTTTTCTACATCTTCTGAAGTCCAGTAAAATGGCATAAATCTGAAATTGAGCCCTTTGTTTTTATCAAGTTGTGTTTTATTTGTTCTGGGCAAAGTATTTAAATAATTTGTAGATCATGTCATTAATATCTTGCACAAACACAGAGTTTCTTCCCTAGTGCATATATTTTCTAGTAGCCTGAGACAACACTAAACTAGATAAATTGATGTCTCACTTCCCTGGGAAGTCCATGACATAGTGAGAGCCCTCAGCATTTTCAAGTTGTTCGTGGTATTCATTTTTAAAAATTCTTTACTACATTTTCCCCCCACTGTATCTAGGTTCCCTTTTATCATAGTGTGCATAACTCATCTGGTCCTCTGAGATTTATACGGTCCTCTGAGATTTATACACCAAGTTATCATGGCTTAATACACTCTTATTCTGTCATTTAAATGAGCTATAGATATCTTACCTGCTTTTAAAACTTTCCTTCATGAAGCAATCCTGCATCCCTTAAATATTTGCTTCAACCTTCTCTGAATTTCATCTCAATCAGTGAAAAGCGTATTGTGAAGCACCTCATCTACACATCAGCAGTAGTGCACTGAAGGTCAACTCTTCTCCGGAACTCTGCTCCACCATCTGACCCTTAGCTACACAGCTGGCAGGATATCCCAGCCCTAATTCATGCAGCCAGTGCCTTAAAAAGGGACAACATAGCCTGGGCAAATGTTGCTATTGCCACAGCAGAGAGACAGCTAATCTAAATGGAGCCTGAATGCAAGGTCACTATGAGTCTGCATGGCAGGCACAAATTGTCATTTAATAATACAATGGAAAAGAGGTGCCTCAACATAAGGGAATGGCTCCTGAGGGGCAGCAGAGATTGTTTGTTAGCAATGGAGTTAGTTCCATAAAGCATCTTCAATTTGCATCATACTCTCATTAACTGTTTTTTTTAAAATGGCACCCAGCTGTTCTCTCCATGTAGACGTTGGAACAGATCTACACATTGAAATGATGGCTGCCAAAATTGGACAAGAGATTGGAACAATCTAGCAAAGAAGACACACACACACACACACACACACACACACACACACACACTGACCCCCAAGCCAAAGAAAGCCAATCACCCCCTACTAGCGGGTAGGATACATGTTATCTTGAAAAATGTAGCAAAACTGTTCCATTGAGTTCTGTTACTTCAAATTATTTAAATTCGGCTGGGAGACAACTAACTGCTTGTGGCCTAAGAATTTCTCTCTGAACTTTAGTTACAGTTTGATGAAGCAAGTGTAACAGGGTAAGTCTCATCAAATTAGAGTGACCTTTTGTTTCCTTATAATTAGGGGAGGGAAAGTACCATCTGCATTGTCTGAGTATGTGCATTTGAGACAAGTCCAGGGCACACTCCTTAGGAATGTACTTGTTTCAAATGTCTCCAAGATTAGAGCCAGCTGAAAGAGGTCATGTGGAGATTCCTCCCTTCCTCAAAATAAAGAGCTATACAGTTCTTTCTTGCCAGATCCAGGGAGAAAAGAAATGCTCACTAGTAGTAAAATGAGGATAAAGTCATGACTAAGAATGTGACTACACTGACCTCCCCGATCTACAACCTACAAGAATGCCTACAAGGCATTCTCTATCCATTTCCTTTCTCTTGAAACCTACCAAGACTAGAAACAAAAAGATAAGGAAAATAAAGGCGGCTTCCACCTTCCTTTACTCATTTAAAGCACCTGGCAAGTAAATTTGGGCCTCAGACCCTGGTACTAATCTACTTAACTGGTTGGTCCCCAGCTTAACTGGTTGGAAGAATCCCAAGCATAGTTACAAGCTGGGGACCAACTCAGCTGAGGGAGAGGCTGAGGGAGTTGGGTCTGTTTAGTCTGCAGAAGCAAAGAGTGAAGGGGGATTTGATAGCAGCCTTCAAATTCCTGAAGGGAGGTTCCAAAGAGGATGGAGAGAGGCTGTGACAGATGGCAGAACAAGGAGCAATGGTCTCAAGTTGTGGTGGGAGACGTCCAGGTTGGATATTAGGAAAAACTATTTCACTAGGAGGGTAGTGAAGCACTGGAATGGGTTACCTAGGGAAGTAGTGGAGTCTCCATCCCTAGAGGTGTTTAAGTCTCGGCTTGACAAAGCCTTGGCCGGGTTGATTTCGTTGGGATTGGTCCTGCCTAGAGCAGGGGGCTGGACTTGATGACCTTCTGAGGTCTCTTCCAGCTCTATGGTTCTATGATTCTACATGCAATGGAAAACTCATACCTTTATTTATAAAAGCAAATGACTTAGCTTATTGGCCAAAATGCAGGATTCCACCTGCCCATCATGTACAGTCTCCTTAACTAGGTAGGTTCCCTGGGTGTAGTGGAATGTTGGTTTAGGGAGTTTAAAGAACCTTCCCAGGATTTTCTCTAAGTTTTTCAATCAACCAGTTCAATTTTTCAGCTTCTATCATTAACCCACAAAAGAAGCAGGTGTATAAAGAAAAGATTATCACAACTCACAGACATTACATTATGCAGTCATGTAAAAGGAAAGGAAGAAATGATCATGACAGATTTCTCCATATACATTCTAAGTTAATTAAGTATTTGTATTACCTTAGAGCACCAATATGGCCTCATTTACCCCAGTATCTGAGCTTATCAGACGCATGTATGAATTTGTGCTCCTAGCACTCATGTGTGATGGGGAATTATCACCATTTAGCAAGACAGTAATGTTACATCTATACTACGAGCTTTGCCAGAAGCGTTTATGTGTCAAAAAAGTATAAGGATCTTGCACAAAAAGGGGGTTTGGAGCAAAAAGGAAATGTCCACAATGCTTGCTTTTGCGTAAAAACGGATCGGAAGAGATGATGAAAATGAAGCGTGAGAAAATGCTAATCCATGCTTCATTTGCATTGCCTCTTCTGGCAAAACTCATAGTGTAGATGTAGCCTAAGTGACCTGTGCAAAGTCATACAGCAAGTCTTTGCTAGAGCAGTCTCTTGGGTCCTAGGCTATTGCCCTAGGCACTGGACCATCCATCTTTTTGCTTTAGAATATCCCTGGGAAGGAAACTTCTCTGTTTCAGCCAAGGATGAGACCATTTCCACATAGCACTAGAACAAACAGAGTTCCAGAATCAAATCAAGGAAACAAACCAAGGCCAAACAGGGAAAAATTCAGGAACAAGCACAATTAAATGGCTACCTAAGGCATAGCTGTTCGTACCTTGAAGTAACTTAAGTCCATATAAACAAATATACAGGAGCATGCATAAATTTCTAAGGGTATGTCTACACTACAAAGTTAATTCGAACTAACAGCTGTTAGTTCGAATTAGCTTTAATAGTGGCTATACATGCAAACCTCTATTTCGAATTTAATTCGAAATAGCGGAGCGCTTAATTCGAACTTGGTAAACCTCCTTCTATGAGAAGTAACACCTAATTCAAATTAAGTAGTTCGAATTAAATGCTGTGTAGCCACTTAGTTCCAACTAGCTGGAGGCTAGCCCTTCCCAGGTTCCCCTGGTGGCCACTCTGGGCCAAACCAGGAAAACTCCTCTCCCCTCCCCCAGCCCCAGGGCCCTTAAAGGGGTAGACTATGGCCAGATGGCACTTGCCAGAGCCAGCCCTGCCAGCAGTCTCTGCCCCTGACCCAGTGGCCCTAGGAGGAGCCAGGCAGCCAGTGACAGCCAGCCATCCCTCACCCAGTCCCACAGCACCCAGGAGCCAGCCAGGGGCAGTAGACAGCGCATGCCCTCCTGGACTAGTGCGGAGGTCATGGACCTCATTGAGGTTTGGGGGCAGGCCCCCAACGTCCATGATCTCTGCACTTGGAGGAGAAACGTGGCCGTCTATGGCCACATAGCGGCCACCATGGCCCAAAAGGGACACAGGCGCACCCAGGAGCAGGTGCACATGAAAGTCAAAGAGCTGCAGCAGGCATTCACCAGGGCCACCAGGGGCAGCGCCGCAGCAGGGGCTGCCACCTGCCCCTACTTCCCCACCCTCAAACAACTCCTGGGGAGCAGGGCGGTCCACGCCAGCCCAGGAGGCAGCGAGCCGGGTCCAGAGGGTCCTGACCCAGGTGCACCGGAGGGGCCATCGCCAGCTGTTCCGGCACTGGAGTCTGCAGGGTCGGCCAGGGAGGCCATACCGGCTAAGTGCCAGCACTGTCCTGTGCCTGGGGGGGGAGGCGAGGAGGGAGACCAGGGACTGCGAATGTGGGCCATACCTCCCATGGATCATGCAGCTACCTGTGCACATGCAAGCACATGCCATGCCACCCTTGGGCAGGTGGCTCCAGCTGCGTGACACTCAGGGGCCATGGCCCAATAGGCACATGCATGTGTGAAGAGACCTGACACGCTCCCGACCCCGGGGCGGGACCCAGCAGAATGCTCTCCCTTCACACGCCCCCTCTACACAGAGGCAGGGGACATCTCCCCCCCCACCTCGGCCACACTATACACGGCACAGGGGCGTGGGTGCGGACTTGGGGCAGCTCCCAGTCCCGGGGAGAGCCAGACATCCTGACGATGGCCTCTGTGCAAACACAGCAGCTCTGGCAGTGCAGAGCATGGTCGCCTTCACGATGCAGGGTGGGAGCTGGGCATCATTCACTGTGTCCCCAGGGAGAACTGACCACTTCTCTTCTTTCTCTACAGCTGTACAAGCTTCTGGTACAGGGTGCACCACCCTGCCTGGAACATGCTCCCACACCCACGGCCTGCTCCAGACCACCACCATGCAGCAGGAGTACTGGGACCAGCACCTGGGGGCCCTGGAGCCCTGCACTGCACCGTCCAGACCTGGATGCTGGAAGACCTGCAGCTCCGCCAGGAGCAGCTTGTGGAGGACAGAGCAAGGAACTGTCACCTGCAGACCCTCCTGCAAAGCATGGTGCCCTGTGCCAGTCCAGTCCTGCACCTGCTGCCCCCCCAACTACTGTCCCTCTTCCCATTCCTGCCCCCCTTCCCACCTCTTCCTCCTCAACCTCTACACCCTCCCCCTCAATGTCCACACCCCCCACCTCAACCTCCGCATCCTCCTCCCCATCCTCCCGGGGACACCGAGGCCCCCTCCCTTGCCATGCTGGGAGGTGGTTGGCCCGGCGAGACCCCCAACTCTAAGTGCTGAGCTTCCCCTCCCCTTCTTCCCCTTGTTTCCCCCTTCCAGCTCCCTCCTCCCAGTTTTCCCCTTCCCCTCTCCCGCCTACTCCCCCCCATCTCCCCATAGTTTCATTCCCCTTCCCCAGTTGGGTTTATTGAACACAGTTAATATTTTTGACACTACGTGTCTTTTATTTGACACCAGGAAGGCGGGGGCTAGGGCTAGGGTTAGGGTAAGTGGAAGGACGTGAGGCAGGAATGGGGCTCGAGCCCCCAGTAGGGAGGACTGGTGTGGCTTTGAGGGCTCCTCTGGGTGAACACTCTCCCGCAGGGCCTCCTGGATCCTGACAGCCCCCCGATGGACCTCATAGATGGCAGCCTGCAGCAAGTGCAGCCGGGATGATGGCAATGACCCCACGAGATGCCCAGGGATAGGTGTGCCCAGGGATAGGTCTGGTTCCATGTTGCAGAGTGCTGTGATGTCCCGAGTGAGGGCAAGCAGAGCATTCCAAGACAAGAATGCTTTGCTGTCCCTCAGCAAGGTGGACCAGCAAGCAGAGAAACCTGAAAACTGTCTGTCTGAGATGGGGGGGGGGGGTTCGGGTCCTTTTAAGCACAGACCTCGACTAGCCTAAGGCAGCAGCCCCACACACTAAGTCCGACCCTGATGCCCTTTTGGCACTGGTTCCGGGCAGCCTTACCTTCGATTAGGGTCCACTCAATGTGGACATGCTATTTCAAATTAGAAAAATGCTATTTCGAATTAATTTTTGTGTCTAGATGCATTATTTTGAATTAGCTTAATTCGAATTAACTAATTCAAATTAAGTTAATTTGAAATAGCACTGTAGTGTAGACATACCCAAACTAGGTTGTTTTGAAAGACTCAGTTGAACATTCAGATCACCTCTAAAAGTGAAGGAGCAACTACATAAATGGAGTTGGCAGATGGAAAGAAATAGGACTAAAGATGTGTCAGGTAAGAAATAACATAAGACCACCAAAAAAAGCTGGTCTTTTACAAACCAAGTAGTGGCTGCAGTATTATGCAAACGTGAGCAGCAAATGTTATGTTCAGTACCATTCATGTAGCTCTTCACTTAAAACTGATTCCTTCTGGCAGTTAGAAGTGTAGAGTCAAATAAAATGCCTTCATATTACTGCATACATCTGAAATTACTATAAACAAGAAGCAGCAAAACTACTTAAGCAGCACCCACATACAGGAAATGCTTATGTTTTCCCTCCTTCCCCCCAAAAAAACAGTCACCCATGAAAATGAGGGAAGGAAAGGAGTTCCAAAATGAAGCTAACACTACATACTTCTCACTTTTGTCTTCTGTGGTCAGTGAAGTTAAGGGCAGAAGATTATCAGCCATATCTCTGAATTCCACATCCTCATTTGTGTCAAGTGTCACCAGTATTTAACGGTCTAATGTTTTCTTTGCAGAGAACGCAATAGAATTCTGTGTTCTTATTATATAAAGTAAATGACACATTCAAGGCTGGATTAAATCATTTGGGGTTCGATGAACACACTGTAGGAATTGGGGATATCCTCCCTTTCGAGCCCCGAGGGGACAGGATACTTGAGGAAAGGGGTGTGAGCCAAGCCCCAAGGACTGAGGGAGAGCAAGAATGCTCTGTACTCACCCTGCAACTGCTCCTGCTATTACCGGTTATCCTGCTAATAAAAGGAGCAGAATATGTTCTTTTTTGGGCAGCAATTTTATATGGGAAAACTAGGCTAAACTATAACAGAGGTTTCAAGGTAAAAATGCAAACAATCCTGGAGCTCATTAGAGAAGGAACACAGGCAGACTAGGAGAACAAAGCTGTCTGAGGAGTATTTACATTCCAGCTTTAAATTAAAAGTTGGAGAGCTTCTCTACTCTTTATAGTATTATTCCCCGATAGTCGCCTACATTGCCCAGGCAGATTTGTCCATTGACCTGGAACAAAATACATGCCATATCTCCCATTGGTTGTTATTTCTACTGTGGTCAATCCTAAAAGACCTTTAGAAATAATGAAGTATCTCAAACATGGAGAGAAACTGCCTCAGAGATATATCAATCTAAGTTGAAAAAAGACAGGTTAACATAAGAATGGGGGTAAAAGGAGAGAACGGGGGTGACAGGGAGAATGCAGTTACTATCTTATGATTACAGAAGAATTCCATGACTAAAGGACAACAAGTACAACAATATCTGTGGCAGTAGACAAATAGGTATTCAAGGCTGGGAAATGGGGATGATGTTATAAGTCACAAAAGTGGATATGTATCAAATGGCAGAGTTATGAAAGGCCTTGAAAGCAAGGGCAAGAAGTTTATGAAATGAAGAAGGAAAAAGCCAGTCTAAGATTTCAAAAAAAATTATCTAGTTCAGTGGCTGGCAATAACCAGCACATGGGCTGAACGCAGCTCACCAGAGTTAGCCCCGGCAGGATGCCGGTGCTTTATTTATCTGTGCCTCCACAGGTACAGCTCCCGTTGGCCACAAAACTCCATTACCAGGCAATGGGAGCTGCTGGAAGTGGTGCAGACTGGGACACCGTTTCCTGCAGCTCCCATTGCCTGGTAATGGCGATCCGTGGCCAATGGTAACTTCAATCTGCCATACCTGCAAAGATGTAGGTAAATAATAATAAACTAATCCCAGCAAGCCACATCCATCTTTTGCCTACTGCTAATCTAGTGTATATAATGTGAGGGGACAAAGTAGTCAGATAAGAGATGGTTTACAGTGTCAACACTTGAAATGAGGTTCTGAATGACAGATTTTGCAATATCAAAAGTAAAAAGGATTGGATTTCAGGGATTTTCTAGAGGAAGCAGAAAGGTTTGGACATAGCATGACTGTGCACAACAAGGGAGAAGGAGGAGTCAAAGAAGACATCCATGTTACGAAAGGATATTAGTCTTGTTAATGGCATATGATTTAGTACATTGTGCTGAATTCTTCTGGACAAATTAGTGTGTGTATACGCTCAAATACATCAATAAGTAACTGGATATTCATATATATCAGAATAATTCCAAAGATGCATATAAAATTTCAGTCATAAGTATGGGAAATACTTTGGGTTTTTTATGCTAAAACTAATCAATTCTTTGTGCTCTAAATAAGCTACATTTATTCTTTTATACACAGCTATGCAAAATCATGTCTACTAAGTAAGAGATTTACTCTTAGCAGAAATAACTACTCAAAGTCTCCTGATACACTTCAAGGCTAGATAACAGTCTGAAGGTTAAGTTCCAACTTACTGGAAGCCTAATTTTTTTTCCAAAGGAGATGAGATTAAAATAATAGGGCTAGGAAATGGCCAAGCACTCTTCCAAACTGATGAGAAAGCAATTTTCTTCCAACAGATTTCTGCCAAAAAGACAGGAGTATGAGCAGAGAAAAACACTAAACACAGCCAATTCCCTTGGTTACTATATGAAGAATGTTAGATGTTCAAAGAAGTCAAGAAGAAACTGAATAAGTCTATGAGATGTTTTCCAAGAACTGAAAAGGGAGAGGGGGTGGAGTGCAATATTAACTGTGCCACTAAAGCATGTCAAACTACACCTTATAATAAATGATGAAAGTATGTGTTACCTGCTCAGATTTAGACCTAGGGAAAAATTACACATTTACAACCTCTCTCTCTCTCTCTCACACACACACACACACACCCACACACCCACACACCCACACTTCAGACGAGCTGAGCAACATTTTGTCATACAATTCACATTAGATCACTGTGAATTCTGTGACTAAAATCATCTGCAAAAGCCACAGCAAGTGTAGAGACTAGAGTGTCAGTGAGACACTATCATACTGCACTGAACCAAATACACAGTATTTTAATCAAATGTCAATATATTTAGCATGTGCATGTTAGAAAAAGCAAAAGGCTGGAAAGGGCTTTTTGGGGTTTCTTTGTTTTTACAAAGATGGTAAAAACCAACATGCTGACCTTTCCTGCTAGGTTTTGTTTTTAAATTATTCCTTTGAAATGGCTAACAAATTAAAATAACACATCTTACTGCATATTTGTTTACAAATATACATATTTGAACATTCAATGGAAAACCTAAAAAGTTCATTTAAGATTCAGAAACCTGTAATCGTTAAAGGATCTTCAGACCTGAGAAAATGAATAAGAGGAACTTAAAATTCAATCACAGCTGTCTTTAAGGTAAAATCAGCCTTTTGGCTGTATCTGCTCAACCTCAAAGCCAGGATTTACAGTATGCTGGGGAGACAAATATAGCAGCAGATTCACAACAATCTAAATGCCTAATATTCAAAGAGATTCACTTGGAATATATGTCCAAACTCACAGTCCTGTTAAAAAGGCATGGGGGGAGGGAATGTGGTTATTTGTATGATAATAGCAGACAGTGACCTCAATTGAGGCTGAGGTTCCACTATGTTAACTGCTGTACACATCAAATAGAAGACAGACACTGCCCAGAAAAGCTGACAATCTAAGTTAGACACACACAGAGCAGAAGAGAAAACAAAATACATCAAATGGTGAAGTGATTTACCAAAAGTTGCATATAAAGTGGGCAGTACAGCCAAGAACAGAAGCCAGGTCTCCGGACTTCCATAGCCGTGCCTTGCCTAGCAGACAGTGCCACTTATTTAGTTTCATGTAAGCAAACATTTTTATTTCCCCCATTTTATTAGAGAGCAGCTGAGGACAACAGACATGGCTGCTCTTTGACATTGACTGCCTTCCGCAGCATAGGGCTAATAAGATCCCAAAAATTCAAATTCAAGTTTTTAGCTATGTGTGTATTACTCTCCTTCTCCCATACAATGTCTGTCTTACATAAATCAATTATAAAACCCTACACTATGCTTGCACAGGACCTAACAACCTGTCCCATTCTTGTTTGGCCCTTAAACAACATTGATAAAATCATAGAGCTGGAAGAGACCTCAGAAGGTCATCAAGTCCAGCCCCCTGACCAAGGCAGGACCTATCCCAAATAAATCAACCCAGCCAGGGCTTTGTCAAGCTGAGACTTTAAACTTCTAGGGAGAGATTCCACCACCTCCTTAGGTAACCCATTCCAGTGCTTCACCACCCTCGTAGTGAAATAGTTTTTCCTAATATTCAACCTAGACCTCCCACATTGTAACTTGAGACCATTGCTCTTTGTTTTGCCATCCGTAACTACTGTGAACAGCCATCTCCATCTTTGGAACCTCCCTTCAGGAAGTTGAAGGCTGCTATCAAATCCCCCCTCACTCTTCGCTTCTGCAGACTAAACAGACCCAACTCCCTCAGCCTCTCCTCATAAGTCATATGCTCCAGCCCCCTAATCATTTTGGTTGCCCTCCGCTGGACCCTCTCCAATGCTTCCACATCCTTTTTGTAGTGGGGGACCCAGAACTGGACACAATACTCCAGATGTGACCTCACCAGAGCCGAATAAAGGGGAATAACATCTTCTCTAGATCTGCTAGAAATGTGCCTCCTAATGCACTCTAATATGCCATTAGCCTTCTTGGCTTCAAAGGCACACTGTTGACTCATGTCCAGCTTCTCATCCACTGTAATCTCCAGGTCCTTTTCTGCAGAACTGCTACTTAGCCATTCAGTCCCCAGCCTGTAACAATGCTCGGGATTCTTCTGTCCCAAGTGCAGGACTCTACCCTGGTGCTCACTGACCCACTCTGGACCCTATCCCTGCCTTCCAGCACATCTACCTCTCCCCCTAGATTAGTGTCATCTGCGACTTGCTGAGGGTGTAATCCATCCCCTCATCCAGGTCATTAATAAAGATTATGAACAAAACCGGACCAAGAAAAGATCCTTGGGGCACTCCTCTAGAAACTGACCGCCAACCTGACATCGAGCCATTGATCAATACCCATTGGGCCCAACAGTCTAGATCACTTTCTATCCATCTTACAATCCATTTATCCAATGCATATTCCCTTAACTTGCTGGCAAGAATATTGTGGGAGACCATATCAAAAGCTTTGCTAAAGTCAAGGTATATCACATCCACTGACTTCCCCATATCTACAGAGCCAGTTACCTCATCATAGAATCTAATCAGATTGGTCAGGCACGACTTGCCCTTCATAAATCCATGTTGACATGTTGGCCTGGGGGAGGGTGCAAGAGCAGGCTGGAGGCAAGCAGTCTTGGTGGAAGGGGTGAGGGTGTGAGGCCTTGGCTTGGGGGAGGAGGTATGAGTGAATGGGTTGGTGGGTGCAGGGTCTCAGCAGAGGGTGTGTGTGTGAGGGTGCAGGGTCTCAGTGGAGGAGGTGTGTGAGGGGGCTGGGGGTGCAAGGTCTCAGTTTGGGGGATATGAGTGAGTGGACTGAGGGTGCGGGGTCTCAGCTGAGGGAGTTTGTGAGGGGGCTGGATGTACAGGGAGGGGCGAGGCCATCTGGCTCCTGACTCCCCGGAGCACCGGGAAGAGGGGAGGCCATACAGAGAATTGCAGGGTCAGGTGGGCGAACGGTGGATGAAGGTCTGCAGCCTGAGCTGTGTCCTCACCGTGTGAGCCCTGCTCAGCCATTTTGGGTTGCAGCGTGCCCTTTCTGATCACCCTCTTATTGCTAACATGCCTGTAGAAACTTTTCTTGTTATCCTTCACATCCCTTGCTAGCTCCAATTCCAATTACACTTTTGCCTTCCTGATAATTCCCCTGCATGCTCGAGCAATATATTTATACTCCTCCCTAGTCATCTGTCCAATTTTCCACTTCTTGTAAGCTTTCTTTGTGTGTTTAAGATCACCAAGGATGTCCCCGGTAATCTAATCCAGTCGCCTAACATATTTGCTTTTCTTGCTGAGCATCGGGATGGTTTCTTCCTGTGCCTTCAATAAGGCTTTCTTCCTTTAAGATACTGCCAGCTCTCCTGGACCCCTTTCCCCTTCATGTAAGCATCACAGAGAATCCTGTCCATCAGATCTCTGAGGGAGTCAAAGTCTGTTTTTCTGAAGTCCAGGGTGTGTATTTTGCTACTCTCCTTTATTGCTTTGGTCAGAATACTGAAATCTACCATCTCATGATCACTGTTTCCCAGGTTGTCACTCACCTCTACTTCCCCTACTAGTTCTTCCCAGGTTGTCACTCACCTCTACTTCCCCTACTAGTTCCTCCCTGTTTGTGAGCAGCAGGTCAAGCTGCGCATAGCCCCTGGTCGGTTCCTTCAGCACTTGTACCAAGAAGTTATCCCCAACATTCTCCAAAAATTTCCTGGATTGTCTGTGTACTGCTGTATTGGTCTCCCAACAGATGTCAGGGTGATTAATCATTAATAATGATTTTCATCCTTCATTTTGGGTATGTCTAACCTACAGCTGGGAACATACTTCTCAGCTAAGGAAGAAAAGAACATGCTATCTCTGCTTGAGACAGTCCTCTATTAATAATGATGTAGCCAGGGATAGCAAAGGCTCCCTTTTCCAGTTGCAATTCTCTTAGAATATCAGAATTCCTAGCAGCATTAGCTGTAAAAAGAGCTACAAAGTCACTTTATCAGAAATCTAATACTGCTATTGAACAGTTCTGATTTTAATCCATGCGAGCCATCTCCCCATATATGCCTACAGGAAGTTATGGAAAGGCACACTCAGATAAGACCCTCCTCTACATAGGAGTAGGTTTAGCAGTATTTCAATAACCAGAGCAGTAAAGCTAAGCACTTCATTAAATAGATATTACAATAGCTCTATAGCCAGAACGGATGTGTTCTTTGGGCTGCAGTAACACTTCACACTTTTATGACTAAATGCTAGAAGACAATATTTCAGAGCAGAAAAAAGAATCATACTAAAGTTCATTCCATCCTGTATAGAATTACCTCATTTCCTGCCTTCAGTGTCAGTGGTTGCAATATTTTCAAGCTACTTTTGCTGTAGATTTCTAGGTTACGTTTCCCAGATTCAGCAGAAGACAGACCTGAATATAGGTAGTGCCCGCAACAAATTCATTCATTCTGGAAATATTCCAGAGCCTGAATTTAGTGAGCTTCAAGAAGCAGAACAAGACTTCCCTGTTCTGTCAGGCCTTTAGCCAAGCAATGGGATTGCCTTAGGCAAAGCATTTCAGTTTGAGTCTAGAGAGGCACTCAGATGTAGATACAAAGGGTGATGTTTATCCATCTTTAACTCCATATGTTCAATTGTCTTTATTGGTAGGAAGACAAAATATTCAAAGGAAAAAAAAACACTGCTTCCAGAGGCATCCACTTACAGACACCAATGATATGTCAATTTGAGTGTTATGTAAAAGTTACTAGATAAATGCACTAACATTTCACCTCTAGGGCCCCTAACTAATTGAAAACTGGCTTTGAGCCTAACAGATAAATTTGTTCATCACCCTGAATAATATTTAGCTTAACTAGGAATTTTTTTTTCCTGAGAATTGTTTCAGGACTAAAGTATGATGGCAGTTGAAGGCCAAAAGGTAAATGCACTGGAAGTGTGTGGGGAGGGGGACTTTGAAATTGCTTTCTTACATCTCTGACTTTAACCAATTTAACCCTAAAAATCACTGTGCAAAATATAGTCATGCATCATGCTATATACATGCTCAAGGGGGATATACACAATGATTTATGGAAGCAGACTCTAGCTAGCATGAAACAACAGAATGCTTTTATCATGCTTTCTTCCTAATTCTATGTAATGATAGCATCTATGCTTACCAACTACTAATCCTGAAGATACATCAGTATTTATTTTTAATTACTAACATTTTCAGACAAAAATAAATATTTTAATACAGGTTGACATTTAGTTAGATTCCTTAAAAACAGTTTATAAAAGAGTAAAAAGTTACCAAGACCAGAAAGAGAGAGAAAACCATATTAATTCTGAGAGTTAGTTTGACCCTGGGGCCAAAAATGTACAGACCTGATTTGAACAATGCTTAATATTTATATTTGCCTCATATTCAATAAATCACCTTTCTGGATGACTTTTAAAGATCCTTTTGGAGAAGGAGTCAGACCCTTAGAATAACATCCATAGCAAGCAGTATCCATGTATGGTCAGTAGAAAGGGAATTGCATGAATTGTGGAAGTACATTCTAGCTTGTACTGCATTTTATTCTTATGAGACGTAGTTGAGTGGTAATGGTATGAATAACATTTGTCTATATTAGGATACAACAGATACATATTTGGAGTATGTATTTCTTTCAACTTTTCAAAAAGAAAATGAAGATGAGAAATGCACCTATCAGAAATATTGGCAGATTAGCCAAATATCGGCTCAGAAAAGCAACTAATTTTTTTTCCTCATGGAAAAATGCCACAGCAATTTTTTGTATAATTGGTAAAACCTACACTTTTGCCTACAGTATGAGATACATATTAAGTCAAATTTTTATGGCGTAAGTGACCATCAATTGAGAATACTTTGAACTAAGGCTCAGATTTCATTTGAGAAGAATCAAGCTGGTATTTCTAAAATTCACACAATATATTCTTAATTAATATTGAATATCAATATAACATTTCTCACTTTACTTACTTTTTTCCCCATTTTAACATAGCATTACTCAATACTCAAAAATGGATAAAATGTATATTGACAGTTCAAAAGCATATTTTTGAAAGATAACAGTGGAGAGTGCTTTTTTAAATGTGCATTCATAGTTCTTAGGGAAAAACTGCTATTTCAAATAGCACATAACATAAGAAAGGCCTAGAGATGCTGGAGTTCAAGTCAATGAAAACTTTGCTGTTGGTTTTAACAACAGTACAATCAAGTCCTAAATGTTATACTGCGTGATGCAAAACAAAAAACAACAACAACAACAACAAAAGATCTGACCAAGTTTAAGTGTAACCCCCTCTTTCCTCCCAGGGTTACTCCGGAGCAAGTCACGCTCACCTGATGTTTTTAACATAAAAGGAGATCCTGAGTAGCCCAGTAGTGATGTTGTATAGTTGGGAATTTCCTATCAACCCTCTTGCTGTAGCACTTTGCTCCTAAAGGAATATACAATGAGGGTGCCTCCACCTAGCTGTCCCTATATGTACTTAATGGTATAGCTTGGGAGCCTCCAGGAATACAATTATTCCACTAATGATGTGGATCTAACTCGAAAACAACAATTACAAATAATATATATCTAATTGATTAAATTAGAATTAGCATACCTTTACTTAACAACTTAAAGAAACAGGTTTTAAAAGATTAAAAATGAGTAAAATCAATTAACAAAGTGCACAGAAATAAAGGAAACTTATCTAATTGGCATACACTCTGCCACAATGTATCCCACCCCAAATGCTTGCGCAGGCACGCTTGAAGGTCTGCAGCTGGAGTGGAGACAGCACTGTACAGGTTCTGTGCATGTCAGTCCAAAGTGGTCAGCCAGCTGCAAAATCTCTCTGCCACAGAGCAAGGAACACCAAATGCCAATACCTCTGGTTCACTGGGCAGATCTCTCTGGCTCTCTTTGGACCCAGAGTCAGGCTGTCTTCTCTGCTCTGTCCCAGGCAACACTCTGTTCCAAACAGCCACAGTTACTTCTATTCAAGTTTATGCGGGCCCTTCTCAGCCACAGGCATAGCCAGGATCTTTTCCCTCCAGGGACAATCACCAACAGCCCTTGAAGCAGCCTGCTAGATGCAAGCCCCAGTAGGCTCTCAGTAACAGGCTCTAGCCTCAACAACAGTTCCTGGCCTGGAAAAGGGTCCATACTAGCAGTATGACTCCTTTCTCCAAAATGAAGCTCACTAACCCTCCTTTTTCCCCCAAGGTCTCATGAAAGCTATAGTCTCTAGGGCTAGACTGCAACACAAAGGATTCTCCCAGTAAAAGTCAGACGTTTCTGTAGTAAAGGGAGCCTTCGTAAGTTAAACAAGAATGATACTCACTCCATTAAACGTTTCCCCAAATGTTCCCTACACTAAAGCAATTTAAATTGCTGTAATAAAACTTATTAAAAGGTATTTCTGGAAGGAAATCTCTGAAAGGAGTTCCCCACAAATGCTTGAAAGTGGGGTCTGCTCTCTGCAGACTCCACCCTCCAAACTGGAGGATCTCCAGAATATTAGAACTATGCCCATGTAAATTTGCTGCACCCTTTCCCTCAACTAACCCTTCTCCCCAGCTTCCTAATAACGCAAATCCAATGTATCAGTTTTTCCTGTCGATGGTAGCTCCCAGAAGCTTTAGATCTACACAGAAAGTATGCCACACAAGAGCACAACCTGTACCAAAAAGTTTAAATCTGGCATAGAATTATCTGTAATCAAGGACATACGGTTTGGAGTATAAAAGTTCTTTAGATCCCATAGGTAATGAATATCCAACTCTGGGTGCATAGTGGGCTTATAAAATATGCACATAGCTAACTTAGCTGGATGTTGAAAGACTTAGTGAAATTGTGCAGTGCTTGGGAAAAGGCTGCTTTGGCAAATTTGTCGCATTCACTGCCTATCTGTAAAGCATGTAAAGAACACCTAAACACTTCCTAAGGTTCATGGAAGAATGGGCTCTCTCAGGCATACCGTATAAAGTTTCAGAGGACTGGGCACTGGTGGTATCTAAGTAAATCACAAAATAAATTCCCAAATATGGAATTCATTATTCCTTCACTAGCACAGAGAAAATTCTGACAAAAAACTTTAAGGCTGCCAGTAAAATATATCTTTTTTTTTAAATCAAGGAACTCCAAAGTTGCACATGTGCAGTAATAGCGTATTACTCTGTCTATAGTAGGCAAAGTGCATTAACACAAGTGCCCAATAAGCAAACAAAAATAGAGCAACTATGAAAGCTCATGGTACACAGACTACCTACGTTTACAACTGAATTATCTTTGATGCTGCCTCACTTCCTAAAATACACATAAGGATTATTGAAAATAAATGGATTATTGAAAATAAAATGAATACTAGGGTATTGATTAAATGGAACATTTAAACATTTTAGAAAATTAAGAAAATTCTCTGGCAAGTCAGTTAAGATATATTAGACTGTTAGAACACGGTATGTAGCGACTAGCAAATTATCTGATAAACCTAAGCTTATCCGGTAGTTGATTCACTACTCAACTAGTCGCTTCCCTCACCTTGCTGCCTCTGTATCAGAGGCACTAACGGGATGAGAGCAGGAGTCAGTGCAGAAAGAAGCAGGCTTAAAAGCCATTCCCAGCACAGCACTATCTCCATAGAGAACAGAGGAGGCATAGGCGCAGTTTATGCAAAACCTTAACTGTGGTATTTCCTGAATTTTGCATGCTCAATTGGGCAATCTTAGTATTCTCTATGTACATTTTTTGATAGATCACTTAAGTCAAAACTGTTTTTTTTTAAATACAAAGAGCTATAAAAGTTGTGTTCAAATTGTGTAGACACCACTGGGCCAAACAGGTCATCATAAACATTTCTATAGGGATGGCCTTGAAAGCTACTTAATACTATTATGGTGTTTCACTTGAATTCCATCTTTCGTAGCTGTGACATGTCTCAAAAGCAACAAAAGTCTCTATCAGGATTTTATTTACTTCAGGGAAATAGCACGTGGCAATCAAAACTACCTTTGAAAATTTACTTTAAATGATTTACATTTTTTAAAAATGAATACAGATTCTTGCATTTAATATAAATTAATACCACTATATTAGAAAAGCAGTACATCTCCCTCCCTCTCCTTGTTGCTTTTAAGTGTCTGTACAGCCACATTACGTAGGCTGGCCAGTTTATAACTCCAGTTATTATTCACAAGGTATAATATCAAAAGTTCCTTTTTAAGAGTTAAATCCTTACAGTAAGAACTAGAACAAATAAGTTTCGTTTTTAAAAACTATTTGAAACCATTTTCAAACTTAATGCTCACATTCAAGTTTTAACAAATTGAAATTTAACCAATAGAGTTAGTCACAGAGTGTAGGAACATAAAGACTGGTCCAGACTTCAGTGGGATTTGAACAAAGTCCTTAAAAACTCTGTAAGAATGCACATTTAAATGTTAATGAATGAAATTGTTATATTTAGGATTTTTCAGCCCTACTGAAAAAGATAAAATATTCTATACATACAACTTTTTATATAAAACACACTAGTATAGCCACAAAAACGATGATAGAGAAAAAGATGTGTGATAAGTAGTCTAATGAAGCCTTAAATCCACTAGATGAAATAAAGACATTTAGCTATTTTCTGAAAATATTACAGGATTTAAAAAAAATCATGTATACTTTTATATAGCTACATTAAAGTATTCAAAGCACTGTTTGCTTCAACCATGCAACCACTTATCCCACACACACTACAGTAAGTGTTACAAAATTACATAAATGCCCTACCCTTTTTTGCAGAACTATTGGAGTGATTGCTGGCAAGGTTACCCTTCTTGCATACAAGCTCATGTCTGCTCTTCACAGAATTAGAGTAACAGCCTCCGTTCAGGTCATACATGAAATAAAGTCAGTCTCTGGCAATATTCCTTGAAGCCTCAGTTCTCAGAACCCAATACCTTAAAGTCAGTGTAAAGAAAGAAAACAAACAAACAAAAAAGCAGGGTGACATTTATTACATTCTTATGGGAATCCAACCCTACTGAAAGCCAATTAAGGAGGACTCTGGGACAGGACTAACTAGCAACCAACCAATCACAGGACTTGCAAACTCCTCCTTTGTCCTTGAAAATACATTCTGGTATTTTTGTTTATGATATTTAAAGAACCAGATTAACAAGTATTTAGATCACCCAGGAACTTCTACCCCATACTTCCATCTCCCCCCCTCTTCCCAGAAAGAACAACTGAATGCCTTCTTTGCCGTTCAGAAAGAAAATTGTGCCTTGTTTTGTTTTCTTTTTTAAAATTTAACACATGCATATTTAGATTACAGTTAAAATATGCTGGTCTTAAAATGTTTTAAATTAAAGCCAATTATGCAATAGATACTGTTAGAACTATGAGATTAAAGTATGTTTTTAAACACAAGCTGCTTTTGATCAAGTATGAAGTATCTCAAATGTTGCTCACTCTAGATTAACAAGGTAAACAATCCACAACGGCTCAAGTCAAGAGTTCATAACATTTCAAGCTATTGCAGTCTTTTTTAAAAACCAGTGAGTAAATTATTTAGTGCATGTCCAAGTACTGTACATATCCTTGAAATGTTCAGAGCTGAATTGGCAAATACTACAATAATCCATGCCAAAACGATTTTATCTTTGAGATTTAGGGGCAGAGAGGAATAATTGGAAGATGAAGACAGCCATTTCTGCTCAAAGTGTGGTAGGGAAGGAAAAACGGATTATAAGCCGTAACAGTCAGTGATTTTAAAAAATTAAATGCTGCGGAGTTAAAGAGAAACAGTACTATAATCTACAATTAACACTCTCTGTACAAGTGTCTTTTAAATAGTAAAAAATATGATCATATCTAACAAGCCACTGGTACTGACAGGGCACCATCAGAGCTCATAATTTTAATGTGCCTATGCGTGGCTTTAAAATTTAGGCATGTGCTTGATGGCCTTGATGAGGCCCTGAAGTCAGTGGGCTTAAGCACATTCTTAAGTACTTTGCAGAATTGGTCTCTAAATCAGAGTTTGCACAAAGCAACATGCAGATTAAAATAAAATCAAACAATGTAACCTGTAGTATGTTGATGCGTTGCACACAGCTGTCAAAGAATGACAAAAGTTAGTCAGATAATAGAAAGAGGCAATCATTTTTCTGCAGTTTCAAAATCTACTGGCTTGATGATGACTGGTGGGACGGGACAGTGGGGGAAGGGTCAAATAACTTCTGGAAACTGAAGCAAAGTCATAAAGGGATCTAGTATGGAGGCCAACATTTGTCTAGTTAATTTTAATCGCATGCTTTTAATAAATCATAAATCCAATTAAAATGTAGCAAAAATCTTTGTTAAAAGATATCAAGGGTTTTTTTTGGCTTGTTTCACAGTCAAGCTATAACTCATCTTCCAAAAATTAGACAGTACTCAAATCATACTCTCTGCCTATATTGAGGCTTAAGTAAAGAACTCATTATGCCTATGTGTTGGAAATTTCCAGAATGTAGTTACTCAAGAAGGTCAAATTTTAATCTCCTTCCTGTAAAATCCAGAATGGACATATCCTTCTGCAACCACCATTTTCAGAATGGCTAAGGTAAGCGTCAAGTGTCTTGTTACATATTTTTTCACCTTGTAGCCCATTATGCGACTCAAGTTTTACTGGACTTTGAGACACAAACCTTGGTATTAGGCCACAAACTTTATTCACAGGAGCACAGTTTTATTTATTTTAAAATAAATTATAGAAAAAGTGAGGTTTAATAATAGTAATCCCAGTATATTGCATTAACTACTTTATTGAGAAGGGAATACAAATAACCAAAATCAGTTTAATCTTACTTCAGTTACTGGCGTTCCTTGTCTGCTGCCAAGAATTTCAATGCTTTTTGCTATATGAATAATATTTTCCTCTGTCTACAAGGTGAAGCAAAGGATTATTTTCCCCACTGAGAATATCTGTGTTTGTTCTGCTCCAGCAGACATGGCCACACCAGATATTTTCTTAGGCCAGGTATACATAAGGGGGCAATAGCAAGCTAAGTTATCCAACTCCAGCTACATGAATAGCATAGTTGGATTTGATATACATTAGTCTGAGTTACTGCGACATCTCCACTGGGGGGGAGGGGTGTCCATGGGAGAAACTCTGATTCCCCTTACTCTTCTTCACCTGGTGGCTTACTGGAGTCAATGGGAGCATGCTCAGCAGTTGATTTAGTAGGTCTTTACTAGTCACGCTAAAAATTGACCCCTAGGGGAGTGATTTCTACAGCAGCGATCTCCCAATAAGTACAAACAAGGCCCTACTTTCCCAGGTGTGACCAAATGTTTCAGTTTTAAAACAGGAATTCATAATTCAGATGATGTTGATTTTAAAAAAATTCACAGATAAAAATGCATGTCTGTTCTCCAGAGTGACTCTAAAGTCACATCTACACTGGCAGATGTAAAGCACTAGTAGATCACTGCTCACAGAGGGTGTGTCTAGTCTACATGGCTCCATCGACGGAGCCACGTAGATGAGTTTACTAGACATAGCAAAATGAAGCGGCGATTTAAATAATCGTGAAACGAGGCTTACAGGATCTGACAACAAAGGGTTCTGGGGTCGGCTGATCCCCGTCTAGACTACCGTGCTATGCTAACAATCAGCTGATCAGCACAGCGCGGCAGCCATTTTGAAGTAAATGAAGCGGCGATTATTTAAATCGCCACTTCATTTTACTATGTCTAGTAAACTCATCAACATGGCTCTGTCGACGGAGCCATGTAGTCTAGACACACCCAGAGTGCTGCAGGGAAATGGCTGTTGTGTGTCCATACTGTGCTCCTTGTGATGGTGGAGCACATCCACATTAGCAGCTCTTGCAACATCAGAGAGCAGTGTATTGTGGTAGCTATCCCATTATGCAACTAACCACAGGGTGCTTTGGGAACAGTTTGCAATGTGGCATGGAACAGTCAGCATCAGATGATGCAGGTTTCCCAATCCCATTGATCCATGGTCAATATGATGCATTAACAGCTATTTTTCAACAGAAGTCTGGGAAAGGGAGAGTATGATGGGGGGGGGGGAGACTATGCGTTTTGGGGAGGGGATGTTAGACAGTGACAGGAAACAACCCCTCCTGAGGCTGGGGGGGGGGGGAACCCTGACATCTCAGGCCCTACCCCGTACATTCCTCCTTCTCTCACACACAGATGCCTGTGTCCATCCACATAAACATGGGTTTGTTCTGTGTCATGGAGTAAATCAGCACAAGGCAGCGGTCAGAAAATGGAGCTCTGAAAAGGGATATGTGCATGCCTGCAAGGCAAACAGACAAGTTCCACAAACAAAGCGCAGATGGGATTTGAGGGATTATGGGCCATTTCTGGAAGCCAGTCAAGATGCAACAAACAATTCAAGTGTCCACACAGTCCCCCCTAGTGCTTTGCCAGTGTAGATTTAGCCTGAAATGGCACTCTGGGATACTTCAGTTTCTTAATTGTTTCTGTATCAAATCAGCACTATTTATTTACACCATCTTTTAATGGCTTCTTTTACCTTTAGCCCTATACACGGTTTTAAAACTCCTGAATATCACAGGCCACTAGTTTTCATCCTCATGCTAAAATATTTTTGATTTTGGTTCTTGAGAAACTAAATTGTGTGTCAGGCAGAAAACAGGAGAAATTAAGGTGCCACTACTGCCCAATGTCCCAGCAGTGGCAGAGAACAGATTAGGTAAAATGTGTCCAGATGAGCTCAGCAGCCAAATCATGCTCCATTCTGGAAGGAATGGATAGAATCCCCAAGGTCCCAGTCAATTTGACCTGGGGGAACATTCTTTCCCCATAGACATATCTAGTAGTTAAGTATGACCCTAAACATGTGAGCTATCGCAAGAAAAATTAGTTTAGGCTGCTTTCAGTTACAAGCTGTATACATGAAATATAAATAAAATAAAAGGAAATTCTCAGACATAGTAGAGTTTATAAAGGACTCATGCAACTGATAGTGGTTTTCCTGGAAAAGAAAAGGGGACCAGCATTTATCCATTCCTTGTTTGGCAGTCTCCACACATCTCTGGCAGCATGCAATTGCCCACTTTTCTCTCTCACACTGCATTAGCTATTTACCTTTAGCTATTTTGCCTGGAAAAGAGCTACTCTGCACCATTTCAGACCACTGGCCCACCCCATCCAATATCCTCTCTCTAGCTATGGCTGATCTTTTATGTTTCAGAGAGGAAAAAAATGCAAAATACATCTAGACAACTGTGATCTTGAAAAAAAAAATCCTTCCTGACCTTTACAAGTGATCAGCTGAAGCCCTGAGGCATGAGATTTGATAAGTCATTATCTTAGTGCAGAGCTTCAAATGTTAGCAGTCCACTGAAAGCAATTCAGACAATCCCATTCTCACTATGATTCATAAAAAGGGGATAAACAGGGTGAACTTCTAACAGCTCTGCAAAGTCAAGTTGATGTCTGCTTATCTCATTAATCAACTTCAGATAGAGATTTTTAAGGCTAAAAATAATATGCTGTAGGGGGTATACTTCTAGAGGTAGAAGGCTGGTCTTATTAAGGCACTGACCTGGGAGTCATGAGAGCTAAGTTGTGTTGATGCTTCTTCTGCAAATACAGCACAAGTCACAATCTTTGTGCCTCAGTTTCTACATTTTTAGAAGGATCAAGAAGCTAAATTCATTTAGTGTTTGTAAAGAGCTCTGAGACCCTTTGAGACCCTTACATGAAAGGTGCTGCAGAACTATTATTTTAACCCTGTGGTGGCCAACCAGTTCTGAAGCAGTAGCAACTATGGTAGTTTCTACTATAGTGAGTTAGCCACACTTAACTGGCCAAATACCCACATGAGGTTAGTGGCTAACGTGTTGGATACCATGGTTTTAACCTATTAAATATAGTATTAGGTGACCAGTATTCCCTGGAAGCTGAGTGCTTAAGCAGCCACCCATGAGAGATTCAAATGTCACCCAGCTAATGAACAGAGCACCCACAGTTAGCAGCATGTGTCTATTGGTGGTGCACATATGCATAGGCCTCTATGCACATAAAATGTATTCTGCACATTAATGGAAAAATTAGAGGGAACACTGTAGGTGGTCATAAAAAGACCAACATATAGTCAGAGATGTCTGTTAGTCATACCATCTGTATTTCTTTATCAGAGACTGTTTTATCTAGTCAGTGGCATCATCTTTTGTGTTTCTGCCTCTAACAAAAGAATGAAGGTTATATTATCAAGATTAGTGAAGAAACACATGATAGGATAGAATTTAGTTTTTCTGAAAAAAGTATTTTTAAGTAAAACTGATGTGCACAAGGTAAAGATTTCAGAGTTTGTTCCACTTTGTGAGAAAACACAGTCTTATTTCCAAACTTAACATGTAGTGTGATGTCAGATATGCTTGCAGTAGGGCTGGAGTAAATATTTATTAATTCCCATGTAGAGACTCCTACACTAAAACATTACCCCATAAAACATTTACAGTATATATAATCTTGATTCTAGATACCTAGGAAGTTTACAATTAAGATTGAATCAACTATTCCCTCTCTTCCTCCACGCCCATCTTGCACATACTGAAGTTGTACCACATCAGTTTGTTAAAAAGGATGCAGTGTAGAATTCCAACAGCATGCTCTTTAGTTATAGGAGGAGAACACCACATCAACTCCTCCAGCTTATATTTACGTAGACGCATCACCCATTTCAGGGCATGTTAGAGGCAAATCTTGACAGCCTTGAGATTCTGAGTTGTGTGCTGAAAACTGAATCCAACTGATTAGTCAACTGGTGGTGCTCAGCTGACAGCCTGGTGCAACCAAAGGAGGCAAAGAAACCGAAGATATACTGTGTACATTTGAATCTCCTCTACTACTAATTCTTAGTCTGAGCAACATGCCTCAGGTGGGATGTGATCAGGGTTCATCACTGAATTTTGTCTACTAGTTGGATCATTAGCTTCTTCAGATTGGAAGTGAGATGTGACCACCAACCCCCTCATGCATACTTGCATCACGTTATCATGACTGGCCCAGTAAATAATTAAGGGAATGGGGGAGATGGAAACTGACCATTTCCATGTGTCTCTGACAGCATGAAAGGACCAAATAAGACCTAGACACATGTGGTTCATTTTTCCATTCCTAGAACAGTTGTTCTAATATGAGCTTATATGCTCTGCAGGCTGTGCTAAGAGATGAACTTCTGTCAAGTTTCAATATTTATTTCCTCAATTGGAGTAAGTAGTAACATGCATGAAACTTGAAGGGAAGAGCACAGACTACAAGAGAGATGAGGTACATGCACATGGATGGAATGCTAGATGCAGATGCAGCACCACTGCGAATAGTTCTCTTAATAAAGACCTGGTTTAGTTTTAGAAATGTAGAGTCCTGTCACATCGTTACCTACCATAAAGGTACATGAAATGGAGTGAGGGTTCATATATCATCAAGAGCAGAGTCATATGCAAGGCCTCAAGCTAAACTGGAATAACGTTGGCCGGGAATAATGACTGGCCACCACACATTTTAGGCCTCACAAAGTAATATGTTCCATTAGCATGCAGTTCACACTCATTTAATAAAAAAACCACACACACACAGAGCTTATAACCTCCTGGCAAAACTCAGGGTTTAAATAAATATGTAAGGTTAACACTACACAAAATCCAGGACTCCAACCACAGTTATTTTGTTTTCAGGTAAGCTGATATGAAGGAACAGCTACTTCCATGCTCCACCCTGCAGACAGGGAAGGACCCATGTGTTCCCCTTCTTCTCAGCCCATGGTGCACCAGCAATGGATTTCACCCCCACTCTGAGTCACCGGGACTCTTTCTCCCAGGACAGAAATAGCGAGAAGTAGTTCTGGGACTTGGATGAAATGCTGCCAGTATTGTTAGGTAGGGGTTAGAAGTGGGCAGGAACTGGTTTCCCAAACCTGCAAAGATTGTTAAGACTAAAGATTTTTTTTCCATTAAACACTGGAATAAATCTGTGACCTTTCAAAAATATTGCAGAAGAGACAGACCAATTCACCCCACACCACAATAGACTGTTGTTAAGGCACTCATCTTAATGGCAGAAGACAGCTTCAAATCCTTGCCAGACTATTACAGTGTCAAAAGGGGTACTCACTCTCTCCCTCTCCCCCCAAAAATTCCATCCTGGAGATGAAAAAACTCTGTCTTGGCAGGGAGCGCTGGCTTCTGAGCAGTGCTTCCCAGGAAGGTTCACTGGGATAGGATGAGAGATTGCAGGGGGAAACGAAAGGGGGGAATCCATGAGGTGATAGGGCGGGAAGAGATCTTGACGTAATGATCATGATTGGGGAGAAGAGTGGGACATAGCCTGATCCCTTCTCCTTAGGAAAATTCTGGTTGCTCAAACTATAAAATAGTATAGTGATGAACATGAAGAATTCTCCCTATCTGAGCATCTTGTAGATGTTGTTTAGCCTGTGCTATAGGGAAACAACCTATAAATAAAAATAAATTCAATGCCAGAATGTTCTGTGGCCTTATTAGACTATTCATCTGCACAGCTGCTGTGGGGATATTAGTCCCCACCTTGCATGTCAACTGTTCCTAAGTTTAGATACATAGTGGAGACAGCTGAAGACTGCTTTCTTCTAGGTTCTTGACTACAAACAAATTGAGATAAGTCACATTACACAGCACAATGCTCAGTTCTCCCCAGCACAATGCTCAGTTCTCCCCCTTGCTCCCATTCTGTTCAGTTATTTGTAGACTGTTAAACTCATAACAAGCAAATCCTGAAAGTCTGTGTACTTTCCAACTCTCTGCTATTCATGTAATTATTGGTACGCTCAAGTTAAAAATCATAGAAAATTATCTGTAAAGCTCTGCCAACTCAGTCATAACAAAACCATTGTATTTCATATTATCCTTTCCCCTTAATATATCAATAACTATGAGTAATTAGGAAAAGGACTCGAAGTTTGCAAGAATGTTTTCTCAACATTGGATAGCATTTCTATGTCATTATCAAGTGCTTGCAGCTGCTCACAAACTCAAGGTCTTAATGCAATCAGTAATAGGAGTTATCATAACAGAACTAATATAAAAAAGCCTATTTATAGCCTAAGTGCAGACACTAGCTGAAAATTTGAGTTTTAGTCACAAGACAGTTTGTTATCTTGATGTGCTGCATATCATGCATATTGTAGCAAGTTCTGAAGTACACATGCATATATACCAATCCTTGGTACATATTCTTGCAGCATGTATCAGTGTTCCTTCTAAGATTTTCCATCCATGAGCGGAGCGAATTTTTTCTTGTGCTCCAACAATAAGGTCATGTGCGCTTATTCGGATAGGTGCCACTGTGGCACCCACTAGTGGCGCTGCTCCCCAGTGCTATGAAAATTTGTGTTTTTACCACAAAGTAAATAACATGTATTTGCTATCCTATTGTAAAAACATAGTGGAGACAGGACACTGTACTTTCACCAAAATGCAAAGTAGGGGAGGGAAGAGTGCTCCCCTCTCAACATCACAAAGGAGTGATGAAATAATTAATTTTAAAAATGTCTTTGATTTTGGCATCACCAATTAGTAAACTTATGAGATCCCTTTCATCTTATTCACTTATATGGCAACACATTTTACAGAGCCATTTGATAACTGCTTCCTTAGAATCCTCTGTTCTCTTTGGGTATGTCTAGACTGCAAGCTTCTTTGGAAAGAAGCTTTTTCAAAAGAGTTCTTTCAAAAAAGCTTCTTTCGAAAGGGAGCATCCACACCTCAGAAACGGATTGAAAAAGCGATCTACTTTTTTGAAAGAGAGCATCCAGACTGCATGGACGCTCTCTCAAAAGAAAGCCTTGATTGCTATTCTCAGAATAGCCACCAAGGCACCTGTGTTTTTTTTCCAATTGCCTTTTCTTTCAAAAAATGTCTCTGTTCTGCATCCACACATACCTTTTTTCAAAAGAGCTCTTTCATAAAAGTCTTTCTTCCTCGTAATTTGAGGTTTACCAATGCCAAAAAACCCTGCGTTCTTCTAATTTAATTTCAAAAGAACGTGATTGCAGTGTGGACACAGGTGAAGTTTTTTTTTTTTAAGGGCAATTTAAAAAACAAAACAATGTAGTCTAGACATGCCCTTTGAGACTTCATTGACCTCCATCTTGAGAAGGGCACTCATACACTCACCATTTTTGCTTTCACATCCATCACAGAATCTTGGAAGCCTATCTACCTGTCTTTTCATTCTATCGGTATTACCTTGCTCTGGCTCAGGGATTTTTGCATTTAGTAACAGTGAATACCTAGCTAAGTGGGCTGGTGGTGCTGAGAAGTACCTGTAAGAACTGCTTTAGCCAAAGCTTAGAACCTGCTATGGTTACATGTAGTCTCCTAGAAGCATGATATATGTTTATTTGCAACCAGATCGGTTTCTATTATCTGTCTAGTATCACTTAAATGTCTTCATTTTTTTTAAATGAAGTGTTCTTGTTTTATTTCACATTCATATCAGTGCTGTTATATGTAAGTGAGATGTAATAGCTGGTGTGTATTCTGTGTCTTTGGATGCCCACAAAAATACAGATCTGCTGTCTCCAATGACAAGCTGGATGCAGCAGGGAAATCCTTCTGGAGAGTTTGGGAACTGAAGGTAAGCTGCAAGGCAAAGTTAGAAGTGGCAGAGTCCAAAGGAGGTTGTTTGACTATCAGACAGAAAGGTAACAACAGGGAGCTGCCACACTTCTTGGCAATAGCCTAGTCTTCCCCTTGCAAAGGCAGGTGTGTGTGGCGGGTAGGGAGGGGGAGAAATAGGGCGACTTTTGGTTTTGGATGCTGAGAAAGCATCACTGCTATCCCAGAGATCTAGTGCCATACACTTTCCATCAAAGTTAATGGAAGATGTGTGGGTCTTCTTTTTATTATTATTTAAAAGTCTCCCATGTGCCAGATACCCTTACCAAGAGAGAAGGCAGTGTTCTACCGTATGCATGGCATATGCAGGAGAATGTGAGCACAAGACATCTAAACTTCAAGCCCCATGAGGACATTTCTGAACCAAATTACTTTGTTTCCAGAGATTAGAGCCAACCCGCTGAGCTCTGCTACCCCAACCAGGCCAGAAAGGAGGGAAGGAGAGGTTCCCCCCCCCCCCCTTGTACTCTACAGGGTGCAATCAATTCCAAGTTCCCTTCAACAGCACCTGCCTTACTAAGGATGGGAAACAAATAGGGTCACTGGTGTCTGGTTTTTGAATGGAACTTCTGGTCAAAAAGAGATCCAAATTGCTCTGGTTAGTATTGCTGACCAAGCAGTTGACTGCCTGGTTGGTGATACCACGCAGCCAGACTGATTGGCTCCCCATGAGCCTTCATACCACAAGGCTCCCAGGAAGCAGTAGCACATCTCCCTCTGGCTCCAGGCTGAGAACTGCAGCCAATGGAAGTGGTGGGGTAGCACAGCATGCAGAGCTGCATGGCCATGCTTTTGCAAAGGAACCAGAGGGGAGACATGCCAACTGCTATTGGGTACAGCTTGAGATAAGCACCACCCAGAGCTTGCATCCCTACTCCCATCCCCCACCTCCCTCTGAACTCCTCAGTCCCAGCCCATACTACACCCCTAAACCTCAAATCACTCATCCCCAGTCCCACCCCAAAGTTCACACACACCACACCTCAACCCTCTTCCCAGCCCTGAGCCCCTCAGTCCCAGCCAGAGCCTCCTCATATAGGCTCTAAATGTCTCATCTGTGGTCCCACCCAAGAGCCTGCACCCCCCAGCCAGAGCCCTCACACCCTCTTGCATCCCCACCCATTGCCTCAGCCTGGAGTCCCCTCCCACACAGTGAAACAGCAGCACTCCCTAGGGGGGCAGGTCTCACCTTCTCCCCATGAGATAGGGGTCACTGCCTAGAAACAGGATTTGGGGTCCCAACAAGGGGGGGGGGCAGGCTGGAGTCTCTGTGCTGGGAAAGACTCTCGGGGATCAGCACCACTGGTGAATGCCACATCATGACATGTCCAAACAAGCACACATGGACCTCAACATTGATGCACAAGACAAAACTCACTCCACTTATGGAGGGGAAATCTTAGCGGGAACCATGCACAATAGTTGCATTGTTTTAACTGCACAGATATACTTAGCTATCTAATATATAAAGGAGAATGTTTGTAAGTTTGTGCACTAATAACTTGGACACTATAAGAGCTACCACAACTAAACTTTGCATGGGATAATATTTCATACAGGAGAAGGGTTTAAGGTACTTTTGGACCCAATGTGGCCCAAGCTCAAGCTGTAAAAAAAGATAATGGACTACTGTTTTTCTACATTTTGTTCCTCCGATTTCCCGAGCAACGCTGGGTAACTCCAGCTAGTACTATCATAAAGTAGAGCCCTGTACAAATACAAAGTTGGTATCTGCAACTGCAAAAATGATCTATGAAAGTTCACATCTATAGATGCAGATACACTCATGCATATAAGGTAGATATTTGCAGCTCTAAATATAAGACACCTTTAATCCTTTATACCAGTAGGGGAGCATCCATACTAACCGCTGTACTTGTATAACTATTTTGATTTAATTCACTTGCACACCTGCCAAAGTAGTTATATTACTATAAAAATCTGTATTTAGAACAAGCCTTTGTTTAGCAAACTACTTTTCAAGTTAGCTGAAGCACAATAGTTATCCTTAAGTTTCTACTAATTTATTGCCAATGTTTTGTAGTTTGCATTCATTTTTTAATTTTTTTTGCTTTAAAAAAAAAAAAAGAAAGTCGGTCCTCTTTAGTGGATTCAGTTCCATGCTGTACTTCCAATCTTAAAAACAACAACAAAACTTAGCACAATATAGTAAAATGTAAAGGAAAGTAAACTTCCGGGTTCATTATTTATATCTTGTGCAGAAATGGAGCCAAAAATAAGGTACTCATTCATAGGTCTGCATGACTCCCAATATTCACAAGTACAACAGTAACCACTTCAGTGGATAATGAACTTCCAGTTAAGTGGGAGCACAAGTGTCTCCCCTTTCTATTTCAGTTAATCACCCTAAGCTATCTATTTGTACCTCTGGACCCTTTGCTCTATTCATCTGAAGTCACTACTTTTGTGTCCATGAAATCTCATGATACTATCTATTTTTGTTAATCTAAGGTGCTGCAAGACCATTTGTTGTTTACATTTTTTTCAGTTACAGACTAATATGATTGTCTCTCTGAGACTTTCAAATTATAATGTTAATTTTAGCCCTTGATTAGTAAATATTTTAAAGGCCATGTTGTAGGTATGAAGTTCTTCTTTACCATGAAACTTTAACAAAGTTACTAATGCGAAGCAGTCACTTCTGAAAGGAAGCAAACAATCACACTGGAATTAAAACATGTATTTTCTCTTACATTGTTTTTCTAAAATGGAAATCATGGAATTATTTAAAGTGTATTTTGTCTCAGTGATAAAAATAGCCATTTGTTGAGAAAACCAAGAAAGAGAAAACACACAAAGATAACATTACAAGGAATAAACTGTTCTTCACCTTGAGATTCACTGCTGTTTTATTTTTACACTTCAAACTGGCTTCAAGGAAACTCAGAGCATAATTACCTTGAAGGACTTTTGTGGTGAAATAGTTTTTGACTTATCCTTAGCAAATCTATAACTGTCACTCGAGGGCAAGTCATTCTTGTTTTGTCATTAGAGAGCATTGAACGCTAAAATGTAATTGACTCTAAAAAGTTGACATTTATTAAACCTTAAATACTTGTCTTTATTTAACAAGAATGGGGAAACTGGAAAAGTATATAAAACTAGATCATTAGATTGCCCAAACACCCATTTTACTATGGGATTCTATATGAGATAATTACAGAAGAAAGTACTGACCATTCATGTATTTAACATTTTAAAGCACAAAAGATCAGAGCTATAATCTAGTTTCCTTCTTTAATTAAGAAACTGCAAAGAATGTAAAAAATGCATAGCATAGCATGAGCAGAATCCAATGAAATATACTAAAGATAGAAACATGATTTACCATTCCTGATCATACTATAGATTTAATTTTTATACTCTTCCAACAACAATTGGCAGAATTTGGCACCAACACACTTGGCCAATTCTGCAAAGCTGTATATTAGGGCTAAATTTTCTTCCTGATCCCTGCAGAGGAATATATTATGCCTTGAAGCAAGACATTTGATTACTCTTCACTGAGCATGCATATATATGAGTTATTTATGGCCAAAACTATCCAGCCATCTTATATTACAGGTGACATTTCATGCCTATGCAGCTCCCTGCTGAAATCAGGTTTTCCAAATACCTGAAATAGATTGATAGGTCTTAGTTCAAGAAAGGTACCAGGGTGCCTGAAAGTATGCAGCTCACTCCCTGTGAAACCCATATCTCAGTCCCTCTTCCCCCATTGGAAAATAACTAAAGACTGGTGTGACCCTGCTGGCCCTATACTCCACTGCCTTTTTTTTCATTTGTTTATTAAACCAAAGCTCTTGTGCAGTTTTTTTTCTGTTCAACTTTTAAGTTTATTCAGCAAAGCTATTTGTTTCCATGGTGTTGGTTCATTAGAATATCCATGTTTTAACAATAAATGTCAGGTACCTGTGGTACAAAATTATGCTTTCAGTGCTGCCATAATATCAGGACGGCAATTGATGACAAAATGCAAAACTTCCCCAAGCTGTATGAGGAAATGGGAGACTGACAGCTGTGTTGACAATGCAGAACTGAATAATGTTTACACACACACACACACACACACACACACACACACGTCCCACTTCCCAAACATAGGCAAATTTATCCTTCTGTCATAAAAGCCAGTTAGTAGCCCATTTAAACTTAATTCCAGCAAGTCAGCCCCATTAAATAGGTGTCTCAGTCACTCAGCATTCGCTGTAGTACATTTGAAAATGATGTACTCAGGTAAAAGACAAAAAGATAAGCAAGAAAGAGTAAAGTTCAAACTTAATGTTAATATTTTAGGCACGCTTTCATTTTCGACTAAATGGTAACTCCATCTCTGGGTGTGTCCTAAAGAATAAAACAGCCTAATTGAAATTGTTAGCATCTATGTGGTAGATATTTGAGAGCTTAAAAAAATAAAAAAGAATAATAGTGCCCTCCTATTGTGTGTATCTAGGTGAGACAGGTCTTTTACAGCCAGATGCCTGAAACATCTGAAATAATATCCCATTGAACAATCCAAGCCTCTTTCAAAATTAGAGAATTCCTGGGCTATATTTTAAAACAGGCAGCCACATAAGAAAGATGTTTGATTACTTTGACTTGTAGTGTGGTGGGACAAAAGGAGAGAGGAAAACCATGAAACTCTCAAACAGCCCATGATACTGGAGTCCAATTAAACTTCTCCTTTCTGAGACCAAAGATTATAGAAAAAATGTTGGAAAATCATTCCCAAAATCTATTAAACACCCAAAGACATCTACAGAATGATCCAAGTACCTGTGAAACAGTTGGCTAGACTTAACATAGAAAAAAAGGTTTGATATTGTGTTTCCTGGATATGTGGAATGGCTCTGTTGTATATATCTACTTCATCTTATTTTTATGTTTTAGGCTCTCTTTCTTTCTTTTAGGGGCATACTTAGAATATTAGAACTGGAATGGACCTCAAGTGGTTATCAAGTCCAGATTCCTGCACTCACGGCAGGGCCAAGCACCATCCAACCTGCTCTTAAATATCTCCAATGATGGAGATTCCACAACCTCCATACACAATGTATTCCCGTGCTTAACCATCCTGACACTTAGGAAGTTTTTCCTAATATCCAACCCAAAGCTCTCTTGCTACAATTTAAGCCCATTGCTTCTTGTCTTATCAGATATTAAAAGAGAATAATTTTTCTCCATCTTCATTGTAACAATCTTTTAGGTACTTGAAAGCGGATACATGAGGGAAGACTGAAAGAACTGGGTTTGTTTAGTTTGGAAAAGAGAAGACTGAGATGGGATGTGTCATGTTTTCTATACCTTTAATCATTTTTGTTCCTCTTCTCTGGACCTCCTCCAAATCTTTCCTGAAATGTGGTGCCCAGAACTGGGCACAATATACCAGTTGAGACCTAACTGATGCAGAGTAGACCAGAAGAATTAGTTCTTGTGTCTTGCTTCCAACACTGATATTAATGCATTCCCAGAATAAGGTTCTCTTTTTTCACAATAGTATCATACTTTAGACTCATATTAACTTGTGGTCCACTATTACCCCTAAATCCTTTTCTGCAGTACTCTTTCCTAGACAGTCATTTCCCATTTTGTATGGGTGAAACTGACTGTTCCTCTCTTAAGCAGAATACTTTGCATTTCTCCTTATTATCTCAGACCATTTCTCCAGATAATTTTGTATTACAACCCTGTCCTCCAAAGCACTTGCAATCCCTCCCTGTTTGGTATCACCCACAAACTTTATAAGAGTGCTTTCTATGCCATTTTTTGAGTTGTTGATGAAGACACTGAATCCATTCCAAGACTAATCTCTGCAGAAACCCACTTGTTATGTCTTTCCAACATGACTGTGAACTATTAATAACTACTCTCTGAGAATGGTTACCCATCCAGTTTTGCACCCACCTTATAGTAGCCTCACCTAGGTGTATTTCCCTAGTTTATCTATAAGAAGGTCACGAGAGACTGTATCAAATGCTTTACTAAAAATCTAGGTATTCCATGTCGACCATTTCCCCCTAATCCACAAGTCTTGTTTTACTATCAAAGAAAGCTCTTGGGTTGGTTTGACAAGATTTGTTCTTTACAAATCCATGCTGACTGACTTACTTCCTTAATTTCCAGATGGATTATTTAACTATTTGCTCCATTATCTTTCCTGGCACACATGTTAAGCTGACTGGTCAGTGGTTTCCTGGATTGTCCTTATTTCCTTATATTTGCCCTTTCCCAATATTCTGGAATCTCTCCCGTTTTCCATGGACTTTTCCAAGATGTCTGAGCCATTAGCTGTTACCTCCTTGAGTATTTTAGGATGCATTTCATCAGGCCCTGGTGACTTGAAAGGATTTAACTTTTCTAAGTAATTTTTAACTTGTTCTCCTGTTTTAACTTCTGAATCTACTTTCTTTTCTCCAGCATTCACTCTTGTAGTCATCCAAATCGCCGCTGGTGGAAACCGAAACTTGTCTGACAATGATACATTAGACTTATTTAGAAGCTAACTTTGTAAATTTTCTTTACTTGTCTTTTGCTTAAATCCATCAGGAAAATAAATTTAAGATGAGAAGGAACCCTTTAACCATGAGCACTATATATAATGTATTTGACAATAGTGTAACAAATTGCAATTCTCTTTTTAGAGATAATGAATTCTCTTATTACAACTGGCTTTGAGGTTTCTAGTTTCATGTAATTCTATAGTAATAATGTATTCACAGTAGCATTCGTATCTGTATTCAACATACTGCAGCTCTGTTACAAAGAAAGAATAAAAAAAGTGGCTAAAGCAAGCACCGGGAACTGGGAGAGACTCAAATTCTAGAGAAGAGAATCTGTCTCTTTCTCTGTGAAGCCTTAAACAAGTTACTTCAGCTCTCTGCACACCTGTTTACTCATGTGCAAGGAAGATATAATACTTTACTGAAAAAAAAGTTATGGGAGGGTTTAAATCTATATTGCAAAACAAAACTGAAATTTGAGTAAATAATCATTTCAGGACTGAAACATTTTTACTTGAGCTTTAAGCTATAAGTTCAGTGCAATTTACATCTGAAAAGTGCCAGCATTCTCAGCGGACATATTATGGACTTGATCAAATGCCCAATGACATCAACAGAAAAGGCCCCTTTGAGTTAACTGAGCATTGGATCAGGCCATATATAACAGTTATT
The DNA here is from genome assembly GCF_049634645.1 of Pelodiscus sinensis. Classification (NCBI taxonomy): domain Eukaryota; kingdom Metazoa; phylum Chordata; order Testudines; family Trionychidae; genus Pelodiscus; species Pelodiscus sinensis. The sequence goes on from NC_134717.1 coordinate 36,397,134, forward strand.
GCAACTCCACCTTTAAAGAAGGCCCTTGATTTTTAATCCACTAATACTTTTACCACAAACGTTTTTCTCCTTAAATGGGAGAAAAAAATGACAGTACAAAGATTGGAATGGGATCAAAGATTTGGAGCCCAGAGCAAGAGCCTTTAACTGAACTAGACTTCAATAAAAGCAGTAAAGATGTGAAACTTACATTTATACTCATACACCAGCCTCAGGATTGAGCGGTGCTAATTAATGAAGACAAATACTTTTCAATTTGATCGACTACAACAACATGCAGTTGGGCTCTTGCAATATTATAGGAGGACTTAAACAGTTTAATAGCTTTAAGTACAAAGATTGCCATGTCGAGTGGAAAAAGACAGGTTTAAACCTTAAATAGGAGGTGTTAGAAAAAGTTTCAAGTAAGAGTGTCTAGCCCTTATGAGGGCAAAGAATTTTACAAATATGAACAGATTCAATGTTTTCTTCCTGACTCTGCAGAAAGATACCCATAATGTCTCTGCTGCTGTTTATAGCTTCACCGAGTATTAATATTACACATGTGCACTCAGTTTCACTTCTGATAGTCAAAATCCTGCAGGCAGTTGTGAAAATGACAAGAGTTAGGTGATTCCGTTAATGCAAAACTTAGAGAAATAATAGCGTAAGCAAACACCACTCCCATTCATTGTTGAAAATAAGATGGACCCCAACAGAATTAGGTGAGGAGGGTTCAAGTAATAGTGATCTCTTGCTCCCGTCTCATGCCACAGAACCCCAACTTTCACAGCAGGAGGTTGCAGAAAAAAGTTAAAGTAATGGAAATCCTCACACAAACTGTCATAGGGAAGAAAGGGGTTGAGAAAGAAGCAAGCAAGCAAGAAGCTTTCAGAGACCAATACTGAAGGATGGAGCCTCTGAAAACAGATAGACATCAGGAAATGGCATCTCATCGAAGTATTACTCTTGGATTTTGCTGACAAGCCCCTGGTACCTATCCTCTACATCAGCCTCCAGACCTATAATGCAAAGGAGCTTACTATGACTGGGGAAAAAGTTGAGAGATATAGTGACACAGCAGATGGAACAGTGGGCCAGATAGTCCTGGTCATGGAGCAATGCATGAGGATGACCAGTGGGACCTGAACTCAATCCAGATGGACTTCTTTCAGAACACCATTCCCTGTAATGGGACAACTTTAAAGGGTTAGGTAGGGATTATTGAAGAGATAAGCATTATTGAAGAGATCTTTCATGCCAGAAGGGCATTAAAATTTTTAACACCTCACTTATCCCAGGAGGACATTTTCCAGTAGAAACTGTCCTGTTACTAACAGTCTCTCTGTAGCTGATCACTGCAGAGAAATGAAAGCTACTAATAGCCATGTTAGCTTGCACAATTTCTTGGTGGAAATCTGAACGCTGAGCAAGAAACAGTCCTCCTGCATGTAGGTACTCATCAGCTCTATTTCCTTTTGTACTTGCCCAATGTCTAAAACACCTCACAGGAAAGATCCCAGAGAGCCAGTAGGAGTGTTCCACTGACATGAAGTTTCTTCCACCCACATACATTTTTAAAAAATTCAAGAGTTGGGCCAATTTGTAAGAGACAAAGTTTAAACCCCATTGGTTTCTTGCTCTAAAGTAGACATCCTTTTTCAAGTCAACAAGTATGTTGTAAGTGAACGTGGACTACAAAAGAATACCCTAGTTTCTTGCAACTTATTTTCTCCTCTGAAAAAGAGGACCTATTATTGGAATGCAAATCTTACCTGACCACTTGAAAGGTGTGCTTTCTCTGACTCACATTTAAGAGATTCATTTAAATACTGTATATGTATGCTACAGAATTCAATAATAAACCCACTATCCACCTAACATGGTTAAAAATCTGGTAGAGTTCTTTAATCTTTAATATATTTTGTGTGCACAGCTATACTAAAACCATTATACACTTTAGATAAAAAGCTCTTCAGTTACTGTGAACTCTCAGCTGATATAGTCTAATTATAATTATGGGCAAGGCATTAAGGATGACAAAGCATAACCTCCCTGAGATCTCTCTTTACCTATTACAGATTAGTCAGTCCCATCTCAACTATGAAAAATATTGAACTCTCCTAGATATATGACACTATGAATTACAAAAAGTCATAAACAGACTATTAATGGTGGTGATCATTAGAGTATGATAATTTCATGGGAACATTTATTATTTGGAATTTAGAATTGGACCAATTTTGTACATTATTATATATTTTGAGAACTGGAAAAAAAATTGTAGAACTGTTTTAACAAAAAAAAGTTATGACTTACTTGTTTTTTTCTTGAAGTGGCCTTGGGCAACAAGCTGGCTGACAAAACTGATGAAAGCGGAGAGCAACATAGCTCAGGAAAAGGGTTTGGAATTGATGGCGTTTCCAACATACCAAGCTCTTTCTTTTTGATCCTACATCAACAAAATACATAAGAAAATCAAATAAACTGCTGAATTAAAGCATTATGTTCACAGTATACATAATGACATTAATATTAGGGGGTTGCCACATTAATTATTGGTCATGTTACTAGCACATTTTATTAGACAACTGTACTGATTAAAATGCATATGATTAATTTTGCATATGCAAGATTTCTTTACACCCATCTCCTCCAGTGGCTAACTAGTTACATCACCAGAAGCATTGTCAATTTAGTTATTTCCCAACCCTCCCCTTTTCCTGGGAATGTGAACACCGCATTCTGATTTCAATTCTTGAGAAAGATTAAATTAAATCCCAGTGATTACCATGGTTGTAAAATTAAGACTTACATTAGTAATTTACAGCATCTGGACCTACGTGTGTCCATACTTCAGGTATTAGCAAATAGCTTCAGGAATATGCACCTGATTCTTACACATGCACATAATTTTACTATAACGAGTAGCTCTATCCATTTGATATGAACTTACTCATGATAAAACTAAGCACCTGCATGAGTTTTTGCAGAATCAGGTCCAAAGGTAATTAATAGCTTGGCATTTCACATAGGAAAATGTCCCTTTCTTCCTCTAACTGCCTCTGTCTTCTTTCTTGTATGATTCCTTAATTAGCTATGAGACATAAAATGTCTTGCTTTTAAAATCTACGTTTGTTTTTGTTTCAAATACCACCAGCCAAAGCCTGTGGTTGTTTGAGCAGATTAAGATTCAGAATGATTATAGAAATGGAAAACAGCAACACCTAAACTTTTGAAATGCTGTGCACACTATGGTACATAATGTTCTGACATGTAAAATATAAATTAGTACCTATTCTTCTAAGCAACAGAAATCAAAGTGCTGTAAACCTTGATTTGATTTGCAATCATCTATTTTTCCTCTATTGGTGTAAGCTGAAGATTGGGGTCAATATTTAACCTCTTTATTACCTGCATTAATGTTATTCTGTGTGTCACTTGTTAATTAGTATGATAAAAATGTTTAGACTTCAATATCATGAAATTACTTTTAAGGCTTCTTGAAGTATTTAAAGAAGTTTAAAAGGACAATAGTTTAGCAGGAGTGGAAAAGATTCTGCTCACAATACTTTTAAGTGTGGGAGAAGTTAATGTAGACAACTGACAGATACTGCATAAAAACCTAACAGCTACATTTCTTTTAATTCAAGTTGAAACAAACTCATCTTTTAAAAGGAAACTAACAGCTGCTAAAAGCACTTGGTACAAATGTGCACTTGGTACACTTAAAATTATTGCAACTCTTCCAGAAGAAATTTTAGTAGTAGATGTTTCTGGGAAATGGATTTCTCTTATCATGCATTTCATTTCACTTTAAAAAATTTTGTGGTGTATAATGTTGCTGATATAGCCTTGGTAGATCAAATGCTGAAACTATAAACAGCACTATTAATTATCAGAGGGGTAGCCCTGTTAGTCTGAATCTGCAAAAGGGGCGAGGAGTCCTGTGGCACCTTCTAGACTAACCGAAGTGCTGGAGCATAAGCTTTCGTGGGCAAAAACCCACTTTGTCAGATGCATCTGACGAAGTGGGTCTTTGCCAACGAAAGCTTATGCTCTAGCACTTCGGTTAGTCTAGAAGGTGCCACAGGACTCCTCGCAGCAATATTAATTATGGCCCCAAAGTGTCATTGCAAATTGATGACTTGTGCAAAAAACTATTTTTTGGCTGATAATCTATTTTAAAAAACAACAACCCCAAGGTCTAAAAGCTCTTGAGGAATAACAGATCAGTGAAGACCTAAAATAATTGCCATAGAAACGATAAAAGACTCTATCCTGCAAAGACTTGTGCCCGAGCTACTGTAAATAACGCCACGGGAAAGGTGAGCCCATACATAAGTGTTTGCAGGAGCGGGAGTTAACAGTGACTGTTCAGAGCCAATTGAGAAGGAAGGATTTAAGTGGGGGAAAAAATGCTTCCGCTACGGGACCCTTCACATCTTTCTGCCTTGGCTGGCGAACCTCTAGCGGTAGCCGCCCGCCGTTGTGCGCCCAGGTCTCTCTCCAACCCCGCTATTGCTCAGGCATCAGCCCTATGCAACGGCGTCCTCCGCTTGGTTTTGAGCAGGTGTGAACAGGACCCCCCCCCCCCCCCGCAAGGTTTAGGAGCCGAACCGTCTCGTTGCCTTGTGAACCCAACAGCCCCGCACCCCAATACGGAGCCTCCTTTCGCTCAGGAGCCCGAGGCGCGGTTCTAGGCTGCGAGGGGGGCCTCGGAGCCACCTGTAGCCACACGGGGCAGAGGAACCGCTGCCCCCGCCTCACCTGTCTGGCCCGAGCCGGGGCCCCGCCCGAGGGCTGAGAGGGGCGAGCCAAGGGGAAGGAGCCAAGTCCTCGCTGCTCTCCCGGGAGGGAGCCGGGGTCTCTGCGGTCCTCGGCGTATCCGGCAGCGGGGCGGCCATGGCGGCGGCTCCTAAGGTACCATCCTCTGGCTCAGCCCCTCCGCGAGCTCTGGCAGCAGCGGGAGAGCCGGCGGGCCCACTTGTAGGGAGGGGACTGCTGCGCGGGGGAGGGGGGTGAGCTCCGCCCGGGCTGCCGCCCCTGCACCCCTCACACGTGCGGCGGGAGGCCGGGCTGCCCCCTGCGGCCCCTTAGCGCTGAACCCTACCTGGGCGGGGGCGGGGGCGCTCCCTGCGCTCACCGCCCCCACGCCGGGAGCGAGCCCCCCTGCCGGTGCTGCGCTAGCACAGCCGCGGGCTGCCTGGGGCCAGGCTCGCGCCGCTCGGGCTCACTCGCTAGGTTCTGGGAAAGGGAGACGAGGGGGAATTAACCCGCTGTGGCGCTCGCTCCGCACCTGCTCCATGCGGCTCCTGTGCGAGTCGCTGGCTCCCTGACCCGCTGCAGTGGTGGCTTGGGGAGCCAGGGATGCTCCTAGTGGTTCAGTTACCTCTGCCACCTACTTGCTGTGTGACCTCGGGTACTTCATCTCTCCCTGACCCCAGTCTCTGCTCGAGAGAGAAAGAGAAGATCCTCTCTCCTCCCCCCCCCCCCCCCCCTTTGCCTTGTCCTTTTAGTTTGTAACTTCTTGAGGCAGGGTTTGTGTATGTACAGCCCCTAGCAAAATCCTCCATGGGCACTAACCCACATTGCCCAGACTCACGTGCCTACAGCCCCTACAGAGGCACTACTGTGATCCAAAAAAGCCTCCACTCAGCTAAATAGGTGCCTAACATCTCTAAGTGATGAAATTTCAGTTGTACAAGTTCCCAAACTACCTAAATTTCTGCACCTGAAGCTGCATAGGGCTACTTCAGGCAGGCAACCAGCTACCTCTGTCATGCTTTTCCCACAGAGGATCTTCAAACTGCAGGAAGATGGGCCTTGTCCTAGCTTTATTTTGGAACTCCACCCAGAACTTCCCCAGGGTGGGCAGGAAAACATAACTCCTAGTAACTGTTATCCCAGTGGTTTGGATATTAACCCAGAATGTGAGAAATTCTGATTGAGTTCCTCCTCTTGCTTGGTGATGCAAAGAAACGTGAACAGAAGGTTCCTTTCTTTCAGGAGAGCACTAAAACACTGAACTACCCTCATTCTGATGTGGGTTTCTCTCTCACTCACTCTTAGTGAAGCCAATCTACTTTATACAAATAATTTATTATGCATCAGGCCAAAAACACTGTGAGTATGACTACGTAAGCCCAATGGTCAGAGCAGGCCCCGGACAGGTGAGGAACCCCTTTCAAATACTTTCCCATCAATTATCTGTAGGTTTGGACCATTAATAATAAGCATATTAAATAAAAACTTCCCAATACTTCTTGGAGACAGGAACTTATATGTACACAGCGGAGAAGAAATAAATGAGCAGATCTGGAAAAGACAACACTTTCTGGCCAAAATAATGAACTGATTACAGGGTTTGGCCCATACAGAAACACACAAACAGATTATAGATCCCATCTTGAATGTGCTTGGATGCATGTTTATAAAAATTCCTTAGGCCACATCTACTCAAGGCAGGGGTGGGAAACCTTTTATGGGACAGGGGCCACTGGTCCCCCCTCCCCAAATCAAAGGCCACACACAAAAGAGAAGCAAAAAACCAACAACCCTCACTGACATGCCCCCAACTGAGAAGGAGAAATACACTCCCCCCCCCCCCCCCCATTTCCCCTGCACACCAGAACCGAAGGGGCCCAGACTAGTAGATTTTGTGTGCTCCAACTCTAAAGGGAGATTACAGGAGGGTTGGAGTGCCAGCATAGGCTTCCCACTACTGGGGGGATGGAGTCCTGGAACCTTGGGAGCCAGATCCAAGCAAGCCAAGGGTCACATCCAGTCTCCACACCTGAGTACTTCTGACTTAAAAGTGTGTCTACTCTACTGTACCAGAGGACTCAGCCTTGCAGGGCTCAGACAGAGATGTTATTTAATTACAGTGTAAAAATTCTGGCTTAAACTAAAGCCCAACTTCACAGACCCTCCCTTCCCACAAGGTCTTAAAGCCCAGGCTTCCGCCTGAGCTCAAAATTTTACGCAGCAACTACATTCACCTTTTAGCCTGAACCGAAGTTAGCTGGCATGGGCTAGCTGCAGATTTTTTAATTTCAGTCCTGTCCAAAGAACAGAGAGGCAAATGGTGAGTTGCAGGGAGTCTGAATTAAACTTCCCAATTTTATATGCACAAAACTCGGGTTGAAAACATGACAAATTCCAAATTTTTTGGTCAACGTTTAACTGACTACTACAGAAAACATTCAAACAACAGTTTAAACAGAAAAGTTTAATTCCAAAGAACTGACCAGATGAGGTGAACTCATGCTATCAACGATTTAGATATTGGCATAGAAAGTATGCTTATTAAGTTTGCAGATGATACCAAGCTGGGAGGGGTTGCAACTGCTCTGGAGGATAGGGTCATAATTCAAAATGATCTGGACAAATTGGAGAAATGGTCTGAAGTAAACAGGATGAAGTTTAATAAAGACAAATGTAAAGTGCTCCACTTAGGAAAGAACAATCAGTTTCACACATACAGAATGGGAAGAGACTGTCTAAGAAGGAGTACGGCAGAAAGGGATCTAGGGGTTATAGTGGACCACAAGCTGAATATGAGTCAGCAGTTTGATGCTGTTGCAAAAAAAGCAAACATGATTCTGGGATGCATTAACAGGTTTGTTGTGAGCAAGACACGAGAAGTCATTCTTCTGCTCTACTCTGTGCTAGTTAGGCCTCAGTTGGAGTATTGTGTCCAGTTCTGGGCACCGCATTTCAAGAAAAATGTGGAGAAATTGGAGAGGGTCCAGAGAAGAGCAACAAGAATGATTAAAAGGTCTAGAGAACATGACCTATGAAGGAAGGCTGAAAGAATTGGGTTTGTTTAGTTTAGAAAAGAGAAGATTGAGGGGGGACATGATAGCAGTTTTCAGGTATCTAAAAGTGTATCACGAGGAGGGAGAAAACTTGTTCATCTTGGCCTCTGGGGATAGAACAAGAAGCAATGGGCTTAAACTGCAGCAAGGGAGGTTTAGGTTGGACATTAGGAAAAAGTTCAAACACTGGAATAAATTACCCAGGCCATAAATTTAAGAGTAGGCTAGATAAATGTCTATCAGGGATGGTCTAGCCAGTATTTGGTCCTGCCATGAGGGCAGAGGACTGGACTTGAAGACCTCCTGAGATCCCTTCCAGTCCTAGTATTCTATGATTAGCCAATATGGGTAAGGAATGGTGTCCCTAGCTTCTGTTTGTCATAGGGTAGAGATGGATGACAGGAGAGAGATTGCTTGATCTACTGTTCGGTTCATTCCCTCTGGGAGACCTGGCATTAGCCACTGTCTGCAGACAGGATACTGGGCTGGATGGACTTTTGGTCTGACCCAGTAAGGCCATTCTTATGTAATAAATCCTTGATTTCATATTATATATATATATATAGTGCCATTAGCTGAATAATTTAATTGTTTATATTCTTATGTTAAAACAACTTTGAGAATTAATGTATTGACAATATATTACAAATAGTTAAGTGTGCTGTAACACTCCAAATTTCAATAGAATAATAGCTCACAGCAATGCAAAACTCAGTTGTAGAAAGACTATAAACAAAGAGTTAATGTTATTGATATTCTGATTCTATTTTAAAAATTGAAGGGCTTTAACAAGGAACTAGAAGTAATACACTTGTATTTTATGTAAAGCCTTCTTTCCTCTCCCCCCACCTTTCCCATGCTTACTCTGATGCTGCTTTGCACTTCTATTACTTTCCAGAAAAAAAATCTATTATGGCAACTTTGCAGATGAGGAAACTGAAGCAAAAAAAGATCAAGGGACCCACCCAGGGTTGCACAGATACAGGCAGTCCCCCGGTTACGTACAAGATAGGGACTGTAGGTTTGTTCTTAAGTTGAATCTGTATGTAAGTCGGAACTGGCGTCCAGATTCAGCCGCTGCTGAAACTGACCGCCAGTTCTGACTTACATACAGATTCAACTTAAGAACCCCAAGCTTCCCCAAGTCAGCTGGGGACGGTCCCCAGCAGACCACAGGCACCGGGACTCAAGTAGCAGCAGCGGCGGGTTCCCACGCTTCTGAGGCTTTTGCTCTGGCAAAGCCTCAGAAGCATGGGAACCCGGTGCCCCTGGTCTGCTGGAGACGGTCTCCAGCAGACCAGGGGCATCGGAGCAGCTTACGAACGGGGCTCTCTCACCCCGGAGCTTGCAGGTAGCAATCCGCTGCCTCGACCTCCGGGGCGAGAAAGCCCCATTCGTAAGTGCGGATCCGACATAAGTCGGATCCGCGTAAGTCGGGGACTGCCTGTAATATAAAATGAAGCTCTCCTGACTGCTCAGTTTCTACTTCAAAACATAAGACCACCTTTCCTCTCTTTTTATGTCCTTTGAAGTCCACAGAATGGAAAATGCTGCCTAAGCATCGTTTAAGGATGACCTGAACTATGAGTGTATTCCTCTGATTGAAGTACTAACATTCAAGGAGTAAACTTCTTAAACCTATTTCACTGAACAAGTCCATTTTTTAAAAGTGCTGAGTGTAGAATAAAAAGCAAGTTGCTGGTTACTCTTCAAATCAAAACACAATTTCATCAGTTGCAAGGTCCTTACTAGTACCTCATCTATTGGGCTCACAAAGCTTTACCATAAATGCTCCTATAAATTGCTCTGCTACATGTCTATTATGAAAGTGGGCAGTAATATGTCTGCATCACTTCACTTTTGGATCTTGTTCCGCTGTTCACCAAGATTAGCTCTGCAGACAAGCTTCAAGCCCCACCTCAGTAATTTTAAAAGCTTCTCCTTTCCTCTTTCATAACCAGACCCGAAAGCATCCGAAAATCCCACCGCCATCCTAAGGGGAAGAGTGACTGAACCCAGGGCTCAAATAATTCTGGGTGACACTTAAAAAAAATAGGGCCAGGCGAAAGGGCATAGGGAACTAGGGGTACATCTAGACTACATGCCTCTGGCGACAGAGGCATGTAGATTAGACTACCCGGCATAGGAAAATGAAGTGGCGATTTTAATAATCGCCGCTTCAGTTACATTTAAATGGCTGCCGCGCTGAGCCAATCAGCTGTTTGTCGGCTCAGCACGGTAGTCTGGACGCTCCGCGGTCGACATCAAAGGCATGTCGACCTCCCAGGTATGTCTCATTCCAGGAGGAACACCTGGGAGGTCGACAAATGCCTTTGATGTCGACCACGGAGCGTCCAGACTACCGCGCTGAGCCGACAAACAGCTGATTGGCTCAGCGCGGCAGCCATTTAAATGTAAATGAAGCGGCGATTATTAAAATCGCCACTTCATTTTCCTATGCCGGGTAGTCTAATCTACATGCCTCTGTCGCCAGAGGCATGTAGTCTAGACGTACCCTAGAGGGGGACACCAGAGAATCCTTGTCTGCTCCCATTGTTTCTTAAAGGTATCTAGGGAGTCAGAGGATGTAGTCTAGCAGAAGTGTGCCCAGATGCACAATCAAAAGGAGAAACAGAAATAGGCCTCAGTCACAGAGCACTTCTCATCTATTATCCCCTTCTTAGTTTCCTCTTTCATAAACTATAGCCTGTTTGCTGATACAAAAAGTCAGTTGCAGATGTGAAAAATAAAATTAATTTTTTTAAAAATTAACAGATTGATTATGAGTTGCATATTCTGAATAACTTCAGAAGACTCCAAACTCTACAGCTCTCAGAAGCTTGTGTTCTATTCATGGCCAAGCCAATCTGAATACTAGGGCAAAAGTTTTATTTTTAATTAGCGGCGAAAAAAACCTTCGCAAGTATCATGAAAAGTTTTAAAACCCAAGTACTGTATGTCATATAATGAGGTTTTAGGTCACAATTTCTTTTTCTTCTTATACTCCATGTACTTGGATAAAATTATGTACCTGTATAGAATAAAATGATTTAAATTTCAGCTGCAGTAGTGTAATTTATTACAGAATTAGACCCTGGTATTTAATCTGTATCTGTGGACTTCTGGGCCTGTGATTCTCCATGGCTACGTCTAGACTGGCATGATTTTCCGCAAATGCTTTTAACAGAAAAGTTTTCCGTTAAAAGCATTTGCGGAAAAGAGCGTCTAGATTGGCACGGACGCTTTTTCCGCAAAAGCACCTTTTGCAGAAAAGCATCTGTGCCAATCTAGACGCGCTTTTGCGCAAAAAAACCCCAATCACCACTTTCACGATCAGGGCTTTTTTGCACAAAACAAATCTGAGCTATCTACACTGGCCCTTTTGCACAAAAGCTTTTGCCCGAATGGGAGCAGCATAGTATTTCCGCAAGAAGCACTGATTTCTTAAATGAGATCGTCAGTGTTCTTGCGGAAATTCAAGCGGACAGTGTAGACAGCTGGCAAGTTTTTCCGCAAAAGCAATTGCTTTTGCGGAAAAACTTGCCAGTCTAGACACAGCCCATAGGTATATCGATGCGAGATTGAGGCTTAGGTAGATTATAGATACAGACAAAGAAATGATACTGGCATGAATCATGTTGACAATGCTTCATTCTTGGTTGTTTTATATAGATGGCATAAACCAGTTATTCATACTTTCATCTTTCTGCTGCATCTGTCCCTCTGAGGAGAGGGTGAAAGAACAAATAGTACACAATTGATGCACCCACAGGTGTTCATATTGTGGCGATGAGTAAAGTATAAATTCTTAGAAGGTTATTTAACCCCCAGCAATGCCATATTTGTCCTTGTGGGGTTAACTAAAATGCCTCACTAGCCCTATTTCTCTGAAATGTTCAAATTCTTAAAATGCTCTTACAATTAGCATGCAAAATATATTGAGCAGTTGCAAGTTTCTGCTTCTTTCACATGCATTCGTGTAGTAATAGTCAAAATGTTGTTAATTAGCCAGTGAATCTCAAGAAAATGTGCAGTGATGTATCTGTGTATTTTGTTTTAATCAAGAGATTTCACTATTTGGCTTTTACAGGTCTGGGGTGTACCCTTAAAGCTTCAGTACAAGATTTACCAAGTAAATGGTATAACCAGCAGAGATAATAATACTCCCATTTTACATCTGAGGATTTCTAAGCACCATACAAAAATCTTAATTAAATCTTAAACTAAACCTGTAATGTGTTCAGTATCACTTCTGCTTTACAGATGAATAAATGGAAGTGATTTGTCCTGGTCACAGAGCCCTATAGCAGAGTCCAGATCTCCTGTCTCATCTCATGCTTTAAGGAAATAGATCAGCATATCAGTTAAGGAAGTACACTCAGAGATCAGAGTGCATATTGTTAAGCTTTCAGTTCATTAAAATACTTTTAATATAGATTAACTTTGCTCAGCTAACAATGTTTTCCCTTGAGTATAGAGACGTAATAGTGTAATTGATTAACTGATTAACCAATAAGCAAAAGCTTATAGGTTAATGCTATAGACTACATCCTTTCTCCCCTGCTTCTGCCCCCCCTCCCTGCCCTAACAGTAAATTTTTTAGCAGGCTGACCAACCAGCTCACTGCCAGTTTGCACTACCCCTGCTGCAGCTCTGCATTTAAAGTGTATTAGGAGCCTGATGGGCAAGCAGCCCAGCTCAGTACTAGCTCACAGTGGGTCTGGGAGCTCAGCCCTCCCCTGCACAGGGCAGCAGGCAACCAGTCTACGAGAGGAGCAGGTTTTTAAACTTGCTCCCCTCATGGACCAGCGCCCACCTGGCTCCCCATGCTGCTGCCTCCAATACAGAGGCAGCAGCACAGAGTGGCAGGGGGCTCCTTGGGAGTGAGGCTGGAGTGCACTGGTGGCTAGCCCCCACCTCCAGGGACTATAGAATAGTCAAATAACCAATAAGAATTCATGAGGTTAATCAACTATTCAATTAACCAATATTTAACATCCCTGGTATGATAGCCAAGTATGCTGTGTTGCAAACAGTATTGTTCTTTCCTGGGCATTTTGGAAGGGCAAATACACAGCTTTGCAAATTATGTCCATCTGCTTGGCCTGTACTTTAACACAAAGTTATTACATAAATATTGCCATAGATACAAAAAAGCAGCTTCTTGGCAAGTGGTACATAAATCTTTAAAAAGACAAATCTCTGGCTGACTATTTTTGAAGAATTTTGTATAGTGTAGAATCACTAAGCATTCTGAACCAAGCACAAGTTTAAAGTCCCTTAACAAAATGCATAACTTTTTATTCAACACAGAAGCAACATTCCAAGGAATGGGATCAGTACAGCCACTATCACAATTTCAGAAGCAGCTTCTAAGTAGTACCTACTTTGCCTGCACCACTTTAGTACTGCAGTAGCAGGTGCTTCCCATACTCTGAAAATGCCCTCAGTTGCCAGCTTCCAGGAGGCAAACATACAAGTCTTGTGATTGTATTTTAGTTCTTCTAAAAGAAATCAGTGAGAGTGAAGGGAAAGCTTGAACAGAGGTGACTTTTGCATGCATCTCTGAAAGCAGTGAGGTTAGTATTCATTCTTATTCCAGAAACAAGTTCCATAGTTGTCATCTTTGCATAGAACTTTGAATCACAGGCCAGGAATTTCCTCCTATTGGTTGGAAGTTTCATGGAATTGTAGCTTTTAAGGCAATAGTTCAATTCCTTGCAGGACTCTGAAAACAAGAACAGTAACTTTTAAGTCCATTACATGGAATCAAGACTGGATGCTTTTCTGGAAGATATGCCTTAACAAATACAATGCTCATCACAGGATACTTGAGTAAAATGTAATGGTGTGTATTAACAAGATGATGTAATCGTCCCTTCTGTTCTTAAACTCTATGAATCTGTGAAGTAGACCTCGTGTTCAATAGGAACAAAGCTGGCTCTACCAATACACAAAATAAACAGACACGTAGGGTACCTAGGCAGCCACATGGTACATATGGACCAGCATTGCCAGCTCCAGAAGCCAAACCCACACCCCAACCACTGTCGCCCCAGTTAGCTGCACCCAGCAGGGCCATCCAGGGTGGGGGGGAGGGCAGGAGAACCCCTTTTCTCTGCCTCTTCTCCCAGGTCCTCACCCCACCTCTTTCCTGTCCCTGCTCCTCCCCCTCCCCACTGCTGTTCCTATCCCTTCTCTCAAGCCTTCTCCCATGAGTAATGTGGACTGGGAGGAGGCCTGGCACTGGCAGAAGGGGTCAGGCCTTGCCCCTCCTGTGTTCTCCAGCAGCAATGGGAAGTGGAGCTACCTGGCACCAGCCCACTCTGCTCCACCAGTTCCCAGCAGTATCATTGTGTTTCAGAGGTGGTTTGACCCCTGATTTCTCCCTGTCTGTTCCTGCCCTCTGCAGATCTATGCCTGCCCCTGTGGTCCCACAAGTCCTTGATCCCAGTCCCTCTTCCCAGAGTGCCCCCCATGGTGCAGGTGCTTGGGAGGCATAGAGCACCAGAACTGCTAGGAAACAGCCTGTATCTTATTCAGGGGTCAGTGTACTAGGATGAGGCATTCCTGGTTATCTGTATTGTTCAATATATAACTTGCTGTGTTCTCCTTAAACTAGAAGTCCCTCAGCCTATGTAAGTTTCTTTCTAGCTTTCCAGAGTTACAATAGTCCAATCTAGATTTTATAAATGCATGGATCACCCTGGCCAGGTCTCAAGTATCAAAGGGGTAGCCGTGTTAGTCTGGACCTACAAAAGCAGCAAGGAGTCCTGTAGCACCTTATAGAAGTCCCTATAACAGATGTATTGGAGCATAAGCTTTTGTGGGCAAAGACCCACTTCCTCAGATGCATGAGTCTTTTTTCGATCCTTTTGTTGGAAGAGGCTTTTCTGACATTAGGTCCTTCTAGACAGGGCCAAATGTTGGGAAAAAAAAAAACCTCTTTCAGAATCCCCCTTATTCTTCATAGAACGAGGAATACTGGGGTTTCCAAGAGAGCATGTTTGTTCTTCTCGGGAAAAAAAAAAAAAAAACCACAACAGAAGAGCAAACACATTCCTGGAATCCCAGAAAAACTCTTGGGCTGTGTCTACACTGGCACCCTTTTCTGTAAAAAGGATGCTAATGAGACACTTCGGAATTGCAAATGCCGCGGGGGATTTAAATTTCCCCCACGGCATTTGCATGAACATAACTGCCGCTTTTTTCCGGCTCGGGGTTTTGACGGAAAAAAGCGCCAGTCTAGATGGGATCTTGTGGAAAATAAGCCCTTTTCCGGAAGATCCCTTATTCCTACTTTGAAAGTAGGAATAAGGAATTGAAAGTAGGAATAAGGGATCTTCCGGAAAAGGGCTTATTGTCCGCAAGATCCCATCTAGACTGGCGCTTTTCTCCGGCAAAACCCCGAGCCGGAAAAAAGCGGCAGCTATGTTCATGCAAATGCCGTGGGGGATATT
The DNA here is from genome assembly GCF_049634645.1 of Pelodiscus sinensis. Taxonomy (NCBI): domain Eukaryota; kingdom Metazoa; phylum Chordata; order Testudines; family Trionychidae; genus Pelodiscus; species Pelodiscus sinensis. The sequence goes on from NC_134717.1 coordinate 36,412,393, forward strand.
TAAATCCCCCGCGGCATTTGCAATTCCGAAGTGTCTCATTAGCATCCCTTTTACGGAAAAGGGTGCCAGTGTAGACACAGCCTTGTAGTCTAGCCGTACCCTCAGGTGCTACACAAAGTGTGTTTGAAATTCGGAGATTGTCCCTCTTCCCTTTGAGTTTGCACCAATTGGCAGAAACAAGGATTTAGCCTAAGGCTAGGGTTCATCGTAAGTGCTGGAACTAGGTGTTGAGGGCAGTGTTGACCTGCCTGAAGTGGTTTCCGTTATATCCAGGGTTTTACAATTTGATTCAGTGGCTCCCAGCACCAGCACTATACAAATTGTTCTAGCACCTCTAGGATCATTGTATTATTAAAAGTCGATGGTACTTTGTTACCTAAAGCCCTGACTAAATGCCAGTTCATGTTCAGGTGCCCTGTATGGTTTTGAGATGAAATAGTGCAGCTGAAAGTAGTATAGTGCAGCTGAAAGTAGAAAGTCATTCACTGCATTAGATTCCCAGGGTAATTCCAGTTCAGCAATGGGGGCAGGTCCACACAAGAAAGTTACTTAAAAATAAGTAAAATCACATAATTCCCAATTTAACAAAATCAAAACAGTATGTCCCCACTACAGGGAAGCATTGAAATTAGATGGAATTATTCTGCGATAGCATCAATGCTGATTGGAGCCTGCCTCAGACTAAGAGCCCCCAGAAGCACTCTGGGAAGGGCACCAGAAGGGCAGACACTTCCTGTGGCTGCTTGGTCTCATAGACTCATAGACTTTAAGGTCAGAAGGGAGCATTATGATCATCTAATCTGACCCCCTGCACAGTGCAGGCCACAGAATCTTGCCCACCCCTCTTAGAATAATCCTCTCACCTATGTCTCAGATATTGAAGCCTTCAAATACTTTGAAGGCCCCAACATGCAGAGAGTCCTTCAGCTGTGATCTGTGCCCAATGCTACAGAGGAAGGCGAAAAACCTCCAGGGCCTCTGCCAATCTGCCCTGGAGGAAAATTCCTTCCTGACCCCAAATATGGCGATCAGCTAAACCCTGAGCATGTGGGTAAGACTCACCAGCCAGACACCCAAGGTCAGGCAAGCTGTAACACGTGCTTTCAGGGACTCCTCTCTACAGCCACGTCTCACATGCCCCTCACCCCCCTTTGCAGGACACAGAAGGGATGCGGTGTCTTCTGGTTGCCCTTGCAGACACCATAGCACTCACAGTATGGAGCCAGAGCTGCTGCAAAGCAGTGGTTGGCTCATGGGCTTTGTACTGCACCACATGGCACAGTATTTCCAAACTGCCCACATGTTGCTCCAGCAGGATGAAGACCAGTACCTGCAGGAAGAACCCCAGTTTGGAACGCAGGACCTGCTCACCCAGGCCCTTGTGCTCCTGCTGCTGCGCATGCCCCTCAGTCCCCTGGACACCACAGAACGCTGCTTCTGGTATTGGAGATGAGTTTGGAATGGTGGGACCTCATTGTCCTGCTGCTATGGGATGACCAGCAGTGGCTGCAGAACTTCCACATGCAGAAGGCCATTTTCCTCAAGCTCTGCGAGTGGCTTGTCCTTGCCCTCAGGCAACAGGACACCCACATGAGACCTGCCATCCCCCTGCAGAAGCGCATGGCCATTGTCCTATGGAGGCTCTCCATGCTGCACAGCTACTGTTCTGTTGAGGATCTGTTCGGCATGGAGAAATCCCTAGTCGGGGCCATGCTCCTGCAGGTACCCAAGGCCCTCAACCATGTGCTGCTACAGAGGATCATCGCACTGGGGAACATTAATAGCATCGAGGATGGCTTTGCCAACTGCAGGAGGGCCATAGACAGCATGCAAATCCCTATCCTGGCCTTCGACCACTGGGCCTCAGACTACATCAGCAGGAAGGGGTACTGCTCCATGGTGCTTCAGACCCCATGGAACACAATAGATGCTTCATCAACGTCACATGGTCGGGGAAGGCGCACAACACCCACATATTCTGGAACTCTTGCCTCTTCCGAAAGATGCACTCCAGCACTTTTTTCCCTGACCACACCATCAGAGTTGGGAAGGTGGACATGCCCATCATCATCCTAGGCAAGTCAGACTACCCCTTAATCCCCTGGCTCCTGAAGCCCTATTCAGGCAGCCTGGACCCCCTCAAGAAGTTCAGCACCAGGTTGAGCAGATGCCACATGGTTATGGAATATGCATTCAGCCCTTTAAAGGGGAGGTTCAGGAGTCTCCTCATCTTTCTGGACTTCTGGTTCTCCTGGGTGCATTTCCTCCTGCAGATCTCACAGAGTTAAGTAGATTGTGTCGGAAGTGGAGGACACACCAAGTTAGCCCAGCAGTGAAAAAAAAGTTACCAGGGCAGTCGTCCCAAGATACACTGTGTATGAAGCCTAATCCTAATCTCTGAGCTGACACCAAAGGTCTCAGTTCAGATGATGGCAATGTGCTTTGAGCAAGGCTATATGTTGCCTAGTCAGCAGGCACTTTCCAGCAGAGCACATGTATCCTAGGGGAGCATCAGTACACGCACGGTCTGGGGACAAGCAGGCATGGGAAGGTGCAGGCCAGGCCAGGAGCCTGCAGGTGGGAGGAGGGTGAGATGACTTGGCTGCCTTCTGCATCCTGCATATGCTGGGTCCAGCATTGCTGTGTGGTTCCATGACCCTAGCCTCCTTAGTAGTGGCTTGTCATGTGAAGTTGTTCCACCATGAAGGCTGGAATAAGGCAGGCCTCTCCAGAAACCTTGTGAGGGGTTCCTGTGTGAGAATGTCATGGAGCTGAGCGCTCTGGACTAGTGCTCCATGTGCACCTACATGCACAGGTTGTTGTGCAGCCCCCAGGCTGAGTAGGCCAACTTAAGAATGGCCATACTGGGTCAGACCAAAAGTCCATGTAGCCCAGTATCCTGTCTTCTGATTGGCCAATGCCAGATGCCCCTCACAGCTCATCACCTGCCCCCGTGTGTATATAGGGAAAGTTAGAGCTCACCTGAAGTGCCTTTCCGTGGTTCATCCAAAGCCTGGAACACATTCTGGGAGGGAGGACTGGATCCAGGGTGCGGAGGAGGTCATGGCTAGTGGGCATGGTCAACTGACTGGCCACTCCTGGTCATCCATCACCTCACCCACCTGGAGGTGAAAGTTGGGCTTGTCCTTGCTGGACTCCACAATGACTACAGGGGAGGTAACCAGCCCCCCTTCCAGGATGGCATTCAGTTGTTCATAATAGTGGCAGCTGTGTGGTGCCACTCAGAGTATCCGCTCTATTCTTTAGCCTTGAAGTAGGCCTGCCAGAGCTCTTTGATTTCCATCCAGCACAGGCTGAGTGTCCAAGTGTGACCTTTCTTGGCCATGCTGGCAGCCATCTGTCCATCAACTTCTGCATTTCTCTTCTGGTGCGGAGATCCTTGAGGTTGGTTTCCTCTCCCAAGACCTCAAAGTCTGGGATCTCTGCACCAGTCCAGGATGGAGTTCTTCTGCATTTCTGGCCGGTGGCAGTTGTGGGAGGCTCTGAGAGTGTTATGATTGCTCATGGATACCTCACTTGCTGCTGTGTCACACATAGCTCTCAACTCTTCAACATTGCACAAGCCCTTCTCCTGCTGCCAGGAATTTTAAGCTCTGTGGGAGGAGTGGGGCAATGGAGATGCCAGGTGTGGCCAGAACATTCAGAGCTACAGCTGTAAAAGGCCTCTAGAGGCCAATTCATTAGCACAATCCTTTAACTGAAGAAAACAGTTAATTGTCATCTGTTAAGTACCCCATCATCCATCCACTTTCTATGCTAAAACTTAAATTTCTAATATCTCGGGAAAGGGGATCATTCATAACTCAAATATTCCTAGCTGAAAACAGAACCTTCCTTATGGTTGTCCTTTCAGAAGCTTACAACTGAATACTGATTTAATACAACGTTGAAACTTTACTATAGAGATGGAAAATGCTGTTTTTAACCATCTTACTTAAATGAAACAAGCATAGAAGTTTTCCTTACATTGTCAAATCTTTTTTACTTCTTTTTTTAGTAGTTTATATTTAACACAGCACTGTACTGTATTTGCCTTTTTATTTCTCTCTGCTGCTGGTCGCATATTTCCAGTTCCAAATCAGGTGTTTGGTTAACTGGTCAGTTCTTAACTCTGTTGTTCGTAACTCTGAGGTTCTACTGTATTAATACAGCACATGACTCAGAAAGAATCCTGGGATTTGGTGCTCACCCTCAAACTTGAAAACAAAAGCAATTTAAAATAAATCCATTCAAATCTACGCATGTCTGGTTAGAATGTAACTATTTCTTCAGAGGCATGAAGCACAATTTACGTTATCACAGCTGTAACATCAGTCACACAGGATGTCTAATTCACTATAAATCCATTAACAAAATCTATTATCGTATGGTATTTGCCTGATTTGTTTCTTACTGCTCTTATACTGGAATTATTCCGTAGCCATGTTATTATTCCTGATTTACTGGTACAGAAGAATCAACCCCATCGAGTATAAATTAGTATTAGTTATAAGAATTATATAGTAGGTTCCTAACAGTTCTAGGTATATAGCAAAATTAATTTAATGATAGCACTAAAATATTAAAAATATATTGAAGAGTAGAATATTTCAGATTGCTGCAACATGCCTCTTGTGTTTCAAGATGTGCAGCACTGCAGTTTTAAGCATCACTTCAGGAATAGTAGGTATTTTACTTTTATAAATGCCAAGTTAGATATTAATATTTTACTTTATACAAATGGAGGCTGAATTAAATTAACAGAACATAGTGTTCCAGAAACATATGAATGGAATAATTAAAATGATCAAAGCAAGGCAGGGAAAGGGTAGTATTTATAATAAAATTAATAAAAAAAGTATTATTTTTTCTGTTAATTCATTGAAATTCTTTTAAAAAGAATGAAATCAACTAATGAAAAAAATGTCAGCATCTTCTACAGCTTCGTGGCAATGTACGAATTTCTCTCATGCTTTGCTGTCAAAAAATGAAGGCTTGAGATGCAATTACTAAAGGTCTGAATTTGCATTTTTTTCCAGAAATCCAGGCAAATAAGAGGTGCTATGGTTATGATTATCATCGTTCTAGAGGTCTCTGCTTACAGATCTTCTGACAAAACTATTGGCTAGCTGCTTGTTAGATACATCACTAGTTATCAAACTAGTTATCACTAGTTATCAGAGAGTGGATCAAAAGAAGCAGCAAATTATTATGGTACCATGGTATATTCATATAAAGTGAAATTCACTCACCAAATATGTTTAATAGATACCAACATACACATAGTAAATGTATTTTGTGTGTGTCCCAGACCACGGCCTACATTAGGGTAGCTCCATTATTGCACTTTGCATTGCTCCAAGTTGATTCAACTTGCTATGGGAGAAATTATATCTGTGTAGGGGTATTCTTGGATGATGTACCATGAGTGTAGCACCTCTTGCACCATCACACAGACACAACACCTATAGCCAGGTTAGGGATGTAATCAGACCAGTAGAGTTAACCAGAATGTCCTTGCATCTAAGTCATTACTAGCTACTTGAATGTCCCCTTGGTATTTGTCACACCAACACTTTTCTTTGCATAGCTGTGTCTAGAGTTCAGGAATTATTATAGGTTATTTTTCCATTGCTTTGGGATGCTGCACACTTAAGGAAAGAAATAGTTCCAATTTCAATATCTCGATTTTCATACTAGCATTCCATTATTTAGGGAGAAACTGTGAATATATATGTATTTGTTGATCCTCTGCAAACACTACTCCTGTTGGAATTCTGCAATTGCATTTGGAGCCATAAAAAATTGCAGAATTACAACAGGAATAAAACATACTTACACCTATATCAACTGTTGGCTAAAAATGGAATGGAATGTTTACAGTGCTATTTGTCACAGAAATGTAGGTTCCATTAGTCCCAATCACTTACTAAAGACATTTTAAACATAGTGTCCAAATCTTGCTACATAAATTAAACATGATGTAACTGAGCGTAACATTAAGTGTCTCGTCACTGCTGATTGATGTAGAAATCACAGAAATTTCACTGATCATTATGCATTCATTTGATATTAATGTGGATGCCATATGTGCCTTTGTAAAGATTCTACAGTTACTCAGCATTCAATAAGTTTTAAATTGCCATAAAAAAGCGATCAAAAGGCAATCTCAAAATACCACCATAAAGAGAGTTTCATTTAAAGAGTACTAATGAAAATGTTATACATTGCAATCTGAAATATAAAGTAGAAGAAATGAATCAGAAGAAATAAATCAGGAGAAAATACTGGTGAATTGCAAGTCAGACCAAAAAGTATATTTGAACAAAAGATTGTCTGTGTGTTCTAGATTTTTGGACTATTTATTTACAGGTGAAATGTACTTTCATGACAAGTATAATTTTCCATTCACCTGGTGTGTTATAGTAAATCTCAATAAATGATTTGCTATAGGGAAAATATTAATTGCTGAAAAACGTATAGTTGTCCAGATTCTCACTGCATCCATTTTCCACTGGAAGGGAACAGATGGTCACAGGAATCTGACTGTGACTCCCTGTTTTTCAGAGTGGCTCTTTGCCAACCCCGATATATGACAGTTGGTAATGGCTCATAAGGCTTGAGTGCCAGCTGAAAATAGCTGGAACACTGTTTTGCTCATGCTACTCCACTTCCTGCCCTGGCACTTCCTCTGTACCATGGCCAGGTAGAGATATGACATAAGTGCCTTCATAGTCAATTCTACATTAGCTGAGCATACTCCTTTGCTCCAGGAATGTTCATCTAATGTGACACTGTCAATTTCTGGTATCTCCAGATCAGTAAAAAGGATCAGGAATAGAGCAAAGAATTCTGTTCACTGTATCTCAAATATATTAACAGGATGGCTTATCTTTTGGCTTTTAGACTTACTGCTACTCAACAAAGTCCCTTCTGAGTTAGGTTTTACAGCATGTATATTATACAGAAAGTGAAGGGCCAGTGGGATGCTGAGTACCATCTTGCAAGACACTGACCACCCTCAGCTCAAAATCCGATTAAATGCATCAAGTCTTGAAAGCAGAGAAAACTCTATTGTTACTGTACTTTATCATCATTTGTGGGAAATTTATTTTGGGAAAATTAGATTAGCTTTGATAACTGAGGCATAGTTCCTTGCCTCTAAGGAAGATGGGTTATTTATCAATGCATGAAGTAGGGCTGCTAAAATTTTCCTATCAGATTGGATGGGAAATTTGTATGCTGATAAAGCTGAAAAATTCTTGCTTTTTAACAGAATAATGTTTAGGTTTGTGTCCCAAGCAAATGGAAATTTGTGTAATTGAAATGACTGTAGAAATCCATGACAAATCACAAAAATTAAAAGATGTGCTGCTGTAAAAATGATCGTGAGAAGAGTGTGGCTTGTTTCTGCATTATTGTAAAATAATTTTTTGGCCTGTAAAATTATAAGGAAATGTTCTGTCACACTTCCACACTTTGCTAATACCAGTGAAAGACTAGTCCAAGTGACTCATCTTGAGAAAATTTGTCCTCATCTCTGAATAAAGAGAAATGATTCTTTGTGTGGTTAATTACAAGCCCTCAATCCTTTCACACACTAACCTCATTGTAACCTGCCTCTAATACAGGAGTTCTGATTTGTCTCTCCCCTTCTTTGATCTAAAGTCCATGAGTACCATCTTATTTTACACTAGATATTCAGAAGATACCAGCCACCTATCGTATTGGCACAAGGCTCAGAAAAGTGTGACCATCATTAGCAAGATCTTAAATTAGATCAATATATAATAGTTGATGGAGAGCTAATCCCAAAACTCTGTACAATCCTTTTCATTGGATCACATTAGCCTGCCAACATGCCTTGTGACAGTTCTTGATGTAGTTTGTGCAATGCGTGAGTTCACGATCTATGCCCATTAAAACTCCTGGATTCTTTGCTGAAGCTGCCAATATGCATGATAAATGTGCCAAGTGTGAATGTAGTTTAGACATGTTTCCACTAGGAACTGGACTGAGATCACTCCTTCCATTCATATAAATCACCACATAATTATCAGTTTGTACTGATCTTCAGGTATAAACTAGTGTTCTAAAAGTGAAAGGATTTGTATCCCATCTCAACAAGCAACCCAAGGATCTGTACCTTGTTTCCTGTTTGTTTTCTTCTTAAGTTAAGGGAAAAGAAAATAGGTTTTCTGATTATATTGATTTTGTGTAAACCCTCACCACTTTTCACACCTTACAATTCACACACCAGAGGTTGGTATCTCTTTATTGTTGAGAGAAGACTTAATTCCAGGTATCTGCTGCCTTCTATTAAAGACTTTGGTCTTTTTACACAATATCTGACAGGTGCATGTCTTAGAATGAAAAATTAAAACTAAAAGGTAAATGTCAAAAATAAATGTGTTGTGATACATTATCACTGAGTTTTTAAATTTGCTAATTCACGTAGTGCCATCATTTCTGACCACAGATTATCAAGGTTCCAGTGGGCTGGCATGGAGGAAATTATAAAACAAAATATTTTAAAGCAACATTTTCTTCACTATCCTGCACTGTTTTTGAGGTTACACTATGCAGCTGAAAAGTCAGCCACATAATTTCATATACACCCCAATTATATTTCATAAAATGCAGACAAATATAATCTTATTCCCAGGCAAATTAAGTAAATTCTGTACAAAAACTGAATTCTAATACCACACTAAAAATCTAGCTTTGCTGTCAAACAGAAAACAATTAGTTACAAATAAAATGAGCCTTATGCAGTATGTCTAGAATACAAAATGCAGAAAACAAAAAGAAAACAAAAAATCCTATGGCACAGGATTTATTTTATTTACAGAAAAAAATCTTGCACTTTTGCTAGAAATTTGCAAGTATGATAAGGCTAGTCACCAAGTCACTATAGATGGCTATAAGAAGCTTATTTTAGCAGCCTTATGTATTGCCTTATGGGACCGTTAGCACAGCTCAGTATGTGTGTAAGTGACTCATTTAGGAAACAAAGCTAAACAGGACATGTAGCTACAGCATAAGTTTCGGAAGATAAAAGCACCACAGACTGTTTGCAAAGTTGAATGACAGTAAATGTGGAGCAGTGGGAAATTTCCATTTCCAGTTATTATTTTGCTGAAATATTATTTTGTTGAAATGCTCAAGGATTTGATACACATGGGAAAGAACAAGTTCCCACACTCCACCACCCACGCAAAAAGCTCACTGAATAATAAAGCACCAGAATAAATACAGCCACTGAAATCAGTCTAACTCAGGAGGCTAAACAGACAATTTAAGTTATGATACACATCTGAAAAAAAACTGTGCAGAAAAACTGTGTAAAATGTAAATAATCTATAATAATCCATTTGCAGCATACCACTTCAAGCAATTACTCACAATTTCACTATATTTTGATGCTATTTAATTTATCCCTTTGTTCCCAGCCTACCTCTATTACCAGCTCAAGCTGGGACAGTTCTTCAGATTTGTAACCTAAAAAGAGTGGCATGGAGGTGGGGATATCAACCACATACTCTACAGTGAAGACCAAGGCGAAGAATTCATTTAACTTTCCTGGGTGCACTGTTAGTACCATTGATCATACAGCAGTTCCAATAATATAAATTAGGCTTCCTGCTTCTCACGTCATTAATTTTTTTTTTTTTGCTATTAGTTGTGTGTGTTTAGCTAATTGCTCTTCAAATTACTTCATGGCCTGCCTTATTATATTTTCCTCCTTGACTTAAATTTGTGCTGCTTGCTATATTCCTTCCTGGGATTTGACTTCCTTTACAAATCTGATGCCTTTTTGCCTCTAACTTTCCATTTTACTCTGTGCAAGGGGGCCCAACAGCTTTGCTGGCCCCCTGAGGAAGGTAGACGGGACTAACTCCCCACTCCCAGAAGGTGAGAGACCTTGGGCCAAAGGGATAGGCTGGGGATACCCAGCCCTCAGCACCACCTCATGCCCCCTCACCTTGAGCCAGCTCTTAGCATTTCCTGGAGTGCACTGTGGGGTGCTCCAGCAGCTATATAAAGGACCCAGGGCTCCAGCCACCACTGTTGTCATGGCCAGGAGCCCTAGACCCCTTTTGAATCACCAGGCCCTGGGGCAACTATCCTCTTCCCCGCCTTCCCCCATCCGCAGGACTGACTCTCTGTTAGCTATTGTGGCTTCTTTTAGTCCTCATACCGTTTTGGTGATGGTGGTGAAATCAGGGTATGCATTTAGTTTGAGCATCTATTATGGTCTGTATGCAGTTTGCAGGAACATTCCCTGATGCTGTGCTGGCAGGACTCCCCTTTCCCTAAAGTCACCCAAAGCCTATGCTGAAGCAGCTCCCTTTTCCAGCCTATATGTGGCCAGGGCTACTTCACTCCTGGTACCTATAGGATATGGGAACATTTTGGAACTTAGCTGTCTGTCTTCCCTTCACAACTTCTCACCCCTCAGAAATGAACCCTTTCAGTAGATTACCTCTGTGAAACAAGGTAGTTATTCCTCTGCCCTTAGTTTAGGGCATCAATCCATACATGAGCGGTCTCAGACTCACAGCCCACAGATTATCTATGATCCAAACAGATCCACACATTTGTGGCTGCTGTCATTTGAGTCCCCGCAGCCCTGGGAAGAGTGTGTTCCTACCTCCCACCCCCTCCAAACTCAGATCCTGCTGTGCTCCTATTCCACCCTCTCCCCCATCACACCCTTACTTCAAACCCACTCCCCTGAGAGATGCACTCTCAAGGATTACCTGAAAGCCTGGCACAGGGCAGTAGCAGGGGTCAGGCCCCCCACACCTATGGGGTGGGGAGAGTGCACATAGAGCCTCACCTTTTCCCCCAGAGCCTTGCCAGAGGAGGGCGTCCGCTGGCCCACTAGGATTTGGAACTGCCCTTAAAATTGAGTCTAAGAGCCCTCTCTACATTCACTCTTCTTTGGCCTCTGCCTCCCAGGTCAGGGTCATCCTGGTGCTGGAGGCCAGGATTGCAGTCACCTCTTATACAGTAGACCTCGTATGGCACATGCACAGTGTAGCTCTAAGTAGTGTCTTCTCATGGTATCCACACACACATGCCCAAATATACATTCATGTGTCAAACATGAGTGTTTAATGGGCTTTTGGCATTTGAAGAAATGGATTAACGGTGATGGGATCAATCACACCAATAGGTATGCCAGAATGACCTACTTTTGCATGACCTGGCTCCCTTCCCTTTGCCATGTGATTCATGTCTCTCCCAGTTAAAGAGCTGAGGTGAGTTTAAAAAAATCTTTTAAAAATCATTTGCTTTCCTTGAGTGAGTTATGCTTTTAGATAAATCTCCTAAGGCCTTTTCAGTTTAAGTGTTTGCTTAAATTTGGCACTTCAGTTCTGACGCATTATAACTGTGATGAAATACTTTAGGTCATACATTCCATGGTGTCCAAAATGCTAGACACATGCGGCTAGTTGAGTGTGACGACTTGGCAGGTTGAGTATGGCTAGTTCGCTATAGCAGTAGCCACTACAATGGCTACTGCTTCAGAACTGGTTGGACATAAGGGGTATACATTATAGGGCCAAGTTTACAATCAAAGTTTTCACTGAAATTTTAAACTAAGTGTGAAAGTTTCTACACACTGAGGGCTCATCTAGACTATGCTAGAGTGTCGAAAGAGGATACGCAGGAATTTGCATATCTTCTTCTGATCTCACTTTCAAAAGCGAAAGTAGTTTAGACGTGGCTTTTTCGGTGAACCCTCCCCCTTTGTCGAAAAGCCGCTCTTCCTCAAAAAATGAGGTTTACGTGGCTTTTCAACAATGGGGGGGGGGAGGGATTCACCGAAAAAGCCACATCTAAACTACTTTCACTTTCAAAAGCTCAGCTTTCAAAGAAGATATGCAAATTCACATAGAATTTGTATATCCTCTTTTGACACTCTAGCATAGTCTACATGAGCCCCTAATGTCCTTTAATATGCAAGTTACAGAACACTTAATCTGAGAAGCAACAAAAGAGGCAGAAAGGGTGGGAAAAAGCAATGTTAATGAACACTCTCTACCTCATTTTTACGAGATCTGCACATCACACCTATTGAATTATTCAGTCCTTCCCCATTTAAATAATTTAATTCTGAAAATTGCCTTTATTTGTAAAATGCATCCTTTAGCAGGCACACAAACTGCATTCTCTGTTCCACTGGTGTTCTAAATATTCCCTTCCGCATACATGTTAGATCTAAACACAATTCTTGGCTCTTAAGAATGTTCCCTATCACATATACACAACCCTACACTAAAGAAATTCATAATATAACCAATGCAGACTGGGAGGCAAAGTACTGAGAAGCATGTCAAATCACTGTTGGGGGTTCATTATGTAATACTGTAAGAAAGTGAGTTCCAAGGGTGCACACAAACACTGGCAAAGGTAAATGAGACTGCATTGTTACCAAGCACACAGAATCAATCTCATATTTTCACACTGGTTTCAGCAGGGGCAAGTAAACTGACTGACAAACAGCATGTAAATCTGGAGGAATTTATCAGCATGAGTGCAAGAGATTTGCCTAGATGAAACAATATTCTTTGAATGAAGAGGGAGTGCTGTTCCACTACTTCATCCACGGAGGAAATAATATTCAAAATATACAGTATGTTAGGAGAGGCCACTTTGCCACCCTGGCAACTCTTTAGTTTGTCTTAATCTTTTTTTCCTCCCCTCTCCACTACAGATACACTGTTACTTCCAAACATGTTTGACTACCTTTAAAATGCCACCATACACTGTTCCTGCTTTGGTGATTTATTTCCTCTATTCCTTTATTTCTAGTGGTGGTCCTCCTTTATTCCCCCCTCTCCTCTAAAATCTGCTACCTCCTGAATTAGGATACCCCACAAGTTACCTATTCCACAAATTCCTTAGCAATATTTTACTTAGTAATTTTTCAGCAATGAGCTCAGCAAAGTGATAGCTAAACCTAAAATATTTATGAAATTCACTAAGGGCATGTCTACACAGCAGTATTCTTCCAGAATAAAGGACATTATTTCAAAATAACTTTGCGAGCATCAACACAGCAAGCCTGCAATTTTGAAATATCTAAGTAATGGGTGTCTTATTCCGGATTCTGTAACCCTCATTCTACGAGGAATAATGCCTGTTACAAAATAGTTATTTTGTAGTAGGGTGTGTGTAGACTGAGTAGCTGGTGTGATCATATATATAGTAGCCCAATGTCTGTGACTTTGTAAAGCTGAAATGCTGTCTGTTCCCTCTGGGCGGCGCTGTTGCTTCCCACCGTGGCGCTCGGTTGACTTCTGCACCTCAGCCAGGCCACCACGCGGCTGTTTGGGCCCTGTGCTCCCCATGTAGCACCCTCTGGACGAGCATGCATCTCTGACGTCAGGAAAGGGCGCCGGATTCAAAAGGAGGAAAGCGGAACAGACACAGAGGAGAATGGAGGAGGCGGAGGACAGTGAGAGAGAGAGAGTGAGAGTAAGAGACACGCAGCAGGAGGAGGAGAAGAGAAACACAGAGAGGTGGGAGGAGGAGGAGAGAAAGAGAGAGGTGGTGAGAGAGGCACGAGGTGGACGAGATCTGAGAGAGAGAGAGAGAGAGAGAGAGAGAGCGGGTGAGGCAGTAGGAGAAGAGAGAGAGGCCGTTTGTGCTGCTTGCTCCTGCGCAGCGGCCCAGCTGAGCAGCGCAGAAGTCAGCTGAGCACCATGGCAGGAGGTGAAGGGGGGTGAGGCAGTGACATACATGCCCAGGGGGCAGGACCTGGACGAGTGTGCATCCCCGATGGAGACAGAGGAGAGCAGAGAGAGAGTGAGAGGCAGGAGCGGGAGAAGAGAGAGAGAGATGGAGAGAGAGGCAGAAGGCGGAGGAGAGCTGAGAGGGGGGGGGGAGGCAGGAGGAGGAGGAGAGAGGGGGACCGGAAGCTCAGGAGAGAAGACCGAAATGGAGAAGAAACCTGAAAATCCCGTCTTATGATGGGCTAATTGGCTAGTTTCAAAATAAGAGGCCTCCAGGCAATCCCACAGGGGCCCTGATGGCTCCTCTATCCACAGTCATCAGAATTCTGTAGCTTCTCTTCCCCTGCAGCCTTTAAAGCTGCAGGCAGAAAGGGAAGAGCTTGTGGCATGAAGCAGGCCCTGCTCACATCATACCACACAGCAGGACCTTCCCTGCTGCTATGGCTGAGCCCCCTCCTCCATAGCTACCAGCACTGCCTCAAGCAGCTCACAGCACCCTGCTAGGGCTGAAAGAAGAGGGCATCATCCTTGTCTGACGCGGAGATCCTGGATCTCTGAGATCTGGATGGGAGGAGGAAAGCCAGAGGTATCTCTGCACCAGATGCAGGAAAGCAGACACTTATGGCCAGATGGCAGAAAGCCTGGGCCACAAGCACACCCAGGAGCAGGTGTGCTTGAAGGTCAAGGAAAATGTTAAGTGGTTTGAGCATTGGCCTGCTAAACCCAGGGTTGTGAATTCAATCCTTGCGGAGGCCATTTAGGGATTTGGGGCAAAAATTCATCAGGGATGGTCCTTGGTCCTGCTGAGAAGGCGGGGGACTGGACTCGATGACCTTTCAAGGTCCCTTCCAGTTCTAGGAGATAGGCAATCTCCATTATAATAAATAACTGCACCAGGTCTACACAAAGGCCACGGAGCACAGCTCCTGCCCAAGGGTGGCACCCCAGACCTGCCCTTACTATGGGCAGCTCCACTGTATTATGGGAGGGGTGCAGTCCCATTTCCGTACCCTCCCTTGCAGACTCTGGGCTGGAGGCAGCCATCGTCACCCTCCTGTGGGGAAGAGCCTGCGAAGATGAGGAGGTGGCGGAGCTGGATGAGGCCAACACCAGCTTCATACCTGACAGCCAGGACGTCATGCTTACCTGATGCAGGTAACACTCCCAGCTGCAGCTCTGAGCATCTCCTTCCCCTGCCTGACCCTTCCACCTCCCTCCGGGTTCTTTCCCCCGTCCCTCCCCAGTTACATTTATCCCAATAATAAAAACAGTCTATTGTTTCCAAACAAAAGTTGTGGATTCTTGTCTGTGCAGGGGAGGAGAGGGAGGGCAGGGTAAGGGAGGACTGTGAGAGCAAAGGTAAAGAGGGGCAATGCACATGCCCCTTGTGGGGAAGCCCAGGGGTGAGTGTTATTGGGGTCCTTGTGAGAAACTCTCCCTCAGGGCCTCATGGATTTGTGCAGTTCCGATAGGCCTGCCAAGTAGTAGCCATGCCTGGCTGCTCAAAGGCCCGGCTGATCCAGACAGCCTCTGCCCCCCACCCCTGGAAGAAACGCATCCCCCCTTGCTTTCACAAATATTGTGAAGGACAATACACGACCGCCACCACCTGTGTGACGTTCCGCTCAACAATAATATGGTCTCGCCGAGCCTGGCATGTAACGTTCCTTGGTGGGGTCAAGGTGTCCAGTGTAGGGCTGCATGAGCCAGGGGAGCAGAGGGTAGGCCACATTCCCTACAATACAGATTGGCACCATCAATAGCCCCCTCCCCCCCGCATGTCACCCAGATTGATGACCCTGTGAAGAATGGTGTTGATAGCCCTCACCACCTGTAAAAGAAGAAACAATCACAGGGTTGCCAGGGCCCTCAGGAGGTTCCTGAGCCCCAACTCCCCACATCCCCCAGGAGCAACCTTGACTTGCCCCGTACCCCATCAGGACTTTCTGAAGATGGTACTGAAAAGTCTCCCAGGGAGAGTCCAACCTCCCCCTCCCCTACGGAGCCTTGCTCCACCTGTTCAGTTCACCAACCTCCTGGGACAATCAGATGAAAGCACCTTTCCTGCTTGACCACTGCCCCAACAGTCAATCTCCCCACATCGAACTGGTTCTCAACAGACGGCAGCTCTCCAGCCTGGCAAACTTCCTGATGGGAATGGCAACCTGCTTCTGGAAGGGGATGGCTCCAGAAAGGTGTCCTTCCACATGCAGAAATTCTAGAGCCAATGCTGGTCATCCCACCATTCCAGGACAATCTGATCCCACCAATCGGAGCGGATATCCAGTCGCCAGAAACGCTGGTGCATGGTGTGCAGAAGACGGTGGGTGGAGTTGAGCTCCATGAGCAACATCCAGAGAAAGGTGAGGAACAATGAGATGGGGGGTCTTATTCCTGCAGGGCTTGGAAGGCAGCCCACAGAAGCTGCACCACGAGGTGCACCAAGACACGTAAGAGCAGTTGACTGCTAGGAGACAAGTCTGGTTCCATGACTAGAGTGCTGAGGTGTCCACAAGGGCAACTACAGCAGACAAAGAAAAGGCTTTGCTGTCCCTCAAAGAGGTAGGCAAAGGAGAAGAGCTTGAGACAGGGCTGTACAGTGGAAGGGGTCCATTAAAGCTTGAGCCTCAGATAGCCTCAAGCAACAGCCACAGGAAGTTACTGCTGTTCAGGGAGAGGATCAGAAGTGCTTCTGGGTGGCCTTAAATGCAATTCAGCATCCAATGATTGTGCACTTTCTATTTTGAAATAGCTCAGCGCTATTTCAATGGGCATTTGCTGTGTAGACGTGCCTTAAATGTAGAGTAGACTGTTAAAATCACTATTTGCATTTGTGCCTGCTCCCCCACCCATGGATCGCTCAAGCTGTGATCTCAAAGTCAGACTCAGTCAGTGCTTCACTTTAAGCCCGGTCCTCCATCCCTCACCCACTCCCCAACAGTATAGCCCATCCTCGCTAAGTCCACGGTAAGTCCAAATTTTTTGGAAAAATATAGCAAAATTACTTAAAGCAGGGATTCCTCCCCCTCCCACCCACTGCTGACTTCCATTTGTACAAACAGATTTTGTTTTTAGTGTAACTTAAGAGCGGGGAATAGGACGACTTCTTATGCATCACTTCCTATGTGTCAACTACTTTAGTGAGCAACAGATGTATACTGGAGTGACTTATAGCTGGGACGCCCTGTATTTGGTAGAGGAAACTCCTTGTCAACTCACCCTTTCTAAAACTTCAGATTCCACATATTCTCTTCACTGACTCTGCTCTTTGGGTGCAAGAAAAGTTACTGTTAGGACAGTATTAAAGACAAGATAAAAATGAATTCACTTTACCATGATGGATGCAGCATCTTGATTCTGTATCTCATTAATAAATCATACATTAAGGCCTGAAAGGACCATTGTGATAATCTAGTCTGACCTACTGTGTAGGACATAAGATTCCATTCAGTAATCTCTGTATCATGCCCATAATCGCTGTTGGAGCTCAAATATATGTTGTATATTTTGACAAAGACTTCAAGTAAGAGAGAATCCACCATATCCCAAGGTAAGTTGCTTCAACGGTTAATTACTTTCACTATTAATTAAAACACTGTACCTGCTAGATAGAACTTCTCCTGCAGGATAGAACAAACATCCCCTTAGTGTCTGCAGCCCCCACTGTTCTCATTTAGAAAAGTGATCTTAAGTATACACCATAGCAATGTTCAACCAAGATTGCAATTAAGCTGCCATTCATGATGGGGAGAGGTAAGCTAACATGGTCAGAAATAATTTTGAAGCTATAGAAGAAACAGTAAGTAACAAAGAGCATTAAGGTTCAAAAAGATTAGATGCGACTTCAGCTCATTCACACTCACCATAGAGATAGCTTTAACCTCTACAGCTTGAAAACCACTGTGATATTACCATCATCTGCCAGTGATGTTCTAACTCACTGGATGTTGTGCTGATGTCTTACTGAACAGTCCTCATGTTCTACCTTAAGGATGGCCACATTTCATTAATGTCTGAAAGTTAGATATGCACATATAATTACATATTGTAACAGGGCTGGCCTTAGCACGAGGCAAACTAAGGTGGTCACCTCAGATGCCAGACCTGGGGGAGGCGCCACTAAGACCCAGAGAATTGAGACCTTTCAAATTTTGGCCCAAGCGAGGGAGCATGGCGGGGTCATTTGAGCTCCCCGCCTCAGGTGCCAAAATATTGTGGGCCAGCCCTGTATTGCAAAGCACATGGGGATCCTTCACACTTGAAGGTGTCATGACATCTTAGCAATGTGTGACTGTTCACCATTTAATTCAATGTGAGATTCAAATGTGGAAAAACATCCAAATATAGGCTTTAGAACTATACAAGTGTTGGTTCTGACTGTCTCATTCTCTGATTATAGCAAAATGTAGAAGCAGAATCCTGCACTGAATCATTTTACTATTTTTATAGTTTAGCTCAATTTTTATTTTTAAGACTGAGGGAGTTTTTAATGTGCATTTCTTGGGCATACAACACATTCCTGTCTCCACAATAAAATACTGTGCATTTAGGATTCTACAATTTATAATGTGCATAATCCAATGCTGCCGGTTATCATAGCTATGCAGCTGAAATATGGGTGAATGGGTAGAAGACGCCAGCTTATGGGTAAAGGGAACAGATGATAAGATACAGATCTAGACCGGGGAGGGATCGCTCAGTGGTTTGAGCATTGGCCTGCTTAAACCTAGGGTTGTGAGTTCAATCCTTAAGGGGACCATTTAGGGATGTGGGGCAAATCAGTCAGGGATGGTACTTGGTGCTGCCATGAAGGCAGAGGACTGGACTTGATGACCTCTAAAGGTCCCTTCTAGCTCTATGAGATAGGTATATCTCCATATATTAGATCAGCCGTCCCCAATGTGGTGCCTGTCAGGCCACTTCTGGGCGCCCGCCGAGTGATCGGGGCCAGCCCTGCCCCCAGGCGCACGGCACAGGAGCGGTGCTAGCCCTGGGAGTGCAGTGTATGGGTGGCCCTTCCCCCAGGAGTGTGTGCAGCTCCGCCCCCCAGGGCACCTGACAGCCCCAAAAGGTTGAGGACCACTGTATTAGGTACACAGGGACAGATTTTCAAAGATATTTAGATGCCCGAAGATGCAGCTAGGCACACAGATTTGATTCTTTAGTCCTCTTGAATCAGAAGTAGTTAGATTAGAGGTTTTTGAAAAACCTACTAGGTACTTTAGGCACCTAAAAGACCTTTTAAAAATCTGCCACTTTGGTCTTATATTTGAGTGCTGAATATGGACGGATTGTCAGAAATGCTGTGCCTGCAGCTGCCATTAACACTAATAGGACCCAGTTAGGTGCACTTGAGAATGAGGCCATTTGCTAAGGTGCCTAAGATTTCAGGAACCCAAATGAAGACACTCACTTTTGAAACCTTGATCATCCTTCTTCTCTAATGATTAGAGGTGGTAAGTGATTTTTCATGGAGTTGATTTCTTTGGTTGAGCTCAGTTATTTTGGTTGTAATAGTTTAGAAGTATACCAAGATCAGAGGGAACATAATTGTAAGTGAGATACTGGACTTGCTATTAATACACATGAAATGACACTCATTCCCACAAGAGAAGAAACATTTCTGGTCTTAGGTTGTCACTACTTTACTTTACATGAGTGAATACTATTTGTTGATTGAGAGACAAGTTAACCTCTGTTTCATGTGATGAATATTGACAGAACAGTTACTAAAACTGCACGACAGTCATTTATGTAATCAGATTAACAATAAATGGCACTGGTCAGGCCATACCTACAAAGTCATATTGGCAGTTGTCCTGTGTCACTACCACAACACAATTCTAATAATCTCAGACGTTCTGAGCACAAAGTAAGAGATTTGGGTCAAGAACTCCTTTATCATCTATGGAGTTATGCCTCCCAGGGTTGAAAAGGTCCTAATTACAATTAAAGACCCAAAACTTTGGTCACACCAGAATAGCTGTCATCAACTGGCAGTTCAAATTTTAAAATATTTTAGTCTCTTCTCTCCTTCCTATCACTGTTCCCTTACAAATGTTGAGTTCACAAATGAAGGAAACTTCCTCCTCCCCCACAAATGTTGGGTTGTGTTGTTTAAGACCCTAGTAGCCAGTGCAACCTGAAGGAGAAGCTGGTCTTAGTTCATAGCACCTATGTCTAGGAACTCTAGTCCTGGACTGCGATTCCCCTTTTGCTAGATGTTGTACAAACATGCAATAGAAAGATGATCCCTACCCAAAGAGCGTTGGGGAGTAGTTTAACGGTGTGATGTTTAGGGACATAGGGATAACAAATCAGATGGCAACTTTCAGTTCCTGAATTAATGGCTTATATTCCACTCCAGCAAAGCATTACATAGGTACATAAATTTAAGCTTAAGTACTTCCACTAATTCAGTGCTCTAAAGATCCTTTAGATCTCAAAGCAGACAAAGAGTAAAGAACAGAAAGTGAAGTGGCATTTCCTCCCATAATTTCTTTGTAAGAGTGAAAATAAGAGCACAAGACAAAATTTCAGGTGAAGGGTGCCCCTAAGCAGGGAAGTAGTAAAACTAAATTCCTCAAATTTATACCTTCAGGCTTGATTTTCCCCAGTTTGTACCATAAGTGACAAAGAAATGGGAAAGAAACCTATCATCCAAGAACATCCACAGAGACCACATGTCCTAGAAGGAAAAGATTTCATTTCACTTTCTTCTCTTGTATCTAGCCTTTGTAAAATGGATTAAAAATGGTGGCCATGCAGGGAACACTTTGAAAAACGAAGTATGTAATCCAGCCTCAGTTGTTATACAACATAGGCAGTCTTAGCTCAATCCTGCTTCAAGTAGTCCCAGCTGGTTTTCAATGTATTTTTCTCATGTTCCATGCAAGATTGCAGCTCCCCTGGCTATTGAGCTGAACACTTTAAGCAATTCAAGTCTTGATTACACCATCAAACCAATTATATTTTCTTTAAGTTCATACACTTTTTTAGACTGGTCCCTTCTGAACAACCCTTATATTCCAGTTCAGTTGCTAGGTGATCTAAATATTGATCAGTCAGAACTTTTTAATCTGAAAGCTCAGTGTGGTATGAGAAACATCACCAATCCATAAATACAGCCAGCCCTGGTGTGACCTAGCAGGAAATAGATCCTGGGGAACAGAGCAGATTACCAAAACAAATGTAAGCAAAAAAGCCAGGCACCAAGGAAATTCGGCCTTCATTAAAATGTACAGGAACTAGGAAGCACCTTTAATTACCTAAATGATGATAGAAATAGTTAAGAGAGAAAGTGTCTTGAAGGAAATGGAGAAAACTACTCTCTTGATATACTGAATGAGTCAAATATATGAAGAGAAGTACATAGATATAGTCCAATATGAGTATCTCAGGCATCCAGCATCACACACACACATAGGCCTTAGAGACAAAGCAGAAGAAATTTTAAAGAACTATTACAAGACAGATTCTAAAATATTCTATTCTAAAAGCCTATAGGGTTAAAAAAAAATTTTGCTTTAGATTTCTAAAAGCTACAGAGTATGTCTATGCTGCAATTCAAAACTTGGGGCTGGCACCTGCAAGGTAGGAAGGTTCCAGTGCTCATGCAGAGTTCATAAAATGCCTACACTGCAATTCAACAGCCATGCAAAGCCAAGTCAGCTAGCATGGACCACCCATGAGTATCTCCATGGGAAGATAATGTGGGAAGAGGGTGCCCACAGTAAAAAAATATATCTGCACTATGTGACAAATGTTCTGTGGCCAGGTAATATGGTCAGTCCCCTTCCCCTTCAACTGAATTCTTCTTTACTGTTGGTTCACATTTAGCTTGGAGCTACCAACATAAGGGCCAAAAGAACCCTCCACCAAATACCACGTCTGAGAATATTAATGAGTAAATAGCATAAAAAAAACTCAGTCCTATCAACTAAGAAGATAAGGTACCACATTGGGGTTTGTAATCACTTGCCTCTAGCCAAAGATGCACTGGCCTATCTCACCCTCTATGTTCTTACATTTACTATGGCTCTGTTCATACTGAAACTGAACCACGTCTTTGTCCGACAGCCGGTAGGCCTCTTGGCCTAATGGGTTAGTAGCTCATAGGATAACATCTGCTTGGCAGAGTCAGTAACTTGTGCTGGGAGCTTGAAAAGTTAACTAGTGATTCAACCAGTATCCTGAAACAACCTATAACTCAGGGTGTGTTCTCCCACAAATTTACCATTCTTCTGACCTCATCAACCCTGCCTCTCAACTGCTACTCTCATGATGCCCTCTGTGCAGCTCCTGTCCTGGCCAAACTGGAAAGGGCTCTTGATGAGACTTTTCCCAGGGCTCTTTGGACCCACTTGAAGATTGTGAGGAGGGGAATTTCTGACCCTGAAAGCCTCTCTGAGCTCTAGGGGTCCTTTGGGACTTAGCAGCCAATTCAGCTGGATGGTGTACTCAACTTAAGAGCCTATTCATGCTGTACTCAGAGACTTCTGCTCTCTCTCTCTCTCTCTCTCTTTCATGTTGGAGTTGCTCTAGTGAGTGCAGGTGTCCCATAGACCCGGGACCTAATAGAGTTAGGGAGAAAAGCGGAGTTGGGCACAACTCACCATCTGACAAGCCTGGGAAAGCTGTCCCACAGGTGGAGCACTTTATAAAATAGGGTTGGTGCTTTTTAGGCTTTTCTGCCAGGAGAGGGAACTGCAGAAGAGCCAGCTGGGATGCACTGATGCAGAGGCTCAGGGTAGGTTAAGCCACCTTGATGAAAACTGACCAAGCAAGGAGGAAGAGGCTGGAAAGGGAAAACACTGATCCAAAAATAGCCAAAGAGAAACTCTCCTGAAAAGCAGGAAATATGTGGGAGCAACAGAGGCCTTTGCCCACACACTGCTACTGAGGCAGAGAATGCAATGGTGAGCAGCAGAAAAGGGGGTATGGTCAGAGCACATGGCACAAAGACTTCATCTGTTTCCACAAGGTGCACAGAGGAAGGACACAGCC
Source organism: Pelodiscus sinensis (assembly GCF_049634645.1). Taxonomy (NCBI): domain Eukaryota; kingdom Metazoa; phylum Chordata; order Testudines; family Trionychidae; genus Pelodiscus; species Pelodiscus sinensis. The sequence continues at coordinate 36,435,147 of NC_134717.1, forward strand.
CAGATGTCTAGAATTGTGCTAGAACAGTCAAGAGCCAATATACTTGCCTTCTAGAGTTCACATTCCCAGTCACGGTGTCCTTTTAACTTGCGGCCATTCTGCCATATATGCCTATATAACTGGGCAAGCCCAATTTGGCTTGCATAGACGATGTTAAGGTACAATCTGCATACATGAATATAGGGGGTTATACAGGAGTGGAGCAGTAAAAGCCAAGGGTAAAGTCAGCAAATGAAGAACATAACTTGATCTTTTCCTCCTGATTCAAAAGAATTAGGCTCCACAGGTACCAACTTGCAAAAGGTCAGATAGTTTCAAGTCACCATGTGAGGAAATTGAATTCAATCATGTGAGGTGGCTTTACTTAATATTTTAGCAGTAAACTATTACTTGATAGAAAACTGAAATGTTATTCATGTGCAGTTCGAAGGGGACTCCTTTAATAGTGAAATCAGTGTATTATAAATCAGAACATGGCACACTAAAGCTGAGGGTCACTAGGACAACTGTGGGTTTTATTCACAAAACCAGCAATGGCTGGTTACATTGTCTAAATATATCCCTAAAGACACAGTGACATCTAGAAAAGTGAAGCATGAAAGATAAAAGATGGTGGCATGTACAACAGGGTAACAATTTTTTCCAGTGACCTATGAAAACCATTTTTCAAGCAACAATTGGGGGGAGCCCCCTTCCCCCCCAACAGAGACAGATTGTTTCATTTCCCAATCAAATTTTGGGATTTGTTTTTAAGAAAAAAAAAGAGGTGATATATTTAAACACTGGATTTAAGGGTAAAAACAGAATGAATGAGAACAGCATTGTGTGAATACGTATTCATTGCTCTAGTATTTAAGAATTATTGTTTAGTAGGACATTCTTAGAAGGTTTTTAATCGGTTACAACTTTAATATAGTTATGCATGTGACCGCTCCCAACTAGTGAATGTTATATACACTGATCTGTTTATTGCACAAAAATATTGGCATTATGCCATTCTTCAAAATAAACCTTTTCTTAAATGAAGAACTACAGAGCAATTTGTGCAATTAAAATACCATTGAATGTTACAAACGGTTTATATAGCACAAAACATTGTTAAAGACTAAAACCAAGAAACAATTAACTCTCAATGAAAACCCAATATGAAATATTTTAGAAAATATCTACAATCCAGTTTTTAGACACTATGATCAGAAATGAACATATTTTCTCCTACAAATTATCTTGGCAGGAAAGAAACTGATAAAACACTATGCATTTTTCTTCTTTTTCTTTAGGCATTCTCTTTTCATAGAGTGTTCAAGTTTTTATATTTCAGTAGCAAAATACGTATTCTATAGACTTTAGTAAAATGTGCTTCCCCCACCTATTACTGTGATGATTTAAGAGTACAATAAACTGTCTACATTAATAATTCCAAAGCATTTTAGGATCTTTTAGTTATAAGTCATGTGAGCATATTTCTTTAATCTTTCACTAAATTTCAAAACTGGAATTTCATTTTTTCCTAACATTGTTTCTACACGTCGATGACAATATTTAAAAAGGTAACTGGTACTTACTGCTTATCAGAATATTAAGAGAAAAAAGCGATTCTCAAAAATTACTTGTTATAGAACAGAATGAGAAAGTAAATAGTATTAGTGTTAAGAAAATATTAATAATAGTATAGAAACTTCTGATCATTTTGGTCCTGATGCTTTATTGTGCTATTAGGAAAAAAAAGTTATGTAGATTAAAAGCCAAATGATATTGATTCCAATGCATAGCTGAAGAAAGGAAACACACCTATATCCTATGAGATTCTAATTTGTGCTTCATTGAATATAATTGTAAGATTTTCGGTTAATTACAGTATTTAGTTTAACAAGGTAACATTAAGGCTACAAGTGGCAGATGTATATTTAAACTCGTAATTTGTTAACCAAAGTATTTTACAATTACAAACTTAAGAATCTGAAATTGTCAGATTCCTCTAAATCATTGGTAATCTTCAGTATGTTGCTACATGTACTGAGTCCTAACAGTACAAAATGAAATCAATATTTGATTTTCATTTAAACAAAAATGAAACTCATTTACACCATTTCTTGAAGTTAAGCAGCATTTTCAGCTTGTACAAAAAAGGCAACAATATAACTATAAATTACATATTCTAATAAACCTTCCCCAAGAATTAAGAGATCCACATGAAATTCCTGTATTTTAGTTGAGAATGTATAATTGACATTGGCAAAAATTTGCAGTTAGTGTTAAGTTGGCTTAGGCAATGGTAATAAAGTGCAAACTACTTGGTATAATGTCTAATGGTTATATTTTTCTTCTGTGGAAAATGAGTGAGTGAGCCTGGATCGTCCATTGATAGATACAGTATATGATGGAGCAGCAACCTAGGAGAAAAGAGAAATATTTACCCAATTTTAAATCATTTCCCCTGTAGTATTTTATTCCATTCTAGCTTTAAAAGCAGTATATTTTTTGTAGTTCAATAAAGTTTTTGTTTCCGTGCTATTTTGAAAATCAGATATTTATTGCTTCTGTAGCATGTAGGCTTTGGTCAGCATTAAAGGTGAATCAACTCATCACAAACTGCACACTTAATACAATTATTGAACGTGTCTGGAGCTCTGCTGTCACCTCAAAGAAAAATGGGGAAGCAATCTTCTTTTAGTAAGGTACACATTAGAATGGATTTCAATGTGTTCCATGATACTGCAATGAATTTTACACTAAATGCTAAAGTTTTACTTGGTGATAAACCTGTTGATTTAAATTTAAAAACAAATGGTCTGGTAGCACTTTACAGACTAACAAAACATGTATCATGAGCTTTCGTGGGCACAGCCCACTTCTTCCGATGACCAGAGTTTTGAGTTTAGAATATGCAGAGCCACATCCTAAACTCAAAACTCTGGTCATCTGAAGAAGTGGGCTGTGCCCACGAAAGCTGATACCACCATCTACATGTTTTGTTAGTCTGTAAAGTGCTACCAGACCATTTGTTGTTTACGTTTATCTGTACAGAATAACTCCGCTATCCCCTGAATCTTCTGTTGATTTAAGACATGGCCTTTTTTGCCCCCAGCAGTGCTGAATACATTGCCAACTCCAACTCAAGTCAGCAGGAGCAGTGGATGCTGTGATCCTGAAAATCAGGCCCTAAGATTAAATACCACTGTAAAGTTCCTGAACAGAATTTACCAACACGATGAAAATATTCTGAAGAAAGAAAAATTGTTAAAAACGACCTCATTTGACCCTTTTAGGTTAGTAATTACTGAAGGCCCCATTCAACAGTAAAGTTCCACAACACAAAAGGCCACAGATCTTGGCTCTGCACTCTGGCAAGTTATTAAGGAAAGAAAAAAAGAAATAAAGAAAAAGAGACTTGGCTACCGATGGCAGCATTTTTGTCTGGGTTCTTGTGTGTTCCCCTTACTGAGCGGCATCAGGGAAGGGGGAATACAAGCACCTGATAGACCATGGTCAGCATACTTTCTTAAGTGGCATGCCGAGATTTAACTTATTAACTATATTTACGGGTCTGCATGCCATTGATACTTTTAAAAGTCAATAATAGTCTTACTTACAGCAGCTTCATTAATAAATAAAGATGCAGATCTTACCTTTTTAGTTCAAGATTTTAAAAAACCATTAAGATCAGAGTTTTAGATACCTACAACACTTCAAATAATCCTGTTAAAAGAATCTTTTTCTTTCTTAGTTTGGGATACATGGGCTTAATTCTTGGCTCCACCACAGACTACCCAAAGGTACATCTACACTGCAGCTGGAAATGTAATTTACAGCTCAAAGAGACCCCCACACCACCTTTAGCTGAGCTAGTGCACTGAGAATAGGTCTGCACTGCAGTTAAAAACTCATTGCTGTAAGGTGGGGAGCACACACACCTCTTGGTAGCACTAAGGGGAGCTGAAGAGGCACCTGAGGCTATGTCTAAACTACATCCCTCTTTTTAAAGAGGGATGTAAATTAGATCAAAATTGCAAATGAAGCAGGTATTTGAATTTCCCATGCTTCATTTGAATAATGGCATCCATGCGTTCTTTCGAAAAAGGGTGTTTCGAAAGTGAAACCGCTGTCTAGACACAGTTCTTTTGGAAAAAAACAAACAAACCCAACAACCCCCTTTTCGAAAGATCCTGTACTCCTGAGACACTCAGAAGCTTTAGAGGGGTAGCCGAGTTGGTCTGTAATTGAAAAACTTAAGCAACAAATAGGCGAGCAGCATCTTAAAGACTCACAAAACATGTTGGCCCACGAAAACTCACAATAGCATCTTGTCCAAGGTGCTGCTAGACTACTTGTTGTTTAAGTTTTTCCAGTTACAGACTACCTCGGCTACTCCTCTAAAGCTTCTCAGTGTCTGAGCAACACTGAGCTGGTTGAAACTTAACTTTTTTTGGGGGGGAGGAGGGGGGAGAAGAGGAGCAGAAAAGCACTCTTTTATAAAACAAAACTCTCTCATCCCTAACTGTCAACATTGTCAAAATGGTTTCTCTTGGGTAAAAAATGTTATGCCTTTTCACTAACAAACTTCAAAAGCTTCAGGGGGGTACCCAAGTTAGTCTAACGAGGTAAGTCAGTTTTTGGAGAGGCTTTTAGTAAAGGAAAAAAATTCACTAACTTCTTTGGGGAGTGAAGGGAAACAGAAAAGACATCGGACATTTTGAAAAAGGGAGAAAAAATAAAAAGGGTCCATTTGGCACACTATGAAATGAAAACAAATTGATAAGTTAATACTTTGTTTTTCTCCCTCTGTGAAAATATATTTTAGCCCGTTATGAAAGCACAGAAAAAATCATGAGTTACACTTTTATTGACAATCCTATCAGAACCTTCAGCTGTGTTTTTTAGATCTAGTGCCAGATATTGAGAGGTATTTGGGTGCCTAACCTGCTTTGCACTCTAGAAAACCCCAGATGTCTAACTCCCATTAAAAGTCAAATGAAAATAAATGCAATTCCCATTAGGCACCTATCTGTGTCTCTAAGTTTTTGTGATTCTAAATCATTAACACCTCCTTATCTTGCTACTTCCTTTCAAGCATGGAGCAGCCCCATTTAGCAGCTGCTTGACAATGCCCCACCCCTGCCAATCAACTGAACTCCCTGCCTGCCCAAGCTGTGAGGCTCAAGCAGCAGTGCAAGCTCCCTGCTGTGAAGAGCAGGAGCAGGACTAAGCTCCTGCATGCCTGCCAATGAAAATTGGCTCACGTGGCACAGGTACGCACTGTAGATTGCAGACCCCTGAGACAGACCTTTTACCCAATTCACTAGGACCAGCTAGCACCTAATCTTCACTCACCAAACCAGTCAATGGAAGGTATGAGTTAATTCACTTAAAATACTCTGCCCAACCTGGATCACTATCTGGATACTTATACCCTGCTGACAAAAGTGTTCTATTTTTCCATTGATTACAGCATGTCCTATTCTCAGTTTTCAGCTTTTAATGAAAACATTGTCAGACTTCATCAGCACAACAGGCCTAAAAATAAACTCAATGCCTCATTCTCTCTCCCCATGTCTCCCCCATTGTATGTATTCCCCTAAAACCAATGCAGGGATTAATATTTTGTACATTTAATGTTTCAAATGTCCCTACATTTAAGCAGACTTCACAAAATTCTCATCAGGCCCCATGCTTCAGAACACTTTAGGTATGGGTCTAGGTTCCTACACTCCAGTCTTGAAGTTCTCCCTGAAAACAAACATCTACAAAGTCCATAAAAATGTTGTTCCATATCACTATTCTGCTCTTTTAGAAAAACTTTCAGACACAGTTCTGAAGAATTCTGGTCTAATTTTCTGTCCTTTAGATTGTCAACTCCTCAGGCAGGGAGTGTCAATTGGCCAGGGAAAATACTTATCAAAACAGAGCTCCTTGCTAGCCTTTTTCCAGCTTTCCATTTGATTTGTTTTTTGAATTCTGATGAACACCTTATCAGTCTTATTTTTTCAAGTAAGTTATCAGGTATTATGACAAAAATTACAAATACATTCTATCATTTTTTATATTTTATCCACTTTTTAAAGTGTAACATCCTATTTAACTGGTTAACCCATTACATAGGAGGAGAGTAGAGGGGGCTGCCCCAGCTGTGGATAGAGTCTGCTTTGGCTGGCTGGAGCAACCCTGCCTGACACAGCAGCACTGCCACCTTCCTCTCCCTGCAGAGCTGCAGTTGAAGCAGCCACTTATTAATTGGAGTCAGTAAGCCACACCTGTTAAGAGCAAGTCTTGCCTGTTAACCACTCATATACCTAGTTTCAATATAAATCACAATGTAACTATGTGTAGATAGATAAAGATTACAATAATCAAAAACCTACATAATAGAAAGACGGATGTTTCTTATACATATACCAGTCAGATCCAATCTTCATCAAGACTCCAGAAGATCCAAAATTGGATTCATTTCAGCCACTTTCCTTAAAATGATTTGTATCTGGCTGACACCTGGTTCACTGCAACACGGCTTCTAAATGAGCACCATCCTAACTGCACACTGGGCTCACAGATCATGCTGAATTTCCACTTTTGGCCATTCTGGGAAAGCAGGGATATTCAATCTGTGCGGCAAAGGTGGGAAACTCAAAGATAAGTATTCCACCGCTGCACTTCAGTTGAGAGAGAGAGATATTTCAAGTACCTAAAAGGGTTGTTATATGGAGGAGGGAGAAAAATATTCTTCTTAAGCTCTGATAGGACAAGAAGCAATGGGCTTAAATTGCAGCAAAGGTGGTATAGACTGGACATGAGGAAAAACTTCCTAACTATTATGGTGGTTAAACACTGGAATAGCCTGTCAAGGGAGGCTATGGAATCTAGACTTTTAAGAGCTGATTAGATAAACACCTGTCAGGGATGGTGTAGATCAGTGTTCTCCAACCTTTTTAAGCACAAGATCACTTTCTGAATTTAAGTGCAATCCAAGATCTACCTCAGACCCTTTCCCCTCTTCTTCTTTGTACCCCTTCTCTGAGGCCCTCCCCCATCCTCCCTCACTTTCATCAGGCTGGGGCAGAGGATTGAGGTACAGGCTCTGGTCTTGGATTAAAGGATCTGGCATGTGAGACAGGCTCTGAGCTGAGCTTGGCAGGCCATTGGGGTACCAGAGGAGGTTCTAAGTGCAGGCTCTGGGAGGGCATTTGGATACAGGGATGCTCGGGGGTAGGGCAAGGGTTTGAGTGCAAGAGGGGGTTCGTTACTGGGGTAGGGTTTCAGGAAGTGGGCACTGTTCATCTCAGGTGGCTCCTGAGTGGTGGTGCAGTGGGGCTAAGGCGGGCTCACCTCTACACTGACCCTGCACCACTCCCAAAAGCAGCCAAAAACTCCATCCCAAATCCTGTTGTGCCCCCTCTCTGCTCTGTGGAAATAGGATGCAGGGAGGAAGAGGGATCAGCACCCTTCTCTCCCTCTTTTGCCTTGCACAACACTAGAAGGCTCCTGAGGGGACAGCTCCAAGGCAAAGGGCAGGAGAGGAGTAGCAGTACAGGGAGGGGCAGCTCAAGTGCTGGCACTTGACAGCCTCTTAGCCAGACCAGTCAGGATCACCTGTCAGAGGTTCCAAGATCTACCAGTAGATCACGATCTACTAGTAGGTGACCACTGATCTAGAATGGATTGTGCTTGGTCCTGCCATGAATGCAGGAGTCGGGACCTGACAACCCATCAGGGTTCCTTTCAGTGCTCGGATTCCATGATTCCACTGACAGTGGACTGTTCGGGTGCCAAAATGAAGGAACCCTCATTCTCCTGAATATGGTTTTAAGAATTAAAGATGTCTATAAAGTAATTGCTTAGGGTTAGGGATTTTCTGGAGCAGTTGGATAGGTGGGTAACAAACCTTTTGATCTTCAAAAGAGACAGGGTTTTGCAGGAACAGGTCATAATGTAGCATGGTGGTAGAAGACAAAAAACTTGGCTTGAGAAAAGAAAGATACAAAGGCAAAGATCTATAAAACCAAGCCTGGATGTTAGCTAAGGATTCTAATTAACAATACGGTAGATCTGCAAATATCTAATTGAAGAAAATATAGGCTGAAACTATGGAATGAGCTGATACACCATGTTTTTAGTACATGTATGCTTGCAAAGAAAGAATTTAAACAGAATATTCTTATGGGGTGTCAGACTGTTCATAGTAACTAGCAAAAACACACCATTTAAGCAAGCCATTTATCTCCAGTCATTTGAGCATAAAACATTTGTGTTTTTATTCTTTACATCAATGATTTCTTTTATGTTATTTCCATAGTTTCTAATTATTAGATAGCATTTATTAAGTATCTCTTTAATATCTCAGCTAGGGATGTGAATATTTAACCATGGGCCAGACCCAGCTACAACATCTGTCCATGGCAGCCCCTGCCTCCAGTGGGGGCCGCTCCTGCCTAGTGGCAGGAACGCCCCCTCCTGACACTTATTGCAGCGAGATGCATATTGAATGCTCTCCAGAATCACTGCCCATAGAAACACTGGATGAAAAATGAGATAATTCTCTTTATATCTTAAAATTAGTGTCTACTTTTTAGTTTCACTAGCTAGAATTAAGTTTGTAAATCAGTGGTGGGACCTGAGACTCACAGGATGCCTGAAGCCCCATGGACTCCCTGTCTGCCCCTCTTCTCCACTTGCCTCTCACACACTGGGGCCCTGAATTTCCTACTCCTTCCCCTCTCATAGCACTTTCAGAGCTCTATCCCCACTCCTCACCCTCCCTTGAACAGCTGAGAACAGATGATTTGCGGCATTGCAGCTCTGGGAGAGAGGGGAAGGAGCGCAGATCAGGTGATTTGTGGTCTCCAAAAGCACTGAGTGGGGGAGGAGTAGGAAGTGTAGGGATCTGGCATGTGCAAACATAAGCACACACTTGTGTGTTTTGCTGAAGCAGAGCCTTAATTAATTCTGATCTAACATTTCTGAAAAATTCTCTAATTTAAAAAAAAAACAGCACAAGCTTTCTGCACATACATTTTAAAATCTGCTTTTGTACAACTGCCTCCTCCCCCCTCAAAAAATAACCCAACACACACACACACACACACACACACAAAACTCCCTTTTCATGCTTAGTCCCAGAACAGATTGCTTTTAGGGATTAATTTGGTCATTTTGAAATAAGCACTGTGAATCCACTGTTGCTCTTGTGATGATGAAAACTCACCCGTTTTAATTTGGCAGCAGCTTCTCCAGAGCGGATAGCAGCCATCAGACTCTGGTGGATCTGTTCTGGGTCAGAGCTCTGGAACTTTACAGCAGTTTCTCTCTCAAAGACAGTTGTTGGGTAGTCAGTTGATGATTGCACCTGGGTGTTTTGTTCACTGTTTGAACAGTTACTTTTCTATTTAAAAAAAAAAAAAAAAAAAAAAAGCATTTCATTGGAGTGAGGTCATAATGGATATCTGAAACAGTCTGGCTAAATGTTACAGCCATTTACCTTCATTCTGCATTTTGTTTCATGCAAAGTTTAATTTTGTGCTTTCACTTTGGTAGTAATTTCTATATGAGGTGATATCACCAAGGTGAGGAGGCCATACAATAGCATCTGGAAATTTTAAAAAGTTACAAGCCAGATGGGATTTAAGGAACTTTTATACTGGTAACATGGGGAATTTTCTCCTCAAAAGGTCTATAAAATTATCCACATAATCTTAGTAGTTTAGTTAAGATCAAGTTTACTTTTATGCCTGCAAGTTTCTTAGTCTATTTCCTGAGGCATTTGTAATCCTACTGTTACTGCTTTACCACAGGATGAAAGGTACAGGATTTCCAGGAATAGTCACACAGGTAGATTTGAAACTTAATCGTACAAAATATACCGAGGCTAGCAAAGCTGGAGTTAGGCCAGGCATAGCATGGATGCTCCTCTCGAGCTGCTTGCTTACTCTCCAAAATCTCAGCTACATTTGCAGAAAGGCTGAAATAAAGGCTGCTATTTCAGAAAAAAACAATCTCTTCTAAAATGTGAACTGAATACAACTGTTGCAGCAATGTCCACCTGAATTAGAAGAAAATACGAAACTATACCTCATCTTCTGCACTCCCCCATTCATCTCAGAGTTAGTCACAGGCCAATGATGATACGTGTCAATGTATGATTTAAGTGACAATGTTAATACATTTCATTGTTCATTAAAACATGTTTAAAAAGACATGCTATGAAAAGGTGCACAATGTACTCTGAGTGACATCTCCTTTTGAGGCCATAAGTGGATAGATTTGGGATAGGACCATTTCTTCCTCCCTGCCCAGTCAAAAATACCCAAGTCGAAGATCACAAACAGGGCATCTGGGAAAGCTGGGTCCAGAAGCATGCAAGATTCTACTTTGAATATCTGCATAATCTACTAATATTGCCATCTTATTGTAGCATCTGAAAGTGACTAGAAATTATATAGGACAAACTTCTGGAGAGCTTCACCAACTCTACTTTTCCCTAGATACCAGTCAGGTTATACAATACTACTGACTCATGATGGTCATACCAAAAGATAACTAGTTCCTTACACATATTCTGTTTCAATGTCCCTCAAACATTATACTGGGGCATCACTCAAAAATTAAGTAAAAACTAGTTTCACACAGAATACACTTTTAACAACAAAATCAGCAATTGTGAATATGAAAATAGGTATGTACAGATAAACCAGATCCAATTAATTTTCTTTCCTTGTAGGTCTGAGACAGTTAATTACAGCAAGACAACTATTTCTCAGCATTCAATTTTGCATAAGTTTCATGCTGACCACGACATTACTTATTTTTCCTATATCCTAGCAAAATGTTGTACATGGTGGTATGACAACATAACGTACCACTAGATGTTCACATATTTATGAAACCTTCAAAGAAGGGACAAAAGAACAGGACTATGTAGCACTTTCAAGACAAACAAGATGGTTTATTAGGTGATTTTGGATAGTGTGAAGCAGAGTCTTTCATTGTAGACAGTACAGTATGTTGATCTGAATGGATTGTTCACTTTTAGTCCTTTGGGTATGATGTCCATCTTTTTGCACTTGGATAATAATAATCACCACCTAATAAACCATCTTGTTAGTCTTGAAAGTGCTACATAGTCCTGTTTTTTGTTTCAGCTAGACAAGACTAACATGGCTACATCTCTATTACTATTCAAAGAAGGGACAGAGTGAATCTCACTTGTCAGTGAAATGTAGTGATTAATGTTCAGACGTTCTAAATTTTGTAAAACTTACTTTATCCATTGGACTGTATTGAGAACCTCCTGTTAAAGTCTGTAAAAATTGCTTCTTTACATCTGCTATGGAAGTTGCTGAGGATAGCGCAACAGGAGATTCCTCTCTTGATGGCTGGCTACCAATGGTACGTGGTTTATTGAATGACTGAGATCTTTTGACTGCCGATGAGACAGCAAGAGCAAAGGGAGATGGCCTAAAACTGGAATACGGTTTTGGAACTGCAAAAGTTCTAAGAGTTCTTAAATTCAGTGTTGCTGGCTGAGAGGAGGGAAAACTCAAAGGTTTAGCAGTATTAACAGAAGAGGAGGTGGTGTCAATTTTTCTCTCAATCTTTTCTTCATCTAATTGAGCAGGAAAGTTAATTGTTTTTTGTAAAGGAAAAAAAGACTGATCTGGTGATGTTAAGTTTTTCTCTCTCTCTGCATTTATAGCCTCACTTTGAGTAGGACTAGTAGCAGCACTGACACTTTTGGCAATTGCAGATGTTACATAATGACCTGAAGCCCTTCTTTGCATTTGTAAGTAAAAAGAACTAGGTTTCATTGTAGGACTCAAAACACTTGATTTTTCTTGAGCCACATGTGAAGAATTAGTGCTACCTGAATTTAGCTTCAATGGAGTTATGGCATTGCCTATATTGAGTTTGGAAGCTTCTGTTTCTATTTGTTTGCTTTCAGTAGTAAGCCCACATTCAGAAATTGAGGCACTGTCAATTCTGCTACTTTTGTGCAGCTGATTATTAAAATACGAATCAGTTTTGGCAGTTAAACCAGACTCTGACTGACGTGTACTTTTCGAAACCCAAAGAATTTCAGTTTGTACTCCAAATTCTTTTGAACGCTCAGACTCTGGGGACATTTCCGAAGTGGCTCCATTCTGATCCTTTATGTCTGACATATTACAAGGTTGAGAGTCAGACACTATTTCCAAGGATTTTGGAGGCACTATTTTATAAGTAGTCATTCCAATTTTGGGGATATATTCTCTTGTAATTTCATTAGAGGGTTTAGGTTTAGAGTCCTGTCTATAAAGTGGGTAGCCTTTATTAGAAGAAGTAACTGGACTTTTTGGAGCACTCTCTGATGAGGCAAGACCACAATCATTCTCTAATATATTACTTTGATGTTTTATGGGGATTGTTTTATCATCTGCAACTTCCTGTTTCTTATGGCTGAATTCTGTTGAAACTGTTACAGACTCTTGCACTTTATTCATCAACTGCAAAGGTGGATGGTCCGCATCCAAATTCTGCACATGGGCTACTTCTTTGAATGTGGAGGACTCACAATCCTGAAGGACAGCCTGTTCATTTAGCGCAGTCCTGCGAAAACTATCCAACGCAGCTGTCTGAATTGCGACATCCTGAGTTTTTACTGTCTCCATGTTAGTTTGATTCAGCTTCTGATCTTGTTTTCCTAGATTTATTTGTGAATTATCCTGATTTGTAGAGATATCATTTTTATACTCTTGGCAGTTTGATAGTCTGTTAGCTTCAAGCTTATTTTTTTCTCTGACATCTGCTGTATTAATTTCCTCCATCTTAGGTTGATTTTCTTTTTCTCCTGTGGTTGCCAGAAGGAATCCTGTGCCACTGCAATCTTTAAAAGAAAAAAATATTTTGGAACTAATATGAATATCCAACAGCCTGTCTAAATCATGAAGCCTGATAACCCTTTGTTTTGTACCTCTAGAAATGGTTCCTCAGAAATAGTACATTCATCCCTTACTACACCTTTGCAAAAGACTAACAATATTTTGGCTTAATTAGTACTGATAATTTTTCCAATATTAAAATGAAAATACTTTAGCAATACTACTCATTGATGCTATTGGTATCATGGATAGACCAGATGGCTAAGCCTGTTTAGGGACCACTTAAGATACTGGAGTGAGGAGGGTGTCTGAATATCATTCCATTAAACACAAAGTATAGCATGTGGTCTGCCAACTGGTAAGGACTATTCAAGATTATATCTGGCAATACTTGTCTGCTCCTACATCTCTGCTTTTTGTATACCTGATCTATTTCTTCACCTAAAAAGATGTAATTTAGCATTTCTATACTGACCATTAAAATTACATGAACAAATCTGTTTTTCCAGGTGCTTATAATCAAATGGCCTGGTTAATATTTTGGGGATGTGAATAACATCTGAACCATTCCAAAGTTCACTTTAAAATCATATTATCAAATTAATTTTCCAAATATCAAATGACTTCCTTTGTAATAAAGGGTTTTTCCCGATCCATTTTATGTATGTATTAAAACCAGTAGTTTATCAGTTTAATTGTAAGTGGGGATAAAAATGTGGATTATTAAAAACTCAGACATGTATCTGAAGGAGTGCTATTTTAAGATTATATATTTGCAGAATGTAATGTGTGTAAATATATTACATTACAAAGATAATGGGTTCATGAAATAATGGGTGCATGGGGAAACAACTATCCATAAGATTTTGCTTCCCTACAAATATATTTCCACAAACACGTCATAATGCAGTTTTGTAATTAAAACCCATTTTCTTGAAGAATAAATGTGACACATTAAAAAATTAACATTAACATACAGGCTGAATCTCCCTTGTCCGGCACCCTCTGGACCTAACCAGTCCCAGATGAGGGATTTTACCAGACCAGGGAAGGTCATTTCAGGCCCTCCCCCCCCCCCCCCCGCCACCACAGCATCGCTGCCAGCCTCCCACCAGCTTCTGGCCCCACCGTGGCAGCCCTGCCAGTGCAAGCACAGCTCCGCTGCCTCCCAACCCCAATTTGGCAGAACTGCCTTCACATGCCCAGCCCCGCTGCTGGGATCCTAGGCCCCATGGAGCAATTCCCTGCTGAGGTTTAGTTGTGCCACTGGGTAGCAGCCCCATGTCAGTTTCAGCCTCACTGGACAGCACTGCTGCCTCCCAGCTTCACCAAGCAGCTCCGTCAGGCGGCTTCCGGGTTGCCATGCTCTTCGCAGCACCACTGGGCAGCCCGACTCCCTGGTTCCTTGCACAACTGCCAGGCACCCCAGTGGTCAGGCTACCAGCCCCGGAGGGCTGTCCTGCTGTCTCCTACTCTCCCATGGCAGCTGTGCTGCCCAGCAGCAGCCTGATGTACTAGAGATCTTCTGTGTTCACATCCATGTAAGAAAATCCAACTTTCAGAAAAATTCAAGGTACTTCAGCAATCTGATACAGATACATAATTGGCAATTTAATCAAGTTCACCAAAATCTCTATGGCCACATTTGTTTACATTACACACCTGCAGGATGGATCTTCTTCTGTTTGCAACAGTTTAAAAACTAAAGTTTTACTATATGTATACTGTATAATTAAATCTTTGCATTAACACCTCAAAACAAAAACAAAAATCAAATTCAGGTTTACTTCTAAACATCCTGGCAATAGCAACTTCCACACTTAAAAATAATCCAACTGATATGACTTAAGGAATTTAGTTTACCACAATTAGGGGCTCTCACTAATGTATATTTCAAATGAGGTTCATGTAATTTAATTTTATGCTATTAACTTTGAAATACAACTATTCATCAAACCAATACAACCAGAAATAGCTGAACTGAGGACGGGGAGGTAAATTTTTTTTCCTGGAACATTTTGCTTTTGCAACATCATTTGACAAATACTAGCAACATAATTTAGACCAATATTCTTCTTTGAGACATCATTCTACCACTGCAGCTGTCTGCTTTAACTGTCCCACTCTGTGGTTTGGCAAAAAACACACCATCTCTCCGGAAGAAACAAAATTTAGTTCAGAGCAATGTAATTGGCTGCGGAGTGCTATTAAGCAATGTGCAGCAAAAACTTCATCCTGAATCACACTGCAGTTCAATTATGCAAATTACAGACTTGTAAGTCTAACAACCTTACCAAGCAAATTAGTTGAAACTACAGTAAATAGAATTGTCACAGATGACCTAACTTCTTGGAGAAAAGTCAACATGGTTTCTGTAAAGGGAAATCATGACTCATTCATCTACTACAATTCTTTAAAGACATCAACAAATATGTGGACAAAGGAGAACCATATATAAGTACATATCTAAGTACAAAGGTATAGTGTACTTAGATTTGCAGAAAACCTCTGACAATCTTCCTCACCAAAAGCTCTTAATTAAAATAAGTTGTCATAAGGTAAGAGGAAAGGTCTTCTCATGGATTGGTAGCTGGAAGCCAAGGATAGGAATAAATGGTCAGTTTTCAAAATGGAGAGAGGTAACTAGTGGTGCCCTACAGAGGTCTGTACTGGGACTAATCCTATTCCACATATTCATAAATTATCTGGAGAAAAGGGTAAACCGTGAGGTGGCAACATTTGCAGATGATACTAAACTACTCAAGATAGTTAAGATCAAAGCAGACTTATAAAGGAGCTTCAAAAGGATATCACAAAACTGGGCAACATAATAGCAAATTAATTTTAATGTTAATAAATGCAAAATAATGCATATTGGCAATCCCAACTATATGTACAAAATTGGCTGTTACCACTCAGATCTTGGAGTCCTTGTGGATAATTTTCTGAAAATATCCACTCAGCGTGAACATCAGTCAAAAAAGCAAACAATGTTAGGAATCATTAATAAAGGGATAGAGAATAAGACAGAGAATATCTTATTGTCTCTCCATAAATCTATAGCACACCTACATCTCGAATACTGTGTATAAATGTGGTCATCTCATCCCGAAAAAGGTATCTTAGCCCTGGGAAAAAAGCTCAGAAAAGGGCAACAAAAAGGATTAGGAGTTTGGAACAGCTGCCAAATGAGGAGAGATTAAAAGGACTGTGACTTTTCATCTTAGAAAAGTGGAGACATAATAGAGGTTTATAAAATTGTGACTGGTGTGGAGACCGAGTAAGGAAAAGTTATTTACTTGTTCCCATAATACAAGAACTAGGGGGTTATCAAATTGAAATTAATAGGTAGCAGGTTTAAAAACCAGACAAAAAAAGTAGTATTTCTTCACAGAACACACATGGTCAACTTGTGAATTCCTTGCCAGAGGATGACGTGAAGACCAGAATGGATAGGAACAGCATCCCTAAACTCTTTCAGGAGCTGGGAATGGATGGCGGTGGAATTCACTTAATTACCTATTCTGTTCATTCCCTCTGGGATACCTGGTACTGGCCACTGTTGGCAGAAAGGATACTGGGCTAGATGGACCTTTGGTCTGACCCAGTATGGCCGTTCTTATGTTCCTGCATTTGAGTGTTTATGCACAGGGCTCACCAAACCACGGCGAGCCCCGCTCGCCAGCTGCGCTGTCCGGCAATCTGCGCATGCGCAGATCACCTGAACCCAGCTCTTCCGGGTTGCAATCTACTCGCCACAGGTGAGTAGACTGTATTATTTGTTGAGCCCTGTTTATGCACAAGTAGTTTCTATTTGCATCACATTACTGTACTTCATAAAGTAGTCAGAGATGCTTTTCAATATGAGAGCATTAATAAGATGGAAGCAAAAATTCTCCTTACAGTGATTACAAGTATTCTTATTTATTATTATATTCAGTAAAAAAATTAGAATACCTCACCATAATTTTTGTCTGGATCCAATATTCCCAACTTCTTGTTATTTTCAAATGTAATGTGCTCACTGTCTATCTTATTGTATGGTCCTCTGCAAAAATACAGCATAGTACATTATATATGCAGAGATCACTCATTTCAGAAAACACACAGAAAAGATATTGACAATGACAATTGCAATGTTTTCCAGAGACACAGATGGAGAAAAATCAAATCTTTTGGCGAAACACTGGAAAAATTCACTTTTTAAAAAGTGGAGGAAATGCTTTGATACTTTACACACCATAGGGGATATGCAGTTTCTCTTTAGTGCAACACTACATGCATTTAAAACAACCCCCGCCCCCAATTTACAGGCCCAGAGCAACCTCTGCAAGTTGAGGAGCACAGAGATTCCAGTGAAATAATTGAGAAGGGGTTTAGGATACCACAAGATCATGGTCAAATATGAATTCTGTTGTTCACGTAAAATAACCACGTACACAATTTTCTAGCTGTTCTCTATTACACTGCCCAATAAAGGAAATCATCTCAAAAGAGAGGGGAAATTGAACTACAGCGGCACAGGTAGACACTTGGGAGGGCCCTGATTTAGGATGGGCAGGCAAGGACAGGAAGGCAGGAATCATCAGGGCCCCTCTTCCCCACTTTGAAGAGTTGCACTTTTCTATAACCCCCCCCCCCGCCCGCATATCCCCATCTGCATTGTCCTCGCATGTGGCACTACAGCCAAGGAGTGGGACTGGAGGCTCGTTCTGATCTGCTCGGCATTCTCGACAGGGGCAGGCGAGTGAGACTTGCCCAGCTCAGGTGGGCTGCAGGGGCTTGCTCGAATCTGCCCACCCAATACTCCTGCCAGAGAGCAAAGTTGGGCTGTGGGGGCTTGACTGTCGGCCCAGGTCTCCTGTCAGGGAGTGGGGTTGGATCATGGTGGCTTGCCACACTCTGGCATTCCAGCTTGGAACTGAGGGTTGGGTTGGGGCGGGGGGGGAGGGGGGGAAAGGGGCTTTACAAGTTCCCGTATCTCAGTCCAGCTCCTGGGCAAGAGTGCCAGGTGGAAGGAGCAGAAAGAGTCCCCAACCAGTCTCTACAGCTGGACCACAGATGGGTAGAATTGGGTAAGCCCCATTCCCCGACCCTGGACCTTGACAGGAGTGCCAAGTAAGAGCAGACAAGGCCTCATGACCTAACACCCCCCTCCCATCCCATCTCCCCAGCTCAAGTGGGCAAGACCCTGCACCCCAACTTTGCTCTCCAGTAAGAACACCAGACCCACAGGAGAAGGAGTAAAGCTGGGATGGGGTGGGGGCATGGATGAGCCACTACCCACTCATGGTTATGCCATTTCCATACATGAATATCTTACAGTCATACACCACAGAAGTTTGAATATGTGCAGTGCATACTTGTTCCTTAAAAAAAAAAAAGATAGGTAACGTTTTCCTTGCGCTTTTGAGAATTATCCTGAAATAATATCAAGGACAAAAAAGAAATAGGAGCACAGCAAATTCCTAAGCATGATTTACATTTTGCAAGTGCACATAATTCTTCTCTGCTCCAAACATAAAGCCCCCAGGCTGAGAGAACTAAGAGCAGATTTGGGGCTGCTCTAATATGAAAGAGACCAAACTGGCCCTCAATAGTCCTGGAAATTGGAGAGTTCAAGACATCTTAAAATCAACTGTTGCATTTCTACTTAGTATAGCTGAAGAGAGGGAGCTTTGGTACAGCTGAAAAATCAGACACAGTGTTTGTCCACGTACAACACTAAGTTTGACACTACTTTTGGTGAGAGAATATGAGTGAACTTGACATTTTGTTAGGTATGCTATATAATTTTCTTTTTAGCTGACAGAGTAGGGATTTCTGCAAAGCCCTCTTGACCTGACTAAAAAACAGAGATCAAAATCAGAATGGGAATTGGTCAGGAATTTTTCAGCAAGACAGCTTTTGCCATTAGGAAATGTTGTTTTGTCAGAAGCACAATTACTCATGGAAAAATGCCAGTTTCAATTAAGTTTTCATCGGGACAGAATTCTCAGATTTGATATGAAATTTCTGGTCAGAAACACACCCATCCCGAAATAGCCAAGAACCTGATTGATAGGATATTACCTTGGGATGAGAGACACCCTGTTTTCATACCAAACATTTAAATCTCTCTCATATCCTAGCCGAGTAACTATCAGGCTACTGGCTCTTCTGTGTTGAGGCGCTCTATGCCCCCAAAAACAGAAGCCTGAAGTTCAAATGGATATGGAAAACTGCTGAAATCTTGAAGAGGTGAGTGGGATGGGAAAAAACATGTCCTGGCCAACTCTCGTCAAAATGACTAACAGTGTTTTGGAGGTTATGGTGTACTACAAGTTCTCATAGATGTTTGCTCCAGTATAGTGTTTTTAAAAAGCCTTTTTCCAATTTAGACTGGGTAGAACGGCCAGCTTACTCCCCTCTGGGAACTGAAGAATGGTAGACTAAATGAATATTATGGAACTGGTCAATCAGCTTTCATTTCCAGCAGGCACTTTCATGTCAAAAGTCTGCTGAGTCAGGTGGTTTATTTATACAGGCTCAAGAGCCAAGTCAGCCACTGCAGAGAATCAGAAAGAAAAAAAAATGAAACAGATATTTACATCTTTCCCAAGTTAAAAAAGAGAAAGAATGAGCAGTGTTCTCTGAGGATACATGGGTAAAACCTGTGGGTGAAGAAACAGGAAAACACATTGATAAGTTTAAAAAATTAGAATTATGCCCATAAAAGTGAAGAGCTTTTAACAGTGAAGACCATTCTTTCTGTTCTCCCCAAAATTGGCAGCATAATATTGTAGCAGTGCTTTCTGTTGTGACAGGTAATTGACCCGATTTCTTACTTTTGTTCAATGAAGGGGACTGTTGGTTAAGTAATTAACAATGAAAGAATATTTTAATCTATTATCATTTCTATTACTATGTGAAACCTGAATATAACTGCCTTTTGTTTATTAAGTGAGGAAAAATGGGCATAAACAGACTAGCCTGTAATCTTTATGTGGTTATGCTTTTAACCACCTTTAACTATGTGTAATGAACCTCCTATAGAAGACAAAAAATATATAACTTTGAAATACTAATTCTTATGCCATGTTCTTATAAATCTACTCTAGTCTTTGCAATGAAGTATTCATAGTCTGATTTAGTTGTTCTCCCCCTTTCTTAGAATACTTACTTGCCATCTGTGCTCATA
Source organism: Pelodiscus sinensis (assembly GCF_049634645.1). Lineage (NCBI taxonomy): Eukaryota > Metazoa > Chordata > Testudines > Trionychidae > Pelodiscus > Pelodiscus sinensis. The sequence goes on from NC_134717.1 coordinate 36,455,172, forward strand.
TTTTCTTCCTTGGAACTTTGTGGGTTCTCTACAGAACTACTGCCAAAAACTGAAGATGATGGAGCAGAATCTTTTTTTTTGGTATCTAGTGATGCATCAGTAGAAACGAAGGCAGGAGAAACCTCTTGTGTCATAGAAGAGCTATCTGCACTATCATTTTCTTCTTTGAGTCGTATATTCTTTTCTTCCTTTTCATTGATCTCATCCAGTCTATACTCAGAGCAAATTCCAGCTGCACTCACAGAACAATCACCTAGAGTGTAAAAATCAAGGGACAAAGCATTTATAATTAAAATAGTAAACTGAAGCAAATTTTCTAAAGAAATCACACAAAACAGCAAAGTCTGACAATTTAAATTTCTACAGGATTTACTATATGGTTTTCCTATTCAATTAGCCATAGTTTTATTTTTTTTTTAGCATCTGTGAATGCTACTGAAGCTTAATTTGTTTAAAAATCTGTACAGGTTGAACCTCTGAAATCAGGCACTTTCTAGTCTAGCAACATCCGTGGTCCAGCAGAACCATGGATATTACTGGACCAGAGTGCCTGGCTGGGAGCATGGGCAGCCAGGGTCAGGAGCGAAGCCCTGGCCAGCAGCAAAAGTTCCCGCAGACAGGAACCCCTGCCACTAGGTGATAAGGAACATAGCCCCAGCCAGGACCAGGAGTGGATCTCAGTGGACAGGGCTGGGAGTGGAGTCCAGTGGCTAGGACAGATGCCTCAGAGGAGCCAGTGGCAGTGGTAATCCTTGATCTCCCCTGGTCCGGCAAAATCCCTGGTTTGGGACCGCTCAGATCCCAAGGATGCCAGATCAGGGAGGCCCAACCTGTTGTACTTAGCAATAAACATGGTTCTAGAAAAATACCAATTCTAGATTCAACAGATCACTATACTGTTTTCCCCCCCCCCCTGATAAAACACTTTGTTATTCTCAAAATCAGCAAAAAATAATATGGCTTTATACAATCAAAAGCAGTACACCTGACAGTTTAAGAGACCAGACAAGATCCAAAACTAGTCCCAGTCAGATCACTGGGTGATTTTCCACTGATTGACATGGGACCAACCCAGTAGTTATCAAACTTTGCTGGAAAACATAATTCAGGTATGTAATGGTAAATGTACTGTGAAATTTTAAAATGCATTTCTCCAAATAGAAATGTACTCAACTCAAATGTATAACTATCAACTTTGATCCTATAATACCATACAAGGCATAATCACAATCAAATCTTCAAGGCTGAATTCAATTCCCTGTTCCCAAGTGAGTGTCCTAAGCCAGATGGCAGCTGGGTGTCAGGGGAGCCCTGCCAACATGTGAATCTAATCTGACATTGTCCTGAATTATTTCAGTAAAAAGAAATTTTGGAAATTTTGTTGATCTTTATCTGGATATTTAAAAAAAAAATGAAATGTTCACCCATCATTTTTTCTCCAGTTCTACTCCTGAACTCAAGTGTAGTCACTTAATTTCTAGAGATACTAAATTGCCCTGGGTCCACTCACCTCCTACCACAAACCTTACAATTAGATTTCTATTTTAAAAACATTAGTAAACAGTCTTTACAAATAATCAGTTAGTTGTGTTTTTGCTTGTACTGCTTCTTATTCAAAATGTATTAGGCTATATACCTTGGAAATTTACTAATACAATTGTTGAATAATTATTCCAGAATAGTTATTTTTAGTATAATTCCTCTGCCTCCCCACGTATGTACAAAAGCTTTTATTCCAGAAAAGCTATTTTGGTAAATTGATAATTATAGACCCTCTCTACAGAAATGAAGGCTGTAAGAATGGGGACAAAATAGCAGCTGGGAGCTAAAAGATGAAGTAACTAGTGGTGGAAAAAAGTCAATCACAAGGATCCTGGAAAATTCTTCAAAAATTAGGGAGAAATCACAAATTGCCCTCAACACAGGCTGCACAGCATGTTAGCTAGTATTATTACAGAACTGTATAAAGACTGAGAAAAGTTCAAATCCAGAACAACTGTTAAGTCATAACCTGTAAGGATAACTCAACACTGGAAGCAATGAAGTTTTAAAATAGTGTGAAAGATTTAACATAATCACATAAAATAGTCACTGCAGCATTAACTCAACTTGTGGATAGAAACTAAATCATGAAGGCCAGACAGGCACATGGTGCTCTTCTATAGGGTTTTATAATGTAATGCCAGAGGGCTTTCCAGTAGCTCACTAGTCACGATGCTTAAATTTATGTGATGTATGGATTCTCCTTTTGGGGAGAGAAGAATGTCATCTGAGGCACAGCATTTTCCTTTGCTGGGGAAGCTCTTTTGCCAGTGTCTTCCCCCGCCCTCCAACATTGCTACGTGTTTATGTTAGAGAAAACTAGGTGAAAAGTTATCTTTGCACATGGAGCAAAAGAAGCTTGTTTCAGCCTCATTTCTAGTGGGAATTTATGTTGCAGTTTCAGGGCCATCTCCCAAGAAAGCACCACCTCTTTACTGTGCGCTTTACCCTGGCGGCAGGATAGCTCTACTTTACCTACTAAGCAGCAGTGTTAGCTATGGTCTTCCACTGAGACTTTGACTTGACTAGATATTCTCTGGCAACTGGTTTAGAGCACACAGGACAACATACTTGAGGCAGCCCCTGCTACTGAAGAGACATTCTTCAGCATTGTGCATTAGTTGGCATTTCCTAAGGACTGTTTCCTTAGACTTCATGCCCAAGTCTATTGCCAATGTGTAGTCCAAATGCAAGATGGGGCTCTTGTGCATTTCAAAGGAGAATTGCAGAAGTGCCCATCGACTAGTCGATGGAAATTCCATCAACTAGTTGACTAGTCAATTAACCGCATTTTAACATCCTTAATACATACCCACTGGTTTCAAACCAGTTTAGACTCAGCACAGCCTGTACTAGCAATGGTGTATTACAGTTTTTACCTGCGTTCCTTTCAAGCTATTCAACAGCTCTTACAAGCGTCAACGATGTTAGTGCAGAACCAACATATACCGGGACGACTCATAGCAGAGACGTCCTGTACACTAAAATGCATCTGAAATTTTTAGTTGGCAGATCAGTGATCTTACAATGTAAATCTCCTATGGAAAGACTGCAATCAAATTGTTCAATAAGGAGTAGCATTTAAATAGTAGACAACAATAGTGTAACAGGGGTGGGAAATAATGTTTAATAGGGGGCCACTCCAAGATTTGGAAAGTGGTCATGAGCTGCACTTCTATGGAGAGGGTGCAGGGATTGGGACAGCAGGTGAGGTGTAGAAGGGAGCTTGGGATGAGGACTGGGGTGCAGGAGAGGGTGTTATCATTGGGGAAGGAGCTTGAAGTGCAGGGTCCAGGATGGGGTATGGGTACAGGAGAGGATTCTGAGCATGGGGAGGGGTGTAGAAGGGAAATGCAGGATCTGGGAGAGAGTTGTATCCCCTCTCCCCATCTCCTCCAGGTCACAGAGCATTTGGGTGGTGGCCTGGGACAGATAGTTGAGGGGAAAGTAGGGGAGGGTGCTAGAAGCAGGCTCTAGATGGGGAGGCACTTAACTAGGCAGTTCCCAGCCAGCAGCCCTGCAGGAATCTGAGATAGGCTCCATGCCTGTCTACTGGGCTAGCTGTTCCACTTGGCTCTGCTCCAGCATGGGGAGGGGAGAGTGAGGCTTTGCCTGCTGCCATTGCCTTGTTTACTGAGCTAGCTGCTTCACTTGGCTCTGCTCCAGCACAGGGAGGGGAGAGTGAGGAGGCTTTGTTCGCTGCCGCTGCGGCCAGCAAAAAATTCTTAGCTCCTATTGGCCGGAAACTAGCCAATGGGAGCTAAGGGAATTTGCTAGGGGGGAAGCCTCCCCATCCCTCCCCAGCATGCAGAGCATGGAGTGCCAGATTTTGAAGCAGCAGCTCTGTGCAGTAAAGGTGCTGGAGAAGTGGCTGTGGGCCAGATCTGGCCTACTAGCCACCTCTTGTCCACCCTTGGTCAAACATCTCTTTTTGAACTATTAATCTCCAAAGCATCAGAGATAGAGAATTACAGACTATCGTTCACCCATTATTGTCTATCACTCTAGTCTATGCCTACTGGCTTAATGGATCTCGGGTACCTTGGAGAGTTTCCTGTGTATCATGTCTGTAAGATTACTACTCGTGAATTAATTTTTTTTAATTGTAGTAAACATACAATTGTTAAATACCTCTATTACATGTTAATTTATTCTTCTTTCTTAAACAACAATACTAAAACCATTATGGAGAGGAAGACACATTTTTCTCATTTTAGAAGGGAAAAAGTCATTCTTCTAAAATTTCTTTTCTAGGAGGTGTGACCCTTTAAAGCATTTTTTCAGTCCAGAGTGGGATTTTCAGAGAAAAATAAAACTCTGAAAATAGTAGTTTATAATGGAAATGTTACCATATTTTAAACCTTATAAATTCCATTGTAATGAATAGCTAACAGAAGCACAAACACATACAAACTAATTATTTCAGAAACAAAAATAGAACCCATGAAGTGATCATTACATTGTGACTTTGGAACACTCAAACTCTAAATTTCTAGGAAGTGACTATCAAAAAATACCTTTTTCCACCTTCACTTTCCTAGAATACTTTGTCCCATCCTCATGGATAACGTTTTGGCCATTACCTGAGTCCAAGTTACCTGAACTTCAAATATTTAAGTTCAAACATAGAGGCACTATCTAAATGATCTAGTCCATGATTTGTAAAAGATCTTATTTGTACTTTATAAAGCCGCATCATTACTTAAAGGACAGATGTGTGTGTGGGGAAGGGAGAGGAGGGGAGGGGAGGGAGGAAAACAACCACGGGATTTTTCAGGGGATACCAATTAAAGGATAGGTGTAAGACAAATACATTGATGGGCCTGATATCCGCACACACCCACCCACCCCTTTTACAATTTCTCTTTACTAGCATGCTTTTATTATGACCACTCTCTACTAGGTTTTAATAATATCTGAGAAGACCTACCTGTTGGAAATCGTACTTCTGTGTCTCTTTCTTCCACAATACTTTGTACAGTAGGGATTGATTCTGCAGACTCTGATGCTAAAACAAATGAAAGACCATATTGACAAACAGACTTCATTTTAAGATACAATCCTTTATATCTTTTACACAGATATAAAGCTGAAACAAAATTTCTAAGTTTGACCTTACCAATTAATGTGTTTCTAAGGAATGAAATGCTTTCATGTTGGTGGCTGAAGCTTGTTACAACCACACTTACAATACTGTCAATTCCATGGCACACGCCCCCACATACAACACAGAAACAAAAAAACAAACAAAAAAGAAAGAAACCCAAACCAGCACCACACACACCCCTTCGTGCATTTCAACTATTACAATATTATGGACCTTGAAATAGAACTGAAGTTTGATACACAACATTTCCCTCTAATACTGTTCTGTTTTCATCTCTGTTGAAATGTGTTTGACAGGTCTAGAGTTAAGCCACCAAGGTACAGTCATCTGGAGTAGGTACAGTCTTACCACCCTTCCATTTCTGCCTTATTAAAAAGTAAAAAGGTTACCAGTTCTTTTACTGTTGTCACTTTGGTTTTGTGGTCTTCTCGAGGGTGGGGAAGGAGCTTTGCGTTTAGTCCTTCTCATAGAGGAATTAACAGATGATGTGCCACTGAGCTGCAGAGAACCTGTTCTCACGATTCCTAGTTTTGACTGCCCCTAAAGGTGGTGGTGGGGGAAAAAAATCAGAAGAATTGAAGTATTCAAAGATATGTCAAGAAAAATATTATTGTACTCCAAAAGTGGTATTTATAATTTATACCCGAGAAAGCAGAGAATCTTCCATCCACTATTAGCCAAAAACATATTAAGTTTTTCTGGGCAATGCTTTTATACAATTCCCAAGTGGGGGAAAGAATTAGAAAATGGCAGAGGGTAAAGTGAGGGGAATCTGTCTTGTAGAGTGCTGGATGTTGAAAAATGAATTGCAACATTAACAGTAAACAAAATCAGTTGTCTCAGATTTTATGAACAAAGTAACCTGGAACATCTCATGCTCTAAAAAAAAAAAAAAAAAACAAAAAACAAAAAACAAAACACAAAAAAAATACTGTTTCAGAAAACTGATGGGGTATGTTCCTAAATATATTGTAAACTATTACAAATACAGAACTACAACCACCACACCTTAAATATTCTAACACAAATAGGGATTTAGCTCTTTGCCAGTGTTCACTCAACATGGAAGTATCAAAATACAAAGGCATAGGGTATCTGATGGGAACTTAGTTTATACAATATGTTGCTATGGTACTCCAGTATGCATTAAAAAAATCGAATTTTTGAGATGCTGAACTAGTGATAAAACTGAAAAGATAGTTGCCATAATTTTGCCTGTCATTGTAACAGCTATTAGCCTTCATATTGAAGTAACCTTGTATTTCCACATCTCAGAGTGATTACTTTCAGGATCCCGGTGATAAAGAAATATGTTTTATCCCTGGTCACAGATGTCCATTCCAGCAGCAATTTTGATCACTGTTACTTGTCTATTTGACAGCATAATAAAATCCAGCAATGACATTCATTTTATGGTAGTAGAATCTACATTGAAGCCAGACCTGGGGGTCAACTTCAAAGGACTTTTGTTTGTGCCTCTATTAAGCAGTCCACTTCATGACGTAGAATACAAAGGAGAAAAACTGGCATAAACAGACTCACAAATCTCTTTTACGGATGATCCCTCCATAATTCAGAAACACATTGACAGCAGAATTCTTGACCTTGTCAATATCCATGGAGTAGGATACTGTTCATTTATCAAGCTACTTCTCAACACCAATTGTGTCTTAAAGTAAGCTGACATTTGTTCAAAAAAAAAAAAAAATAGGATTTAACACCAACTTCAAAATAAATTGGTCAGTGCTATACATGTGTAATTTTTATTTGACAAATATTTTTAAAAAGACAGAATTAATACCTTTAGGGAAAAATACGGTGCCAAGTTTTAGTATGTGTAGGACACCCTATTTGCGTGTGACACTGTTGGCTGCTATTAAAGGGCATCCTAACAGGATGTAATTACTGATACATTAGGACATTGCCACTTAGTCACATGAAACAGCACAAGGTTGCCCTGAGGACAGGATAGGGGATACCAAGACAAACCTAACTAAATGTCAGTCACAAAAAGAGGACCATAATCAATTGCCCTCCATGTCTAGCAATAGGAAGACAAGAAACAACGTTTACATGTATAGGGGCAGATGGGAGCCGGTGCTTGTGGGGGAGCCAGGTTTTAAGCCAGCGCCCCATGAGCACGGACTCCAGCCTGCTTCCACTGCTGCCTCGGATATAGAGGTAGCAGTACAGAGGGGAGGGAGGAGAGAAGAGGAACAGGGGAGTAGGCAACTCCACATGAGCTAATATTCTCAGTACCAGCTCTTGCCTGTCCCCCCACCTCCACACTGCTGCCTCCATCAGAGGCAGCTGCAGAGGACAGGTAGCGCCACAGAAGCCAGTGCTTGTGGGGTGCCAGCTTTTAAGCTGGCTCTCCCCCACACCCCTTCCACCTAGCACTGAATCATGCCTGTTCTCCCCTCTCCCGCGCTGCTGCCTCTGGGAGGCAGCGAGAGAGGGGGAACAGTAGACTCTGTGGGAGCCGGCCCACTCAGAGAGCCAGCTTAAAACCCAGCTCCCGCCTGCTCCACTTGCTGCCTCTGATACTGAGGCAGCAAGGAGTGGGGGGGGGGGAAGCATGGGTCAATTGCTATCAAGTGGTTGATCATGGAGGCACTGCCTGTCATTCTTGATGCAGCATTCCCAGCCCCACCTTGCTCTTGTTCCCCAGCCGCAACACAGAACCTGTGCTAGTGCTACAGCCTACCCACCTTTCACAACATCAGAGTCAAAACCAGCATCCTGTTGGAGGGAAAAGTCCCATGGTTCCACACCAGATCCAACTTCCCAGGAAGTGTGCACACTGTTCCTCCTCTCTCCACAGCAATGCACATGCTTTCTTGCCTTACCTTCCTTCTCCTATTCACCAGGAAGGAAGGGTTGGTTGGAGGAGGGGCTTAAGATAGCAGTGGAGTATCCGGAGAGGCTGGATTTCTCAAAGTTGCACGTGCACTTCTTCCAACCCTGCCTATAGATCCTTCCCATGATACACTCATCCCTGGAGACCCCCAGATACTGGCTGAGTTGCCTTAGCACTCTGCTCCTACTTCCTCTCCGTTGGGCAGACACCCAACAGTACCCTGCCCCCTCCCAGCCAGACACCTACCCCCAGCTTGCTCCTGTACCCTACTTCCCACTCAGATTCTGCACCCCCATCCCATACCCACTCACTGGCAACATGGGATGGCAGCACCACAGGAGGGAGATGTATCAGTTGGGGTCTCAGTGAGGGTTGGGGGTTTTGGGACTTTTTTTTGCATCTCACTAGTGTGGTCCCTGACTGATTTTTCTGTGGGTCAGTGGCCCACCTGCACCAAAAAAATGTTCCCTGCCCTCCCATAAATAAAGAATGTTGAAACATTGTGTGTTGGACATAATATTTTATATAAAAATGAAGCCTGGCCAGCAAGCTCCCAACTGGCTGCAGCATCATAAATCCCACTGCACCCCACACACCCCAACCCTGAGCCCATCATACACCTGAACCCCCTGCCCAAAGTCTCCCATGTCCCCAAACTCCTGCACCACCCACACACCACAAACTGGTGCCCTGGGCCTCTCATACACTCCAGCCCAAACTCCTGCACCCCAATATCCACAAGTCTGCAGCTTGCTCAGCACCCCAACCCTCCACCTCACCCAACACTCTCCAGACTGGAGCAAACATCTTCTTCTCCATGCAAATTCCCTCCCAGAGCTTGCACCTCTCACCCCTTCCCACACCCAAATCCCTCATTCCCACCCATCGTGTCTCAACCCAATGAGAGTGAGTAAGGGCTGGGGACAGCAAGTGATGGAGAGTAGGGGAATGGGGAGGGTGGGCCAGACTTTCCCCCACCCCTCCAAACCAGCCTAACAGAGGACAGCAGTGAGTCAGACACCCTAAACAAACTGCTCCCTGACTCTACCTCACTGCACAGATCAGTCAACCACTCCCTCTTTCCCCCAACCTACCCATGCAGTCAGTTCCTTACCTCCCACTGCCCAGCTCAGGAGGACTGAAAAGACTGCTGGGTTTCTGCCTCTCTCCATCCTCTGACAGGACTTTCCTCCCAGCCAATTAATAATTCCAGCCATTCACTTCCTGCTTATCTGCTGATTGTCTTCCATTTCAAACATGCCACAGGCAGCATTTAGCTGCCCTTAACAGAGGCCTGCCCCCAGGGATCAGCTGATCTCTCTGCCTGCCTGGGGAGCTTTGAACCTCTGTGCAGGCCTCAGCCGTGCAGCTTAGAGACAACTTTGGTGCAAAGCCCCAATAGGTACTACCTGCCTCCTTCGTGTGCAGGGTCCTCAGTCCCAGTGTCGCCTCCTCTCACCACTGCCAGGTATAGCACAGCCCAACCTGCCGCTGGGAAAAAGAGGGGGCGGTGTCCGCTCGCAAATCATGAAAGCCCACCCTGCCTGGCCAAGCCCTGTGCAGCCCAACCTGCTCCCTGCCTCACATGACCAACCGAGGGAGCGCTACTTATACCACAGTGGCAGCACTCCTCCACCATTAGCTCCACAGCTCACGAGGGGGTGAGTTTGCTTTCTTCACCTCCCTGCTTGCCAGCTGCAGTGGATACTGTAGCCTCACAGCTGTATACCATTTCACTATATCAACTGGGGTCCAAGATGGAGACCAGCTACTAGAGCAAAAGGGAAACAAGAAGTGAAAGGAACACCAAGAAGAACCACCCACCTCCAAGACACAGCCTAAGACCAGAGGATTCTTCTGCACAACCGTGACGTGCAGGAGCTAAGACTCAGAGAGGCTGACCTTGCTTGGCCAACAGGGGACGTCTGCCTGCTTGTATCAGGATCGGTGAGCATGACATTGTATGCTTAGCATGTGTATTCTGCTTGCTTGGGAATTGTCAATAAATAGAGAAGAAGTATGTTACTGTGTGAAGCTCTTTCAGTGGCTAAAGATCCTGCAAACCTGCAGGAAGTTTTACCCTGAGCCCTAGAAACTAGGTAAAGGAAGGGATAGATAAATTAATGTGGGTAACAGCCTGTCTATTTGACACTAGAGTGGAACGAGTGAACAATCGAAGTGACTTTTTGATAGACTTTATTTTTTGCCCGTAAAATGCTAATGCACATCTCAGGGTGATGGAATGAAGCCAGTCTGGACTGTTTGTGGATATGACTTACAGTTCTCCTAGCATCCTGACTCCTCTGATGAGGAAAAGATTAGGCTCAGCTCCATGGCCAGCACAATCTGTGCTGAAGTCTGGTTACCACTGCTGATTGGATAGGGGATAGACTTCTCAGGGCTCCCATATTCAACCGGGATCAGGCTCTCCCTTGTGAGAATCAGCCTGACGACAGAGTTGTTTCCTAGATTGCTGATCTAGGAAGATGACAAGATCCTTCAGGGAGTCATAAATCAATGCTCTCCTCAGCAGCCATAACACATTACACCTCTGGTATCCATGGAGGAAGTGTCTTGGTGAGGTTCAGTGCCCTACACGACCGTATGGGGTGACACTAAATGAGACTCTTGTCAGTACTGCTCCTTCAGATTCCAGTGCTTCATTTTGATCAGTGCCACCAGCTATGCCTTGTTAATATAGCATGAGTTCTGAGGAAGTCCTGCTCTCATGAACTATCATAGCTATGAGACTTAGGAGGCCTTACATCCTTAGGGCTTGGGTCCAAAGACTTGTCAGACAGGAGAAGGATTTCCCCTCTTCAAAGTAGAGTTAGAGGGAGATACACTTTTACCTGTACGAAACTGTCTCTTGTTCTTATGAAAGCCAGCAGTGAAAGGTCTTCAGTTCTGCTCCATCCCACTCCTGAATCAAACATCATGGTGCCAGGAGGCCTACATCTCAACACTGCTGGGTGATATGCAGACTAGTACTGTATCCCAGGTCTCTTTGGGATCTCATTAAAACTCCTTGAGTTATTTCCTAAGCTAAAGTTCATGCGTCTGTCAAATTAGCCTAGGAAAGGAATGGCAAATACTCCGTTGCCTTTATTGCCTCAGAGAGGCTGATACTGGCCATCACAGCTTGGGAAAAAAAGCAGGGACAGGAGACAAAGCTATTAAAAAAAAAGTCTCATTAACCTAATCATAATCTAAAGTTAAACCTGTACCAAGGGCAGGGAGACTCCCTGGAGGAACATTTTTAATAACTAACTAGAGAGAAAAAATGGTATGAACACTATGTACAGTTAAAACTGGTGACCTCCATCTCTAAGTATTTCAATGGTATCAGTTCTGGCACTAGAGGTTTCATACAGGCTATGCAACGGTAGAGGAAGGAGCTGGAGAGGCAGTTCATCTGTACTGTCTCATATCCTTGGTACAGAGCACAAAGAATAAGGACACAAATATGGACCAACAAACACTGCTTGTGAGATTGTTAAGATCCAGAGGCCTTGGCTTGTCTTTTCCATTCAGACTGAAAATTCTTTAGGGGAGGACTGTTTCTTACTGTATATTTGTAAAGAACTAGTTCAAAGGACTAGTTCAAAGGAGCCAACTCTAAGTTTATATCTTGTAGGTGCCAATACAAATAAATTATAATAGTCACAATCAATGCCCCAGGACTTACTAATTTTAAAGCAAACTCTCTCTTATGTCACAGAATTTCTTCTCCTTGAACTCTTCCCCAGATGCTACAGAAATGTTTTATTGAATACCAGCACTGTTCGCAAATATGATCAGAAAGTGGAGTAGCACATAGTTTTCCCTTCATTGTTACAGCGAAGAGACATGAAACAGATCAAGACAAACTTAATTTTACACTTGAAAGAAGAAAAATATTTTTCTTCTCTTCAAATGACAAAGCTTCTTAGCCAAATACAGGCCAAAATTTAGAACTTCTGTTAGACAGCGCTCTCTTGTGGTTTTTTTCATGTTAACTATAAATGAAGAGTATTGTGTAAAGAATAAATTAGACTAAATGGCTCATTTGAGAATTTTTGTTTATGGGAATAGCACCAATTCATCTCTCAAGCCTATTTTTCATTCAGTATTTCATTTTTATCTGTCTGGCATGCCAGTAGTCTAATTTATTTAAAAATAATGCCTTTTACTCCTTATTCAAAGCACAGTGCAACATACAAATATGCAGTGTCAATTTACATTGACACTTTTATCCTTGATCTTTAATTGGAATTCACAACTGACAATCTGTGCTTTACCAAGATATTACCCAATGAATTAATTTTTCCCCAAAACTTGTTGGAATAAGTTCAAGCGCCTCATAACTTAATTCAAACGTGTTACTATACAAGCAAACAATTTTATTAAGTTCAACATCTTTGTGCACTCAGAAAGTAAATGTAATTCCCACAAGTGCGATTTGTTTTTAATAGTTTAGACTAGAAGACTTTTTTGAACACCACACTAAACTGCATTTTACTAGAAAGAACTAAGTGAGACCATTTAACAATGACAAAACCCCAATCCCCTGTGTAGTAATGGACATATTACTGTTTACCATAATGTGTGCAAGTATGTAAGCTATTAGCACAATGGAACAAGTTGCGACTGGGAACTCCTATCAAATGAAAACTTACTTGTTACAAAATAGTGTTTTCCTTAAGCATTTGTGCAGTGCCAGTGACTTTAAAAATAAGCAATCTGTGTGTCTTTAGAAAAAAAATCAGAGCCTTAAAAATAATTATATGAATCTTCGCTATCTGGCTTTTATCCAACTGCTAAACATGCATTCTTCAAATCAAACAGTGTGAAATATTTCTTGTTTCACTACTACATGCTCAGAAAATAGGACTTTTTGCTTATATAATGTAACTAATTTTGTTTCAAACCCCACCAGAAATACCACTGCAGTAGATATTCTCAATCAATGAAAATGAAGTGGGTGAGGAGGTGGAGAAGAAAAGTTTAATATCTCACCTGTTCATTTTCATCAACACTCCTTGATTTCACTATACAGGATGATGTGGGTCTGACTTGGGCATGTGCAAGATCCTGTGGGACACTTTGAGATGAAGGCATTGGAGGCAAGGGTGCTCTCCGCTTCTTTGGCATTTCAGATGGCAATGTGTTGGAGTCATATTGCTTGGAAATGGTGTTAGATCGGTTGATAAAAGTTGGCCTGGCCTTGCTCATCACAGGAGTGGCTGGGGCACTGGCAGTCTTAAAAAGGAGAGGGAAAAAGATAAAATATTTTGAGAGCATATGAACCAGCAAAATCTGATTGTCCTGTGAATATATTTCGTCATTTTTAAAGCAAAATGTCATCTTACTTGTTCTCGTTTCTTCTTGCTTCGCTGAAAAAAGCTGAAAAATCCTTTATTTTCTTTCTCCTTCAAAGTACTTAGGTTTTGAGACATGTGGCAGGAATCTAAAATGGAAAATAATTCTAGTATTTGTTGCATACATGTTATGTTTGGTATATCCTAACAGGCTGGTAAGGGACTGTGTAGTAAAAAAAATCCTGTATCAGTAGTCTTTTGAAAGTACAATTTGAACAAGCTTCTTGATATTACCATGCTTTTTGCATTAATTCTTCTCCTGAAGCCATCATAGGTTAGCATAAATTTTACTACTTGCCACAGTATGTGAAAAGTACTCTTATATTAACATTACACTAAACAGTCAATCGTGTTCAACAAGATTTTAGTTTAAATTAAAATTTTAGACTTCCACATAAACTGCCAAGATTCAGGTTCCTGAACGGAAGAAAAATAAATGTACTATGAATGTAGTGTTTTTAATTTAGCATGTCATTATCACACAAATCCATGGACATACGCCTAAATGAAGATGTGACAATGGTAGTGTGATGACACCTCAATATGAGGAGCACATAAAAAACTAGGTATAAGTCATGGCAAAAAAGACACCAAGTTCTTGCTAAACCTGGCAGCAGTGGTTTCACTCAATCAGGATTCTACAAAGTACAGGCAGTCCCCGGGTTACGTACAAGATAGGGACTGTAGTTTTGTTCTTAAGTCGGAACTGGCATCCAGATTCAGCCGCTGCTGAAACTGATCAGTTTCAACAGCGGCTGAATCTGGATGCCAGTTCTGACTTATATACAGATTCAACTTAAGAACCCCAGGCTCCGCGGCTTTGCTCTGCTTTGCTCCCCGTCCCCCTGGTCTGCAGACCAGGGGGACGGGGAGCAAAGCAGAGCAAAGCTGCGGAGCACGCGGTCAGCTGACAGCCCAGCTGTAAGTCAGATCCGCGTAACTCGGGGACTGCCTGTAACTGGTTATGCTTGAAAATGTCACATGGCCTGTAGAAAAACTAAATGTTTTAAGTGCACAAATATTGACAACCCATGTCACATACACATGGGATAACTCTGAGTGCATAAAGCGGGAGGAGAATGCAAGGCACCTCTTTCAATCTGTATTTCTTTGTGTTTTGGAGAAAGATTCTCTCCTATACATCATGTCCCCTTTTAACTATCCAGTCCCTCTCAATTCATAGCATTGTCATTCTGCAGATCACAAGTAAAGGCATGGTTTATGAAACACAGATGTAATGTATAGTGCTCATATGCCAGGAGAGTAAAGTCTCATGAATACAATGTGTGCTAAATCATGCATCCAGAAATCCAAATTAAAACTTGATATAAAGTGATTACACAGTGGACTGGGTGAGGGCAGCAGAGTGGAGTAGGCTACTAGGCTGCTCTGGATCTCACCACTGCTCTGAGTGTGGGAGTGAGTCTTACTCCTGCTGCCTCTCCCCCCCCCCCCCCCCCCCAAGTAATCACCCAGACGGCTCAGACCCGGACCCCTCCATATGATGGCTGAGGAGCCTTTTAATTTAAGGACACATTAAAAATGCTTGCTTAGAAAAATCTATGTGGAAAACTTACAACTCTTGGTTTATCTTTTGTAAGGAGAGAAGCAAAGCAAGCTGCTTAGATATTCTGCCTTTTTTGAAGTAAACATTGTTGGTGGGGAACTTTTCAGCCTGGAAATCATTGAATTCAAACATTTCCTAGTTATGGATTAATTTTCCTTAATCATGGGGAAACTTTATTTACCATCTGATTTAGCCAAGCAGTCACATGTAAATCACTAGAAGAACTAACCATTGTATGCCTCTACTCACATCAGGGTTCCAGAATTAACCTTTTAGTAAAAATGTTTTGATCATTCAGTACTACAGCAGCTCATAAAGAACATCCTTTTGCATTGATCAAAGAGCTACCCTGAAGTAAAATGTATTGTATGATAGGCAGTGTACCAACTTTGGTAATAATACCTCGTGCAAGTCTCATATTATAGGACATGAAGGTACTTAGAATCATAGAATAATAGGACTGGAAGGGACCTCAAGAGGTCATCGAGTCCAGCCCCCCGCCCTCAAGGCAGGACCAAGCTCCACCTACACCATCCCTGACAGATGTCTATCTAACCTGTTCTTAAATATCTCCAGAGAGGGAGATTCCACCACCTCCCTTGGCAATTTATTCCAATATTTGACCACCCTGACAGTTAGGAATTTTTTCCTAATGTCCAATCTAAACCTCCCCTGCTGCACTTTAAGCCCACTCCTTGTCCTGTCCTCAGAAACAAAGAGGAACAAATTTTCCTTGTTAACCTTTCAGTCAATAAATGGAAATATCATTGAACTACAACTCTCAACTAGAGTTTACATATGCACTCTTATTTCACTATTCAGCTCTGTAAAATTTACCTTGCAAAGAGGATAAATTGAAGTCAGCAGCTGAAGTGTCTAGAGAAAGAAAAATGGTACATTAGTTATGAAACTATTTATTAGATGCAAAACTTCACTGTAGATTGAGGGAAAGCTGTAAATTACATATCAGTTTCCACACACAGGAAAAGATAGCATGTCCCTTTCATAAAGTCTTCCTTAAGCAGAAGAGCAAATATCTTAATTACCTAATACTAACAACCAGAATTTGAACTAGCATGAGTGAAAAATGCAGATTTTTTCATATCGAAGACAAGAGAACCATCTATGTACGTGCAGACTGAGTTCTAGAGCACATTATATTAAAACTAACACACTGGTTAATATTTATCTTGAGAAGCAAATAATAATATTCTGATAAAAATCAATCCATCTGTCCACCCACCTTCCTGGATTTTTTTTAAATTGGGAAGAGAAGGGAATTCATTTTGTATATAAGTTCACTATGGGTGTTTGCTTCAGGCAATTGTTGAAAGGATTCCGATTTTAATTATTTTGGATTACCTTTATAGCCCCAGAACCAACTTCACTAAAATATCTATTCACCCTCACTTAGGGAATAGATATTTAATAGGAAGTTATAAAAAAAATATTTATGGCATTTTTTTCTTTGCTTTAAATTTTGAGTATAATTAATTGTCTTTTAAACACAAAGCTGGAATCTGGGGAACAGTTTTCTAGCTCAAACCACACATTTTTTAATTTAGTCATTTGACCTGTCAAAAATTATTCTCAAATAGTCTTAAAAAAGTGAGCCAGGAAGAGTCAGGGAAATGACCTCAGACTAATTTTTTGTTGTCCAAAGTATTAAATTGAAATAAAAATCAGTTGTTTCCATTACTCAGTACTTTCCTTCATGAAAAGGAGCATCCACTTCAAGTCATCATTCCCAAAGTGAATCTGTTATTCAGACTGAGAATCAAGAGGGGGAAAAAAAAATACCACAAGGGACCTAGTATTTTTTGCTTGGGAAGGTCAGATAAATTTAAATATGCTGTCAAGAGGCATACAATACAGAAAAACTCTTTACATTTGGAGTGAGGTCTTTGTGATACACCATTTATGAGGGGTTTTGTTTTCCAATAGAGGAAAAAGAAAACTACTGTAGCAACAATTAGCCTGTAGATAAACTGGTGGCTTATTGTATTTCTAGTCTACAATATAAACTTGTAGTTATAAGCAGGGCTCGACAAACAATGTACTGTACTCGCCTGTGGCAAGTAGTTTACACCCCGGAAGAGCCAGAGCAGAGCGATCTGCGCATGCGCAGAGCGCAGAAACGCGCGACTGGTGAGCGGGGCTCACCGCTGCTCGGCGAGCCCTGGTTATAAGTAACAATTTAATAAAAATAGAGCTGAGCAAACGATATTAGATCTCTGTCCCAAGGGAAATTTCGGCATTTGTTTTTGTCCCAAAATTGGATAAAAAAATTAAATTTTTAGATTTTGCATACTATCACATTCTGTGGAGAATTTCAATTTGTAAATTTATAACATTGTTATTACATTTTTGACTGAAATGAAACTTTCCCAAAATTAAACTAATTTTTTTGTTTGCTAAAATAACCTAAATGAGTTTTTTTGACTTATTTCAACATTAACCTACATTTCTTCAGCGCACATAGCGTGTGTCTAGACTACAGGGTTTTGTCGACAGAAGTGGACTTTTGTCGACAAAACTATGCCTGCCTCTACACTGCTGCTGAGTTCTGTCGACATAACATCAACAGAACTCAGCAGTTTTGTTGATGGCTGTAAGCCTCATTATATGAGGAATAACGCCTTTTGTCGACTGAGTTCTGTCGACAGAAGGCGTTATTGCATCTACACTGTCATGTCGACAAAGCGGCTTGCTTTGTCGACAGAACTGGATGTAGTCTAGATGCTCTTTGTTGACAGAAGCTTTGTTAACAGTACCTGTTGACAAAACTTCTGTTGACAAAAAGCCTGTAGTCTAGACGTACCCCCAGTCTCATGGAAGTTGTTGTTTTGAGCCCCATTCCATCTTACAGAACAGGATCCTTTTTTGGACTGAATCTCCCAGAATGTATATGTATATGTATATGTATATGTATATGTATATGTATATGTATATGTATATGTATATGTATATGTATATGTATATGTATATGTGTGTGTGTGTGTGTGTTCGTTCCATGTCATATGACATGATTAACAATGAAGTCTCTTATGGCAGATGTAGTCCTCCAAGTTGCCATAGGCGAGAAAGCAGGCTGGAAGGGCGAGTCACTGAAGAGTGCAGTCCTCCCTGTCTTCCTCCCCCCACCATGGGGCTGAAGCACCAGGGGAGTAAGGTGTTTCAGTTGGGGGCCACATCAGTGAGGGACTGTGGATTTTGGAGGGTTTTTTTGGGGGGGGGGGGAGGGGAGAGTTGCACCGCTCGTGTATAGTTCTTGACTGATTTTTTTGTGGGTCTGTGGCTCCCAACCCAAAATAGGTTCCCTGCCCCTGCCATAAAGAAAGAAAACACTGAAACCCTGTCTGTTCAACATAATATTTTACTTTATTTAAGAATGAAGCCTGGCGAACAAGCCCCAATTGAGGCCCAGACCTCATCTGGCTGCAGTGTCATAGCACTCCTTCATGCCCCCCATACATACACTGCACCCTAAGCCAATCATACACCCAACCCCCTACCTATAGCCCCTCATACACCTCAACCCAACCTCCTGCACCCCTGCCATAACACTCCTGCAACCCCCCACACCCTAACTCTGACATGAGCCCATTGTACTCCTGAATCCCCTGCCCTAAACCCTCATACCCTCACATCCCCTAACTCCTGCACCCCCACATCTCCTGCCATAAGATTGACAGAAGACAGCCTGAATGTGTGCGTGAAGCTGGATGTAACCAGTTATCATGTAAAGTTCAAAAAATATGCGAAAAGATACAATGGCAGAAGTCCCATTAAATAATGTCTGTGACTACAATGTTTCATTTATGCTATTCATCATGTCAGTTATCAATAATAGTAAGTTGTATATTTTCAGTCATGCAAATGGGCATTTTTATACAGCTCTTTGTTAACCACTTGTTCCGAATTTTCATGCAATTCAGCTTTTTTATTTGAAAAGGTTGCCAACCCCTGGCCTGGAGCAAAGACCAGTGTCTCGGGCTGGTATCCAGGAGCAGAACTGACAGCTGGGAAAGCAAACTTGACCTCCCCATATCTGGCATACTCCTGAGCAATCCTGAACCCTGGTCCTGAATGCGCTGAATCAGGGAGTCCACCTGTATTTGATTTTTCCAGTGGAAAAAAGTCACTGATCAAAATTTCTCAACCAACACTAAATAAAAGCTGTTATTGCAGATACTGCTAACTATGGTGTATTTAGGAAACAGAGATCAATGTCTTTGAAATAAAACATACCAAGTTATGAGGCTAAGGCAAAAACGAAAATTTACATTATGCCAAAGGCAGGAATAATGACTATAGAAAGAAGGTACATAGAATGTTGCTAGGACATTTAGCTGAAACACAATAGCCCAAGGGTGGGCAATAATTTTTGACGGAGGACCACTCCAAGATTTTGGAAAGTGGTCAAGGGCCACACTCTTCCATGATATTAATGGAGGAGATGTGGGGTTTGGGATGGAGATTGGTTGCAGAGGGGATCTTGGAGTAAGGGATCGGGGTACAGAAGGGAGCCTGGAGTCTGTGAGGGAGTTTGGGTGAAGGAGAAGATGGTGACCTAGGATAGGAGGGGATTGTGATCTGGGGCAGGAGACTGGAGTGCCAGATCTGGGTGGGGGTATGGGTGGGAACAGAGGGCTTGGGTATCTTGAGTGGGAGGAGCAGAGGGTTGTGGCAGGGAGGGGCTAGGGTGCCAGAGGCAGGCTGTGGCCATGAGAATTGCCAGCCACCATGCAAGCCAGCCTGCCTGCTTGCAGAGCTTAAAATGTTTCACAGCCAGCCTGCCTGCCCGGCCATGCGCTTCAGTGAATAACTGAGCAGAGGACAGGGGGTGTGGTTCTTCTTGCCTGCCTGTTATTCCAACAAGCAGCTCCCATTGGCTGGTTTCTGGCCAATGGGATTGTGCTGGGGCAGGGTGGCTCCTGAAACTCCCTTCTCTCCCCCCCCCCCCTCCAGTTTTCAAACTGGAAGGAAGCCCAGCAGCCACATTTCCGCACTGTGTGAAGGACAAGCTGGAAGCCTGCCTGGGACTCCCCACTGCCTCTGCGGGCTCAATCTCATGGCTTAGCAGGCCAGATCTGACCCAGGGTTGTATTTTGCCCAGGCCTGAAATAGCTAATGCTGACAGAACATGTTTGCATGAAATCTTAGAAATTTTTGGTAACAGAATGACAAAAAACTTGAGTAATTTATAAAATATGGACACGGGCAGGGTGCAGGATTGGGAGCTAGTAGCTGTCTGATCAAAAGGAAGTTATTTCTGTCTTCTGTCTCAATCTGGAGAAACATTTTGCTTCACAAGCCATTAACGAACTAAACCAACCCATACTCGTCAAATGCTCACATCCTACACTGGTAGCATCATATAAAGTCATAATTTGTTAGATTAATACGCTCTTGGGTTGCTGGTCATCTGACCCTGCAGGATTACAAACAATTACTTCCCTGTTTAGGGGACTGTATGTACAATTTTATAATTCTGTTTGATAGTGAGCATCCTCTCTGTCCATGTGAGACTACAAATTCCATTTGAATATAGGGCTGGTTTTTTTTCCCCCTCTTCTTCTCTTCATGCGGGACAGAAATTCTGAAAAGTGGCAACATTAGAGAACGCTGCTTATAAATCTGGCCTTTGAAGAGACTGTTATTATCGACTATTAATTAGTGAACAGACCTGGCCCAGATAGAACAGAACAGCTGACGGCCAGGGGAAGTCAATTTGTTCCCAACTTCTCTGCAGAGGATTGAGGTTTGCAGAGTAGAATTTCCCCAGCGGTAGAAACAAGTAACCAGGAGTTGCTGGTGAGACTTAAAGAAACATGCAGAGCAAGAGGAAGAAGAGAGGAAGCTTTGGGCAGGAGACAGTAAAAGAAGGACATGTTTCATGGCAGGGGAGAGGAGGGGGGCAAATGTTTATGATGTCTAACTGTGGGACCAGCTGAGGAAGAGAAAAGCCAATGAGTACAGGGTGGAATACAGACTGAAATAAATCATGTGCAAGAGGGCAGGGGAAAAAATGCATCCTAAACTCCTTATAAGTTTCTAGTCTATCCCCAAAGAACATTCCAGAGAAAATTGAGGCCGGAAATGACTGCAAATGTATATTATTTTGTCTAGATTGGTTTTTCTCTTGTGTTAAGTGAAAAAAAGCCTCTGAGTGAACTGTAAACCTATAGCTCCCACATAGCTGGGAGTTTCAAGAGGATATACTTAAGTTGCTGGAGAGCTTGAGGTGTCAAGCTATGGTCCATGAGGCCCATTTCTGTGAAGGGGTAGCAAAGGATAACTATGCTTTGGAGGTATGGCACATCTACACTGCCATAAAGACCCCATGGGGAGGCCAGTACATGGGAACAGAGGTTCCCAGGATTTGGGCTGCAGGGCTAAAAATTGAAGTGCAGGTCTTTAGGTGTGGGCTGGAGCCCAGGCTCAAAAAACCCCTACGGAGGATGGTGGGAAAGCCTGAGACCAAACTAATTCACTGAAATTTATTGGCAAAGGCTCTGAGATGTAGTACCATGAGTTTGTAACTGAGCCATAGACATACCCAGAGAGACCGAAGAAAAAAGAGGCAGGTCCACTGACTACTTAGACCCAGGGAAGCTTAAGCAATATGGATCTAGTGTCCAGAAGAGGGAGCACTACAAGAGACAAGACACTGAATTTGAATAGGAGTAAAACTGACACAGGGTTTCATAAATAGTATCTTATACACACTTATGCTTAGTCACTTCAGCACACTTCTCAGAAACAATCAATCACTTTTTATATGGAGCAATTTCATATAGGAGTTCTCTTGTCTGAAGTTTATGAAAATTAATCGTAGGTAACCCTTAGGTAGTTTTGGTTCTATACCAGAAGGAAGAAGAGCACAAGGAAATTAGAAGGAAATTCATTGTTCTGGAACACATGAAATCAAATCTATTACTTTAAAAAAAATAGTAGCATTTCCTGTACACATAGTTTTGATGAGAACTATAAAAAAAACCCTCTTACCTTTATTGACATCCATTGCATACAACTCCCTTAGTCCAAGGTCATTGAGAGATTTTGTTACATCAAGGGGATCCTGAGACTGGTAATTCTTCAGCAATACAGTGTGCAAAGGATCAAACTCACATTTTCTACAGATAATTGCTATGAACTCTTGAAGAGGTTCATGTGGACTCACTCTCACTATAGTCTTCTGTGTTCTCTTGTAGTTGACTACTACTCTTACTGTTTGCTGAAAAAGGAAACAAACCATTAAACAGCATTCAAGGATACAGACCAAGAAGCTCATTGTCACACGAACAGAATGTTGCAGCAACCCTAGAAATTTCTTCCTTTCCCAAGGGCTGTTTCACCATTGTTAGTTTTATCAAAGTTATGAAGAGAACAGTAGGAAAGAGGCGGTCAGATTTATTAAGAAAAAAACAACCTGATTGGTGGAGTATCAGTTTTGGCTCTGGCCTAAATGGCCAAAATAGCCATCCTGACCTAAGATGCAATTGATGGAAGATGGTTTCTGTTGATGTGGCTACTGTTGAGGGTGGTGGTATTCCTACAGAAATGGCAAACCCTTCTCTGTTGGAATAGCCTATTTCTACATTACTCAAGTTACAATTCACTTAGCATAAGTTAGAAAAAAGGAAATAGAATGAGGGGAAAAAATGGTTCTGTATTTTGTGCCCTTCATAAAATAATTACACCAGTTTTTATTTTCTGCCTTCTGAAAAGCTTCTATTTCCCAGAGCATGAGGAATATCCTTCATTTACACATTTAATCTTAAGTGTTTCCAAAAGGAAGACGGAGCAACCACAGGCAGAGCACACATTAAATGAAAATAAAATACAAATAATTTATCAACAGGGTGTGTAAGTTATGGCATTCCAGAGAACTTATAAGGAACTGATTTTCAGATTATGAAAGGGATGCTATAGGTATATACAGCTGTGTTGTCCAGAGAATATATTTAGAATTTATCAAAGGATGCTTTCATGAAGGAAATTTGTAACTTTATTACACTTCAGATTGCTGCTTATAATATTTACGGTCCCAAAAACAGCAATTAGATTCACATCACTGTAAACACCAAAATCATCTAAACACCTGGAGTTACAGACTAAAGCTGTAATACCAATGTAATCATATATTGAGATGCCAATAGGCCATACCCTGAAAAATATATTCTATTGAGAAACTGCATTTTAACAAATAACATTTAGATAAATACAATCTGCCACAGTGGAGTACAACCAGAAGATGCAGAGTACTTAATCTTTCTCTCTCTTCAGATAACACTATCATTGGTATAATTCTTACCTCTGGCATTGTAGGAGTAGGCTTTTTCTTATCCATATGTTTTGGCTTTAAAATCACCTTGTCTACTTCAAGCATTCCAATAGGTGTATTCGGTTTGAATTTAATCTGGCTCTTCTTTGCTGAAATCAGATCTATGGTATAGCCTGATGGATTTAAATGATACTGTGCACAGAGAAAAATCAGCAAGTCCATCATGGGTTTGCTGTTTAAAAAAAAAAGAATTAAAGTGGTTATAATACCATATATCCTTATACAATCATTACGTAGGCCACAAAGTGCATTTTTTAAACTAGGGATGTAAAATCCCATTTAGTTAACTGATTAAACCTTATTTTTAACTGATTAACCAATTAAAAAAAACAGGGCCATGTTGAACGCACCCCCGGCCATGGAAGACCCCCCTCCCCCCCCCCGTCAGTTAACCGTAACTGGTAAACATCACCTGGCAAAGGTTATGCTTACCAGTTAACCATTCACATCTGTATTCTCAACATAAGCAAAAAGTCTCTCTGCTGTCCTAAGACTGAATGATTATGTTCAGTAATTGTATTTGTAGATGTTAGAGATAAGATTTAAAGAAAAGGCACCTTTAATATGCATATATGCTTACAAAGCATCTGTATTCCTGCAAGAGGCAATCTGCACAGATGTGGTGCATAACAGCGCATTTTAAGGGCAAGACGTGATTTTGCTTCCTGATTTGCAATTCAACATGGGTTGTAGCAGTGGTGGTAATTGTACCATGACTGATCCTGGACAACTGTTATACCAATATACTTAAAATCCGTTTTTCCCCAAAATGCCTCATGTTTTTGGGGTCTAACTAGACATACTTGAAATAGGCCCAATTTCCAGAAATGCTAACCTTCTGAAAAGTCATCATGTGTCTCAAGTCATGCAAACCAAAAGCATTAGAGATGTTGAAAAGTTAGGCACATGTTTAACATACCGTATCTGGGTTCTATAACACTTGGAAAAGATAGCTTGAGAAAGAAAAAGGGGTCAAGACATACTTACTCATAACGGTAAAGTTCCAAACTTGTGGGAGAAGAGTAACTGGAGATTTGAACCTCAGTAACAAAATTACTTGCTAAGACCATGTACAAAATTACTGGAAATCTAATAAAGAACACTTTCAAAGTCTAGATGCAGCTAGTCATACTTTGGATTTTTCCCAAAACCAACCTCATCTTGGCACACAAAACTATTTCAACTAATCTGTCTCTACTTATTCCTTCCTGAAATGACCCGTTTCTACACAAACATATAAATGGTGTAGAAAACAAACATTAATTTTTTTCAGTAACTTTGAACTGGAAACTTTAAAATCGTACATTGTATTAGGATTAGATTATAATGTACAAATATATGTACATTCTATATGAGGTCTATAGAAGATAACTGTGCTCTTCTCCCCTTCCAATATATTCTCAAATAGAAGCAGAGAGGATTCCATAAAAAGAGAGCAACAATGCTGTATCAGGTGGCTTTGACATACTGCATAGATGCTATATATAAAGAAGTTAAAACAACAACTATGCTGAAAGAACATTAAGGTTGCAGAGTCGAACAGTCAGAAGCCAGTAAATGCCAGAATTAGATTGCCTGAAAAGAACATTAGTGGGAAAGAAACAACTACAACCACCATCCCTTATCCACAGAAACACAGAATACCCAATAGCCTGGCCTGCAAGGAATTTTCAGCAAGGATTTCCACATCCCAGGTCAGAGCCCTAACTACCAGCCTACAGAATTAAACTTTCCAAAGATATTTTAATCATAAACTAGACATACAAAGGGAGCTGAAGTAATGTTTTTCAGGCAAACTTAATTCTGGCATTTCCTACATTTGACTGCAACCTCAATGTTCTTTACTATATTTTCAACATAGTAATATATATTAGTGCAGAAAGTGCAAAAGTCCATTTCCTCAGCAACAGCTTGCTATACACACAACCTTGTGATGAAGGGATTAATTTATAACCACTAGAACAATTTAAATTTCTAGGAGCATATTAAATTGAACATCCTACATTTGTTTTAAGTCAAACTCCATACACAATTCCCATACCAATCAAACTGAGTAGTTTCTATCACTAAACTGAGTAGACTGAGGTATTGTCGTCTAGAATTTTGCCTTGGCACAATTCTATGAATGAAGTTATTTTGAAGGAGAATAGGTAACAAATTCTTCTGTAAATGTAAGACACAGAAAGACTTGTCCTAAACAGACAATGTACGTAATAGCCAGTGGGGTGTTTTACACCACGATTTAATTTTTAACTCTTAAAATTAATCCAGTTTTGGATTCCTGCATATAAACTAGTTTTTGCTGATTCTAGCACACCTTATTTCCTGAGCAAGATTTACTCCGGCTTTGTATCTGAAATCATAGCCTGGACACAAAAGAACAAGCACACTTTCAAACGTTGGAATTATTCAAAAGAACCATGCCTCAATTCAGGATCATATTAGCCATCTGCCACACCACTGAGCTCCAAGATGTTATAGGCTAAACTCTGCACTAATTTTCTTTCCTCTTTATCTTCTGGGAAAAGTTTCATTATTTGCTTAAGCAGCAGGAGGCAGCACTTGCCTGAGAAAAATAGTCTGCTTCAAAAGGCATCAAGTAGCCCACAGTCTTGTACTAGGATTGCATGGGGGTATGGAAGAAGTGACTTCTGTGCCTTCACTGGGCGGGTACTGTTTGTCTAAGGGATGCAGTAAGAAACTCATAGTTAAGCTCTTCACAAGATCAATTACATTTACATTCATGGAAACTAGACCGGAGTACTGAACTCATCCTTTCTCTTTCACACACCATTTTCTTTCCCAATAGCAGGAAGGAAGGAAGAGAAACTGCTGCACTCTTCAAAAACTCCCTCCCACTAAAGAGATCAGATAAACTTTGCAGTGATAAACTGGAGTGGCGGCAAATTAAAGACACTTCACTGATTCAAAGCAATCTGGATCACTTGGTAAAATGCATAGGATATGCTTGTGTCCACTCTAATAAGGCTAAATGAAAACATACATTATAAACAAAGAATGTAGGTGTTATTTCCAGGATGGAAGTCTCTGTCCCAGGAAAGCTGCAACTATGAAAAATGTGGTAATTGTGGTGGATAATCAGCTGAATATGAGCTCCCAGCGTCACACAGTAGCCAAAAGAGCCAATGATATTCTGCAAAGCACAAATGGAAATCTCAAGTAAGAACAGAAAGGTTATTTTATCTCTGCCTTGTATTGGTGTAACTAAGGGGTGGCCAATAAAATGGCAGCAGTTCACCAGAGTTGATCCCCTAGAGCTGCTGCCAAGATATTTACCTGTGACTCCTAAGGTACAGGTTCTTGCAGCCTCCCATTGGCAGAGGATCACGGTTCCCAGGCAATGGGAGCTGCCGGAAGCAGCAGGGATCAGGATATCACTTCCCAATGGCTAAACAAGAAGTGAGGCAGCAGTTCCCAGCTTTACTGAGAGAACTCCCGGTGGATTTAAATTTAAGAGGTTGGCAACTAAGCAGACTGGTGCTATCATCTGGGCTCCTCTGGTCCTGGTGCTGCAAGTAGGAGACAAGGGCAGAGGCAAAGACCTCCTTTACATAGAAGGTCAATTACATTTTAGCTCCCCCCCCCCCAAAAGAACCCAAACAAATCATTTCCCTGACTCCAAAATCCATGGTCCACATTGGGATGAACCCAGTAAACAATAAATAATGGATAAACTTAAACAAATGGTCTGGTAGCACTTTAGAGACTAACAAAGCATGTAGGTGGTATCATGAGCTTTCGTGGGCACAGCCCACTTCTTCAGACAACCAGAGCAGTGAAGTAGTATTTTACAAAACTTGAAAAAAAATATTATTGCGAGAAGATGCTAGTGTTCAGTACAGAAGGGACCTTGTTGCTCTTATCTGCAGGTCTTTTTACACTGCCACCGAGGCTAGAAAAATGTTGCTACATCCCCCTGACTTATACCATAATCAAAACCTTAAACTTTAGAAGTTCATTTTAAAGGTAGACACATGAACCAGGACTGGCCAATAGCCCATTACTGCACAGTGTCTCAAACAAAGAAAACAGCCACATTATACAGTACAGGCGGCATCAGTATTTTCTTCATTGCTAACACTAATGGGAATATACAGACTGTCTGAAATTATGGCAAAATATTACAAAGAAAATTTAAATGAATTAAGTAAGAGAGATCTTTGCTACAAGTAACTTTAGACATCCAATTTCCCCACTGTTGTATATTCACCAGCCCAAAACATCCAAACAAAAGAAATTAGTTTTGTAAACTTCACTGACAAAATTAGATGCTTGATTCATACACAACCGTTTATTGGCGAGCTTTACTGTAATATTAGGCATTTCAGTACCATTAGCTATTCAGCCACAGGTGCTTTCTCCCTCTCTAATCAAAGCTCAGATGTGTTACTCCATCAAATATAGTATTATATCCCTACTTCTAACATGTAAAGGTGATTAATCAATTAACCCATAAGCAAAAGCTTATAGGTTAATGCTATAGACTGCACACATTCCCTCTCTTCCCCCAGACAGAGGCTGCCACTGCCCTGCACTGCTGCCTCGGTATTCAAGGCAGCAGTGTAGGGTGATAGGCAGCTGGTCCACAAGGGGAGCTGGTTTTAAAAACTGGCTCCCTCACAGACCAGCTGTCCACTAGACACCCCACGCTGCTGCCTCTGATACAGCAGCACGGAGTGGCAGGGGGTTCCTCAAGAGTGGAGCTGGTGCACACTGGCTGCCAGCCTTACCCCCAGGGACTATAAAATAGTTGAGTAGCCGATAAGAACTCATGAAGTTAATCGACTATTCATTTAATAGATATCTAACATCCCTAGTTAGAATATCAAGGTTGTAACATCAAGCATTCTAAAGTCAGTAAATGCACCTATGATTATTCCTGAATGCCGAACTCTTATCTTCGCCTCTTTGCAGTCAATTTAGTCTCCTTCTCCCCTATACAAGCCTGGGCACCAGTATGGGAACGGCAACAGCACCAACAGGATAAAGTCTCATTATTTGACTCCTAGCCTGAAAAAAAACAACACACACAAAAACACCCCACACCTTGCTCAGTCCTGGATTGCAGCATGCTCAGCGAGCTCTGTGTGGACTAACCATGGTTAGTGTGGTTCACATAAATCCGTTGGCGCTCCCCCGAGCTCCCGGCAGACAGAGGCTGCTCCACAGTAGCAGTCCCTGTCTATAGGGAGCTCAAATCACCCCCATGGACAGCAATGCTGCAGGGGTGGAACAGGCGGCACTGTGGAACTGGTGCTGGGGGAGTCAACTGTTAAGCCATCTCTCCCCAGCACTGGCTCTTGCCTGCCCTCCCATTGCATCTGTAGGAGGCAGCAAAAGGATGTGCAGTTGGGTCAGTGGAGCCAGCACACACGGAGAGCTACTAAAGTCAGCTCCCCCACAGGTATTGGCTCCAGCCTGCCCCCCTCACCCTCTACGCTGCTGCCTCTGATACAGAGGCAACAATGGGAGGGGGGCAAATGAGTGTAGTCAATAGGCTTATTGGTTAATCATGTAGTTGGTCTACACATTGACATCCCTAGAAAGAATGTTTGCAAAACTCAGCTGCCAGCCTCTACCAAGTATGTGCAAAAAAAAGTACATTAGCTGGCTAAATTTGGGTACAATTTAATCAAGATAGCCAAAAAGGCACCGCTCTGCTAAAGGCAACCATACTGCCAAGTATCCAATCCCTGTTCCAAAGCCTAGGAAGCACTACAGCAGCTCAGGAAATTATCTTTTAAGATCTTTCAAGGTTAGCTAAAGTAATTACTTTTGACTTCACTCTCCAAAATGACACATTTTCTGTCTCCCTCCTCTACCCAGCTCCCCCATCTTGAAGTACTGTGTTTCCATTTGTTTCTTCATATATTTTATTCAAGTGTTTCTACAAATATACACCTTTTGGCTTCTTTTAAGTAATTCATTCCCTGGAAGTAAGATGAGTCACATTTCTGTCATCCCAAGTGCATACAATTTAATTTCAACTGCACATTTTATTACAGTCGTTGCCATTGCAGAAAAATAAAAAAATGTTTCAATGAGGCCTCTTGCTGTAACACATACTGGGTAGTTAAAGAATACCCTGTATCATGACTGAGTCAAAGCAAATTGTGTCTACATGCCAAGGTACAGATGCAACTGACACAGAAGTTCAAAAGGCAGAGTCCATAAGTAAATAATTGATAAAAAGTAACCCAAATGACACTTTAAAAATTACTTTTAAGTAGCATTTTCTAAATTTTGCTTAATATAAAAATACTTCTATTAATGTCCAGGGAGACAAACCGACAGAGCCACAAGAAAATGTGACTAGCTGTATCATTAAAACTGAACATGTTTACAGTTCATAATTCTTAATCAGAAAATCTTCTGACATCAAATATCACAGGACACAAATAAGGCTTATCTCTGGGTAGCTCTTAGCAAGCTAGAGGATACCTGAAGTCACATAATTTTTCCCAAATTACTGTTTGTGATTAGTGATTACAAAACTTTTACATCAGACTCCAATTTACCTGTTTCTCTGAATATTTTTATTTTGCAATGAACTGCAATTAATTCTGCCTCCAGATGTGTTTTAAAGTAATTAAACAAGTTGTAATACAGGTTTACAACAATATGCTGAATCCTCTGAAGAGTGAGCAAAAAATATTTGGGAAAGGGAAAATTTTTCATTTTGTGTTCCTGTCATCAATATAATACGTATATATCCAAACAAACAACTCACTGTTCACTCCCTAATCTCCTCATCTTCGCCCTGCCTGGGAAGTTTAAGAAGATTTGTCAGAAAATGTAAGCAGCCAGGATCTTACAGTATTACTGGAAGGACACGCAAACTCTCTTTTCTGTTTCTTGCAACAGTATTGGAACTCCAATTATTAATCAATCCATTTCGCATATAAAAAATGGCAAGTGACTTAAGGAGTACTGCAGAAGTGGATCCAGGGGTCACAGTGAACCACAAGCTAAATAAGAGTCAGTGTGATGCTGTTGCAAAAAGCAAACATTCTGGGACACATCAACAAGAGTCTTATGCGCAAGACACGAGATGTAATTCTTCCCCTCTAATTAGGCCTCAACTGGAGTATTGTATCCAATTCTGGACACCACATTTCAGAAAACATGGAGAAAATTAGAGAAGATGCAGAGAACAGGAACCAAAATTTGTGAAGATCTAGAACGTATGACCTATGAGGGAAGCTGAAAAAAGTGTGTTTGTTTAGTTTGGAAAAGAGAAGACTGAGAGGGGACATGATAGCAGCTTTCAAGTACCTAAAAGGGTGTTAGAAGGAGGAAGGAGGAAAAAAAAAAGTACTCTCTTTAACATCTGATAGGATAAGAGGCAATGGGTTTAAATTGCAGCAAGGGACGTTTAGGTGGGACATTAGGAAAAAACTTCCTGTCAGGGTGGTTAACTGCTAAAATAAATTGCCTAGGAAGGTTGTGGAATCTCTATAATTAGAGCTAGTTAGATAAACATCTATCAGAGACGATCAAGATGGTACCTGGTCCTGTCATGAGGGCAGGAGACTGGACTTGAAGAGGTCATCAAGTCCCTTCCAGTTCTAGTTTTCTATGATTCTATAATATTATGGAAGTTCACAGCACTGTATTAGTAGCCAGAAAAATTCTTCCAGGTTGAGAAAAATTTATTTGGTTTCCATATGACTGTCCAATTACTTAAGTCTCTTGCACTCTACTCCTTTCCCTGTCTCCCAATCAACCAACATACTTTTAAGGTTAAAAATAGAACATATTATTATAAATGCAGCAGTTTTTTTAAAACTAAGGTAGCAAAACAGGCACTAATTATACAGAGTAAAGCAACAGATATACGAGTAAAGCAACAGATAACTAGAACAAAATCCTAAAGCACTAGAGAAACAAACTGATTTTAAAAACAATCTGTCAAGATCATCACGAACACAGATTCAGCAGAGCTCTTCTGGAGCCATGTGTAACTCACTAAGCTCAACCTAAGTACACTTTGTTGAATGTGCAGCAGAAAACAGACACCTTCAGAGGCCTCGTTCGATGGTATTCTGACACAAAGTAAAGAAAAGCTGTGGATTGTAACGAAAAAGCTACCTGCTTTCTTTCCTGTGCCCAGTTCAAGTCTCTACCCTATATTAGACTTGTGGGCCTCCTCCTTGAACACTGACAAATTAAACAACCATGTTCAAATGCTTCAGGGGGTAGGGGAGTTTGTCTAACAGGAAACATTTAATACAACAAAGTAGTCTAGTAGCACCTTAACGACTAACAAAACTTATAGATGGTATCATGAGATTTCGTGGGCACAGCCCACTTCTTCAGATGACTTTAGTGTGGGAAAGCTCATGATACCATCTACATGTTTTGTTAGTCTTTAAGGTGCTAGACTATTTATACAAGCCATGATTCAGTTAGGTACAAAAATAAGCAAAATTCCTTCAAAGAACCGTAATTGACTTCAAAAGAAAAAAATTTGAAGACTGGAAAGAGCAAGCTGCACAAGCCTAAATTGCCTATTAAAGTAATGAGAGAGATACAGATGCTGACTTGTTCACATTACATAGTTTAAACAATTGCAAACACACAGGGACAACACAAAAGCAAGCAAAGGGGAGCAAAATATATGTGGGTTCTTATTTTATGTGACATACAGTGCATGCAACAAGCTGGCATTTAACTTGCTGGAAATCATGCAATGAAGTTTTCATTTCTTGTGAAGTTTGCCACATTGAAGTGAGATGGTATGCACATTTTCCACTTTGCTTTAACATATTAGGATTTGTGAGACTGAACGAGCAGGTAGTTTTTCAAGCTTTCTGAATTGGAGTAGCCTCAGTACAGGCAGTCCCCGAGTTACGCGGATCCGACTTATGTCGGATCCGCACTTACGAACGGGGCTCTCTCGCCCCGGAGCTCGCAGGCAGCGGGACCGCCCAGAGCGCAGCGGTCCCGTCACCTCGACCACCGGGGCGAGAAAAGCATCTCCAAGTGCCCATGGTCTGCTGGGAACCGTCTCCAGCAGACCAGGGACACCTGGAGCAAAGCCGGGGAGGCGGAGGGGTCCGGCGCCTCTGAGGCTTTGCCAGAGCAAAGCCTCAGAGGCGCGGCACCCCACCGCCGCTGCGGCTTTGCTCCCCGTGTCCCTGGTCTGCTGGGGGGGGGGGGGGGGGGAAAGAAGGGCGCAGCTAGTGCGCCCTCCCCCCCCCCCCAGCAGACCAGGCTTTTGTTGTGGACCCTGGAGTAGAGCAGCTGGGGTGCTGCCAGGTTGGTCCTGCAGGGACCTACCTGGCAGCCCAGCTGTTCTGTCCCAGGCTCGAGATTCAGCCGCTGTTGAAACTGATCAGTGGCTGATTCCAGGAAGCTGGGGGCAGAGCAACTCTGCCTAGGGCTTCCTGTAGTCAGCCCCTGGTCAGTTTCAGCAGCAGCGGCTGAATCTGGAGCCAGTTCCGACTTACATACAAATTCAACTTAAGAACAAACCTATAGTCCCTATCTTGTACGTAACCTGGGGACTACCTGTACACTCAAAGAAAAGGATCACTTACCTTTACTGGCTTGAATTCACAGTATGCTCTATTCTCTGACTGGCTTTAATTGAATGGCTTGAAGTCAAGCATTAGAGTATTTTATTTATATTTATTTTTATATTATAGATTGAGTCACGCCTCCCACCGCCGAAGTGATTAGTATCTGAACACTAATTTAAAAATTTACTGTCTTCAGAAATGCAAGTCTGAGTATGGATTTAAGTGCTATGTAAGTCTGTCCAGGAAGTGGACAGTAGAAACAGTGTTCTTTAAAAAATTATTAATAAATAATAATAATAATTCTATGCCATACCTGCCATTCACAGTAGTAGATCTGATCATATCCCCTGGAAGGACTACTGATAATTCTAGGTCCTTATCAATTACATTCTCTTTCTGTTCCATGGTGTAATCAGTTGCTTCAGTATCATCAAATAAAGAAACTTCAAATTTTTTTTTGTTTCAGATGGAGGAAGAGGAGCTGTAGGTTGAGCTTTTCTTCTGAAATAGTTTTAAAAAAAATTAGGAAACATTAAAAAAAAAATCTAACAATCACTATATTTTTGCAATGTGAAGTTAGTAAATTAAGCTCAACAATGTTTTCTTTGGACCAACAGGAATATCAGAGTGAAAATGACCAAAACTATTCTTTTCACACACATGCTGTACAAGCCAGATATCTCACAGGAGGATTGTTAAAATGTAGGCAGTAGTGGTGATGCATGTGAGAAATGTATGCCTGACCTACACACAGGAGCCAATAAAACAGCATTGCATTCAGTTTTATATGGCCATGTTTCACACCAAGTATAAAAACCCCACAAAAACAAAACCACCTTCTATCATGCAACATGTATGTTTATTAAAAAAAAAAAAATGATGTGTTTCTTATGCTGTAATAGCAAAATTCCCCAACAGGTTTATTACATTCTGATAATGAAACAGATGTCACCACGTAATGCAAAAATGCCACACGAACTATGTGCTGTTGACAATTTGCACATCTTAAGTTTACAATGCAGGCGAGCTTAGGAAAGTTTGATCTGTGTTAATATATTAAGTATTTGGAAAAAAAATCCATTACCTTTATACGACTCGTTAAAACAGTAATGAAATGGAAAAAAATACACAAAATGAAATAGTGTTTTCTACATATCAGTATTCATTTGTTATGTTCAAATGTTATTTTTGTTAGTCTTTGTTGTCTACTTGTTTGGTTTTGAAACCTGTATGGACAGAAGCGACATGTCTAATTATATTGATGCACCTAGTAAGCAGCAACCATTTCATGCAAGACCCTTAGCAGTAATATTTTGCCATCACCACCCGTTCTCATTCCCTTACAGTTAACACAGTGTGATATATCCTCCACAGAAATAACTATGGAAAACAAGAATAAAATGTTTTTTCATCTGTGGTATCGGAACAGGAGCATGCTACTTTTCTTTAAAAATACAATGCTATTAACTCATGTAGTCTGAAGCTTCTGTGCCAAACTCAGCTGTGATCAACGGTGGCATAAATTGCACAGTGGATGTAAGCTGCATATAGTAAGAGTTTAAGTTGCCATGTCGTGAAATTGCACAGATTTGACAATAAGTAGGGGTGAAAAATGCACAACTAAGAAAATACCACCCCACGTCTGTATGTATGGGTACCTACTTGTCCTAGCCTCGGTTTTGAGGATAATATTTTTTAAAAAAGGTCAGCCTTGCAACAGTATACATTGCAATAGCATATGTTTGTTGTTACACAGAAACTCCTTTTATTTAATCAATAACCCATGAAATGTGTTTAAATTACAGGGAGGAAAAGTTTGTGTACTCAATCCCCAAAAGGTCAGGATTATACTGCAAGAAAGCATTACTCAAAATTATGCTTTAAATTCCTGAAGTAGTATCTCAATTTGAAAGAAAAAAAGAGAGAAATCTGTCTTCAGTGATACAATAATTTCAAGGCAATATATATATATATATATATATATATATATATATATATATATATATATATATATATTCCAGACACATGCTGTAATTGGTGCAACAATTATACTTTATTTACAGGAATTCTTTAGGAATCTTAACCCATTAAAAAAATCCCATAACTTTAAAATATTGAGTTTAACATGAGGAAAGTATCTGGAGAACAGACTTTATATTCAGTGAAAAAGGATACATTCCTGAAGTATGCCCCCAAATTTACACTCCAAAAATGTACAGAACTTCAAGACATGTATTAAAGTTACATAAAAGCAAAAAGATTATCCTTCGACATTCCCTTAACAGTTATATGGAGTTCCACTCAACACAAACAACAAATTTCAATATACGTAGTGCCATGTTAAGTATTTGCATGCCACAAACTAAAACAAATTTACTTTAATGAAGCTCAAAGATGTGTCAATTCTCTGATTATTGCAATGACCTGCAATTTTGGAAATTAAAACAGATCTTTATAATACAGAGACTAAAAATACATACCTCCCCTGCAAAAACCGAAGTTCAAAGCTACTTACACTTAAACAGCAAGGTCCACAGTAGCATTGCAAAACAAGACTATGTAACTACTAAATTGTAACAAGATTTCACATGACTAATCTGTCCATTTCTGAAAGTACTTAAAGCTTTGAACTTCAAAAAACCCAAGCAGCATAATTTAACTCTTCACATCTCACACAGGAATCAGTAGTAATTAAGTTTTCCAAATCAAGCAACCGTGAGGAAGATTCAGAACCTTCCTCCACTCATGTATTTAACTTTTAAGAAAGTTTCCTTAGATACAAAGGTTGAAGGAATTAATCAATGCTGTTAGTTTGGGTTTACAACTCTGTGACAAATCCAAGGGCACAGAGCTAACTGGTATTCAATTAACTTTGGTCAGTATGGGCAGCATGCCAGGGTTAAGTTTGGGTTACATGAAAGCTTCACAAAGTTTGTGGATTATGATTTTTTTTTTTTAAGATAGGAGGAGTTGCTGGTTTTCAGCGTTTAAAAGGCGTTAGTGATTTAAAAAAAGCAGTACAAATATGTACATAAAAACAGATTCTAACAATGCAAAATGAATTCATTTCTCCCTCTTATTTTTACTTCTTTAACATGCCTAGAATGACCCTCACACTGAATGGGTCAAAACTTCCCTTTTTGTCATTTAACCCCTAAAAACTAAAGAGGGCAAGATTGATTAAACAGGTGTTGGTGGATTAATATTACTTCTCTCACCACCAAGAGAGTTAATGCATTTGCCCTACAAACTGGAGAAGTGGTCTGAAGTCAATAGGATGAAGTTTAATAAGGACAAATGCAAAGTACTTCACTTAAAAAGGAACAACTGATCAGTTGCACACATGCAAAATGGGAAGTGACTGTCTGGGAAGGAGTACTGCAGAAAAGGATCTAAGGGTCATAGTGGACTGCAAGCTAAATAGGAGTGAGTGTGACTCCTGAAAAAGCAAACATTCTGGGATGTATTAACAGCAGTGTTGTGAGCAAGACATGAGAAGTCATTCTTCAGCTTTACGCTGAGCTGATTAGGCCTCAGTAGGAGTAGCGTGTCGAGTTCTGGGCACCACATTTCAGGAAAGATATGGAGAAATTGGACAAAGTCCAGAGAAGAGCAACAAAAATGATTAAAGTTCTAGAAAACGTGACCTATGAGGGAAGACTGAAAGAATTGGGTTTGTTTAGTTTAGAAAAGACAAGATTGAGTGGGGACAGGATAGCGGTTTTCAGGTATCTAAAAGGAGGAAGGAGAGGGAAAAAAATTGTTCTCCTTGGCCTCTGATGGTAGGACAAGAAGCAATGGGCTTAAACTACAGCAAGGGAGGTTTAGGTTGGACATTAGGAAAAACTTCCTAACTGACAGGGTGATTAAACACTGGAATAAATTGCCTACGGAGGTTGTGGAATCTCCATCACTGGAGATATTTAAGAGCAGGGTAGAGACACATCTATCAGGGATGTTGTAGATAGTGCTTGGTCCTGCCATGAGGGCAAGGGACTGGACTGGATGACCTCTTGTGGTCCCTTCCAGCTCTAGTATTCTAGGTTTCCATGATATACTGCTGAAGGTCTAGTATCAAAGCTGCCAGCTGTCACTAAATACGAATTAACCTAATGTTTACATTTGTGCACATCATAAAACCACCACCCAATTCATACAGCAGCAGCTTATGCTGAAGAGCTCTAGAACTAGGGATATAAGACTAGTCGACTATCCAATAAGCAGAAGCTTATTAGACAGTCGACTAGTGATGAGCAACTAGTCCCTCCCCCTCGTTTGCTGCCTTTATCAGAGAAAGGCAACGGGGGGAGAGCCAGCTTAAAAGCTGGGGGGCAGGAGAGGTAGAGGCACAGTGGAAACAGCACATGCAGGGATTGAAGCAGTCTCTGCTTGCATTGCTTCTGCTATGATTCGGTTTTTTGAAATGTACAAGAGCCAGACGCATCTGGGCTGTCAGCTGATCGCGCGCTCCGCGGCTTGGCTCTGCTTTGCCCCCCCCCCCCCCGTCCCCCTGGTCTGCAGACCAGGGGGACGGGGGGGCAAAGCAGAGCCAAGCCGCGGAGCGCACGATCAGCTGACAGCCCAGACGCGTCTGGGCTGTCCGCTGCCCGCGTGTTCCGCCGCTTTGCTCCCCGTCCCCCTGGTCTGCAGACCAGGGGGACGGGGAGCAAAGCAGAGCAAAGCCACGGAGCCCGAGGGCAGCAGGACAGCCACGGCGCGTCTGAGCTGTCCTGCTGCCCCCGTGCTCCGTGGCTTTGCTACGGACACCTGTGGTACAGCAGCTGGGGCACTGCCAGTTGGTCCCGTAGCGCCGCTCTGGGCGCTACTAGACCAACTCAGCAGCACCCCAGCTGCTCTGCCCCAGGCGTCCCCAAGTCAGCCGCTGCTGAAACTGACCAGTGGTTGACTACAGGAAGCCCCTGCCCCGGGCTTCCTGGAATCAGCCGCTGATCAGTTTCAGCAGCAGCTGACTTGGGGATGCCTGGGGTTCTTAAGTTGAATCTGTATGTAAGTCAGAACTGGCGTCCAGATTCAGCCGCTGTTGAAACTGATCAGTTTCAGCAGCGGCTGAATCTGGACGCCAGTTCCGACTTACATACAGATTCAACTTAAGAACAAACCTACAGTCCCTATCTTGTACGTAACCCGGGGACTGCCTGTATTCCCCCCACCTTCTGCCCTTTTTCTCCCAGTTTTTAAACCTTTCCTCCCCCTCATTCATCTCCTCTCTCTTACCCCAGCTGGTTTCCTTTTTTTGTTTCCCATTTCTTTGGTGGCTTCCTTTTCCCATGAGAAATCTGTGGTATGATATCTGGGTCTATAGGAAATTTAACTTATTTTATTTACTTGAAGACAGATGATTAAACAGCATGCAGGCAATCCCTTATTTCAGGAATCTCATTCAAATACTAATACCCTGTTTCCAGAGAGTAACTGCTTCAAGGATAGTGATAGAAATGTAGCCGTGTTAGTCCTGTTTTTTGTTTCAGCTACACCAGACTATGTAGCACCTTAAAGACTAACAAGATGGTTTATTAGGTGATGAGCTTTCGTGGGCCAGACCCACTTCCTCAGATCAAATAGTGGAAGAAAATTGTCAACCATATATACCAAAGGATACAATTTTAAAAAAGGAACACACGTGAAAAGGACAAGTCAAATTTCAGAACAGAAGGGGAATGGGGGGGGGGGCTACCGGGGGAGACTTCAAGGACTGACACTAGACACCAAATTTCCCAGCTGCTTTCCCATCTCCCACTGCTTTTACACAAAACAGAGATCCCAAAAATTGAGATCCCTGCGGCATGTCTCCAACATGTACTTCTGTAAGATTATGTATAACAGACCTGGTAATGCCTGCCATAAAAACATGAAAGTGATTCTAAACTAGGGATGTAAAATAATGATTAACTGGGTTAACCAGGCCAGGGCACCCCAGTCAGGCTCTGCTCCAGGCCTGCCAAAGAAGCCCTTGTCTGTGGTGGACAGGGAGCTGCTCCAACCCCCACCAGTTAAACATCCCTACTCTAAACAAGTCATTAGGGATGCTAACGGGTAACTACTTAACTAGTTGCCCGGTATGGGAAGCAGCTCCCCATCCCTCACCCAGAGCATGCTATGTGGGTATCTATGATCTTCTATCTGGCCTGCTATGTTAATTTTGTTCCTACTGAATCATGTTAACAAGGGATAGTTCGTAATTCTCAACTGAAATGTTACTAAGCGTATGGAGAGATTGGATAAAGTTGTTTATATTTACTTTAAGTCAAAATCAGAAATACAAAACTAGAACTACATAGCTCTCAAGTTACTGACGCACAACAGTAGTATTGGTAACATCAAATCATGAATTTGTTACCGCCACGCATTTATTTCCACATTTATTATTTTATTTAATATTTATTTTCTGAAAAGGGAAATTAAGAGCACATGGCTTTTCTTGGCAGGGCAAGTACACAGATGTAGACAAGTTACTCTGCACTAGATCACATGTTGGCATTTAAAGTTAAAGTGCTCATGGAATCTCTTCGCATCACACATTTAATACTCCTCTTACACCTAAACAAGTCACATGTGTTACATTTATTTCTAATGCACATAAATCTGATTGTTTGTCTTAAAGCAAATATCAATGATCAGTTTATTACATCAAAATATGGACTCATTTCCAAAGCTGGGCTTCAAGATGCTGTTACAATTAGCTTTAGCTAAGAACTAAATATGCATTTCATTTTTTATTCAACATAGTATAAAATCATTCACAGTTCATATAGACTAACATGCCATAAGGCTATTAGCTCCCAAACTGACTGATTAATGTTATATAATACTTATTTTAGCCAGACAGAAATAATAAACAGAATTAATGATTATTCATTAACTGTTCAAAATATTTGTTTTTCCATCACAAGGTGATGCTGGAAGACATGACCTAAATTAAAAACCATATGCTGCTATAAACAAGGAACTATATTGTACCATGTATGTGTATTGTGCTGCAAAAAGCATTACACCTTCAAGCAATGCTTTACTGTTTAGTTTCAATTATGTAATGAAGACAGTAACATTGTTACCGTATATAGTGTCCCCTAGTAATAAGTTCTCACTTCTAACCTTTACAACATTTTATGCTTTACCCTTAATTTCCTACCAGACTATAAATCAGGAGTTTCAAACTCAAAGTTACCTTAGGGCATTGGTCACCAGCCAGTAGATTGAGATCTACTGGTAGATCTTGGAGCCTTTGACAGGTGACCCTGACAGGTTTGGCCAGGAGACTACCAAGTTCTGGCACTTCATCTGGCCCTCCCAGCACTGCCATGTTGCTCCTGCCTTGGAGCTGCCCCCCAGTCCCGGGAGCCTCTTGCTTGCTGTGCAGGGCACAGAAAGAAAGGGAGGACTGATGTCAGGATGTCCCTTCCTCCACCCTCTACCCCATCTCCACAGAGTAGGGCAGAGGCAAGAATGGAAAGAGTTTGCTGGCTGGTTTTGGGAGTGGTGCAGGACCAGAGTAAGGGTAAACCCATCTTAGTTTCCTGCACCACCACCACCACCCAGAAGCCACCTGTGATAAGCGGTGCCCAGCTGAAGCCTGCATTCCAAGCTCTAGCCTCAGTCCTGAACCCTTCCTATACCCCCAAACCCCTGCCCTAGTCCAAACTCCCTCCCAGAGCCTGCACCGTGAACCCCTTCTTACACCTCAACTCCCTGCCCCAGGTGGCTCAGAACCCCTCCCAAACTCCAAATCCTTTAGCCCAAGATCAGAGTCCCCAGCCCTCTGCCCTCAGACTGATAAAAGTGAGTGAGGGTGGGGGAGGGAGTGAGCAGGGGCAGGGCATTGGAGAAGGGGAGGAAAGGAGGTGGGGCAAGGGTGTTTGGTTTTGAAGTGGATCCTGGATTGCCTTTAAATTCAAAAAGTGATCTCATGCTTAAAAAGGTTGCAGACCTCTGGGCCAGTGCCAGTCCTCAAACATTCTGTGTGGGCCAGTAGGCATCCCTCTCCTGCAAGGTTCCAGGAAGGGTGACCGGGTTTCCACACATCTTCCAGCCCCATCTGCTAGCCCATGCACTCCGTCCTACCCCGAGACACACCCAGCCTCGCTGCTGCCCCAGGTGATTCAACTACCTCCCCTCCCCCACCTCACCCTCCGTGCCTGCAGCACCACCACTGGTAGCACAGCATGGCTCAAGAGGCTTCTGACTGCTACATTTGCACGACTCCTGGCATTTCCTTGTGACACGCGTGCAAAGCTGTCCATCCCACAGGAAGGTTCAGTGCAGCTGCCCCAGGTGCTTGGGGATGGGCCCACAGCAGCTGCGCTATGGACGGGATGGCGCCCTATACTCAGTTAGCCCATGGGATGGGTGGGGGCCAGCAGCAGGCCCCCCCTGCACTCACCACAGCAGCCTCTGATCTGCTGCCAATTCCTACATCAGCCCACGCTGGAGCTGGAACGCTCTGCTTCCCACTGCTGCGAAGTGGAGTGACTGGGGTGCCCTGGGAGATGGTGGGAGAGCAGAGTGCTGCAGTGCTGCCCTGATGAGTGGAAGAGGGCCTGACCCCTGCTGCCATCCCACACCAGGCTCACTAGTAATTCCCAAGGCCACATTCCTTGGGGTCGGGCGCTTGAGTTTAGTATAAGGGGGAGGATGGAGCAGGGGCAGGGAGAGCACGGACATCCTCCCAGGGTTTCAGATTACAAAATGAGCCATTTTGAAAATTACTCGAAATTCAAGGTACAGGTGCAGTGTATATACACACACACACACACACACACACACACACACACACACACACACACACCAGAGACTTCTCTTCCTGTCCCTTCATAGTAGTTTCCCTTCTACTCAACATTCAATTTAATTAGTGTACAAAAGTAATTACATCTGTAGCTATCTATACTTTTCCATTGCTCTTCGCTCCACTCCAGCATTATAGACAATCTTTTTCCTCTCTGTAGCAGAATCACGATTGCCATCTCTTGAGCCTCCCTCTCTCCAATCTAACTTGCAAATGAGATTCTGTATGATGAACACTATATTGCACTGTATGTATTTCACAGTTATCTAGATATGTACTATGATACTGTTCTTGTGAAAAAACTTGTTGCAACTTCCAGAAGATTGTCTCTTGGCATATTTTAATATTTGTAAGTATGGGTCCTAAAAATCTTACTGCCATGCACGTTACAGCTGCTGCTAGCATAAAAACAATCAACAGAGGTACAAATGAAATGCAGATTACAACTGAACGAGTCTAAGAGATAAAGGATGCTAAGTACACAGAGAAGACTTGAGAATGGGATGAAGAAAGAAAGATTATCCTATTAAGTGTCAGGCAATGAAAGAAAACCAAGAGATAGGTCAAAGATGAAGACTGGCGAAAAACCCTTACAAACAAAAAGAACGAAAGGCTAAAATGTAGACCAAAAAATCCAAAAGAGTGAGGTGACAAACTGAGGTAATTGATTTCTCTAGTCTAGTGTATGTGGTAAACACTGCTGAAAAGCCTGGGCACCCACTATCCCTACGCTATGTCTACACTGCACTGGTTCTGCGCAAGAAATATGCAAATGAAGCTAAGCATGGAATACCGCCAAGCTTCATTTGCATAATTATTTAGCAGCCACTTTGTGCAAGAGGCTTTTGCACAAAAAGGAGCTGTCTACACAACTCCTTGCACAAAAAACCCCTCTTGCGCAAGAAGGGTTTTTCCACTCCCCCCCCCCCCAAGAAAAACGGCTCTTGTGCAAGAAGGTTTTTTTGCTGACTACACTGCTCCTTCTTGTGCAAAAAACTTCTCTTTTTTTTCCAGAAAGAACGGCTCTTGCA
Organism: Pelodiscus sinensis; assembly: GCF_049634645.1. Lineage (NCBI taxonomy): Eukaryota > Metazoa > Chordata > Testudines > Trionychidae > Pelodiscus > Pelodiscus sinensis. The sequence goes on from NC_134717.1 coordinate 36,497,834, forward strand.
CAAGAGGGTTTTTTGGTGCAAGAAGGAGCTCTGTAGACGGCTCCTTTTTGCGCAAAAGCCTCTTGTGCAAAAAGCGGCCACTCAATTATGCAAATGAGGCTCGGTGATATTCCATGCTTAGCATCCTTTGCTTATTTCTTGTGCAAAACCAGCGCAGTGTAGACATAGCTTCAGTGTGCTGCTGTTGCACGATAGCAGAAACTCCAATATTTCTTAATACATCAGACTCAGAGGAAAAAAATAGTTCATGAGTCAGGCAGAGCCCAATTGTTGCATTTAGCTGCAATCTGCAAGTCTCTGATCTGATTTTGAGATCACTTTCTCCTTCACCCTACCAGATTAACAGTTTTAGATTTAAGGAAAAACATCCCATAAAACAGTGATTTTAAAAAAAAAAGTAAAAAATGTAGTCTTCCCAGTGGCATTTTCCCTTTGGCTCTTGCATAGCTTATAAAACAAAAAATAGAAGTCTCTCAAGCACAAGAACTCTTAAAATGTTTAAGGGTTAACATTAGAAATTCAATTTCTTTGATCAACTTTTTTTTTTTTAAGCGTTTTGATGGGTGAAGGGGATATTCCTCTTTTCCAAACAGCCCAGTATTCAGTAACTAAGGTGCCTGTGAATGGTTTAACCCAAAAGAGTGGGTATCCAGGAAGTGTTGGCAGGGAGCCAGGAGAGTTAATGGGAAGAGAGTGGGAGAAGTTTGAAATGAAACAAGTTTTGGCCTGCTTCAGTTCCCTTGGTGTGCAAGTCAGAGCAGGAGCTGGGAGAGAAATTGACTAAGCAGTAATAAGGCATAGATTTCCCAGAAATATCCATGTCTAAGAAAAGAAATCTAAACTTTGGAACAGAGATACAAGTAAAATAGGGACTATTTGTAGTTAGACATGATCAGGTTATTTTCTTCGTTTTTAGTTTGGTTAAACTGCTCTGTGCTAGCCTTCCTACCCTCTACCCCTACCCACACACTAACTAAATTGAATCCCAGGAAAGCAATTCTGCTTCTTTTTTTATTTGCTCTGTAACACCTACAAACCAAGTAGGCTTTACCAAATATATCTGCTTTTTTCTGTTAATAAAGTCACCTTTAAGACTATAATCTAATTCCTGTGTCCTAGAAGGAAGATTTTGTATCCATGTGCCTGAACTGAAGGTCAGCTATTATGAGATTATAATTTTTTTAAGCCCTTTCCTAGGGGAGAGTTAAGAGTATGGGGTTACCCCACAAGAAAGAGTTTGCAAATGCTTTTGCCTTGCTTCAGGGTTTTTTTGCGTTTGGGTGGTACCACCAAAGGTCAGAAAGTCTGTGACTGAGTAGTTTAAACCAGAAGCCTTTAGTGGCAGGATATGTTAAGGTCTATTGCAAGCCCCCACCTTCTGCACTCGAAGTGCCAGAGTGGGGAATAGCCTTGACAACAGGTTACCCTCAAGCTACCAATGGAATTACTAGATACCAAATATTAATTTAGCTAATATACACTAACCTGATAATATCAAATATTAATGTAGTTATAAGGAACTATTTAAATAAGTTTGTTCAGAAATTACACCACTTAAGCAAGAGTACAGCGTGAAGGGGGAAAACATATGCAGTATGTGGCTAAGAAATATGGAGAGGTTCTTGCATTACAATAGGTGATTTCTAATTTGGCGTTCAATTTGTATATGAATTCCAAATCAGCAGTTTCTCTTTGCAGTGTATTTTGGAAGGTGTTTACATTAGAAACCACTCTCAGGCAAACGTAAACAAGATGTTTTCCAATTCTGAAGGGACCATTAGGAAGGATTTTAAAAATTGTGCGGAGAATGGAAGCAGTAGGATCTCCTCCCCTTTTAGAAATCTCTCCTTTCCATTTCTCTCATCTCACTCTGAGGCAGATTTCCTGAAAGATAAGAGGACCTCCTAAGACTAAACAACAAAATATGGCATTCTTCTCACATAAGTCATTGTTGAGGTTTTATTCCCTACATATTAAAAGCTTACCTAAAAATAAGACTTTTAAAAAGTATTTCTACTAGGCCTTACTCTTCTAGAAACAAATTGTCCTCAGTAGTATGCAGATCAACAGTCACTCACTTGTATTAGGTACTAGTTGACTGAGAATCTGTTTTTGCTGTAACAGTGAGATTTTAATAAGTCCATTTACTTCAGAGACACTGTATGCAGCATGTGTTGATTTGGAATTGTAAAGCCATTAAACAAAATCATTTAAGGCTTTGTCTACATTACAGTGACTTCCGGGAGAGTGTAAACATGGTTTGTGGTACTTCTGACAAAAGACTTCCACCCTCTTTGTTCACAGGAGAGCACCCTGCAGACTGTTTACACTAGGACTTGCTCCCTGGGTGCACCAATGGCTCGGGCCAGCCCTGCATCTAAGCACTGTGCCAGAGATTCTGTTTTTTTTTAAATCTGTTTTCCTCAGTTGCTCTGTAACAGCTAGCAACCAAGTCTACTTTATCAAGTTTATCTTTTGTTTTATAATAAAATAACTTTTTATGGTGATGATTTGATACTTGTCCTGGAAGGTCTGCCTGTGTATCTGCATGCCTCTGACTAAGGGTCGGCTACGAGAGACTACAGCCTTCCCCACCCCTTTTCTTTTTCATGCTCCTTTGGGGCAAAAAGAGCTTGGGGTACCCCTGGAGGTAATTTCAAGTGTTCACACCCCCTTTTTTTTTTTTTTTTTTTTTAAGGGATCAAAGAGCACTGGATGGTGGCACTGAAATTCTCAAAATCTGTATATTAGGGTTCTGCGGGACAAGTTTTTGTAACCAGTGCCTGTAGAGACAAGGTTTTGAAGCTCTCTTGTAGGCCCCCACTTTCTGCATTCAGAGTGACAGAGTGGGGAACAGCCTTGATGCATACCTTTCCTGTAAAAGTTCTGTAGATAATCGCTCATCGGTTTCTAGGCCTGTTAAATGGGTATCTTTTTCAAAGAAGCTAAGTGAACTTTTGGAACTCTGGAAGTCCAACAAATGGCTCAAATCTTATATCACAGCAGATGAAAGCAAGAGTAACATTACATGGCAACCCTCTCTCCACAGCTTATCCCGGGAGGGGGGAAGGAGGAGGGGCAGAGAGAAGCAATGATGTAACATTTCAAAAATCCAGAAGTACTTCAATATATTAATACATGAGGCATTATATGTTGCATAAAAAAGCCTCCGCCTGAGCTCACTAGATTTATATACATGGATTTTCTAAAGCTACACCAAACTGTGAGATCTAAGGTTTTAAACCGCAACTTATTGTGATCCTTGTCAATCTTTGCAATCTGTGTAACTCTCAAATTTACTGTAAACTGCAACTTTGTAATCTTTGTAACAAAGTTACAAAGTTACCTTGCTTGTAACTTTCTCCCCTGAGTGAATGGAGGGAGAGAGAGAGAGAGAGAGTTTGAAGGAGGCTTGGAACAATGGACCACATGGCAATGAGTCATCATAGTCTGAGCATGCTCCTTGCTGGATAAAGGGAAGTCTGGGCATGCTCCCTGATGACAAGGTGAATGAGTCACAGGAGCCATTCAGACACTATATAAAGGAGCACATATGAGACTCTTTTCCCTTCCACTGATCCTGAGAAGCTCCTCTCCAGTGTCTCTCTCTCCCCTGACCAGCTTCCCCAGCCATGCTAAGCAGACAGACCCTCCAGGATCCACATGCCTTGGCTCCTTCTGCAACCTAATATGTCTGTGTAAGTGTATGATTGCCTGAGGGCAGGAATGAATGGGCGTGAATGAATGGAGGGGTATGTGCTTGCTTGCCTGTCTGTGTGTGTGAGAGAGTGTTCTATCTTCTTTAGCTTAAACCTTTGGTGGCTGCTTTCTCCTCTTTAGTTTTACCTAGTGGAAATAAACCCATACAAGTGTAGCACTGGAGATCACCCAGGGAGAATATTTTTGGGGTAACATTATAAAGAATGGAGGAGCCTGTGGTGGTAGCTCTTCTATTACGTGATTTGTTTTTGTAACTGGGAATGTAACCATGAAATTAAAATGGAAAGTAATGTAATCCTGGGAAAAGTTTTGGATCCCATAGCAGGAAAGCAGCTAGGCTTGCCAGGTGTCTGGTATTGACCCAGAGAGTCTGGTATTTTCGCCTCTTGTCCGGTTTAAAAAAAAAAAATCAGAAAATACTAGACACCTAAAATGTCCAGTATTTTCTGTTTTTTTTCCCCCTCCTGGCCAGGAGGTGAATATATCAGGTGCTTACCTGGTTTTGCAGGAGAGCTGTCTGGCCCAGAGCAGGAAGACAAGATGGACTGTTACAGCCCAAAAGCCTCAAAAGCATTTCTTAAAGGGGCCACACTTTTTTTGGCTAAACTCAAGGTCCTTTTTTTGTTCAACAACTTTGGTCTCCCCCGCCCCACCCCCCACCACCAGAATTTCCCTCCTGGTGTTTTTTTTTGGGGGGGGGGGGGTATTTTTGGTTAAACCATCTGGCAACCCTAAAAGCAGCAGTTACTTTCACTGTGTCCTTCAGGTCTTTGGCATATAGACCATTCTGTCCATTTGATTATCTACCATCTAAACCAAAGCAGTAGTGGAGCCTCTTGTGTTTCCAACATTTTCTTCCATTTAAAGTGCAAACAAAAAGCAGATGAGGAAAACCAAAATCTGTGCTATATATTGGATAGTTGACTAGTCACTTACAAGCCCTACTTCAAGCATTATTTACCTAATTCTGTACTTTGTACATGATTATACCAATAATATTTTACCGAAAGTATCAAATGTAGAATGAATTGTAGAACAGTACATAACATGTTAAAGCAGTTATAAAGAAATAATCCAGATGGCAAATAAATATTTTGTAGTAATGTTCTTCATTTAGCATTTGCTATCTCAATTCTAATTATGAGACTGGTTAGGGGTGGGGCAAAGAAAAAAGATAAAACCTACTACATCAGCGGTTCCCAACCTTTTCCAGAGGGGACCCATTTTGACAATTCAGGGAGACTTGGTGACACAGGGCAATTAAAAAAAATGTGTGAATGGCTCCTTAAGAACCACCTGGTGACCCTTTTGAAGTGTAATGGCAACCCATATTTGGGTCCCAACCCATAGGCTGGGAAAGCCTGTACTACAGTGACTTAGAAATATGTAACAACTAGCTGAATAAACAGGAAAAAAAAACAAGAGGCAGCAAAAGAGGAATTTAAAGTGAAAAGGGGGGGGAACTTAACCTTTGATGCACTAATACAGTTGTCATGTGCTCATAACTCAAGCAAGCCTATGCTACATCCACTAGTAAAGACCTAAGGCTCAGGTGGATCCCATTCCCTCATCTTCCCTCATCTTTGTGCAAATTATGGGAATTGGCCTGACTATGAAGTCACCCTCCCCTTCTCCTCCCCTGTCCCCCTTCAACAATTAAGCTTCTAACTCTCATGACTTTCTGGCTAACATTCCAATCACTACCTGTGTCTGCAAGCAAAGTTCAATTCTGTTTCTGGTGCTCATGGCTTTCATTCAGAGAGCACCAGATAGAAACTGAACTTCATTCCTTTGCTCTACTGCTTCTCTTTAAGGCATACTGTATAAGTGGGGGCAGACACTGGAACTATCTTCCAGAAGGACCCAAATAAAAAAACCTCAGGGATCGGGGGAGGAGAAAAAGAGAAAACACCACTTCACAATGCAACAGCACAGAGTCTGGAGGAGAGACTAGCCCACCCCACCTGCTTACATCACTAAGGCTTTTCTGTCTTAAAGGTTTGAACTGAAAGTGTGGCCACAGCACCAGCACTGGGAGAGGTCTTCCAGCACACCACCATGAGGGGAGTAGCTAGGAGCACTGTACCCTGGTTCACACTGGCAATTACAGTGCTGTAACTTTGTTGCAATTGGGAGTAGGTGTTTTTTCACACCCCTAAGCCAGAAAGTTACAGTGCTGTGAAATGCAGTGTAAAGTTTACCCAAAATCAGGAAGCACTTCAGTAGGAGTAGGAAAGATAGAAAGCTTTCTCCCTTTCAGCAGCTAAAAAGAATTTGAAGGATAGAGACTAGACTTAAATTTCAGACACTACTAGCTGAACTACAGTACTAGGTTCATCGGAAAGAGTAATTGAGCAGAGTCCATTAACATCATCCTGGAAACAATCCCAGCTAATTTTCCTTTTCTAACATCTGAGATTAGAGAAGGCTTCTCATCCAGGGATTGCCTCTGCACAGTAAGACTCCTCCATATTTCATATCAGTCTTTGACATTTATGTTTCAATCCTCTAGTTGTAGGCAATATATGAGAGGTAAACAGTAAATACATTCAGTCTACTTCCAGTATTAGAAGTTTATAAAAGTATTCATAAACTGATCATTTGCTTCTAAATATTGCGGAGTTAAAAATAGCTATAAAACGAAGATTCACTTAACTTAAAAAAGGCATTCTGATTTCTAGTATACAACAGGCACACACCAAAGCAATGGAGAAAATGGCACTGATTCAGTGACCCAACGTTTTTCAAAACTGGACTTTTACTTTATAATTGCCTACAGACAATACTCCATTTTACAAGTATTTTGCTTGCATGAGCAAGATGCTTTGAATTCTTTCTTTGCTGCCTGAACCAGAGTTGGTGCTCAAGATCAAAAAGGTAAAATTACATACATCTATCACACATTCATCTATCACGTGCCTGCAACTGAAGACCCAAGAAAGATCTGTCCTAAAATCCTTGACCACATCCCTGTAAACACATGCAGCAAGTCAACAAGGTATCACATCAACTATGTTCCATTCAATTTAGAATGTAATCTTTAAGTATAACCTAATTAAATCTGAGGGCAAGTCATTTCATATGGAATATTGTAAATAAGATTTCTAAACAGTATACATTTTTTCACAATTCTGACTTTATATAGACCGATATGGATAACTCAATCATCCACAAAATGAAGCAAGCAATTTGCAACATACCAAAAGCAAAAACTCTCCTTTGGGAAATGGATCAACCTATAAATAAAGTCCCAGTACAACTCTACATCCAAATTATTTGAATGAATCAGCTTTTGTACAGGAACAGTTCTTGGGTGTTTCTCACTATAGTATCAGAAAAAATGACTTGAACACGTTTCAACTCTTCAGTCAATTATAGATGTTGATAAACTGATGCCAATTCGCATTGCCTTGAAGACAAATTTGAACTGCTACAAATATGAACAGCTGTATCTAAAATTGAAATTACATTAAATTAATATACATATGCTATATAAAAGTTCATCAGACATTTATAATTAAGAGTTATTTATGTATGCAATATGTTTTTAAAGAATGCCAGTTTCAGGAGGTTTGAACAAAGATAGCAAAGTATATTTGAAAACTTGCCAAAGAAGCATGAAGTTATAAAAAAAATGTTTAGTAAATCTAACAAAAAAATGAATCCATAAGCCATTAGTTTGCTATAAGTAGCATATAAGATTAAAATAGCCTGAGCATTTAAACATTTTAAAATGTGTTCTGCTGAATAAGTTGAGTAGCTTTGCTCTATTTAGACTTTAACTCAAAGAAATGAAACAGTATAGCAGCTAGATTTACATTAAGAGGAAATCAGCTTTTCGACTGCAGTCCTACAACATGCAGACAAACTCATGAGTCTACTCAGTCTCACTTAAGTCAATAGGGATCCACTAAAGTGGCTTCTAAAAAAAGAACAGTATTTGAAACAAATTAATGTTATACTACAGATCTAAGAACTAATAAGGTAATTTCAGGAAAAAAATGTAAGTGTTTTGCTTTATCTCAGTCAATATTATTTTTAAATTGTGGGACAATACATAATCAAGCCCAAATAGCCAATTCTTTTTTCTATTGGACTGATGCAAAATGTATCAGGTGCATGACTAAGCACATAACTTGTTCTTAGTACTGTTACAAGGAAGACTTACACCTCGAAGTGAAGAAATTAAGCAAGAACACTAATGTTCCACTCATTCTTTCAGGACATGACAAACTCACTCAGCGTGACAAGACCCTTCTGTTAGTAAGCAGAGAAGAACACGAGCAAAGAGTTTAATTTCCAAATACTAAATGAAACCATTGTTAATCTGATACTCAATATACATAAGTTTTTCAAGCAATGGATATATTATTCTACCTATTTAACTTCAACTTGAACATACTTTACAAATTGATACACTGCAGCTCTACTTACCTACAATAAGTCAATTTTTTCTTCACCATTTAAATTAAGTGAATTTCTTTCCCAAGGATACACAAGTGGAGGGGAGAAAGGCAGAATGTGTATGCATACCGAGTTCAGTGTGGTGCCTGTTTTTCCCTAATGACATCATTAAGCCTCTTTATTTATAAATCTCACCACCTGACTAGACAACCTACATAGCACACCCATAGATCTGTATAGTCTTTAATCCGGACACGTCTGCTTCAGCCAATACAAGAAAGATTGAGTAGTATCTTTGTTAGGTCTTCTGTAGCTTTAGAAATTGAGAGGGGGGGCAGAGGAGGTAACTTAGCCAATCTTTCCGAATCTGATACTGTTTACAATAGTAAAAAGTGATACTACTAATGGGAACTTTCAGAAATGAGACCTGTCTCACCCTCTGTGCTTACTTGTAAGTTTCCCTTGCCCCTTCCTGCTCAAGAACCCACTGAATCCCCACTCATCTGACACACAAGTATTACTGCAGGTGATAATAGTGGGACAGAAGGAGTAAGTTGGACAGCACATTTTATATCCCATCTGGTCATTTAATCCCAGTAAAACTCATTAGTAAATCATGTTGTGTAGCCCATAAATGTTCTTTAAGTTACAAATATTTATTAGCTATCACACAAAACCACAGCCACACATTAATTCACAATAGTCTCACAGTACTTGTAATTTATTTTAGAGTCTGACTTATCAAAACTTGAACCATTATCTAAATATTTAACAAAATTACAAAACTTAACTTCTCTCTGCCAATATTAGCTGACAGAACATTTCCTCTCCCCTTCCCCCATTTATAACAATCTCCAAAGCATTATAGTAGCTACATGTGTTTAGGATTTCTCAGGTAATAGCTGGGGATGTTACTCACTTATGGGTTACTCACCCTAATTTGCTACCTGAACAATACTAAGCACAAGGTTTCATTGTTAACCCACTTCAGGCAAAATAAATAAATAAATAAATAAAAATCATCAGAAATATCACTGAACAAAATAGGTTTTTACACTGTGCCTTGACCCATCACAAAAAAGATTTCAGAGTCAGGATCTTCCCCTGAAGACAATCTTCTACCAAGCCACAGACATTCAAATCTAAGAACTGCTAACAGGAGTTTTTCAGATTATCTCAACTGCCAGAATGGTTCCTGGGCAGAGGCAGGCAAGCAGACAGAATCCTAAATTTAGAAGGAAAAAAAGTACACATACAATAAATAAACACCGATGAAAGGCCTATTTCAGCTGACAAGTTCATGGTGCTCAGGCTAAGGGGCTATTGATTGTGGTGCAGACGTTCAGACTTGGGCAGGAGTCCATTGAGATGAGACAGTCTCAACTGTCAGCCACATTTAGTATAACAGTGATTTTTGACCCACTCACACTTAAGTTACATCTACACAGCAGTGCAAAACTCGAATTTAAGCTTCACAATTTAAGCTACGCAGTTGACATAGCTGAAATCAAAATAGCATAACATGACTTCCTGCTGTGTAGACCGCATCAAAAGCCAAAGGAAGAACACTCTTCCCTTACTCTCGTGAAATGAGAGTTACCATGCGTTGGAGTAAGAACCCTTCCAGCTTGCCATTATTTCAAAATAATGGCTTGCAGTGTAGATGAGCTCTTTATTTCAGAATAATATCAGTTATTCTGAAACAACACTGCTATGTAGACATACCCCTAAAGTCCAGGATCCAGAGTGTAAATGAGAACAGAGCACTGAAGATTCTGTTTTGGTCATATCTTTAATCAGAAAATATTGTATTTGATTTTTTCAACTTTGGGAATTAAATAACTATTCATTGTTACTGCGTAGAAGCCTGCATTATAAAAGTCACAGCTTGACTTTTTACAAAGATTATGATACTAAAATAATTTAGCTTTTCCAAGGCACTGTTTCTTTTGACTATCACACTTCCTGGCAATCATTGCTTAACAGGAAACAAGACCGCTGTTTGCCATGAGTTTTACAGACCAAGTTAAGTGCCAGGACTTAATATCATTAGTAAACACACAAGAAAGGAATTTACCAGCCTTCATATTTGTACATATATGCTTTATAGGCATGTCTTCAGAAATATTTTTCTAACATCATTATGAAACCAACATAAAATTCCTGTCCGTCCCCCCCCCCCCCCACACACACACACTTTAGAGAAACAAAAACAACGTTTTGCAGGAAAATTCTTAATGTGAGAAACAGGATGTAAACAGTGTGCGCTGAGATGATGTTCTCAGAGGAAAAAAATAAGGTGGTGGGAGGGAAAGAAAAAAAAAAAAGAGATGGTAAAAAATTCAGAGGGGAGACAGAGCCAAGTAAATCTCCTGCACCAGAGACAGGAAGTGCTGCTTTTCTAACAACCAGTCCCAGCCTCTGAAAGTGTCAGGAATCATATGGAAAGCACAAGGTAACTTATCTTGTATGGAGCAAAAGCTAATTTTCTTTATTAAAAAAGGCCAAAGAAATAATAGGAAATGGCAATGAAGGCATTTTAGTTTGTTATTGGGAGGTGGTTTTGAGGGTAAGGGAAAAGGTTTGGGATGGAATGAGGTTTTTAGGATTACAGGTATTTTTAACCTACTTCCAGCTTCCACAGTTCAACTCCTAATCTTAGCACCTCTATATGCAAAAGATTTTGCTTAAAAAAAGGGAAATATTAGTTAGTCAACACTACTGATACTGGTCAGTAAGGGATAAAGTAGTAGCATCTCACAAATTAAGTCATGAGAGACTTGGTTTAGTCTCATTTTAGATAGCTTTATTCAAAATCAAATTGAAATTGATTTGAACAGCTCAAATAGTGCCATTAAGGAAAAAGACGTCTTCTGAAGAGATCTCTTTCTAATTCTTAGTTCTGAGGCCAAGAGGTATGGCTGTACTGTATTGGAAAACTGCTTCACAGACTAAAGTGAGAAATAGACATACATACTTCAGTGACCCAGTAAGTGGAAGCCTTATCTTGCTCAAAGGATCTGTAATGTCATCGATTCATTGCCACCAAGTAGTGATTGGCATGCAGAGCACTTCGGCAAGGCACAAACATGCTACTGGACCTCATTTAAGGTCAGAGCAGTTCTTAGCAGGGAAATGCAGAAACAAGGAAAGTAGTCATATTTACTCATTCACTGATTTGTTGGAATCCTTGCAAGGGAGTCCTGCAAGTTGGAAGCTTTGAACCATGTTGTATCTATTGTTACAGCAAGGAGAATGTCTGTTAAAAATATCAGCCTTTTCATCTAAACCTACAAAAGTTTTGATTATTTTTGTTTGGATTACGCCCATGAGAAATTAAAGCCTTACAGCAGCAAGAATAGCAGGAAACCTGGATTAAACGGGGAAAGGATGGGTATTTTTCCTGATTAAATTCCTGAATTACTAAGCAGGTGGCTGGAAAAGCCATTGTGCATATAAAGAAACACTTTTGAAATAAGCAGTTCTTCAGTGGCTTTATACGTAGCGGGGCTGTATCTGGCTTTTGGTTCAAATCTCCTTGCTATCTTGAAGGTGTGTGTTGATATAATTATATACAGCAATTGTAATAGTTTATTATTTGTATTTCCATCACCTCCAGAAGCTTTAGTTATAGACCAGGTGCTGTTAAAGCCACAAGCATGGAAACTGAAAGAAACCAATTTTACCACGCTAAATAAGACCATAGAAAACTGAAGTGTTTGAATGAAGAAACTACTCTGTTAAAACAAGGACAAGACAGATTTGTGCATTAAAATCCTGATTACCTGAATAGACTAACAGCACAAAATATTTTATACAGGTTCATGAACCTTTCAGCTGACATTTACAGATTTATAATTGCTAACAAAGGACAGTTATTGGTTTAAGATTTTACTAAGAAGGATTATGGCTAAGGAGATAGAAAAGGAGAACAACATACCTCTGTTATTACAGCAAGTTTCTGATTAAAAAGATTTAATAAAAAAAATGCTTTTAAGCTATTTAGCCTGTGTTTAAGGCAAACCCACCTATGGTAACCAGTTGCTACAGAAGGGAATTATTACCATTTCATCTCCTTAATCTGTGCCATCATATAAATAACTTGAACTGTAAAGTATCTAGAATACTAAAATGTACATCAGATATCCAAACTCTTCACATTTCATTCGTGAAACAAAGAGGCTTAAAAACACCATCAAGCCCTGTCCTCAGCAAAGAGGGTCCAGTTCTATTCAACAGCTTTAAAAGTGATTTGGAAGAAGGCATGGACAAATAATACATGGATGAACTTTGTGAACAAACAAGCTGGAGAGGTTACAAGTGCTCTGGAGAACAGGATTAGAATTCAAAATTCTCTCAACAAACTTGAGAAGTAGTCTGAAATGAATAGGTTGAACACAAAAAGCAAAATGCTACACATAGGAAAGAATAGTGAATTGTAAAAGTGCAATGGGAAATGACTGCCTAGCAAAGCACTGCAGAGAAGAATCTCTGTATCAGAGCTGATCATAAAGTGAACAACAATCAACAATGTAATTCAGTTGCAAAAAAGTGATCATCATTCTGAAGTGTATTGACAGGATTGTAGTAAGCAACATGTAAAAGTAATTTCCTTCTACTCGGCACTGAAAGCCTCAACTAGATTACTGAGTCCAGTTCTAGGCACCATATTAAGGAGAGACAGCTGAACTTTCTCCCATTTGTCCAGATGAGAGCAACAAAATGATCCAAGGTCTAGAAAACAGGACCTATAAGGAAAGACTGGAAACTGGATCTCTAGAGCAGAGGTGGGCAATAATTTTTGCAGGGGGCCACTTCAAGAATTCTCGGTAGTGGTCACAGGCTGGCTTCACCCCCAGAAATGGCAAGGCTTATGGCAGAAGTGGTGGGGCCTTGGGAAGAAAGGGCGGATCCCTCTAGGCACCACATACCCCTGATGGGGGAAGGAGACTTCACAAATTCCCAGCACCCCCAGGATAAAAATTGAGACCAAGGAGTGGGGGAGTGTGCACAGTCATTAGCTGTTCAAAAAGGCTGATGGCTCCTCTAGGTGCTATGCACCCCTGCCAGGGGGAGGAAACCTTCAGCCACTTTGAACAGCTAATGACTTTGCACGCTCCTCCAGTCCCAGGTCTCCAGTGACCCAGGAGCAGGGATGCAACAGAGCAGCCGCAGACCAGAACAAATGGCTCGGCAGGCCAGATTTGGCCCAGCCCTGCTCTAGAGTGGGGGGGTAGGGCGAATTGCACATGCACTCACATAGAAACTGCTCTATCAGGCTGAGCACTGTCAGTTGACCCTAATTATTTTCTGTTTTTTCGTATTCTCTTCCAACTATTTTTGTGTTGATAGGATTTTTAGAAGGTGTGTCTGTGTAGCGCATAGCTAGCACGAACTTTGAAAAATAAATCATCAGTCTTTTATAAGCTGCTAGAATTCTATCTGCTGGAAACGAGAAAAGAACACATTCCTTAAAAAGAATTAGCCCTTTTATTCAGCAATGACATGATAAACTTCTCACAATGTTGTCTGTATCTGCTGACAGGGCAGGAGTGGGCAAGAGAGCCTCCATGGGCTGGATCTGGACTGTCAAGCTGGTTGATCTGACCCACAGCTGCTCTGCCACTCCCCCACCCCCAGGGCAAATTGAGACCTGGGGGCAGGGAAGCACGCAAAGTCTCCCCCTCCCTCCCGCCAGGGGCGCATGGTGCCTACATAGGAACATAAGAGCAGGCATGGGTCAGGCCAAAGATCCATCTAGCCCAGTACCCTGTCTGCCAACAGTGGCCAATAACAGATGCCCCAGAGGGAGGGATCACAACAGGTAATTGTCACGTGATCCTTCCCATCGCCCACCTCCAGAGAGACAGAGGCTAGGGATACCATTCGTATCCTGGCTAACAGCCACTGATGGACCTATCTTCCATGAATCTATCTAGCTTTTTTTTTTTTAAACCACATTAAAGTTCTAGCATTCACTGCATCCCCTGGCTCTTCATATGGAACCCGTTCCAAACCCCTGATTTCTGTTGCCCTTTTCTGAATCTTTTCCAAATGCCAATATAACTTTTTGGAGATGAGGCAACCACATCTGTATGCAGTATTCAATATGTGGGCATACCATGGTTTTATATAGAGGCAATAAGATATCTTCTATTTTAGTCTCTATCCCTTTTTTAATGACTCCTTACATCCTGTTTGCTTTCTTGACTGCCACTGCATACTGAGTGGATGTTTTCAGAGAACTATCCAAAATGACTCCACGATTTCTCTCTTCAGTAGTTGCAGCCAAATTCGTTCCCATCATATTGTAAGTATAGTTTGGATTATTTCTTCCAATGTGCATTACTTTACATTTATCAACATTAAATTTAATTTGCCATTTTGATGCCCCACTTAGTTTGGTGAGATCTTTCCAAAGCTCTTCACAGTCTGTCTGGGTCTTAACTACCTGAGCAGTCTGTATCATCTGCAAATTTTGCCACCTACCTGTTTACCCCTTTCTCTAGATCAGTGGTCTCCAACCTCTTCACACCCAAGATCACTTTTTAAATGACAGAAAAAGCTAAGATCTACCACCCTGCCCCTTCCTCTAAGCCCTGCCCCTTCCTGGAAGCTTCGCCCTCTCTATTCTCCTCCTCTGTATCACTTGCTCCCCCCCCCCCCCCCGCCCCGCCAATTCTTCTGTAGGAAGAGGTTTTTCCAACATTTGGCCTGTCTAGACTGGACCAAATGCCAGAAAAAAAAATCTTTTGGAAGCCCCCTTATTCCTTGTGGAAAGAGGAATATAGAGGTGACCAAAAGATCATGTTTGCTCTGTCAGTAAAAGAAGTGAAAAACAGTCTAGCCATAACCTTGCTGGGTTGAGACAGGATGTGTAGGCTCTGGAGTGGGAATGAGGGATTTGGGGGTGGGAAGGGGTGAGAGGTACAAGCTCTGGGAGGAAATCTGGATGCAGGAGAAGGTGGATAAGAAGACACTGGCTCGGGGAGAGGGCTCCAGGCCGGGCAGTGTTGGGGTCAGATGTAAGGTTAGGGTACTAAGCAAGCCACAGACTTCTGGATGTGAAGGTTCAGGAATTTGGGTTGGGGGTATGTGAGGGGCTCAAGGCAGGGGGTTCCAGTGTATGATAAGTATCAGAGGGGTAGCCGTGTTGGTCTGAATCTGCAAAAGCGACGAGGAGTCCTGTGGCACCTTATAGACTTCAGTTAGTGTATGACAGGCTCCAGTGTAGGGTCTGGGGGAAAGAGGAGCGCAGGAGTGTTATGATGCTGTGGCCAGATGGGTTCTTAGCCCCAATTTGGGGTTTGTTGGCCAGGCTTCATTTTTAAATAAAATACTATGTCTCAAAAAAAATTTCTACATTGTCTTTATTTCTGAGAAGGGCAGGGAACCTGTCTTGAGTCAGGGGTCACTGACCCAAGAAAAGTCAGTTGGGGCCAGACAAGTGAGATGCAAAAAAGCCCTCCTTCAATCCCTCCCTCCCCTAAGTTTCACTAATGTGGCCCCAACTGTGTTGGTGGGAACAGGGGTCATCGTACTGGGGAAGGGTACTAGTGGGTGCTTTGGCAGGGGACAGGGTGCCAGTGGGGACAGAGTTCTGTGACTTGGGACAGAGGAATGGGGACAGAGTTCTGTGGCTAAGGAGAGAGAATTGGGCAGTAGGGACAGAGTCCTCTGCATGTGCCTCCTCCCAGGATTCTCCCCACCCCCACGGGAAGCCAGCGCGTGCCTCCTCCGGGCCCAACTCACCCCCACACCGCGCAGGGAAGCCCCGCGTGCGGGCCGACCCCCCTCCCCCCCGAGGCGCACAGAAGACTCGCACGCGCTTGTCCTAGTACCAACCAACCTCCTCCCTGCCCCGGCGCACGGAAGCTCCACTCGCGCACCTGCCCCGGGGCTAACTCACCCCTCCTGTGCAGTGCAGGGAGCCAATGCTCCCTCCCGCAGTACGCCCAGCAGAGCAACTAGCACACTTCCAGAATCGCTGGAAGTGGCGCTAAGCTGCGGGACTTCTGTCCATCCCCGGGAAGCCAACACTACCTCCATTTTCATTGGAGGTAGGTAGTGGGGCTTCTCGGGGATGGGAGGGAAATGGGGGCGGGGCGGACAGGATGCCTCACGATCGACTGGTCAAGGCCTCGCGATTGACCTGTTGGTGACCACGGCTCTAGATCATTTATAAAAAAGTTGACTAGGATGGATCCCAGGACAGACCCTTGGGGGACCCCACTAGTTACCTTTCTCCACTCTGAAAATTCACCCTTTATTCCTACCCTTTGTTTTCTGTCTTAACCAGTTATCAAACCACAAAAGGACCTTCCCTCTTGTCCTATGACAATTTAGAGTGAACCGTCAACTATTCAGAGCAGCTGGCAGTTCTCTCTAGCCACTGTGGGAGCAGGGGAGCAAAGACTTGATGCATTCTACCCATCACCAGTCCAACTAGGGTCTGTGGGCAGAGGAGCACATAAGTGTCCTGGCCCTGGCTCTTCCACCCAAGGCCCTGCCCCATCTGGAGCAACCCAGGACCGCTTCAAAAATCTGTGAAGTGCCCCCCCTTCTAAGATAGCCCACCCCTGTTGAAGGGGAAAATGTTACCCATTGTCTTGATGGCATACAGGCCATAGAAGAGTACAAAATTTCCCACTTTCTATCATCCATTTATAGACCTCGAGACAAAATTTCACATTTTGGATATTTTAATTTGGCTTTCGCTTATAGGCAGGGCTCGCTGAACCGCGGCGAGCCTCGCTCACCAGCCACGCTATCCGGCGATCTGCGCATGCACAGATCGTTCTGCGTGTGCGCCGATTGCCCGAACTCATTTGTGGAGTAGAGAGAAACATTTTGTTGGTTTGACCCCTTTTGAAAGTTTAGGCAAAAATCTGCTATAGAAATATGTAACACGCATACACTCCCTCCCTCCCTCACCTTCCCCTGCAAAATAATTTTTAAATATGCTACAACTCTTTACAGCCAAGTATTTTCCATCTGGTTTCAGCCTTTTATTTTTTTCCTCTTTCAATTCAGAAGTCCTAGAATTAGATTCACTCTGAATTATACCCAGAGATGAAAACAATCTAAAATTACAGCATACCTGTTTCATATCACCCTATTCTATTAAAGGTCCCATGATTACGGTTTATATATGTATACATTTTCTCACTTCTGCTCACTCTCCTACATTAGACGACTTAATGTGTCTCAGCTAAGAGAAGATTTTTTTAAAGCAATCAGAAATTGATACTGATAAACAAAGTATGAAGCTTTATTTGTATTAGCTTCCTATATCTGTTTTTCAAATTTGGTTAAAATATGGGTAAACCTTGGTTCCACAAATTTAAAATTAAAAGTCCCCCTAAACAAATTTTTGAAAGGAAGAATTTTAAAAAGTTATCAAAAACGTCCATGGAAGTTTAAAAGTCAAAAATTAAATATTTCTAGCAACACGCCTCATTCACATTGAAAACAAACAAAAATCTGTTCCGGAAAGCTGTCAATGGAACACCGTCAGCAGTTTCAGAAAAAAAAAGAATGAACTTCAGATTTTTAAATTCTTGTTATTCAGTCTCAAACTTTAACAGCAATCAATGGTGCCAACAGGTAGCAGCAAACATCCTTATCCATACACAGGATAGGCAGTTGCATAGGGCACCCGAAAATTTGGTGCATCACTAGGTGTTAATATCTACCTATCCTCCTCTCTGTATCACTGTTCTGAGATTCTCCTCAGGAGAGGATCTAGTTAACTGAAGCGAAAAAGCCTGCCAGACCTATTAGCATAATATGCAACCTGTGAAAGTGCCATTCTAGTAGTAATGAAGCCATTTAACAGGCATTTGCCTGACCATGATATATAATAGTCTGGTTTTAAATTTTCCCGTTACAGACTAACTCAATTACCCCTCTGGTGATATATTCTGTCAGTTTTTGACTTTAGTATTTCAGTGTACAGGACCTTTTTTATAACTTGCTGTAGAAATATTTCATTGGTGTTGCTGAAGATTATAAAAATCACATATATAAAAAAATTGTAATGGCAGCAGGAGGAAAGCATCAGGCATAGGGGTACAGTTTAATAGTACTGCATAAAGCCCCATAAATCCTAAAGACGGCCCTAAATAGTGACGACCAGATGATTTTGGGACTCTACAGTAACTCAAAGCTTATACACACGGGCTATGTCTAGACTGGCATGATTTTCCGCAAATGCTTTTAACGGAAAAGTTTTCCATTAAAAGCATTTGTGGAAAAAAGCGTCTAGATTGGCAGATCTAGATTCCGCTTTTTGCGGAAAAGCGTCCATGCCAACCTAGACGCGGTTTTGCACAAGAAAGCCCCGATCGCCATTTTCGCGATCGGAACTTTTTTGAGCAAAACTATACCGCGTTGTCTACACCAGCACTCTTGCGCAAAAGCATTTACGTCAGAGTGCTTTTGCCCGAACGGGAGCAGCATAGTATTTCCGCAAGAACACTGACAATCTTACATGAGATCGTCAGCGTTCTTGCGGAAATTCAAGTGGCCAGTGTAGACAGCTGGCAAGTTTTTCCGCAAAAGCAGCTGCTTTTGCAGAAAAACTTGCCAGTCTAGATGCAGCCACAAGCTCTCATATCTGCAACCAAAACCCAAGCCATACCAACTTGGAACAAAACCCTGATCTTTCTGAAGACTAACTTTTCCGTGCATTACTTCTGTTACTAGATTTAAACTTTGAAAAATTAATATGCTTCTGATTAAAGAAAGTATTCACTCACTATCTGGTCCTGTTCTCTATTAAAGTGGGGTTTTTTTGTTTTAATTATTTACACCACCAAATGGCTTTATTGTGGTTGTATTCCATTAGGGAATGAATTAATCATTTTAACAAGGAATTACTAGCCCAGACTTTATTTGTGCCTTACTATGCACCTAAAACCAAATCCTGCTCTCCACATGGCTAGTCTCAGTATAGTCACCAAATTACCTGCATGGATAATTTAAAAAAAAAAAAAAAAACATCATCTAACCATTGGACTTCTCGTTCTTTATCCATTCTTCATATGTATAGTCCCAATGTAGTAATGGCACAAAGCATTTCAATATAGTACATTAAAAAAAAAGGACATTTTATTTGGCAGAAACAAGCCTAGTTTCATACCAGGAGAATGTCAAAAGCATGACAACCAAATTATAACAGCAAAAGAATGGTTTTGTTTTTAAGACAACCTCAGTCAGATATGCTACAAATTTATAAAAATAATCCCTCCTTTCACTGAAAAGTTGCCATGCCAGCTTTTACCTATAATCTTAAAAAAAAAAGTGATTAGAGTAATGGAGCACCATTGACATAGGTCTCTGAAGAGGCTGCTTGTCTGTACCATCATATAAAGGAAAGGAACAGAAGTGGCCATTTCTCAGAATGTATCTTGAATGAAGAAGTAGAGACAAGTGCAATGTAGGAATTCTCATTCTTACGTTGGAACGACAGCAAATACATGAATGCCTACACGAGTCTATGTCAAAATAAATTATGCTGTACAGCCTGCAGACTCTATAGTTGGGGAAGTATAGTATGATTCTATAAGGAGGAAAGGATGGTTTCTGCGAGTGAAGTCTTAAATAAAATCCCAAGATCCATCACAGGAATTTTTGCTGAGTGCCAAATGATGCAAGTTACATACACAAGACTGTGCATCTAAAGAAGGTAATGAAAATAAAGTAAATGATCTCCTAACCAGCCAAATTTCTAGTAAATGGAACATATATCAAGATTATACATTATAGTACAGTGATCACCAGCCAGCAGATCGGGATCTACTGGTAAATTTTGGAGCCTCTGACAGGTGATCTTGACTGGTTTGGCCAAAAGACTATAAAGTACCAGCACTTCAGCTGCACCTACTGATGCACATCTCCTGCCCTTTGCCTTGGAGCTGCTTTCTCCCCATCTCTGGGAGCCTCTTGCTTGATGTGAAGGGCAGGGGAGGGACACTGATGTCAAGATATCCCCTCTCCCACCCTGTATCCTATCTCCAGAATGAAGGGCACAACAGGACTTGGGATGGATTTTGCTGGCTGCTTTAGGGAGTGGTGCAGAGCCAGGGCACGGGTGAGTCTGCCTTAGCCCCCTGCACCACCACCCAGGAGCCACCTGAGGTAAGCAGTGCCCAATCAGATCCCACATCTCGAAACCCTACCCCAGTCATGAACTCCCTCCTGCACCCAAAGCCCCAAGCACTCCTGCATCCAAACACCCTCCCCGAGCCTGCACCTAGAACCCCTTCTGACACCCCAACTCCCTGCCCCCAACCTCAGCTCAGAGCCCCTCTCACACTCCAAATTCCTTAATCCAAAACCAGAGCCTGCACCCCAACCTGCCCCTGCCTTGTGAAAGTGAGGGAGTATGGGGGAGGGATGGAAGATGGAGTGAGGGGGGGCTTCACAGAAGGGGCACAAAGGAGGCCCAGCAAGGGAATTTGGGTCTGAGATAGATTTTGGATTGCACTTAAATGCAAAAAGGGATCACGTGCTTAAAAAGGTTGGAGACCACTGTTATAGTACTATTCTCTCCATTAACTTGGAAGGAGTTAAAGTAGTTGCTAGAACTCTATTCAAGTTATTCAGGGAATTTAACGTCATTGGTTATTCAAATGCTTTTCTTGGGGGGGGAGGGGAGACATGCAGATTAGTCAGTCATTCACATCCCTAATTGCTTCTTCCCAGTGTTGCCTCTATCAGAAAGAGGCAGAGGGAAGGGGAGGGGAGAAGAGGGTGCTTCAAAGCAACAGCACTGCTGCTCCACGCGGGTGCTGACACTTTGCATTGTCACATGAAACGTGAGCTAAGCTGGGAAGCCCCCTGCCTACTCTGGGTGTCATGCAGCACTGCCACTTTGAAACACCATAGGGAGCACAGGGCCAGCAGGTGACAGCTTGAGACCCCCACTGGCCCCTTGCTCCCAGCAGTGCTGTCACCTCTGAAGTGTAGCAACAGCCCTGGGGCTGTTTCTACACTTCAAAGGCGAAGGCATCCTTATCAACTAATCAAATTGCAATTTGCATCAACTATTTGATTAGCCGATCAATCTAAATTTAATATCTAATTTAGATATAATCACTCTTTCATGGTTTAGTAACTTTTTGATGAAAGTTCCCTTTTCATTACTTAAACTTTAAGGATTTTACATCAGGGTGCATCTATACTGCAGGACTTAACTCGAAATAAGCTACGTAAATTGAGCTACATCAGTTGGGTAGCTTATTTTGAAATACAGGGCAATTACACAGCACCTATTTTGAAATAGTGCACTCTTCCCCTGACTTCACTTAATCCTCATATAACAAGGGTTACAGGAGTCTGAGTAAATTGTCCTGCAGCTTGACAGTATTTTGACACTATTTCAAAGTAACTGCCTGCTGTGTAGATGCGAACTAAGTTATTTTGGAAAAGTGCTAGTTTTTTGAAATAATGTTGCATTATAGACTTACCCTCAGAGTCTATTAGACCAGTAAGCCATTACAAATTCAAGTTCCCAAGAACAGGACCTTGAAGTGCAGTACTTATTAACAAATTCTTTAGTTATCCTTGAAAAGTTATAGTAATCATTTGAAATAATCAAAACATACTCCTCATCTGATTTCCTCTACATTTACTAATTCATTGTTAGGCCAATGAAAGCATTTTATCATCTATAACAAGTTACAAATTTTAGGATTAAGATGTCAGATTCATTTATTCAATTCAATCAAAGACCACAACTGGAACTGAACCTGTAGTTTTGTGATACCAAAAAAACTCTACACACAGCCAGAGGTCTGCTTTCCTGTCTCTCTGCACCACCTAGAGGCACTTTGTTCAATTTCAGCTGAAAATGTAGCCCCAAATGTCAAAGTTATTTGAAGAAAAAAAAAATCTGTTCCAGATTTTTTTTTAAATGAGAAATATTTTAAAATATGCATTCCAGCCATTACTACAGAATTATAAATAAATGATCTGCTAACTCTTAAGGTTGCTCATTTCAAATTCTCATGGTAGGGATATTTTGTTAGAAAAAAATAATCACATCTTGGAAGAGAAACTAAGAACAAAAAACCATGGGTGGTACTGTAGGTCAGAGCATCCATCATTTGAACAAAACCCAAGTACTGTAGTTTGTTTCCTTACAATGTAATCAGAGCTTCTCAAATTTACTTAGCATAAGCCAGCAGGGGAGAAAACTTATTCACCTTTCTCCACAAAACATTTGTGGAACACTAAATAGATATTCAACAGTTTAAAGGGTGCTGAAGTGTAAAAATCTGCCACACTAAAGCATAGGGGATATTTTTGCAATTTGTGGGAAATGAAAACTCAGTTTACAAAAAGTAATAGATAAGAGTCTCCAATTTAACATTACCACCATACACTTAGAACCTTTTTACGTCATGTACCAATTAGAGAAAGCATATACTATAGCATTATGAATGAAACACTAAAAACAGTTAGGACAGTGACCGCTTTTCCACTGCAATCATCTACTTTAATCTAGTCAAACTTCAAGCATGTTAAATAAATCTAACCAACCCTTATGTTAAAAATTGTCACATTTCTTAGTAGATTTTACATATTAAATTAAAATATATCTGAAGTTAGAGGAAAATTATTTCCATTCATTTAATGATGAAAATTTCCCCCAAAAACAGATTTAGTCATTATCAGTGTATTAATTGTATCCCCCGTTAATATTTTTAGGGATAATTCTGTTTATTCCAAAACTGTATATGCAGAACTACTTTAGTCATCTAAAATTGTAGAACATTTTTTAGTTTGGGTCAGAATATTCTTTGCCACAATTTCACTTTTTATCACAACACCTCAGTAATAATAATCTTAAATGGATTAGTACAACCACTACATAACATTTTGCAGTGATTACATAATACTAGAAGGGTTGATCAAAATTACATTTTTGCCCAATTACTTCATTTTATGAATTTAGACATCAATTCATCTACAAACTATTTCTGATTTTTTTCTACCCTCGAGGGCAGTCATTCTGAGAGGCAGAATCTTTTCTGTCCAATGAAAATTCCATTGCTAACCATGCTGACTGCCAAAAACTATTTCATTTTCTGGAGTAAAGCCCAACAAGATGGTTGCCTTCAACAATCAACTGAAAACAAAACAAAAAAAGTGTGGGGACGTTACCATGTGACAGGAATACAAGGCATTTTAGTGACTGCAGACGTTTTGGTAAGTTGCATTGTCTAAACAAGATTAACCAGTCTGTCACCGAGTTCAGATCCTTACTACAGATGCAGAAAACTAAGCCTCAAAAAGAGTCCATGTGTTTTGATTCCTTGATCTAGTCAGCCCATTGTAAGAGGGCCTAGCACATCAGACAACAACACACAAAAATTAAGTTAGGCATCTTAATCCATATTTAGGTACCTAAATAGTGCTCTGAAGTTTCAAAGATGCTGAAAATCCAATATTCCCATTACTATTTTGATCCAATTAAAGTTCATTTAGATTAGTAAATAGGTCTTTTTATACTATGTTCAGTAAGCAAATATCACTGAGAAGGAAAAGTAAGTACATCCAGAAGGAGCTTGAAATGGTTTCCACTGATTTCCCCATATAACCAGGGCAACATTTGAAGCTATGTAAGACAATCCCTTTGCTCTGCTACCAAACAAGGCCTCCTCCCCCCCCCCCCCCCCGCCTTCCCTCAAGATTTACATGTTGCAGAAAACCTCATGCACATACCAAGCCCAAGGGCAAATTTCAACAAATATTAAATCATCTGGGATAACTGGATATCTAAGAAATCAAAAAAGTTTAGTAGAGACAAGCCATTCTTATTAAATACAGTATGGCACATTCTCATACCCCTGGGGAAGGTAACAGAAAATTCATCCATTCAACTATGCACTCTCGTGGTCATGAGTAACTGAAAATATTGGACAAGTTACAAGTTCTCTCACACACACACCCTGGAAACTAACATTCTCTGGGTCACTTGGTTACATAGCTATGCATCTGTTCTCTGTTTATTGTTTTTAGGTCAGTAATGTCTTCCTTTAAAAGCACTGCCAATTCACATGAGTTTAAAAACACACACACACACACACACACACACACACACACACACACACACACTTTCATTATTAAGAACAGGTACTTGATGACAAATTCAGCACATCCACAGAGCTACTATTCCAGCAAATACGAAGTTTGAGGTAGTCCACTAAGTATGAACTAGGGATGTTAAATGTCAATTAATCAGCTAATCAAATAGTCAATGGAATTACTGAATTAGAGGATTGAACCTGTATTAACATACACAAAGAGGACAGAAGTGATTTTGCAGCAGAGAAAGTGAGAGGGGTAAGCAAGATGCTCAACTCAAAATTAGTTTTACACCATCTGCTTGGTTGCTTGTCTGGCTACAGTCAGACCCTCTACCCTCCCTCCCCTCTGGACATTTGATTTATACCTTTTCACCATCATTTAAATAATTTCTTAATTTAAGACAGTGGTGTGTTTCAAACCTGCCAGCTGTATGGGACCTAACTCTCACCAAGCCATACCACCACAGTTGAGATAACCAGAGCTGATAGGGGAAGGGGCTTGTGGCAGGGCATACTTTGAGATCTTCATGATTTTGGAATTCACTTCCGTGTTTGATTTACAAATGCCAAAATCAGATTACCATTTTACCCTTCTCCTCCACGCCCCCCTCCCCCAGGCATTTGAGATTATAAGGGAAGGGAGAAAATTGCGTGAAAGAACAATTGGTTTTTAATACTTATTTCAGCTGCTTGTTGGTTGGCTGTAGGTCCTATTGTACAGTAGAGCTGTAATTTAGTTATACAAAATATGAACAATATAGATGTATTTTAAAGATGTAGGCTGGGCATCCTTGGCATAAGTGCCTTTTAAAAATGTATAAATCCAAATAAAATAAGCAGTTGTCTATTTTTCTGCTAAAACAAGAAAGCCAGTCAAAGTTGAACTTTATTATGCTGCATATTTCCATGTCCCCTAGTCCAGAGCTAAGATGAATCCATTCTTATCGCTTCATGTACAGAAGGCACTGAATATGGACTATAATTACTATTCTGTTTGAAATTTATTTAAAAATTTCAATACCTGAAAACATGACAGATTGACCTGCAATCCCATAATCTGACAAAAAACCGAAGTACTTCAGGATGCAGAATTTAAAAATTTATGGCAATACAATTTCCCTCAAGTAAGATGGGTTTGGGGTATTTCTACGGGGGGGGGGGAGGAAAGGGGGCGGAAGGGCATGCAGAGAAATCAGACATTAAGACTGTAGTCAAGAAAGATGACAAATTGCTCTGTGTCCTAATCCTCTGGCAATCCAGTGGAATTTCCAGTAGACTTTGATATTGCTAGATTGAACAGTACAGAATTTCCCTGTAAATCTTCCTCTCTCATTGGAGATGCTAATCATTCCTTTAGGTTTAGGAATAAGGCTGCAGTTGTCTGTTTAGCAGAGAACTTTGCAAATATACAAGGAATACCCTATTGGAACAGCAAAGAATGCTCTCTATCTTTTCAGGTTGGCAACTGATTCATGTATATATTCAAAACTAACCTTTTCATAAACTTCCTCCCGATTACGAGTTTCTACTTTTACATAAAATACAACTATGATACAGCTATAGAACATGTGCGCACATGCATGTGTGTTTTGAGAGCTTATTGGAGAATATTAGACCTTGAAAGGTATGGGTGTACAGCAAGTGACAGGGTGCTGGATTTTCTTTCCTTTAGACTGAAATAGGGTGCCATCTTCTCCCCCCTCCCCCCAATTCCTATTGAAACACTGTTGTGAGCTGCAAGCCATCTGTTGCAAACACTTATCTAGTTGATAGGGCACAGAACTGGGAGGAGTTGTATCACCTCTATGGCAGACCTACTTCCTGATCCTGGGCAAGCAGTTGTATTTCTCTGTGTGTGTTTCCCAGCCTGCAGAGACAAACACACACAAGAGGAATACACGTAACAGCAAGATCTTTGAGGCAGGCACCTTGTCTTTCCACTGGTTCTGTGCATTGAGGTCTATAAATAAATATGCCCATTGCCTCACTCTTCCGAACTCTCTGCACATTAAGGCAGACTAGTAGGTGGCCAACAGGGGCATCCGACTGGACCTGTGACGTTATCACCCATAATCCCACTGATGTCAACAGAACTATTCATGGTAGTAAGCACTGAGCCCACCAATGTTGGATTGGAACTATTTTAGTCTTATGTACAGTTTATTTTAGAACAAATTTTAAGTGACTACATGTCACCTGAATGTACAAATGAATCTATTTTCCAACATGATTAAATGTGACTAATTTCCTACATTCAGAAAGTCCAATCAAATGAGATCTGCTACTGTTATTCTGGTCACCATTTTAAGCAGATGTTTTTTCAGGACATATATACATCTGAACCAAATGTTTGGGAGGCAAAAAAAAAGCAGTTTCAAAATATGCAGAAGTACAAGTTGAGTTTTATGCACATAACATAAGCTTCAAATTTAGACTGACTCAAATGCTAGCAATGGAAAATACCAGGCAGTCAAATTAGCCTGCCAGTATAGGGTGGTTCCCTAAACTACATTTTCTAGCATGATATCCAACTTTGTTATACAAGTCTCGAACACTGGGGTTTTCAGCTTTTCTTGAGCAACTAATTCCACGCAGTCATGAAACTTCACCTTATAGCTAGCTATATTTACATTTTAATTTTATTCTAAAACTCCTAGTTGCAACCCTGTGAGCCCTCCCAAATAATTTCTCCCACTGTCTTAGTGTAGAATATGAAGGCAGCAAACGCCATATTCCATCTGGAATCCCATCACAAAAACTCAGCTAGCTAACAATATTTTGTTTTAGATAACTTGCCACTAACACATTACAAACTACTGAAATATATTCTTATACCTCTTGATTTTTTTCATATCCAATGAAACTAGAAAATACAAGTGCATGAACAGATTTCAGCAGAATAAGTGCTACTTTGAGACTTTTACTGCAAGCCCATGGGGTGAATGATTCAGCTGAAAAAAGGTTATAAAAATGTTAGTGTGTGCTGATTTCAGTACTGAAATGGCAATGAAATACCAGGGCAAATGAGACTAACCAGTTTGAATCCTTTTATTTTCATGAAATATATCCATGAAAAGGGAGAGAGCATGCTATGAACACCAATAGCCACTCTCAGCAATAAAGGCGGAGGTTTAAACATTTGAGGCTTACATATTTTTGTAGTCTCAATCTCCAATGTTCTGTTGACAATACTACTGAGTGACCTATCGGAAGGCCAGTAGCTCATAATCTCAATGCTGGTCATTAACTAATTTGGACTAACCACACTAGAGGTCTTCAAATGGCCATTGACCATCCTACATCATAAGCACCAAAGAGATGCCTCAATTCCTGCAGCAGTCAGAGTCCCTTTCCCTTTTAAACATTATTGCCACACACACACACACACACACACACACACACACACACACACACTGAATAAACAGTATTCAAAAGCATGTTTCACAGAAGACCACTAATGAAGCATATAAACCCTCATGATTTAGAAATACGCTCTTACACTGTGAGGTAATGGTGACTGAAAAAAGTTACAAACATCCATGATTAGTAAGAGTACACCCTTCAGTTAATAAAGGATAAGTTAGCAAGAAACACCCACCCACACACCCTGAAGGGGGCTTGCGAATCCACTCCAGAATTTGGACTTAGTGAGCAGAGGGCTTTTGCCTAGTGTTATTTGTGTGGTGAAAGGGAGTGAGGGGGCACAGAATTGAGAAGAGGAAGAGAGATACAAAAAGAGCAAGAGCACCAAGCTATAGCCTGTGACCACAGTGTGACACTGGGAAAAGCTAGAGGAAGAGCTTTTGGGTCTGCTAGCTAAAGAAAGGATGAGAGCTACAGGTTGAACCTCTCTCAACTGGGACTCTCTGCCAGACCATGAATGTTGCTGGACCAAAGATCTGGTGGAGGACCAGAGGCAGGAGCCCTGCAGGAGCTGGGAACCCAGCCAGGCTGGCTACAGAAAGGCCACCGGCTGGGAATCCTGCTGCAGGAGTCTGGCTGAGCCCATGGCAGGGCAGCCCAAATGCCAGCTGGCTCTAGTGGGGAAGCAGTCTTCTGTGATGGGGCCAGCCAGGATCCCTGGTGGCAGGACTGTGGGGCTGCCACAGCAGAGCTCGCAGAGCCAGGAGCCTCAGCAGCGGGGCCAGTGCTGCCCAAGTAGGACCGACAGGGTCGGGAATCCTGGTGGCTGAGCAGCAGTGGAAGTCCTGGTGTCAGGACTGCGGGCTGGCACAGCCGTTGCTTCCGCAGCAGTGCTGGAGGAGCCGGGAGCACTGGCAGCAGAGCAATGGTTTGCCATTGTGAAGCTGAGTGCCCCAGTGGTGAGACCATGGACTGCCATGGCAAGGCAGGTCACATGTGCGGAGCTCGCCAATAGGCTAGCCCAGGAGTGGAGCTGGGCTGGGAGTAGAGGGAGGTCATTTCTGCCCATCTACCCGGTCCAGAAAAATCCCTCCTTCAGGACCACTCAGGTCCCAAGGGTGCTGGACCATGGAGGTCCAACCTGTATAAGCAAGACATAAGGAACAATGTCTAATGTTCTTGGTTCCTCCTGCATTCAAAGAATAAGTAAGATGTATCAAAGAAATACCCATCCCCAATTTATCTTCCTTATTCAGATATCCCCACAGCCCTGAATTTTGACTAGCCATTTTGATTGAAAAGGGACGATATTTTAACTTGTTTAGCTACTTAGAGACACATATAGTAAGCAAGTATTCACTCCTCAAACACTCAAAATTTTAACTTTAGAAACAAACAAGATGTGCAGCCCAAACAGCTAGAAACTGTGAGTTTTCATTTAACATATAGCCTCAATGTAAGGAAAAAAATAAAACCCTTCAAAAATGAAACATTTAACTTTAGCACTTCAAGCTCAAGCTTAAAACCAACTATTTAATTTGTTAAAATAATTTTACAATTAGTATGATTCTGATCTGAGATACATCCCCTCCAATCTCGTGTTCACACTCAAGGCTCAGGAAGCAACATGCTCCAAAATTATTCCTTTGGAAAAAAATCCACTATGAATCAGTGGGAGGCAGATAATACTTCATATACAAATCTTATTACTATGGACAGGAGAAGAAATCCAGAAAAATATGACACGCCAAAAGGGTTGCCAGATGGGTTAACCAAAATTACCGAACACCCCCTGCTGCCGCCCCCGCCCTTCCAAAAAAACTGGGGAAAAAAGGACCCCATCAGCAGTTAAGCCCAAAAAAAATTAAAGGGGCCTTGCTGGGTTTTTTTTATTTAAGAACAGGCTTTTTTGCTGGCGGCAATTTTGTTTTTCTGCTGCAGCCACAAAACAAGCCCCTGCAGAACCAGGTAAGTGGCAAGGAGGTCCGGGAGCTGGGACTGGTGGCTGAGTGTCGCAGGGTTGCCAGGTGTCTGGTGTGTTAGCCTCTTGGTGGAGGGAGGGGAGGGGAGGGGAAGAAATCAGAATATACCGGACATTTTAGATGTCCAGTATTTTCTGAAATTTTTTTTACCGGACAGAAGGCGAAAATACTGGACTGTCCGGGTCAATACCGGACACCTGGCAACCCTACACGGCAACAGAAAGGGCTCTAAATAGGATTTTTTTAAAAAAAAAAGGTATAGAAGGTCAGAGTAGTTGAAGCGGGAAAGTTTACAAGTGTCCAGTGTTGCATACGGTTCTTTCCTGACCTGTAAGTTTGGCACTTAAGTGTACAACAAACCATTTTGCAACAAGGCACAACAGATTACATACACCGCCTTGATTACATATGTATTAATTGTGTGCGCATACTACAGTGAGCAAGATTAATTACCAGAGACGTCCAAAGAGGCATGCATGCATGTTTCACATTCTAGGTGTAAAGGAAGTTGTAATGGCTCATTAGCTCAGTGGCAAATTAACATTAAAGAACATCATGCAAACTTATTTATACATGCTTCTCTTGTATGCAGTACCTGACTGATTTTTCTGCAGGTCAATGGCCCCAATCCAAAAAAAGGTCCCCCACCGCTGCCTTACAGGCTTTAAAAAAAACACACCCACCACAACTAAAATGTGCTACCTTTAAAGCTAATCTTACAAGGCGCATGTGTTGTTTGGTTAGACTTTTTCTCTTGATTTCATTTTTTTTCCTTGCTTTGAAAGTGTAACCGCCCTACCACCTCCTTTATCCTGGAGAAAGAGGGGTAGAGGGGTGCGGGTCCGACGTCCCTAGTCCTGCCCACCCTTGGCCTCGTCCTAGGGCGTCCGGCCCTTTAAACGCTGGGCTATCTAGTCCTTCACAGCCAGGCACTTCTCATCAGTCACGCTCTCACCACGTGGAAGGGGAGAAAGGGGGGCCTGGGCCCGCCCTCACTCACAGGCCCCAGCCCAGGGCCCTAAGGACTCAGACTGCCTGCCACTCTGGGGTCTGGCTGACGGGGGTGTGCCCCTAAAACACGTCAGCCCACGGGCTTCGTCACCGCCCTGCCCTGGGCTACTTCCTTTCTCCCTTCCGTGCTCCTTACCCTCAGCGTCAGGTCTCAGCAGGGCAACAGCTCCAGGGTACATCAGTGTCTCGCCTGGTGGGTCCAGCCTCTCCATCCAGCTGCAGCTCCCCCCCTTCTCCTCTGCTGCCTGACGGCTTTTAAAGCTTCCGCCGCCCCAGCACGCCGGAGTCCGCCCCGCCCCCTGCGCCGTCCACCCAGCTGATTGGCCTCTCCCCCTCTCAGTGCTGGCCTCAGTATTCCTCCGGCGGCGCCGCGCTCTCCCAGCTGAGGTGCACTTTTGCTCAGCTGAGCCACGGTGTTGCCCTGGTGAGCCGCGCCTCCGCTCAGCTGAGCTGCTGCGCTACCCAGCTGAGCCGTGGCTTGGGAGCAGCCGGCGCATGGCCGGTAAGTGTTCCATGGCCTCTCTGCCAGGGCGCACACCCCCTGGGGCTTAGTGCGGGGTCTTGGTGCCCCGTCACAGAAAGCATCATAGTTCCTAAATGCTTCGGG
The DNA here is from genome assembly GCF_049634645.1 of Pelodiscus sinensis. Lineage (NCBI taxonomy): Eukaryota > Metazoa > Chordata > Testudines > Trionychidae > Pelodiscus > Pelodiscus sinensis. The sequence continues at coordinate 36,529,018 of NC_134717.1, forward strand.
TTGGGAATACATAGCCTAAAATAGCTATGCATGTGACCTATAAGTCTCTCAATGATCTGAGACTTTCCAGTGTTTCAGACTGTTCTAATTGCTGCTATGGCATCACAGCAGGTACATATGCCAATACTCCCCACCCTAGTTTAAACCTATGGAGTGTTAGACCAATCTCCTCCACTGACCAACTCCTATGGTACTTAACAGGGAGAGTATCTGAGCAGTAGAAAGGGAAAGAACCATATAAAGCTTTTACAGGCCAAATAAATAGAAAAAAAACCCTCATACCTCTGTGGGCTTTGTGAATGGAAAGGGGGGTGGGGAGAGGAGAGGTTTATTTCATTGAAGTTTCCTCTATGGCAGGGGTTCTCAGACTGTGTGATACTGCAACCCCCTAAAATGATAAATGAATTTGTGTGCCCCCCCACCCTCAAAATTGTTGGGGGGGAGCCAAAGTTGTTAAGCAAAAGTTGCACCACTTCGTCTAGTTTGGGACTGCACCCGCCCCTCCCGGAGCCAGCTCCCCTCCCCATCCCATTGCACTCACCTCTGCCTCAGAACTAGAGCCTCCTAATGCCCCCCATCCCAGTGCACTCCCTCCTCCCCTGAGGCAGGCATCCTCAGCATCGGGAGCCCGCTCCAATCAAATCTCCCTCCTCCCCCGCAAAGCCAGACACGCAGGAAACTCTTACTTTTAAAGTGGCTACTCCTGCTGCCCGGTCCCGCTATCTCAGCTCACAGCTTGTAGGGGAGGCATCACATGGCCAGCTACTGGTCTCTGCTGATCACATTGGCCAGAGCAGCACACGCTCCGCTCCCCGCCCCCCCAGCATGGCACCCAGCAACTGCCCCCTTCTACCGCTCTTCATTAGACTCTGCGGTGCTCCTCACTCCCCCGCCTCTGCCAAATGCATCAGGGGAAAATTGTCCCTGCTGGGCTTCTGCCCAGAATTTCATGGGTTTTTTTATGTTTTTTTTTTTTTTTTTTTAAACCGGACAGAGCCCTCAGGGAGACACATTTTTTCAAGAAAAAAGAAAACTGGATACAGCTGCGACCCACCGTAAGTTGGTCGTGACCCCCCTGGGGGTCGCAACCCACATTTTAAGAAACACTGCTCTATGGGATACTTGTAACAAACTCGAACTTTCATGTCCCAGCCAACATTCAGCTGAAGCAGGAGTCTGCAACCTTTGGCTCTAGAGCCAAATAGGGCTCAGTATGGAACCAAATATGGCTCTTTTGTCATCTCAAAATGCACACAACTTTTTAAATTAAAATGAAAAATTCAAAGTTTTAAAAAACACATAATTACTCATGTTAAGATGATCTTGTCTATTTCAACTTTAATTGTTCATTTTAACAACTATCCATCTCTCTCCACTCATTGTGGTCATGCATATACTCTTCATTTGATTGGTCAAGAAATCTTTCCATCATGTATAATGATCAGGGCTCGACAAATAATGCAATCTACTTGCCCGTGGCGAGTAGATTGTAACCCGGAAGAGCTGGGTTCGGGCGATCGGCGCATGCGCAGATTGCCAGACGGCGCAGCTGGCGAGCAGGGCTCGCCGTGGTTGGGCGAACCCTGATGATGATGGAAAGATTTCTTCATGAACTCTGTAACCCCTTAACAGTAAAAATGGTGAAGAGAAAGATGACAAATTTTCACAAGTGGTCAGACTTGCATGCATTTTTGGATAGGATCTCCACACTCATTTGCAGTGAGAGACTTCTCAAACCAGCAAACACACAAACACCTGGAGTATTATGACAAAACATGCAGCATTTGCTACAAAATACCTGAAGGCTCACACACAAAAAAAGCCTGCAAGGAGCTGCAGCAAAAATGAACACTGGACAAAATAGCCTGCTAGCATGGTCAAAAAAGGTGGGAGCTTAAACTTGGCAAGTTTTGCGGGCTCACACAGCATTGTTTGAGAGGAAAAGTCTTTCACTGATGGGGGTCACATGAAAAGATGCACGCTAAAAACTGGTAATGAACTATGAGGCGTTTCCCCACAAAAATAAAAAAATCTTACAGAAAATTCAAAACACACCATTATTGGGAAAAACATTTCATGAGAGTAGTAAAAAATAGCCCATCATTTTGACAAAAAAACACAAATACAAAATGTGAGTAAGCTACTAATTTTTCATTTGCTTTAGACAAGACAACCAGCACATGACGTGTATGCTGGGATTTATGGAAATGCTATGCAGGAAGAAATGACAGATTACTGGGGGGAGAAGGGGGCAGGATATGAAACAAGAGGCAAAATTCCTTAAAACTGCAATAAACTTTATAAACAAGAAATGCAGCAGATGAACTCGTGTCTTGTATGTACAGATGGTGCACCTAGCATAGTCAGCAAACACAGGGGATTCCTTACTCTTCACAGAAAAGCTGAACTGCCTGTTTTTGAGCTTTCATTCAATTGTGCAACAGCTTCTGGAACCAAACTTGGAAACAGAATGGAACTAGTCATTCAGACTGTCAGTTAGATTCCTGCCCAACCCCTTAATCACTGTCAATTTCAGTCACCGATCAAGGAAGTAGATTCTGTATACCCTGGTCTACTAATACACAAACGTTTGCTTGTTGTCTCATGGAAAAGTTGTGCCATTTTGCTACCGGCATTAAAAGGGTGTCAAACACACCAAGCTTTCAGACTGACTGGTTGCTCAAGTTTCACTATCTTGTCAACATTACCAGTCATTTGAATGAGTTAAGCTACAAGGGCAAGGAAATACAGTCCTGACTGCAGCAAGCAGTGTTTGGATTTGAGTAAACATATCAAGATAGGCAGACTGGCACAAGAAACATTACAAACATTTCATGTTACCTATCAGAGAAAATCCAAACAGTAGCCTTCATTTGCAGCAGCTTGCCAGGTTTGTTTGGGCTCCTGATGGTGTTCAAATCTCATTTTGTTGATATTTGCAAACAGTGCTCCATTTATGTGGATGAATCATAAGCTTGAAGCATCCATTGAAGAACTGGATTTGACAATCATTTCAGGCATCTCAGTGATTTAGAAAAGGGAAACAGCGGATTTCCAGGAGTCGGATATCTGGGTGGAAAAATTTGTCAAACTGAATTCTGATTTAAAATGCCTAGTTTGACAACGTGCAGAATTGGCAGACTGCACAAACGGCTGGACATGAAGAAATTGGAGCATGATGATAATCTGATTCTGAACACTTGGAAAGAACTTCAAGTCACATTCAACACCATGCAAAATGTCAGCTCTGCCTTATTTTGGCTCCACCTATGTGCATGAGCAGGCTCTCATTTGAATCACATGAAAGGTAATTTGTGCTCAAGACTGACAGCCTGAATGCATGTATGAATCTGAATTTAACCAGTTATGATGTAAACATCAAAGAAACGTGCAAAGAGATGTGGCAGCAGAAATCCCATTAAATAAAGTCCTTGAGTACAAGGTTTCATTTATGCTATTATTAATCACGTGTATTAGTAATACTAAATTGTATATCTTCAGTTATGAAAATGGATATTCTTATATTGGCTCTTTGTTGACCACCTATCTGAATTTGTATGTAGTTAGGCTCTTTGGTTTGAAAAGGTTGCCGACTCCTGAGCTGAAGGATCAGACAGCAGATGGTGTGAATGCATCTCTTACTTACGCATGCTTTAGTAGTTAAAGTCTTTTCTACAATACCTCATGGGAAAAGGCACCTTTTCATTTTGACAAATTAAACTTTCTGCATTTCTACCCGTTTTTATTACTAGGGATATACTGATTGATGAGAAATTCATTTGCTCTTTCAGTCTCACTTGAAGATACAATCATCATAATTATTGCCTTGGTAATTACAAGGCCACAAAGGACTTCAAATGGAATATGCAGCAGCAAAAGACTATGCAATTTAAAAAAATCCACATTTTATCTATTTGAGTGCCTTTACTTTATAAAAAAAGGGAGGGAAGCAACACAGATAATCTTATGCACAAGCAGAAAACTGTCTAAACTAAAACATGTCAGTTTGAGACATCAGCAGCTAGAGTTTACGTTTTTTGCTGAGAGCAGCAGCAGACGACAACTTTAACTCATAATTTATCAGCCTTTTTATGCACAACTCCTATTAAATATGTCTGAGACCGACTGACTATTACCCAAGAGCACAGACCATACTCCAAAAGACCAAAACTTATGCTTTTTATGCAAACAATTTTCACATCTCAGATCAACCTGAAACACTTATACCTCACATAAAAAGGGACAGCAATCCACTCACACCTGCAAATACCTCAAATCAAGAACCTCAAGACATCCCAATTGTTCCATGGTGGGAAAGACAGGCAATACTGGCAGCCAGAATTATAAGGCTTTTGTACCCTCTGATAGCTCCTTAATCCAACCCAGTTGTCACTATTTCCAGACACAACAGTAAATAGCTAGTGGGGGGCAGGGAGATAAACACACTCTCATTCCTACTCTCTACTGCGATCCTACTTCCTCTACCTTAAAAAAAAAAAGCCATCGCTTATCATCCACACCTCATCCCTGTTTTGTTAGGCTCTTTATTCCTTCGCCTCCTTACTGCCTAGGCACCAGCAATGGGAGCACAATGGGTATGTCTACACATCAAAGTTATATCTAAATGACTTCCCTAGCGCCTACACAAGCCAACTGCTATTTCGAAATTAAATCGAAATAACGGAGGGTTTATTTCAAAATCGGTAAGCCTCATTCACAAGGAATAATGCTAATTTTGAAATTGCTATTTCAAAATAAGTGCGGTGTAGACACTTATTTGGAAATAGGGGGCCTTCAGCCCTTCCCAGGGTGCCCTGGTGGAACACTCCTCCCCATCCCCAGAGCCCTTAAAGGGGTAGACTCTGAAACTTTCCCCCAAAAATGTAGCCTGAGACATAGGAAACTTCAGCCCAATGGTTACAGTTCACTGGAGTCGTAAGTGACTGCCCGAGATATACAAGATCCTGTTTCCAATCTAAATTTCAAGCATCACTACCTAATCCATCTGTAATATACAGTTCATGACTAGTTATAATCATGCCTCCATAAGAATACATATAGGTTTGCAAATGCACTTTTCGGGTTATATTTAATGGAAGATGCCACAGTGAAAAGTCATACAAGTGTTCCTGTAGGCTTAACACTTTAGCAAGAAGAGTATAGATCAGTGCTGTTCTAGATCTGGGCTGGTCTTAAACAGAAATAGAAATAATTGGGCTGATTAGTTAAGTGGCAAGTTGGTTTTGGGACACAAACATGTACATGGAGGATTGGGAGGCAGCAAAACAATTCATTCCCAACTACAACCTAAACAGAATTTGAAGCTACCTCTCTAAAGCTACAAAAAAAAAAAAAAAAAAAAAAAAAAAAGGGGGGGGGGGGAGGGGGGTATTTCAGACTGTCGTCTATTTTGACAGCATTCCTTCCTAAAGGGACACATTATGCAGATGTGACACTGACTTCCAAGAACCAGAAGAAAACAACAAATGGTCTGGTAGCACTTTATAGACTAACGAAACATGTAGATGGTAACCTTAAAGCATTATCATTTTAAACAAACACCTGGAAACAGGGAGTTCAGAGCAAAAGTCACATTGAAAGAAATCTGTAACATTGTAAGGTACAGACATGCTATTAGTGTAAACTACAACCAGATCTATGCTGCCCTATGAACCTCCAAAATACATTCCTGGTTCCTGGCTTGAAACTTAGATATGTTGTAAGAGCATAGTAATTACTGCATCCTCAGGACAAAATGTTTAAAAAGAGTATGAAAAAAGCTTCTGAATAGATTCCCATCAGATTTCTTTAAATACCTTTCATAGTCCTTCCCCACCCTATTTCCCCAGAGAGCCAACAAACTGGCCAATAATATTCTTGTAATTCTCTAAAGACTGAGCATTTATACATTTACTAGGATTTATACATTTACTAGTAATGAATTCATATTTTGTAAAGTGGTTTTTAAAACGAGGAAAAATACTTTTCCTCGGAGCAAAGAATTTTTTTTTCTTGTTCCCTCAACCACTTTTCCTTTCAGGTTCATGACCAGCTGTTCTTCCCCATCACATCTGTGTATTGGAAGAACTATAGTAGAAGATCAGACAAAATAAATCCTCAACTACTGATTTTCCTGAGCCAGGGTTTGTGAATAGGGCTGACTAATAAAAGTAAATATATTTCGGACCTGGGGGAGGTCACAAATCACACGAAGTTTCACATTTCAGGGTTTTTCATATTAAACATTCATTTGTAGGAAAATCCTTTTGCCCGTATACTTTTTTTTCCATTGGAAGAAGAGGACTAAGTGTTTAAAAAACAAAACAAAACAAAAAAAACCCACAGCACACACCCCACCACACACACAAAATCCACAGTGCAATATCACTATTAGGGAAAAGAAACCAAAGTATTCCAAAAAAATCCTATGTTTATATTTGTAAGAAAATGAAATTCTGATATTGAAATGTTTTTAAAACTTGGTTTAGTCAAGATTGTGTTTTTAAAAAGATCCAGCCAGCTTTTCTTGTAATACAGTATAGAAGAGCACTTAATAGCAGTAACATGACCAAGAACATAATCAACTATGGTTTTTCTCCTACCACCATCCAAGATTAGACAAAGTCTTTAGTTAAAACAGCCATGTGAAGAGATAAGAATACCGTAATTTCACACTTCCAAGAGATTACTTGTGACGCATGAAAAACCTTGGATGAGTGAATGATACAAACAAGCATTCAGAATACTGGCTCCTGCCTCTTCAGAATTACTTTTGATGCTATGGCATGAGACCACCACTACAGTCAAATTTGTAAAGTCTAAACGAATAGTACTTAAAACTCAGAAGGTATTACACTTTTTTCTTGATTTGCATATGTCACACTCATGCTGTTTTTTCCATAAGAACCAACTTGCTGGTAGCTGTTCTTAGCGGTGCAAGAATAATTAAAGCAATAGGCTCTTCTGAGTTATTTTATTTAAAACTCAGAAACACGGACCCTCTGACACCTGGGACTACAACCCTTCACCTATAAGTTTCATCACAGCCCACAGGAACATAAGGATGTGCTCCTCCCCCCCCCCCCCCCCATCATGTTGGCCTCACTTTTGAGGAACTAAAGAGCAGGATGCAGAGTCTGCTACTTTTTTGGAGAGGAATATGCAACAGGGTCTACTGCTTCTTTAAGTCTAAAAGACGCCAAAAGTCCCCATTCTAAAGATAGGGGATAAACACTCTAGAAGGAGATGGATCCCGGGAATTTAGTAGCTGAATGGAAATAATCAGGACACCAGCTTTCTTCTGTTAACATGGTCCTAGGTAGCCTACAACCAGGAATTCCGCACTGCAATGTAGCATGGCTCCTCTCCCTCCCAATCGAACAGTGGAAAGCTCTTTGAAGGAGTGCCATGTATATGTCCCCCTCTTCTCTCAGAACAGGGAGCATGTGAACAGAGAAGAAAACCAGAACCAAGAAGCTGAGTTCCAGATAGAAAGCAGAGTCAGTAGCTCAGCTGGGAACAGTTTGGAGCAGAACAAGAGCTCTGTGTGTGGCAGAAGAGCCAGAGAGGTATGAACAGTTGTGCTGCTATGACTTATTTTGGGGACACTGCAGGCTATTTTCAACTGTTTTTGGCTACTAAACCAGCCACAGGCAGCTTGTAGCCCCAAGGAAAGCTGTGGTGCATTCCTAAAGGACCCTGAAAAAAACCCACACATATACAGCAGGGCACTGATGGAGCATCTCTGGCCAGGTGGAGGCACTCCAGCAGTAACCCTGATACAACGGGACCACCATTTACATATTTACTCATCGCTAGTTTATTAATATAGCTTAACAAAGGGGAAAAGTGAAACTTACGACAGTGCTCAAAGACCCAAATGAAGAGCCTATTGTGCTGAGTAAACACCAATCCCCTGCTTCAGAGAGATTACAATCTTATCTACTATAGCTGCTTCCAAATCACCTCCGCACTAAATGCCAGTGTCATCCTTTGAAAAAGCATGCCTTCATGCCTTCCACATAAAGAAAGAACCCTGTCTGATTGGTGGTAGTTCACAACCAAAATGGGAGGAGTGGGAGAGGGGGGATTACAGTAGAACACTTTTCTATTTCCTCTTCCTTTTTGCAGTTACCAATTTCAAACACAGCAATAGCCATGACCAGTTACAAAACCAGCTAATTTTGTCCCTGTAATGTTACAGTCATGAGACAATATACTATGCACCCAACTGTTGAAAACAGGAGTTGACATGAGGCCATTAAACAAGAATAGCTAGTGGTGCAATGATGTATATTATAGAAGACAAGGCAGATTCCCGTATTTATAAAAAACTAAAATGATGACTAAGAAAAGTGTAGAAAAGTGTTAGTAGCAGTAACAGCAATAATATTGAGTCAGTTTGCTGTCCACTTTGCAGTCAGATACCAAGATTCAAGTAATCAAAACTAACAGTTGAAACTGAATTTGTGTCCTCTGACAGCTATATTTAAAGAAATCATATAGGGATGTAATAGTGCAGTCAGTTAACCCACCAGTAAAAATTTTAGCAGGCTTGCCAGCAGCGTGGCTCAGTCCTGGCTCGTGCCAGGTCCGGGACCTACCCCTGCTGCAGCTCTGCACTTCAAGTTTATTAGGAGCCAGGCAAGCAGGCAGCCTGGTTCAGTTCCGGCTCACACCAGGTCTGGAAGCTCAGCCCCGCCCTTCCCTGGACAGGGGCTGCTGCCACCCCATGTTGCTTCCTTTGTACCAGCAAGGGGAACTGTTTTTTAAACTGGCTCTCCTTGCAGACCAGCTCCCACCTGGCACCCCACATTGCTGCCTCAGATACAGAGGAGGCAGCGCAGAGTGGGAGGGGGCTCTTCGGGAGTGGAGTCAAAGCTTAAAAGCCAGTTTCCGCCCAGCACTGGTTCTGTGGTGCCGCCCATTCCCACCCCCACCCCTCCACTGCAGCCTCCAAGGGAGCGGGGGGGAGCGGGGGAGGAATGTTACCACGAAGCAGCCCCTGTTCATAGGAGGCTCTTAGTGTGGAGTTGCCCCCCCACACACAAACAGGGGCTACTGCATGGGTCCCCCACACGAAGGGGCTGCTGCCAGCTGGACAGGCAGCCTCTTAGTCCTAGGTCATGCCTGTCAGGACCAAAACTAGCTGTGGCTCTGCAATATAAAAGGCAGGAGGAGCCAGGCTGCCTGCTCAGCTCCTACTTAATTTAAAATGCAGAACCTTACTGTAATAGGTCTTTTTTTTCCTATATTGATTTACCAATTTCTAGAAAGACTGACATGTCTTTACAGCGAAGCTTTCTCCTGCTTGTAGCTTCCTACTAGCCATACCTGCCAGCCAAGGATGGTAGAAATCGCTCTCAAAACCCAACCACTTCAAGATTTTCTACAGCTGATACTACATAATTAGTTTTTCTACTAAACATACTAACCAATTTCTGAAAATAAGAATTTACATGGTAACTTACAGTTTCTCCACCGTGTACAATCAGGAACAGATGTGTACCATGAAAATTACAATCATTTGTTGTAGGACCGATAGATCTGTGGGTTTTTCCAGTAACAGAAAATAAATGTTAAGGTCAGTCAGGGGAAAAAGGGAAGCTCTGATTCCTTTCAGTGGGATTACAAATAGCAATATGTTGGGATATGTAAAAATTAATAGGGGCCTGTGATGACTGTACTTCAGTGGGAAAGGGGTCTAGCTAGACTAGGCATTGCCATTACAACTTAAACATGGTTTCACCCTTTGTTCAGGCAGCCTTGGAAAATGGTTGCACTGAACAGTGTCTTGTTTTGTCTTCACACTTGTCTATAAAAAGATTTTCATGGTTGAAGCTATTTCCCTCTCCCTATAAGCCACTGATTCAACAAAAAAACAGTAAACAATCAGGGGCAGGTAGAATTGTACTCATCACCTACTTATTAATATTCAATGTGTAGGAGTTAACATTACTAAATAAGGTTTCAGGAAAAGTAGAGATAGACATGTGAATTAACATACTAAAATAGATAAAAGGGTATGATTGGCACCAGGTTGTTGCCACTCAAACATTGTGTTGAATCTCCGAGGTAAACGTGGGTGGGTAATAAAGCAGTTACATTTACCCCATCCACTGGTCGCCCGTTTCTTCTTGAACACAATACATAGCCAGGGAAGGTAGCAAATCAAATATCTACAATTTGAGAAACACCTTCCTAGATTATTGGGGTACCACAGTCTTTAGAATCCTTCTGCCAAAGGCATTAGGGATGTGAACAGTTAACCAGTGGGGACTTGAGCATCTCCCCACCTTCTGTGGGCAGGGGGCTGCTCCAGCCCCCAGGGCCTGCCACACACAGGGGCTACTCTAGAGTTGGTGAAGCCTGTCCGCACAAGGCCCAGGTGCCCCACAGGCAAGAGTTGCTCTAGCTAGACTGGAGCACCCTCTGCCTACAGCTCCAGCCCAATGCTTGGAGGGGCAGGGGAAGCTACTCAGCCCAACTGGGCTGGAGTGCCTCCCTCCTTTAACCTGTTAAATAGATTTAACCAGTTACCAATTAAACGGGAATTTACCTCCCTAAAAGGCACACATCTATTTTATTAAAAAACAAACAAACAAAAAAAAAAACCCCACCACCCACACTTAGTAGAGATATGGAAGAATGCCCAGATGGTCATCTCTTCCTCCCCCCCTTCCCTCCCCAACATGACCTTTCAGCCCAGGAGACCACCCGTTTTCTTTAACTATGGCTAAAAGCTTTTGAAGGTGGAAGATTTTTCACTATTTTCTGATAGGTACCATTTTAGCTATCCAATAATTGACACCTAGGCTGTGCACATCCCAAGGTTTTTTTTAAATGTTCTTCTGACATCCCACTAAAGATACTGGCACATTCTGGACATTTCAGATTTAGGCAAAAGATTTAAATAGTTATTCTCTTGTGAAGAGACCTATTTTACCTAGGAACTAGATTTCCATGTCCTAGAGATGGCTACAGGACACACACAGTTAAGGTTGAGATGCGTCGTGGTTAATTTTAGTACAAGTTGCAGACAATTCACAGGCAATGGACACGTTCATGAAAGCCCACAACCTCTCAGTGACTTTTACTAAAGAGAACAGGAGAGTGAGTGTAGGAGGCTGACTGCCAGGGAAGACTGAAGTCAAGCCCCCAGGAACTGGGGTTGGGCAGAAACCTGACAGCCCCTACCACAGAAGCAAGGGAGGAAGAGGTCACACAGGTTCATTAAAGTAATGAAATCTGTGATCAGTTTGTGACTATATTGTCTCCTTACTCATACTCCTTGCAGTGAATCCCAGAATCCAGATAAGCATCATACATAAAGGCTGCTGCCAACAAAATGCTTCTTAGTAGATCTCAGTCCGAAAGGGAAATCTGTCTGTGACAAAAAAATTATGAACATAGAAGCAGCAGATTATACAATACTGCTTCAAGTTTCAAAAATATCTCCTTGGTGAAGATTAAGTTTTTCTGTCTGTCTTAAGGGAAACCCTACATTAAGGAATCTGCATCTCTAACTCCAAGATGACAAAACTATACAAACCCTTGGTAAAGAACTAGGTCAGACTTAGATTTATGCATGTTGTAGGGCTCTCTAGCTAAGCTCTTGAATTCCTTGGATTTTGCTGGGTTCCCTTCTTCCTCCCCTCCTTCCCCCCCCCCGCTCTAATTACATTCTTCTGCATGCAGCTATTGAAAACAAAGGTGAAGATTACAAAACTATAAGATAACAGCTTTTAAGCCAGCTCCCCCCCAGTACCAACTCCTGTTCTCCCGACCTGTCTCTTGAGGGTAGAAGCAAGTACAGGCAGTCCCCGAGTTACGCGAATCCGACTTACGTCAGATCCATACTTACGAACTGGGCTTTTCTCGCCCCGGAGGACGCGGGCGGCGGGACCACCCAGACGCGCCACGGTCCCGCCGCCCGCGTCCTCCGGGGCGAGAAAAGCTGCTCCGCGTCTCCCTAGTCTGCTGGGGGGGGGGGTGCAGTTAGTGCGCCCCACCCCCCCCAGCAGACCAGGCTTTTCTCAGGAACGCCTGTGGTAGAGAAGCTGGGGTGCTGCCGGTTGGTCCCACAGCGCCGCTCTCGGCGCTATTGGACCAACCCGGCAGCACCCCAGCTGCTCTGCCCCAGGCGTCCCCAAGTCAGACGCTGCTGAAACTGACCAGCGGCTGACTACAGGAAGCCCGAAGCAGAGTTGCTCTGCCCCGGGCTTCCTGGAATCAGCCGCTGATCAGTTTCAGCAGCAGCTGACTTGGGGACGCCTGGGGTAGAGCAGCTCGGGTGCTGCTGGGTTGGTCCCGGCAGCGCCCCAGTTGCTCTGTCCTAGGTGTCCAGATTCAGCCACTGTTGAAACTGATCAGCGGCTGATTCCAGGAAGCCCGGGGCAGAGCAACTCTGCTTCGGGCTTCCTGTAGTCAGCCGCTGGTCAGTTTCAGCAGCGGCTGAATCTGGACGCCAGTTCCGACTTACATACAGATTCAACTTAAGAACAAACCTACAGTCCCTATCTTGTACGTAACCCGGGGACTGCCTGAAGTCCATACTCCACTAGACTACCCGATAAGCTAATGCTTGTTAACTAGTTGACTACTCACTAACGTCCCTACTTGAACGTTTTAGCCACGTAAGATAGGAAGACTGGAGGAAAAGCCTCAAATCCTTACATGTCCTCAGTCTGAGTATCCCCAAGTGTGAAAAACACATATTGAACTGAAAGGTTTCCTCAATAGGTTCCCTCCTCTGCCCCATTGTTGGGACAAGGCAGACTATGTTATGAGAACTGTTTGGTCAAAATGACAATTTCTCAAAGTAATTCACTTATTCCATTTAGAAAGAATAAAATTATGAGGTAATTATTCAGTAAACTGAAATATTCTTAAAAGGGGAAAAATAAGCTTCAAATATGAATTAATTCTTACCTTGCATATTTCTTTTGGAAAATTGTCCAACATTCTAAAATAATTCCTGGGGCTTCCTAATGCAGTTAATAAGATTGTAACATGATCATTTGACATCCTGTGCTTAATCACAGTATTACTGCCATGTATTAGTTATAAAACTAACAATAAAATCAAAAGTAATGCACCCTGTCCCAAATAAATGCCTGTGCTAATGGTTTTCTAAACATAAATACCAATATAGAAGCATTTCCCTGATGGAAGTTAAAAAAAAAATTGTAAATATTAGTGCAGTACAAATGGTGTTAAGTGTGTCCTGAAATACATGCAAACATACGAGTGCATTCCAGTTACCTCAATTGGGCCACAATTTCACATACCTCGCTTAATCCTCAAATGCAAGTGGTACTCACAGACAGGTTTTGAGAAACCTAGTCACTTGAGCCATGTCTATAATAGGAAACTATTTTGAAACACCCAATTTTACACAATTGAAATAGCCTGTCCCTACTACAGAGAAGACTTGAAATTCGTCCAAGACAGACTCCATTAATGTGGACATGCTACCTCAACTTAGAGCACCCGGAAGCACTGGGGAGTCATAAGTTCAAATTACTCTGGAGAGTAGTTATTTCAAAATAGCAGCACTGGAGCATCCACATTACCAGTATTTCAAGATAACTATTTCAGAAGGTGTTATTCCTCAAGAAAAGCATAGCTACAGATTTCCAAATAAGCAGCCTGTTATTTCAAAATAATGGGCATGGTAGTGTGGATGCTCCGCTGATAAATTTGACCAAGAGGGTTATTATTTCGAAATAAAGTCCTAGGCTGTGTCAACACCGGCGCAATCTTGCGCAAAAGCGGCCGTTCTTGTGCAAAAACTTGCTGCCTGTCTACACTGGCCGCGTGTTCTTGTGCAAGTAAACTGATGTTCTAATGTATGAAATCAGGGCTTCTTGCGCCAGAACTCTGACGCTCCATTCAGGAATAAGCCCTTTTGCGCAACTGTTCTTGCGCAAGAGGCGAGTGTAGACAGGCAACATGAATTTCTTGCGCAAGAAAGCCCTATGGTTAAAATGGCTATCAGAGCTTTCTTGTGCGAGAGAGCGTCTACACTGGCATGGATGCTCTTGCGCAAAAGCACGTGCCAGTGTAGACGCTCTCTTCTGGAAGAGTTTTTGCAGAAGAACTCTTCTGCAAAAGAGTTTTTGCGTGAGAACGCGCCAGTGTAGACGTAGCCCTAGTGTAGACCAGGATTTGGTCTTTCCAATTTGATGAGAACAGGGCAACTGAGGCCTAACAGTTGTTGACTCCAGAAAGCAGCTTTGGGGCTGCACCATCATACACTTTTCATCGTAGCATTCATCTAGTAAAATGATCAGATTTACTACAAAGGCTACAGAGAGATAAATACATACAATTCTAGTTTGTTATTTCATATGATGAAGCTTCAGCAGTTCCATAAGTCACTATTTCCAAAGGTTTATATGTGCTATTAAAAAAAATTGCACTGGATTCAGTCTTGGCAAACAAGGCCTTTTTGAAGTCATGTTTCAAACTCATTCAAGCTGGCCATTTTTAAACTCTGGAGATGGAGCCAGGAATTATTAGTTTGGTGGGTGGAAGCAGCCAGGAAAGATGTGAGCAGCGTCTAGGGTTTCCAGATGGTTTAACCAAAGTACTGAACATCCCCCCTTTACCCCCCCCCCCCCCCCAAAAAAAAACCAACCAACCACCAGGGGAAAAAAAAAAATCTGTTGAGAAAAAAAAGGAGGGGGACGGGGACCAAAGTTGAGCCAAAAAACCCACCTAATGTTGTCCCTTTAAGAAATGCTTTTGACGCTTTTTTGCCCTAACAGGCTGCTGGCGGCTGTCCTCCATCTTGTCTTCATGCTCTAGGCAGGACAGCTCCCCTGCAGAACCTGGTAACCACCTGGGATTTTTGCCTCCTGGCCGGGGGGAAAAAAATAAAAACAGAAAATACCCGACATTTTTGGTGTCCAGTTTTTTCTGATTTTTTTTTAAACCGGACAGGAGGCAAAAATACCGGACACCTGACAACCCTAGCAATGTCTGGTGCCATGTTTAGGTGTAGTCAATATTCACATTGGTTTTTTTAGCCTGTGTATTTTTTAATTTTGTAATAAACATTGAGAGTCACACACTTTAATTTCATTCCAAGCTCCTGGTCAAGGAGAAATTGAATGCCCAAGTGGTAGCAAGGGGCCTACAGATGAATGACTGGGAGAAAAAAAGTAAGTGTTCACAGTTCACCAATGGTCTTAAAAACACAAGAATTAAAAAGGGTAATTCAGAACGATAAAATTGAGACTGCACCATAAAGAAAGGCACACTATTCAAGTTTCTAATACTGTTCATTTTAGATGCAATTTGTTTAGAACATAAATCAATGTGTTACTCAATAGAAAAGACACAGAGCAAAGAATGGAAACTGCACAGCCACTGGCATTTGAAAGAATTTAAGATCATGACTTTCCTTACTGTAGCACAGAGTGAGCATTGTTTACTCTGCTCTGGGGGTTGTTCAAAGATGTCTTTTTTAATAAGATTTAGCCACATTTTCCATACCACCACCAACCAGTTCTATTTACAGAACTGAGGTGGAAAAAGAACAATTCTCTCCACATATTTCCTTGGATATTGAATACTTTTATAAAAAAAGCCAACTCATCTCCTCTGTAAAGCAACAGTAAATTTTAAAAACCTAGCACAGCAAGTGTTTTATCTTAGCATGACTAACTTCAGCTACAAATATTCAGGTGGGGCTCCCAATGCCAGTGAAAGAAAACAGAGCAAACAACTCATCTTGCTGAACAGCTGACATGTTTTTTTTTAACTCCATGACAGTATTTATGAGAGAGATGAAAGGCCTATCCTTAATCTCAAAGAGTCCTTCTATTCCTTACAATGAAGAGGCACAGTATTAACTGATGTTTTAATATAAACCTCTACATGTACATATTAGGTCTCACTTGCTAGAAAATTACATCAGTTTTTATCCAATTAAGTAACTTCCAATTCTATTATATCTCATGTTGTGTTAGCCAGGTCATTCCCCCTGCCACACAAGGTATTTTTATTTGAGGACATAACTACATATCGGTATTAGAAAGTGCTAGCCTGTAGCAATTCAGGTTTTACTACAGAATATTTTATATCTAAATCCAATTGAATTTTTAGGAATTGACAAACAGACCTTTGGTTCACAGAGTTAAAATTCAAATTGCAGGACTGCACTGCAGCTGAATATTCATCTTAAATAATCCCTGTGTTTGAATATCCAGGAGACAGCTGAAAGCAATGTGTTAACTCTCCACTGTTGCCTGCTGAACAGTCAGAGAATTTCCTTTTCATATTACTAAGACAAGATGTGGCTATAGAGCTCTATAGGGATCCCAGAATCAACATCTAGGTTCCTCTTCATCCACAAATGCCTGGATGTCAACTTGCCAATACCAACTGAGTTCTACAACCGTATATAGAATCAGCAATACTCAGAGTGAAAAGGAATTCCTACATTCAGACAGCCGGTAGAAATGTGAACATGAATCAGAAAACCAGTGCAGCAGTTAGACACTAAAAGTTTAAAAAGTCATAATGGAGAGAAAGTATGATTAAATCTACTGTAACTTACAGGTACCTATAAAACAGATTTATAAAATCTAAAGGACCATCATGATCATTTTAGTCTTACCCACAGTATACACAGGCCTGAGAATTTCTCCAAAATAATTCCTAGCGAATAGCTTTGTTTTGAAGCGTTTCCCATTTGAACTGTTGTCTTTGAGGATCCAATATAAAGCTCCATATATGACAGCTATCTAAAAAGTGCTAGTTATATCAGCTCAATTATCTGTATGGCAGGTAAACATTGAATCATTAATAGTAAGCAAACGTGGCTTTTTATAAATTCTAGCAATAGAAAAATTGTCAATTTGTTACAAATATGCAGGAAAAAACCTTTTATAACAAACTTGTACTTTATCCTGTTGCCAGTTTTTTGTTTTTGGTTTTTTTTTGGGGGGAGGGATTCTTTGTTTGTTTACTAAAACTATCTTCTGTGCTCCTTAAGATAACAATATATACAATTTTATCTAAGACCACACTAATGGTTAGAACACCAGAGGAACTGTGTTTATTAATCATACTCCCATGTGGGCATTTAAGAATTTATTTATGTATTTCACAACAATTGAGAGGACCAAGAGAGGACCAGAAATGGAATTGTAAAAGTGATCTGACACTGGATTTTGGTCAGTTTAAGGTATGTGCCATCTAATTCTAGCCAGGGCTTCTAATTAGCATAATAAAGCAGAAAGGTCTTGCTCTCTTTCACCCATAAAAATGTTCCTTACCTCATACACATCTACTGAAGTGTCACACTTCCATAAAGTTTGATATAGGTATGCATTCTGTAAACTGCATAATTTAACATGGATAGTTACTAGATAATTCCATACAGTTTAATAAAATGAAAGCTGTACTCCTAGATTTTCAGTGATGCGAATGAGCTTCCCATTTCTTTCATAATTACCACTAGAGGGAACTTGGCTTTTAGAGGATCTCACACCATTAACGGAATTTCGTAACTGAGGGTTCATAGTTGTATGTAAGCCTTTAGCACTGTCGTATAGGTACAACAATTTTGTTGGCTTAACGTTGAAAAGTCTAATAAAATTAATGAGATGTTAGTGTTTACAAAAGATCTTGTATATAAATCAGTTTTAAAATACCACATCATTAGACTCAACATAGCTGAATATAACGGTCTCCATTTTTCTGAAGATTTGTATGGAAGACAACAAATCCGTACAAGAACCTTCCCCCCTTATATCTGCACCACACTCCTACACCCCATTTTATCCCAATGCTCATGAAAATCAGGAGATTTCAAAGTCTCATGGTTTTAAATCAATGTTAAATTTTGGGTTCTAATTTTTGAGCCTCTGGAGTACAGGCAGTCCCCGGGTTACGTACAAGATAGGGACTATAGGTTTGTTCTTAAGTTGAATTTGTATGTAAGTCGGAACTGGCTCCAGATTCAGCCGCTGCTGCTGAAACTGACCAGGGGCTGACTACAGGAAGCTGGAGGCAGAATTGCTCTGCCCCCAGCTTCCTGGAATCAGCCACTGATCAGTTTCAACAGCGGCTGAATCTCGAGCCTGGGACAGAACAGCTGGGCTGCCAGGTAGGTCCCTGCAGGACCAACTCGGCAGCACCCCAGCGGCGGCTGAGTCCCGCGCCTCCCCAGCTTTGCTAGCGCAAAGCCTCAGAGGCGCGGGACCCCTCCGCCTCCCCGGCTTTGCTCCAGGTGTCCCTGGTCTGCTAGAGACGGTCCCCAGCAGACCAGGGGCACCCAGAGCAGCTTTTCTCACCCCGGAGGTCGAGGTGGCAGGACCGCTATGCTCTGGGCGGTCCCGCTGCCTGCGAGCTCCGGGGCGAGAAAGCCCCATTCGTAAGTGCGGATCCGACATAAGTTGGATCTGCGTAACTCGGGGAGTGCCTGTACATTTGGGTCTGTTTTCAACTCTTCCTCTGCAACTACATACCAGGGGAGATCAAAGTTACACGGTGTCTTCCCTGTGGTGTATTGACAGGCATCTCTCATCAGTTCCCTTTGTGCTTACAAGCAGTCCCCGGGTTACGTACAAGATAGGGACTGTAGGTTTGTTCTTAAGTTGAATTTGTATGTAAGTCGGAACTGGTACATATTGTAGGGGAAATTCTAGCCAAACATTTCTCCAGAGCTCAGTTTTATTCTCCCACACCTCACTTCCCTCAGTCCTTTATTCTCAAGCTGAGGTGTCTGCTGAGAAAAGCTGCTCCGCCTCTCCCTGGTCTGCTGGGGGGTGGAGGGGGGGGCGCTAGCTTCGCGTCTCCCTGGTCTGCTGGGGGGAAGCAGCTAGTACAGGGTTTGTAAGTAGGGATCCGATGTAAGTTGGATCCATGTAACCCAGGGACTGCCTGTACTGCATACTCTTTGTAAAAAGTGAAGTGCCATTTCACATTTTCTCTCTAATCACTATGTTTAAGAAATAAAACCAGATCTGTCCACTTGCAATACAATTGTAAGAATCAGCAATATTATTTGTGTCAATAGTGTTCCCAGTGATGAAGTAGTTTTTTTGTACTTCAAAGGTCATAAAAGCTAGTCTGTTTTTTTTTCTTTAAAAAAAAAAAAAAAAGCATAGCCTCACTATCAATTTTTTCATAATACAGGCAGTCCCCGGGTTACATACAAGATAGGGACTGTAGGTTTGTTCTGAAGTTGAATCTGTATGTAAGTTGGAACTGGCTCTGCCTCGGGCTTCCTGGAATCAGCCACTGATCAGTTTCAGCAGCAGCTGACTTGGGAACGCCTGGGGCAGAGCAGCTGGGGTGCTGCCAGGTTGGGCCAGTAGCGCCAAGAGCGGCACTGCGGGACCAACCAACAGCGCCCCAGCTGCTCTACCACAGGCATCCCTGAGAAAAGCCTGGTCTGCTGGGGGAGGGGGGAGGGCGCACTAGCTGCACCCCACCCCCCAAGCAGACCAGGGAGACGCGCCGCGGTCCCGCCGCCTGGGTTCTCCGCGTCTCTCTGGTCTGCTGGCGGGGAGCAGAGCAAAGCCGTGGAGGACCCCGCGGGACCGCGGCGCGTCTGGGCGGTCCCCCCGCCCGGGTCCTCCACGGCTTTTCTCCGCATCTCCCTGGTCTGCTGGGGCCCCCAGCAGACGAGGGAGACACGTAGCAAATCTTCCGTGGAGGACCCCGCGGTCCCCCCGCCCAGGTCCTCCGCGTCTTCCTGGTCTGCTGGAGTGGGGGGGGGGGCGCCCCAGCAGACCAGGAAGACGCGGAGCAAAGCCACAGAGGACCCGGGCGGCGGGACCGCCCATACGCGCAGCAGACCAAGGAGACGCGGAGCAGCTTTTCTCGCCCCGGAGGACGCGGGCGGCCGGACCGTGGCGTGTCTGGGCGGTCCCGCCACCCACATCCTCCGGGGCGAGAAAAGCCCCGTTCGCAAGTACGGATCCGACATAAGTCGGATCCGCGTAACTCGGGGACTGCCTGTACAACGCCTTCTTGTCAAAGTGGCAGGAAAGTGCAGAAGGAAATTAAAGATTTATTGAAAAGAACAGGGAGTCATCTGTTTTGGTATAGAATAAATTAAGAGTATCTAACCTCTCAGGACTACAAAATACCACTAGGACACATTGCATAGTGAGTACCAATTTCCTGCCCCCCAACCCTGCACCTCACATAAGCTAAGCTTCATACACAAACTTTTGACTGGCTGGCTCTAGGCCTGCATAAAGGCATGAAGACTTTTCAAATACATTTCTGCTTTTACCTCTTCTCATTGCCACAGAATGAGGCGCTGAGATTTGTAATGAGAGCAACTTAAAAAAAAACAAAAAAAACAAAAAAAAACTAAATTTTCTCTATTATTTTAATCTACTTTAACCAATTAAAAATAGAACAGCAGAGATGAATCAGTCTCCAGTTATCTTACTGAATCTGCAAATACAAAGTTAGAAAGTGATTTTTCAAACCAATAAAGGCTAGATGTCTACTTTTTTAAAAAATTGAAATTAAATAAATACTGCAGAAATTGATGTGTCAGCCACCTCTTCTCTCTTGCCAAGTTTAGTTTCTACCCCTCCAGTAAAAAGAGAATTTTCTCCAGACTAGGCATAAGTCTGCTTTTTGCTGTAAGATATGTTGTAACACTTTTGTTCAGAAAGAAAACGTGTTCTGTCAGAAGTTTATTACATATTTTATCTTTAATTTTAAATTAATACAACTGAGTACAAATTAATCCTAGAAGTGGGGAAAAGAGTCATGTTAGTTTAGCTGTATAGTTATTTGCATAATTGCCTCCGATTTACCAACATATGCACAAGATCTACTTGCTTGTCTTCTACCAACTTAGATTATGCTGAAAATGTACCAGCTTATGTCACCCCCCTTTCCCTCCCTATGCCCCAGAGATACCAAAAGAAACTACTTCAAATTGCCCTATCAAATGATTAATTTTTCCCTTCAATAAGCAGAAGACTGCATGCAAACATTTAGCCTTGGGAAATTTCTCATGTTTCGTTCTTTGCAACTTTTGCCACCTGTTGTGCTGTGATGGACTTGTATGGGAAACAAAGTCAGGTAAATACATCAGTTAAGTAAGGATGCAATGGGTTAGCTAGGTATCATCACCTTTACAGGGTGATGCTTACTGGGCAAGCAGTTAACCAGTGCAGCGGGTTAAAGGCTACTACAGTCCTGCCAGACCTACTGTGCTGGCGCAGGCAGGTTTCTCTTGGCCTCCCTGGCTAGAGCAGCCCATAGCATGGTGGGGCCAGCCCTATACCCATATCATGAGGGGCTTCTCCAGCCCAGCCAGGGAGTCACACCAGCCTCACTGGAAGACCATTATCCCAGTGTGAAAACACAAAAATATTTCCAGCTTTATTAAAAAACAAAAAACAAAAAAAACCACAAACACACATAAGCCACCATTTAACAATTTCCTAGTCAGATTTAAAATTTAACAACAACAAATGTTTGCGTTCAATGCAATTGCTGGACACAAATTTTCTAGAGACGGTAATAGAAATGCATTTTTAAACAAACAACTGCGTGCTAATTAACAGGGGCATTGCCTGTATGTCCACCTGAGTAAGAAAAAGGCATAATGCTGTTATTCTATTTAGCCGAAAAAAATCAGTTTCAAATGCTGTCCTTTGATTACACAATCTTTCCAACAACTTCAGTCAAATAGAGAGGACTAAGAGTTGTATTGGGGTACAAAATCATTTCATTAGATTCTCCTGTTCAGAAGTTAAGAAATAAAAAGGCTAGAAAGTTAAGCCATTATCAACCCAGAGTTAGATGGTGGCAGCAACTATCACAATTATGGAACAATATGAACAGTAATAGATGTGATGAAGCAGCACACACAAATGCCTGTCAGGGGTCCGCAACCTTTCAGAAGGGGAGAGCCAACATTTAACTTACTCTCACTTCTATTTACGGATCTGCGTACCAGAGTAGGGGGAAGAAGGGAAAGAGGTACACTGGATACAGAAAATATGGTCACTGATCCAGCTGGAGCTAGGGAGAATAGTTTAATTTAAATTATTAAACAGATTAAGCGTTTTAACTCTCTCATGTTAGTTTATCATACTTCATTTTAAGTAAAGTAAAATATTATGCCCAACGCAAAAGGTTTTAATGTTTTCTTTATTATGGCAGGGGTGGGGAACCTTTTTTGGGTCAGAGGCCACTGATCCACAGAAGAATCAGTCAGGGGCCACACACGCAAGAAGCAAAACAATGTCACCGAAAATCCCCAATCCTCTCTGATGTGGTCTCCAACTGAGACACCGCACTCCTCTGACACTCCTGCCTCATAGGGTGAGGGTAAAGGGACAGGGGGAAACTGAGGTTCGGGGTTTCCCATAGGCCAGATTTAGTTTTCTGGGATTCTGGAATTAGTGATTTTATGGACTCCTTTAGGCTCTGGGGTAGGAACAAAAAAAAGAGAGGTTCAGTGTGCAAGACAGGGCTGCCAGAGAGTGGAATAGGGATGGGGTGCAGGATCTTGGAGGGAGGTGGGGAGCAAAAGGGGGAGAGGTTGTGAAGTCTGGGTAGCAGGTAAAGTGTTAAAGCAGGCTGGGAGTAAGGTGTCTGGCCAGGTGGAGGGAGCAGGAGCAAGGGAGGGTGCAGTATGTGGCCAGGAGGGAGGGTGCAAGAGCAGTAATGGATGCAAGAGTGGGGGGGGGGGGGAGAGAGAGAAAGAGGGGTGGATAGGAGTCTAGCCAGGCCGGGGGGGAGAGGGCAGGACCAGGATGGGGGTAGGGCGTCTAGCCAGGAGGGAGGTTGCAGGAACAAAAGTGGGTATCAGAGCAAGCTGGGGGTGCACTTGGCAAGAAAGAAGGGAGTGAGGGGGGTTGGCTTGCAGAGGTCTGGGCATGAGGGAGGATGCTTACCTAGCTTCGTACCCTCTTGTAGCACCTGCCACAGCCATGTGGTCCTGGGCCAGTCCCAAAGGCATGGCTGAGGAGCTGCAGCACCACCTCTTCCCACTGCAGCCTAACCTGCTGCTGGGGAAGAGGGAGGGCTCCGGCAGCTGCACAGAATAGAAGGGGCAGGGTTGAGCTCCCGCCATGAGTGCCACTGAAAATCAGCTCACCTGCCGTAGGTTGCCGACCCCAGTCTAAGTTATTAGACTGGTTCACGAGTTCTCAGACTGTGTTGCACCATGACCCCCTCTGACAACAAAAAAGTTACTGCGTGACTCCAGATGATGTGAGGAGGAACTCTCACCAGCAGGGGGCCTATAATGAACTCCAAAACCCAGATCTAAAGCCCTGGGCTTCTAGGTGGTAGGGCTGCCACTTTGGCCCTTGGCCCCAGCATATCTAAATCAGCCCTAGTAACCCCAATTAAAATGGGGTCCCAGCCCATAGTTTTAAACTAATTCAGTGGTTCTCATACAATGCGCTTGAAAAATTGAAGTATTTTTCAAAAGC
Organism: Pelodiscus sinensis; assembly: GCF_049634645.1. Classification (NCBI taxonomy): domain Eukaryota; kingdom Metazoa; phylum Chordata; order Testudines; family Trionychidae; genus Pelodiscus; species Pelodiscus sinensis. Next base: position 36,552,456 of record NC_134717.1, read on the forward strand.
AAACAAAAAAGAGCACCATGTCATTTGAAACCAAGTTCATGACATAATTACTGTATAAAGTATCTTAGCTTTTAGATTCCAATTCCTCTACTTGCACAGAAGTCTCAGAATCACTGGAGAACAAGGCATACAGAGAGAGAGAAGAATGTCAGAATTAAGATCCACTATTTCAATGCAATAAATAAAAATAGCTATTTTTTCTACTCCAGGTGAAACAAAGGAGAAGGAAAAAGTGTCCCTTACGTTGGGGGAAAATTATGTAGGGGAAAATAGTCCCGATTCTAAAGGATATTTTGGACAATAGAAAGCACATAACAGTTTGGGACCAGGGTACTTGAAGGACTCTCTCCTCCCCTATGAACTCAGGGATTGAGGTCAGCTGGGGAGACTTTACTCCATATTCCTCCACTTCCGGAGAAAAGGCTGACATCTACGCAGATCAAAGCCTTCTCAGCTTTTGCTCCCCAACTATAGAATTCCCTCCCCCAGGACAATACCCTGGCGCCAATGCCACCATTGACTCAGTACCCGGCTAAAGACACTCTTGTTACCAGTGGTTTTATTGGTGCTTGAGAGCAAGAGAGAGAGAGAGCGAGCAAGCATGTGCATAAGTCTCTCTCATCTGGATGCGTCTTAGCAGGTTTAATGCCCCCCTTGGGGGGTCTTTTATTTTACATATATACAGACACAGACAGACACTCTATATATTGCATTTTAAAATTTTGTAAGCTGCCTCAAATATTTTAAATAGAGAGGTGGGGTAAAAAAATATTTTAAATAAAACAAAACACCAATGAGTCTCGGTGCATTTTTTGGTATAAAGTTGAAAATATATAAAGCTTCCAAAATTTAAATTGAAATATAAATTCTGGTTGGTAGAAGTATTTTTATTATGTAAGAAAGTATAAATCTATGATAAATGATGATTCTGCATTCCTAAGAAAATTACCAGTTCAGTTGGATCTTTTAGCAGATAGAAAGAGTTGTATTCAAGAATAACTGTAACAGACATTTATTTCATACTCAATTGTTTTGTCAGCAAACTCAGATCCTCTTCAGGAAATAATTAAAATTACAACTCGGTCCCTGTATGAGCAATGAGCTAGGAAGAAAGGATAACATTAATTTTCAAAGCAACAGTTATTTCAGAGTTATTACATTGTCTGTAAATATGCCCGCAGGATTAAACAGAGTAAATTTTATTAGCTAGGTGTTTTAAGAAAAGCACTTGCTGACAGCTATTTTAAGTAGTACTGAGGGGGCAAAAAAGCTATTCACTGATTTACAGCAAAAACATGACTTGAATTTTGGTTTTTTATAAGTCAAAAGTAACATGACGCGCTATGGTGTTTCAGGCCTAAGGAAACTAAGAACTGAAATTGTTTCATTTTTAAAGAATGGTTTGATACTAACAAGGAATTTAAAGACTTCAGAACTAGTTATAATGCAATATGTGCATGTTCTCACATTATCACATGCTTGCTCTTTTACTTGAGCAACAACTTAAGTTTCCATGCCAGACATCTTGTAGCCACAAGATAAAGCCTTCTACTGTTCTAACTCAGAGCTGTTTAAAAGATGGGAAAATATAAGTTCTTAATGACTTACTAATAAGTACAGAACTGGTAGAAAGCTGTAATTTTATAAATACCCATTCTGAATAGATTCATACTGGAAGTAGAAATATGGGACTTGAAACAAATCTATTTATAAATCCAAATTGTATTTCTACTATTTAATAATCATAAATCAAATAGCTGCAGTCCCATTTATAATCTCACATTCCAGAATGTGTTTATGTTTACATGTGCACTCACTTACAATTTACTTCCCAATTTTCATATTACTTTTGGAATATATGGCCTGATTATCAAGGAGGCTGAACACGTAAAGCCTCTAAAAGTGAATGGGTGTTACAGGGTTCAGGCCAATAATGCTCCCCTTTCTGCCATTTCCACTGATTCCTCTTAACTCCCCAACTCCTTAAATGACAACAAGAGTGATTTTGTTTGACAGGAGTTGGGTTCTTTAAGATTGCACATTACTGTATTTTCTTCCACAATGAAAACTTTCATTTGGCTATATTCAAGGGGGGTAGGGGTGTATTAAAAGAAACAAAATAAGTGTATATGTCAATTCCATCCAATACAGTATTACTAAATTTTTTCAAGAAAAATCCATGATTGATGGTTCATGAGCTGAACTGTACAGATAAAGAACATAAAAAATGAATTACTATAGTGTTACAGCATTAGAAACAGAACTAAAAATATCTACAACTAAAATAACTGGTCTGCACCAATGGTATTTCTAATTAGCACTGTCAAGAAAATAAAAAGCCAAGTTTCTTATCTGGGACACTAAAAGGTTTTTAGATTGTTAAAAAGAGGACAAGTTTAAAAACTGTGCTTAGGTTTTTGTTTTTCCACAGTGATGCCGTCTATGCACTTTGCACATTTCCCATGGCACAATTGCTAAAGATCTGAACAATTAGCCACATTTTTCCCACTATTCAGTTCATTTCCTGGCTTTCATACATTAGCATATTACTGAAAAGTTTGGGCTAAAAAGAGTACCGGGGTGTTTCTTCTACATAATTAAGTGTTTATTAACTAGAACTGTAACTAAAGTTTTGGGGTCCTGATACTTTTCTGGTCTATCGCCAACACTGACACAGACAATGATAGGAATAAGCAGGTTCTGACTTGCTTCTAAACAAATTCCTTTCAGTAACGTTCAAAGGAAAATTAGAGCCTCACCCACTAAATAATCCCAATATGAATTCCAAGTACCTTATTTTTTTCCAAACACCTAAAACGAAGACAAATGCTCTTGTTTATTAGCTGTTTGATTAAAATGTCCTTAATATCACAGAATAACTTATTTCGAGAGCGAAAGAGCATATGAAAGTTCTGCTTCTTTTGCTTCGTAGCTTTAGTTCAGATTCTTGACAAAGTCAGCGCTTATATTCGTCTCCAATTAATCTCCTCTTCAGAACTGTTTCTCCCAAAAATAGTTCGGGATTAACAGTTTCGCCCCCGCCCCGATTCTGTTTCCACAAACGCTAACTGCGATCGGCTTGTTTGTTTACAGATTCCGTCACATGAACTCTTCAGGTGACATCGAAAGAGCACTGAGGAGAGCGAAGCAAGTGATCGCTGAACAACCCAATGACTTCGTATCTGCCAGCCAACCAGAGCGGTCAGCAGCCCTGTTTGCTCTCTTAAATCGTATCCCTTTCGAGATGGTTTGCAGGGCGAAAAACAAAAGCCAGAGCAAAGCATTTACGGCGTTCGATTGCACTCATGCCGCCCGGCAGAGGCACAAATTGCAGCCCCTGCTGCTGACTCATTGCCCCGAGAGCTGCCTCATCCCGGAGCGCAGCCATAACCGTGCCCAGGTATTGCCTTTCAGAGCTGCAGTCCCACAATGGCCCCTTTGTAGAGCTGCCCGTTGCCGAGGGTGGCAGCTTTGCTCCCGAGCCAGGTGCTGTGCGCACCTACCCTCCCCCCTTCGTCAGCTGAACTGCCACTTTCCAAGCCGCGCACGGCCGGACAACCTCGCCGGCAATGGCAAGCAAAGGACGGCGGCAGAGAGCGGCGGTGCCCGCGTACAACGGGGTCCCTCGCACACGCAACCAGTCGTGCTGAGTCGGAAGGGGGCAGGGCTGCCCCCGCCCGCCAGACGCGGCCGTCCAGCGCCTCTGCCGGGCGAGCACAGCGTGGCCCCCCGGGACAGTTCTGGCCCGGCCGGGATCCGAGCTGGCTGGAAGGCGGCTCGGCACAAGTCTCGGCTGCACGCCTCCCCACCACCTGTTTGAGAAGGGCTCCGGGAGACGTCGCTGCCCCGCGCCAGCCCTGCCCGGAACACATGCTGCCTCCCCCCCGGCAACCATGGGGCGCCCCAGGCGGAGCGCGGCGGCCCCAGCCCGCGTTACAAACCCCACCTTGGGAAACCGCGGCGCGGAGAAAACTTGGCACGTGGAGCCGCCCCCTGCGGCACCCGCGGTTCCGCTGCCTTGTCCGCCGTGGGCAGTCCACTGGGTCCCCGCGCTGCCCCGCTCCGCCCCGAGAGCCGGGCCAGCGCAGCCCAGCCTCTCGCGCGCCCTGCTGAGGGGAGGCGGGGGCAGAGCTGGCCTCCTCCGCGCTGGAATTTTCCTCTTCCCCCAGCACAGCGCCTGAGCCGCTGCTACGGGCCCCGCTTCCCCGGTCCCACCACTAGGGCGTGCGGAGAGTCCTACAGGTGGGGAGGGCGGAGACAGCCAAGGCTCCGGAGTGTTCTCGCTACACACCACAGGCTGCTACCGCCGCGGGCCCGCGTTCTCCTGGGAGGGGAGGAGGTGCGCAGAGAGAGACCACGTAGGGATTGTAGGCAAAGGTCCCGCTCACACCCCTTCTTCCCTCCGAGCCAACAATCAGACCTAGTCGCTGTTAGAGACATGCGTTCTTGCCTGTTTCGCGCAAGTCGTAGAACTAGAGGAGAGAGTCTGTAGTGTTAATCTGTCCCTTCTGCACCCCCGCTCCCCCTTAGTTGTTCAGGCTGCGCAAAATTAAAATTGGACGCAGCTGCAAGCAAAATTGAAACTGATTAATCAGAAAGCACCCAGAGTGCCTTGTTGCTGCTTTCCAAATATAAGCCAGAGGGTGGGTTTTTCGTTATTCTTGTGGACTAGCATAATGTTGGCGTTACAAAAAACTCATATGATGAATTAAACTAAAAAGTTATTTTCTTCAGGAAATTTAAATGGGGTTTTATGGAGACATTGTCAGTTTAATCACGTTTCCTTCCCACCCCCACTGTTGCAAGTAACAACTATTGTTCTACAGCAGATTAATGTTTTCATTTTGTTTGTGTCCTGTACATGACTGCACTTTAATCTTGTTTATATGAGAGAACTGCTGTGTTGTAGTCTTCAGTGTGTAACTAACATTGTCCAACAATGCAGTGTCTGCACTAGTAATGTGTTGTGAATCTAACCGATAGACAGGAGTTTAACAAGTCTCAATAAAATATAATTCTTTATTCATATGTTCACAATATAGTCTTTATCATTTCATTTTTTCAATGGTTTTTCACTTTGCCAGTAGAACAAACAACTAGTGCTAGTGGTAGCACTCACAAGGAAATTTTACATTGTATGAAATAATTCTGTGAAAAATAAAACAGACATTGTCTATGTGTTACACTTTCCCTTATACTGTGGGTGTTTTCCTCAACTGTACTTTCTTTTTACAATAAAGAGTACATAGGATTGATACTGACTGATCAGTCAGACCACAGGTGTGTGGATACCCACTGTCTATATAATCACATAACATCAGTAAGCACACCCTCCTATAGTCTGTCTCACTTTGCCACACCAAAAAATATGATTAATCAGATGAACTCCCATACCCACTCCATAGTGCAGCCTCCTGAGAAATAGTATCCATTGAATCCCTCCCTGTAAATTGAAGCATGATCCAGGAGTCCATATGGAAATCTCTTTCACCATTTGTTTCCTCCAGTTATTTTTTTCTTGATTGTTCCGATAACCCCTCACATTGCAAATGCCTCCCTTTCTGGGTCTGTGTGAGGTTGAAAAGGCATGTCAGGCCACTTTTAGCCACTACATAATTCTCTGCTCTCTGCCTCTAGAATAGTGCCTGAGTGATTCAGGTGGAATCAAATATCCACATTCAGTGCTAGGATATCCTGATATGCTACAAAATAAACTAATGCACTGGCATGTTGATTGTTGGGTGGAATCAGGGCCATTCTAATGAATATTTCACCCACAAGTAAACTGCAGCTACTTTGAGGTGTAAAATACTAGCTTGTTCAACTACTTAAAACTGAAAGTGAAGACTACCATATCCCACTAATAATTCAGACAGATTTTAGATAGGCAGAATAACTACAATGCAAATATGGCATAGTAGTATGAAAATCCCTGCTCTTAAGTAAATTTAATGGGATTTTTAGTTACAATAGTCACAGGACACCACCCAAATGGCCAGAAACTCAATGTTATATGACTCTTAAAATATACTGCATACTGGTCATACCTAATATCATTCTAGAGCTTGGGTTCAGTATCAGTTAAAAAAAAAGTATGCCATCTACTGAATCACTTGCTAGTGCCAGTGAGAGAAACTCAGTAATGATAGGGAGAAACACAGCTGTATTAGCATAAACTTTCAACACCAACACCAAACATAAGGAAACCAGTGTCAACAGTGACACATTCCAGAAGCTTCAACCCTGAGGGAGATCTTCCAGTCAAAGAGGAAAAGATTCACTGGGAAACCCAAGCCAAAGAGAGGAGCAGAAGCGGTGCTTCCCTTCTCACACCAAATTTCTTCATTTGAACCCCTGGTTGTTAATCAAATGGACAGTATACCACAGGTTGAATGCCTGCAGGCCATCCTCCAAGAAAAGCTCTATTAAAATTATATTAAAAGTAATTGAGATATTTTAGATTGTATGTAACCTAATGTATCATTCTTTAGTGAGGTTGAACATTCTGGCTGTGTCTATATTGGCATCCCTTTCCGGAAAAGGGATGCTAATGAGACACATCGCAATTGCAAATCCGCGGGGGATTTAAATATCCCCCGCGGCATTTGCATTTACATGGCTGCCGCTTTTTTCCGGCTTGGGGATAAGCCGGAGAAAAGCGCCAGTCTAGACGTGATTCTCCGGAAAATAAACCTTTTCCGGAGGATCTTTTATTCCTACTTTCAAATCCCCCGCGGATTTGCAATTCCGACTGGAATTACTTTCAAGTAGGAATAAAAGATCCTCTGGAAAAGGGTTTATTTTCCAGAGAATCACGTCTAGACTGGCGCTTTTCTCCAGCTTATTCCCAAGCCGGAAAAAAGCGGCAGCCATGTAAATGCAAATGACGCGGGGGATATTTAAATCCCCCGCGGATTTGCAATTCCGACTGGTCTAATCTGCATCCCTATTCCGGAAAAGGGGTGCAGTGTAGACACAGCCTCTGTGTTGACTTCAAAATGCTGCTCATATAAAAACTAAGTGAGAGTAGCTGCACTGCATAATGGACAAAAGTCCACTATAAAATAGCAGCCAGAGAATACTGGGTAAGTGGTCTGTTAACTCTCTCTCTCTGAAAGCGAACTCTTTTATTGTAAAGCAATCAGTTTAAGACAAGTTCTTCCTCTTTCTCAGACTGATTTGGGAAGAACAATGCTATGTCTAGATCACAGGCTTCTTTCGGAAGAAGCTTTTCCAGAAGAGATTGTCCAAAAAAACTTCTTCCAAAAGAGCATCCACACTGCCAAAGTGCATCGAAAAAGTGATCTGCTCTTTCGAAAGATAGCGTCCATTCTGGATGCTCTCTCTCATTTAAGCTGCGATTACTATGGACGGAGTGGCCACCAGGGCACCTCTGCTTTTTCTTCTTTCCTCTTTTTTCGAAAGAACTCCCTCTTCCCCTTCCACGCACGCCTTTTTCCAAAAGAGCTCTTTCAGAAAAAGGCTTCTTCCTCATAGAAATAGGTTTACCACTGTCGGAAAAACCCCTCTGTTGTTTTGATTTTTTTTCGAAAGAACGCAATTGCAGTGTGTATGTAAGTGAAGTTTTTTTTAAAAAAACGGCCATTTTTCTGAAAAAAACTCTGTAGTATAGACATAGCCTGAGAAGTCTTGTAGCACCCTAAATATGAACAGCTTTATTCTGGCATAAACGTTCAAGGCTAAAAACGCTTTGTCAGATGCATCTGCAGTTTTTAAGGTGTCCCTCTGTCACTTGGGAAGTTACAGTTTAGTAAAGTGGTCATTAGTTGTATACCTGTCACAATTACTTTCTTTTAGTATGTTATGAGGTAACACAATCATTTACTCAAAAGCATTAACCCATGTGACAAGTCCTGGTCTACTGTACTTCTTTAACGTACTATTAGTTGACAGTTCTGACCATTGTTAATGTAACCTTCAGTCTCCAGGGTCTATTAGTACCATTTTGTATTGTAAGCAAAAGTTCATCATCTCAGGTAGGTACATAAAGTTTCATTAAGTTTTCTGAGTGCAGGTTTTTCATGAAGAACTGAAATCAATAAAAACAAGATCCTATCTGTTCTGAATAAACATTCAACTGCCTGTGGCACTTTTTGTAAGAGTAGATAGTTGTCAGATTTTTTTTTTGAAAAAGTTCCCACATCTCCACCCAACCACCGGGCAGCATGTTGGTGGTTGCTTTCTTTCAAAGGCAGCTACAGTCCAGTAATGCTGTATGTAAACACTTTGGAATGAAAGGAGCTTTAGAAAGGTAAAATATGTTATAATGTTTATGCAGTAGTGCCCATTATTGCCAGTAGTGAATGCTATTTTAAAAATTAAATCTAATAGTATACATCCATTTTCACTGTATTCCATTTACAAAGTTGGAAACGTTTATTTAAAATTTATTTCTTTTACCATTTACTTGTATATGTAACTTTAATTTTGTGTGCAGTGTGTCAGTCTCAAGATATTAGGAAGACAAGGAAGGGAGGGTGTATCATTTATTGAACTAATTTCTGTTGGTCCAATAAAAGATATGACTTCACCCACTTTGTTGCTATAAGTTTAATGTTGTCATTTCCTGATTTTGAAATTCTTAACCATACTACCTTTACTTTCTCAACTAATACACAGTTTTGTGCATGGAAAATAATCTATTTAGTACAATGGCTATTATGAATAGCATTAAGCAATAGGGGAGTGGAGCATGAAAGAGAAGGGTGTTTCCTATGTTAAATTAATTTTATGGTACGTTACTAAATGAGGAGGAAAGCAGAACTCCCTTATTCTCTCAATACAGAGGAAGTGGATACACAAAGTCAAACTTTTGGCATCCTAGCATAATGGCAAAACATTGAATAATATATAGGGCTCTTGTAGGCCCTTATTTTTGCTTACCAACAAAAATCTGTAAGTGATTTTGCTATAGACTAGGCAATCAGCTTATATAGCATAGAATCCTACTAAAGAGTTGCCTTTTCTCATATTTGAATTACAATAGTTGGGTGGGGTTTTTAGTGAACATAACTGCATGTGACTGAAAGTATTAATGTGAGTGGGAACACACATTTTTGTGTGCCAATCTAAACTGTTAGGTTTTCAGATGAAGAATATTGCACACTTTAATTGTGCATTCATCTATAAATGTATAATAGTACTAGCTTGCACTTCTGGAGTATCTTTCAAACAGCTCAAAACATTGAATAGTTATTGAAAAGATTAATTGCTTTGAAAAGTAGTTAACAATTGTTATTCCAATTTTTCAAATGGAGAAACTGAGGACATATTTGCACTGCAACCTTATGTCAACAGATCATGGCTACATTTTTAGCTCTCCCATCAACAGAAAGAGTAATGCACTGTGGGTATGTATCCCACAGTGCCTGGCATCATCTTCAGTCTCTAGTCACTGTGGGAACGCGGTATGTAGTGCAGGGTATCTTAGGAACGTCTTAGAAACATCTTTGGAAAAAGTCCCATCAGGAACCACTTTGCTTCCCTGCTCTCCAGCACCTTCTGGCTCCCTTTCACACCATTTGTGAAACTGACAGTCATTGTTGTGCACTCCAGCATCTCCTATGAAAAATCCTGGATCCCATACTTCTGCTGGGTTCATTGTTGTGAGGATACTGAACCAAAGCTCTAGAATGAAGGGCTGGCTATCATTCCAAACATTCTAGAATGTTCGGAGCCAGCAGAAATGCAGAAGTAAGAATAAGCTGCTATGGTATTGCTACCCTTACTTCTGTGCTGTGGCCTGCAGAACTAAGCCCTCAATCAGCAGCCACCACTCTTTGGCCACCCAGCTCTGATGGCAGCAGTGCAGAAATAAGAGTGATATGGTATGGTATTGCCACCTGTCTGTGCTGCTATATTTTCAACCACCCTAAAATATCCTTGTGACCCCTTTGCAACCTCATATCTCATTTTGGGCCAGGACCCCTGTGAAATCTATATAGTAAGCACACATAAATACCAGATTTTGGGGGGGGGGGGGGGGGGGAGACCAGATTTCACAGTCCGTGATGCATTTTTCATGGCTATAAATTTGGTAGGCCCCTGTGGATTGCCTATGCAGGTGGGATAATCCTTTCCATTGATGCAGTTATTGGCTACATTGAATTGCTACATTTTAAGTGTAGACAAATAGGTAGAGTGGTGCTAGGGGATAGTACATTGGCTATAGCAATTGGTATGTTGGATATTTTTATTTGGTTAACTTTTGCCTTTAGTTGACCTGTATTTGACAGCCACAGGAGTCTTCCCTTTGCATTCAACTACAGGGGCAGGACCTATATTTTTAAATAAATGGCAAGTTCTATTTTCAGATTAGTAGGCTCAATATTTTATGTACCTTTTATTGGAACTCCATGTAAAAAGAGCAGCCTGAACTAGAAAATCCCAAGCAGGACTGGACAATGTGATTTTCAATTCTGTTGTGTGCCTGGTACTACACCTTTTTACTGGAACTACGCCCCAATACTGTACCTTTTGTAATGCTGACAGATCCCTAGGGCCACAGAGGGCTACATGTGGGTGCAGCATCAGGTATAGTTTATTGTAGTGCTGCTCATGAACAACTGTGCAGGGGGAAGGAGTGTAAAAAGGACTAATGTGGTTACCATGACACAAGGAAAGAAAACACAAAAAGATACTGATGGTCTAAATTCTGGGCCTGAAAAATCTAAAGGAAAATAATAGTAATTTCACCAATTTCAATGGAAAATATTCATTGATGTTAATTTTAAAATAATATAGGCCTCAGCCTGTAATTTGATTTATGTACATGAACCTCTGTGTGTTCAACTGAATCCCACCAAAGTAAATAAGGCTCTGTAGGGATTGGCAACTCCGCAAGAATGTATAATTTTTATGTGTAAAATGTAGCATGTGGTGCAGGGACCATGTGCTGATCTTTGGAATTTTACCCTTAATGAGCAAAGAATCGTTGTCTTTTACATGCTGACAGTTACAGGCTATCCTTTAAGTGCCTTGTCTGTTGGAGGACTTTATTCTCTCAACATAACGTGTAACGTAATTGCCTAATACTGCTAACAGTCACTATTACAGGCTTGTCTACAGCTTAGGTCAACGTAACTTATGAATAAGCACTGTATGTTACAACAACCTAAGTGGTGGTGTGGACAGTGCATCTGCTGACATATCTATTGCCTCTCACAGAGGTGGTTTTAGTATGCCAATGGGAGAGCTCTTTCTTATCAATATAGAACATCTTCACCAGATGAGCTACAATGTTATAGTCTGTAAATGCTATATTATTTCTGGTTGAAATCTGATTTTCTTCTTGAAGCATACCCAGAAGCTATGTATATATTTGTGATTTATTATCTTTTTTGGAGCACATTCAAGATTAGTATAATACATTACATTATGATTAATGCAAGGTTTGTTAAATCACAGTTGTCTCTATTCATGTAGTATTTCATTATTCTCACTATCAAAATGAATAGTTACCATGTTGAATGTTGCAATTTACAGATTATATTATTCTGATTGTTGAACAATATGTCTGGAGTTGTGTTAAATCATAATTAGAGAGGTGTTAATATAGAATAACTGCTCACCTGAGGAATGTTAGGTAGTCTCAAATGATCATGCTGGCATTTGAAGCCACCTCTGTGCCTTTCAAAGGGGCAGCCATGGAGCCCTGGGTCAGCTGGGGATGCCCCAGCTGATCCTGGGCTCCCTGCGGCATTTCCCCGGAACCCAAGGTCAGCTAAGGAGTCCCCAGGTAATCCCAGGCCCCTACCGGCATGCAGCATAGCATGGTGCTGAGGGTCAGTGGGGGACTGTGAGTTCCCTGCTGACTCCGGGCTCCATGCGTTTGAAATGTGCAAGAGCCCCTGCTAGGGACTCTTGTGCATTTCAAAGCAGGCATGTCACGTGCTGCCTGGAGTCACCGGGACTTCCTGGGGCTCTTGTACATTTCAAAGGAGGAATGTGGAAGTTCTGACTAGTTGACGGGTCAATTAACCGCATTTTAACATCCTTAATACAGATATGAAAGGGCAAGATTAGAAAGGCAAAGGCACAAAACAAGTTCAAACTAGCTAGAGACATAAAGGGTAACAAGAAGACATTCTATAAATATATTAGAAGCAAGAGGAAGATCAAGGATAGGGTAGGCCCACTGCTCAGTGAAGGAGAAACAATAACAGCAAACTTGGAAATGGCAAAGGTGCTTAATGCCTTCTTAGTTTTAGTCTTTACCAAGAAGTCTGATGATGAAGGAATGCCTCACATAGAGAATGCTAGTGGAAATGGGGTAGGTTTAGAAGATAAAATAAAAGAAGAACAAGTTAAAAATTACTTAGAAAAAGTTAGATGTCTGTAAGTCACCAGGGCCTGATGAAATGCAACCTAGAATACTCAAGGAGCTGACAGAAGAGGTATCTGAGCTTTAGCTATCATCTTTGAAAAATCATGGAAGACAGGAGAGATTCCAGAAGACTGGAAAGGGGCAAATATAGTGCCCATTTATAAAAAGAAAAAAAGAACAACCCAGGAAACTACAGACCAGTCAGTTTAACTTCTGTACCAGGGAAGATAATGAAGCAAGTAATCAAGAAATTCATCTGCAAATATCTGGAAGAAAATAAGGTGATAGGTAACAGCCAGCATGACATGTAAACAAATCATGCCAAACCAATCTGATTGCTAGCTTTCTTTGAAAGGATATCTAGCGTTTTAGAAAAGGGAGAAGCAGTGGACATGGTATACTTGGACTTTAGTAAGGGATTTGATATGGTCTTACATGTTCTTCTTATCAATAAACTAGGCAATTACAACTTAGATGGAGCTACTATAATGTGGGTGCACAACTGGCTGGATAACCATTCTCAGAAAGTAGTTATTAATGGTTCACAATCCTGCTGGAAAGGCATAACAAGTGGGGTTCTGCAAGGGTCTGTTCTGAGACCAGTTCTGTTCAATATCTTCATCAACGATTTAAATATTGACATACAGAGTATACTTATTAATTTTGCAGATGATACAAAGCTGGGAGGGGTTGCAACTGCTTTGGAGGATAGAGTCATAATTCAAAATTATCTGGAAAAATTGGAGAAATGGTCTGAGGTAAACAGAATGAAGTTTAATAAGGACAAATACAAAGTAGTCCACTTAGGAAGGAACAATCAGTTTCACACTACAGAATGGGAAGTGACTGTCTAGGAAGGAGTACTGCAGAAAGGCATCTAGGGGTCATAGTGGACCACAACCTAAATGTGAGTCAACAGTGTGACACTGTTGCAAAAAAAACCAAACATGATTCTGGGATGCATTAACATGAGTGTTGTGAACAAGACATAAGAAGTCATTCTTGCACTCTACTCTGCACTGATTAGGCTTCAGTTTGAGTATTGTGTCCAGTTCTGGGCATCACATTTCAAGAAAGATGTGGAGAAATTGGAGAGGTTCCAAAGAAGAGCACCAAGAATGATTAAAGGTCTAGGAACATGAGCTATGAAGGAAGACTGAAAGAATTGGGCTTGTTTAGTTTGGAAAGGAAAAGACTGAGAGGGAATATGATAGTGGTTTTCAAGTGTCTAAAAGGGTATCACAAGGAGGAGGGAGAAGCATTGTTCTCCTTAGCCTCTGATGATAGGACAGGCAGCATGGGCTTAAACAGCAGCAAGGGAGGTTTAAGTTGGACATTAGGAAAAACTTCTTAACTGTCAGGGTTAGGAATAAATTGCCTAGGGAGAATGTGGACTTTCCATCTCTGGACATATTTAGGATCAGGTTAGAGAGACATCTATCATGGATGATACTCTAGATGATACTTGATCCTGCCATGAGGGCCGGGAATTGGACTCAACCTCTCAAGTTCCCTTCCAGTTCTAGTGTTCTGTGATTCTATGATTGAATTATCTAGGGGCTAGGATAGGGTGTGGTGCTATAGAGAAACAGAAAAGTCGCACTTGATAGTTTATACTTTTTATTTTCTATATTTTAATGTGTCATTTTTGAAACTGTGTGGGAGATTGTGCCATGAGAGACTTTGGCCTCTTTGATATCAATTTGAGGTAAGCTAGAACTTCCAAGGCCAGGTCTACACTATCTTACATCATTATAACTACTTCCCTCAGGGGTGGGAAAAATCACCTGAGCTATGCAGTTATACTTCATTAACTTCCAGTGTAGAAGGTACTACGTTAATGGGAGGGCTTCTCAGATTGATGTAGCTATCACCTTTTTGTGAGATGGATTAACTCTGCTGACAGGAGAAATTCTTCCGTTGGTGTAGTGGCATCTTTACTGAAATGCTACAGCAGAGTTTTAAGTGTAAACCTGCCTTTAAATATACCATAACCAGAGAACATATTTCCCTTAGCATCTTTTCAAACCTAATCCTCTACTGAACTCAGTTTCTTCTCATATATTTACACTCCAGATGGGGCCTAGGCATAATTTTTTCAGGCCTAGTACAATCTTGTAACACAGATCCTTCCTTCTCACACACATATCACAATCTGTAGGCAGGGCCAGGCCCTCAGGTCTGTTGGACCCCAGTAAAATATACTCTTTTCCACCCACCTTGCAATACAACCCTTTTAGATGACACAGTCAAAGGGAAGCCTTTGTCGACTGCTCTGGTAACCCTCATTTTCACGAGGCAGTGACTATGTCGAGCAAACTACTTTACATGGCTCTGTCGAGGGAGCCATGTAGTCTAGACACACCCAAAGAGACTAGAGAAAATGGCTTATTGAGTAGATACAAGAATGACTTGGTAATAGAATTCTGTGGGCTAGACAAATAGGCATCAGGGCTAGTCATGAATGTGCACTGAAGCCATAGTTTCCACAACCTAGTACGAGAGCTGTACTTTTCAGAACAGTGACTGCTGACTCAGACACCATAACCACTGTGCTTCCTGCATCACAGTGTTCACTTGCACCACAGCTTTATTTAATTTGATTTAGATTTATAAATAACTTTTTAAAAGCACACTTTCTATGTTCTAGGTGCCTTTGACAAAAAAGGAGATTATATAAATACATATACAAATCCAGCTGCTCACCCACCTATAAAACAAGAATTAGAAGCTGACTTGAATAGCAGGTATTTCTCAAGGCATGCATCGATGATTCCTTTGATCAGCTGTCTCAGACTTTTGTCAGGAAACCAAATTTAAGCCAACTTGTAGTTTGAGAAGCAAAATGATTCAGACTCACCAAGCAACTATTATTCCTGTTTAAACTTGAAGCCCTAAGATAGGAACTAGATCTCTAGAACTGAAATACTAGTGCACTAACATACTAAGCACATAATTCTATGGGAAAACTATACTTTTAGTTGAAAATATAATGCAATATATACATTTAAACTAGGGATGTAAAATCCCATTTAAACAGTTAACTGGTTAAATGTTAAATTTAACCAATTAACCACTTGAAAGGGGGCAGGCAGGGAGAGGGTGCTGGAGGGTGCTGGCCAAGCTGGAGCACTCCCTGCCCATGTCATGGTAGGCTGCTCCAGCCAGCCCAGACCCACCACAGGCAGGGGTTGGTTGGGCTTGGCTAGACCCACTGCACCACACCGCTGGTGGGGAGCTGCTCCAGCCTTCCCAGGCCACCGGTTAACCTGACATCTCTAATTAAAACATTTTCACCTCTCTCTTTATATTAAATAAGTGACCTTTTCTATTTAAAACAAATTACAGCAGAGATGACAGAGTATTATAAATCTGAAAGGGAATGGGTTATATGCTATATCGAAGATTTAAGCCATGAGCTAGGGTTGTCCCAGAGGATGTCACTTGGAATTTATGAAAAAGTGGTCCAAATCTCATGTACAGACAGTCCCCGGGTTACATGGATCCGACTTACATCGGATCCCTACTTACAAACGGGGTGAGGCAACCCCGCACTAGCTGCTTCCCCCCAGCAGACCAGGGAGACACGAAGCTAGCGCCCCCCCCCAGCAGACCAGGGAGATGCGGAGCGGCTTTTCTCAGCAGACCCCTCAGCTTGAGAATAAAGGACTGAGGGAAGTGAGGTGTGGGAGAATAAAACTGAGCTCTGGAGAAATGTTTGGCTAGAGTTTCCCCTACAATATGTACCAGTTCCGACTTACATACAAATTCAACTTAAGAACAAACCTACAGTCCCTATCTTGTACGTAACCTGGGGACTGCCTGTAGTGTATCTTTCCCAGTTAATCTGCAAAAATTCATTATACCACTAGTACGTGGTTTACAAATTAGAGATTAGAGTAACATAAAATGCTATATTCAAAACAAGATTCACATTGACTTAAATGGGGCGAGGAGTCCTGTGGCACCTTATAATTGACTTAAATGTAAACCTGCCCATTCACTCCAGCAGGGCAGGATTTCACATAATATTTTCAAAAGGCACCTAACTGGGTCGCCACATCTAAGAAAAGCCTTCAAATGGTACACAGGCTAAGCCTGGGATACTCAACATGCAGCCCACGGGCCACATGTGGCCCACAGCCTGTTTGTTTGCAGCCTGTGGTATGGCTTAGGTTAACACAGGGCTAACCACGCTGCCCACGGATGGGATCTTTTGAATATGGCCTCCTCTGGGAACACACTCCACAATGGCAAGGCATCTCCCAAGCAGGGTGAGCACTGAAAGATGCAAGCGGACGAGTTGGCTGGAACAGACGGGGACAGGGTATCAGCATTTCTAACCCCTAGGGAGGAGGTGCCGGGAGCGCTGGGGCATTGTGTGAAAGAAGCTATTTGCATATTTTTGCTTTTATATTTGCATGTGTAGGCAACCACACTTAAATTGCAGCCCTTAGCATGTGCTGTATCATTGTGGCCCCTGGGGCTTCCAAAGTTGAATAGCCCTGGTCTAAGCCATGCTTTATAATCCAGCTCTATCATGCCTACATTTC
This sequence comes from Pelodiscus sinensis, assembly GCF_049634645.1. Taxonomy (NCBI): domain Eukaryota; kingdom Metazoa; phylum Chordata; order Testudines; family Trionychidae; genus Pelodiscus; species Pelodiscus sinensis. Next base: position 36,569,355 of record NC_134717.1, read on the forward strand.
ACTGGACCTTGAGTTATTCTAGTCTTAGCCAGCATGGTGTGTTTCTTGTGCAGTTTATGAAGAAGACTTGCTGGTGGGACAGTGCTATGCTGCCTTCTGAGTGTATTTTTTTTTACTACTCTTGACAGTCTTCAGTGCTCAAAACATGGCCTGGAAGGCATCAATTGCAATTGCTGCTCATTGCAAACTTGTCTTTAACTGCTAGGCTTTTCACAGTATCAGTCACTAAATTGTTTTGACTGAGCCACATAAATCTTTTGTTTTCAAAAAGGTGTGAGCCGCAAATATGATATGAAAACATCCACTAAGTGAATTTCAGAGCAATGCCCTGTCTTAGTAATTCAGTTCAGAACTGGTCTTCCACAGTCTTGTAGGTTTTTCTATCTTTAAAATTCATTCAGCTCAAGAATAGAATAAGATAGCATGGGATATTTAGCTGTTTACCACAAAATAGGCTACAAATGATTTCTGTGGAAAGATCCCCCAAATCAGGGCCTTATTATGAAGAGGAAAGCACTTCTGGAAATTTAAGCAAAAGAAAGCTGAGAAAATTTATTAAGTTCAAATATCACTGAGCAATGTTCCCTCTAACCTTTTCCATCCACATCTGGATTTTTTTCCATCCTTGTGAGGAATAATTTCATGTGCATTGAGGCATTTACTAATGTGTACCACCAATAGAAACAATTGGGTATTTGCATCTCTACTGAGTTGTAGCACAAGCATACAACTTATAGAGAACACTGACTGAGAGGGTCACTTTGATAAAGCATTGACATATAGCAATCCTCAAAGCAAACCATTTAACTTATTGATATGAATGTGCAACATAGTCTTACATACTTATTTAAGAAAGATTGAAATCCGTAAGTCAGCTCTCTGTATTGACTATGCAGTCGGTCTGTCAACCAGTTAAGAGAGAGAGTGCTGCTCTGGGGGAGCGTAGGTGCTTCCATTTTGCACTGCACGTGGGAAGTCACGATATAATATATAGAGAACAATGTGAAGGTGTAATATTCTGAAGGCAGAGCCACTCTAGCCTAGGGCTGGGGAGAAAAGAAATCCTGTTAAATCTTGTTAAATCTTTCTCTACAAGGTATTCTTCCCGGTCAGTCTATTACATTTTACCCAGCAAGCCAGACTTTTCAGAGATTTCTCCAGATTGTACCATGAATCAGACAGTAACAGCCATTGCAAAATTCATATATAGCAGATGGCAATCTGATTAGAACCTTTACATTGCATTTGGAAATAACTTACTTTAGTTATAGATTAACAGCAAGCATATAATTTACTACTAGCAGTAGAATCAGGGGTGACGTGTGGGTAGGAGAACATACGGGGCTCACATGCCCCAAATACTGTGGGTGGGATGGACAAGGGGCCAGCCAGGAGACTGCAGGGAAACTAGCAGAGGGGGGAGGGGCTGCCACCCGCAGCAGGGGTCCATCCCTCTCTACCTCCTTCCCCTGCATTCATTGGCAGTGGTGGAGGAAGCAGAGCAAGGCAGCTCCAGCTTGTTCTGCTCTCCCAGCATGTCTCTCTAGGGTAGAGGTAGAACTGCCCCCACACTCACTGGCAGGAAGCATCGTTTGAAGGTGTTGTGCAAGTGCACTTTGAGGAAGAGGAGTGAGAGGTCAGATGCGGAGTGATTGCTTTGTGAAAAATGCTCATGATATGGTGTTTTGGTCTTTTATTATTTTTTATTTGAGTTCATTCAAAAGCTTAGTGATTGTCTTGTTTCACCCATATAGTTGTTGTTGGGGTACTTAGTGCATGGCTTAGGTAGGACACATGCTGTGACATAGAGTTTGAAAGCTGTGTGTGGGGAGCATTGATCATCATTGTAGCAGTGGAGATATGTCTAAAGGCTGGGTCTGGTCAAGGTCTGCAGCAGTATGGGTGTGTGTGGGTGTGTGTGGCCGCTAGCTTGTGGCAGCAAATTTAAAAGGGTCTGGGGCTCCTAGCCACTACTGTGGCAGAGCCCTAGGCCCTTTAAATTGCCACCAAAGCCCTGAACCTTATGTTCCAGGAACCCCTGAAGGGTTGGCTGGGGGAAGCTAGTCCCATCGCTTCAGTTCCATCTGGGAGCATAGACCTGGACTCCCTTGCCCGGTGGCCCAGCAAGTCTCTCTGCATCCTTGGGTCTGGCGCAACTTTTAGTTTGTATGTTTTCGGGCCTCATCTATGGGCAACTTACTTTTGCTAATGCACTTGGCCAGGTTGGAGGGTTGTTTGAAAGACAAAAGAGAGAGTGCAAGAAATATTTCATTCAAGATATGGTCAATCTCAATCTCAGCCACTGTCCAGAGGAAATTTATAGTTCCACCTTGTAAGAGAAAACATAGTGACAATAAGGGCATGGTTTTTTCAGAGGTCCTATATATCCAACATACTGTCTCAGTCAGCACCTCTGTAAATCAGGCGTTAAGATTGTACTTTTACATTTTTTCTTCTTATGTCTTGTTTAAAGATAAAAATTAAATAAGGTTGAAATAACACCCTGCTCTGTCCCAGACAAAAGCAATGGAATAGTCTATTAGTCATTATAAAAAGCAGATTGTTCAGGCACTCTAGTGGCTTACACTGACTGAGTCCTGGGGGGTAGGGGAGAGGAAATCTATAATAAACACATGAAACATGCATATTTATCTCATGTGTTAAAGGCTTTCTTGCATAATAGGTTGAATCCAACAAACTTCTAGTTAATTTTAGTGCATTGATTTTAGCACTGCAAGCCTAAGGGAGCTTTTCAAAAGACACAAAAGGAAGTCAGACATGCAACTACCCTTAACCCCCAGGAGAGGTGGGTGTCTAATTGCCTTTGTGGCTTAAGAAATTCTTTCCTGTTGTGTCTTTTCCTCATTACAGAATAAAAACAGCATGAAGAAACCACACAGGCACAGCTGGGTCCCAAACAGCATTGTTTATTAGATTTAGGCAAACATGACAGCGCTTGCTACTTACATTCTGCTGTTCTGATTGGTTGCTGCTGGGTTCTAAAATCTGAACCCAATGAATTATATCAAGTGAAGCTATCTACTCCTATACAACAAAACAAGATGATATCAAGTGAGGTAATAGACTGATTCCTACTTTAAAGTAGGAATAAGACCCTCCGGAAAAGGGCACTTTTTCCGGAGGATCGGGGCCAGTCTAGACGCTCTTTTCCGGCTTTTTTAAAAGCCGGAAAAAAGCGGCGGACATTTTTATTTAAATGCCGCGGGGGATATTTAAATCCCCCGCGGATTTCCCTACGACGACTAGTGAAATTTACATGCCCCTTCCGGAAAAGGGGCCAGTGTAGACGTAGCCGTGGTGTTGTTACTTATTTTACTTCTTTCAAATTGTGTTATTTTAGGTTTTTGACTGGTTTGTGAATTTCATAACTATTATTTCTCACTTATGCTTTAAATTTAATTTGTTGGGTAGTGAGTTCTAAAATGCAGAAACTTTCATGGTTGAAGTAATTATCCCTATTGTAATTTTAAAAATATATCCATTTTATCTAGGTTTTAGGTGGTGTACACCTGCACATTATCTTGATTTTGGTGTATGTAACAAAATTAATTCCCTTTAATTTTATCGATCCATGTGTGGGAACACTGGAATCGGGTTCAATGTCTTTGAGGCTCTTGCAGACAAATTGGGAGATCAGCCACTAACAGTCCAGCAGTGCAGCCCTGGCCTCACACTTGTCCTGGAAGTGACTGGCATGTCCCTATGGCCTCTGGGGAAGGTGGGACAGGGGGGGCTCCACGTGTTGCCCTTGACTACAGGCAGCACCCCAATGCTCCCATTGGCTGGGAACCACAGCAACGGGAGTTGCGGGAGCAGTGCCTGCAGACAGGAGGCAGCACAAGGAGTCATCTGCCCCTCCCCGCTAGGAGCCATAGCTGGACATGCCAGCCCCTTTTGAGAGTGGTGCAGGGCCAGGATGAGAGTGAGACTGCCTGGGAACCACTGAAGTAAGTGGTGCCCAGTTGGAGCTTACATCCTGACCCCCCAACCCCTTCTGCACCCAAGCTCCCTGTACCCTGAGCTTCCTCCTGCACCTCAACCCCTCCCCCAGACTCAGCTCAGAGCCCCTCCCACAACCTGAACCCCTCAGCTCAAGACCAGAGCCTGTACACCTCTGCACCCCAACCTCCTGCCCCTGACTGGTGAAAGTGAGGATAGGGATGTCAGGGAAGATGGAATGAGTAGGACAAGGTCTCAGAGAAGGGGTGGGGCAAGAGTGTGGCCTCAGAGAAGGGGCAGGAAAGAAGGCGGAATAAGGGTATTTGGATTTGAGGTAGATCCTGGATTGCATTTAAATTAAAAAAAAAAAAAGATCTTGTGCTTAAAAAGATTGGAGATCCCTGCTTTGGTCTAAGGCCAGATTACTGTATGCTGGAATAGGTCACTTGAAGAATAAACAGGGATCCCCCCCCACAGAAATTATGGATCCTCTCTTTATGGTCTCCAGGTGATCCACAGATGTCAGAGGTATCTCCTGAATCTCCATAATTCTCTTGGACTTCCTCTAGTTTCCACACAGGCCAGTTTCTTTGGAGCTATTCTGCCAAGGATTCTATTGCCACCAACCTTTCCTGGAAACTTCCATGACTCAAGTACAACATGGTGGGAGGGGATGAAAATATTTCACGCATTTTGTGAGTCCTTGAGGGAGTCTGGAGTCAGGGTTGAAGGATGGCAAAGTGCAGTCTAATCCTGCCCGACTCCAATTGTATATCCAACCTTGAACACCACTAAAAAGTCTCTACGGGTCTAAAAAAGGGGATAGTGAAATGGATAAACACAAGCCGTCTTCTTCTCTTAAAGATCCCTAAAGCAAAAGACCCAGATTCCAACTTAACCCTTTCCTACCCAGAGGCCTGGAAAGTTAAATCAAACATTGCAGGACCAGCCTTATCTATGAGGTTTTGGTATATTTATGGATGTATTTCAAGGATGGGCTGTTCCATAGAAATGGGAGATTAAAGTTTCCTGACTATTCTAATATTTGACAATTTCAAGTGTAGCAAAAAGTTGTCACAGCTTAAGAGAGTTCTCAGCTGTCCTTTCTACTGCATTTCCTCTGAGGGCCACAATTTATAAACTGCTTCCAATATTCTCAAGTCACACACAGAGCCACCATGGCTTCTGAAAAACAAGGAAAATAACTGCTCTGGAGAAGCTGAAAGCTTCTGTCATATTTATTTCAAATAGTCATAAATAGTGGTTTGTGTTCACTCTTCAGCATAGATGGATGTTCTAAATCTAAGAGATGTGCTTGCCCTCTAGAGGTCAAACAAGAAAATACTGTAACTGTAGCTTTATTTCAGGGTTCATATAGGTAGTTTTTCAAATCCCTAATGGTGACAATTTGCATAACTGGTAAACTGATTATAATTATGCTGGTTGATAACCCATCCCAGTCACTTCTGCACACTATACTCAGTGGTACCAAAGAACCACTAGAGCAGCTATTCTCAGTAGGGATGTGAATGACTAGTTGAGTAGTCAACTATCTGATTAGCAGATGCTTATTGGATAGTCAACACACTAGTCAACTAGTTGTTCCCCCCTTGCTGTCTCTATCAGAAAGAGACAGCAAGGGGTATGTTTTTCTCCAAGTCTGTTCATTGACAGTCCTGCTATTCACAGAAGTGCTTTTAAATGTCTCTGTGTCTAAATGCTTCTAGAAGTGCCCAGTTTTCTATGAGTTCTTCATGTTACATTTTCCAGATCTGCTCATCAGGTAAGTTGCAAATTAACTATACCTGAGCTATCAGGGTGATAGTTACAGTGTAAGACTATAGATAGATGGATAACTGAATTATGTAAAACACCTCTATCCCAAATTTCATCTAAGTATGTGGGGGTAATGCACATAATTCAGAAAATCCCAAACATACCAATACAATAAAAAAAAAGTGCAGTGAAATAGTTCACCCAACAGTGACTTACTAAGGACTTTTTCAAAACATATCCCCTATGGATCAATTTTCCCTTCATGTCTCCAGTAAAAGGAAAAGTCAGTGATCAGGTTTTATATGGATTTGAGATTATACCACCTGCTCTCCAAGGCCTTACCTTGGCAAAGCACTTAAATATATGCTTAACTTGATTTTACTGGGAATTAGGCACGTCTTTACTGAAACAGAGCCATAATTTTTAATTGTATACTCATGTCTCTAATGCAACTGAAAGATACATTTTCTTTAGTGAGTAACTGGCCCAAGTAAGTTTAAAGCAGGGCACACCAGGGAAGGTGTGTTCCCTAAGCTGAGATGATGATCTTTTCCCACTCTTCAGTGGGCGTTACATAATAAACAAAGGGGGTGTGACTGTCTGAAAAGTCTTTTGCAAAGGTCATAGTCCTGTGCTAATGCCACTCCTCCTTTCATGGTGTCTAACCAAGGCAGGTGTCTTGCAGTTTTTCCAGTGTATTTGCAGAAACATTTAGGCTGTGTCTACACTGGCCACTTATTCTGGAAAAGCAGCCGCTTTTCCGGAATAACTTGCCAGCTGTCGACACTGGCCCCTTGAATTTCCGGAAAAGCACTGACGATCTACTGTAAAATCATCAGTGCTTTTCCGGAAAAACTATGCTGCTCCCGTTCGGGCAAAAGTCCTTTTCCGGAACAGTTTTCTGGAAAAGGGCCAGTGTAGACAGCACAGATTTCTTTTCCGCAAAAAAGCCCTGATCGCGAAAATGACGATCGAGGCTTTTTTGCGGAAAAGTGCATCTACATTGGCACGGACGCTTTTCCGGAAAAAGTGCTTTTCCGGAAAAGCATCCTGCCAATGTAGACGCGCTTTTTCCGGAAATACTTATAACGGAAAACTGTTCCGTTATAAGCATATCCGGAAAAGGATGCCAGTGTAGACGAAGCCTTACAGAATGTTTTCTGGATGACCTGGGAGAATAAATCTGTGATAACAGTAGGATTTTATTTAATACTGTGAAAGTTTATTTTAATGAATTTTTCTGTTTATAATTTTAGTGTTTTTGCTTCTGTCCAAAGAATTTATAAAGTGTGCTCATAGCTCCACTTGTGCTTCTGAAGCCTTTTTGTGTGTGTGTGTGTGTGTGTGTGTACGCACGTGCGTGTGCATAGTTAGATTGTGGCTTTTTGTTAAACATTGTAAAGCTCAGAATAAACTTGCTTTGATAATACTCCACTTACTTTGTGCTTCCTATTTATAGCTAAAAGGAACAGTGAGATAAGAAGAGAGGGAAACAACCTAACATGACTACCCTAAACAGTGTTGAAAAATCACAGAGACAATGCTTAGCCCTGAGAATTTCAAACAAACAAAATAAGGGTTACTCTGGGGACAGCTTAATGCCTTTCATTAACCTTTTAGAAGAAACCCACCACAACTGTTTGTTATTGTTGACTTTGGGTCTTTGTGACGTGATCAATGCAGATTACTAATATTTAAAAAATCTTTAAAACAAAATTTAAAGTTTAAGTTTCACATTGGAAAGTGTAGCAATAATACTTAGTTCTTCTACATCACTTTTCATAGGTAGATCTCTGGTATGCAAATAACCTTAACTCTGCTTTCATATACTGCCACTCTCTACCTAAACTACAAATAACTGTGCACCAGGAGTCCATACATTTCTAACGTTAATAATCAGAATTACATATTCCCCTACCCTGTAGCTTACTTGATATGTTAATATGTTGCATTGCTCAGTACATGCATTTCCTATTTTATTGGAGGCCTCCCATCAATCCAACACATGCTTCCTTGACAATAGAAATATCTTGCTTCTTACATACTTTATAAGAATCAAAAGCCTGTCACAGTCTAACTCTGCTTTCTAATATATTTCCCATTTGGCAGGAGCTGGAAACTTTACTATGATTATAAACCTTTACTATTCAAAGAGGATAGGTTCCCAGAGTTTGTCAATGTGTGAAATGAAAAACAGACTATGTAACATAGGCATTTTTCTTCAAAATCTCCTAAATGAATTAGGCTGACTACCTACAGAACTTGTACTCATAAGTCAGTTACATTCTTTGGAAAATCCCATACTTTGCTGCACAAGCAAAGGTGAATGCTTATTAAGCATCTGTTGTGAAATATCAAAGAATATGGGATTGATTAGATAGCCAACTGCCAAAGCACCTGGACAAATCATCAGTGGTATCTAGAATACAACTTGTCAACAAGTTGTAATACTCTAAATACTTGTTATAAGTAAGTATCTGCCTTCCAAAGAGAGCAAATAGGATGAGATGGGGATGAAATTAAAGTTACCTTAATGCTATATTTCTATACATGCCAGTGGCTGGAGTTCTGTTTGTGCTTCATTACATGCAGTAAATGGAGTTTCCTGGTTTTCAGATATCTGATGGTTAACAAAATGTTTATGAAAATTTTCCTTCCAAAAATTATGGTACACATTTACAGCTTTAACTTCAATGCATTTAAGACTTCAGTGTGGAATTTTGTTTTAGTTTATCTGAAGTTTGATAACTGTTTCTCATCGCCAACTTTGTCTCAACAATAATATTACTATTATCATTATTCTTCCCTCTGTAAGGTATAGTCTAATTTTGGGGAAAGATGGGAGTTTGAGAGACAGCTGTTGCCAACCTTACATTTAATAAGATTAAAGAATGAAATTAAAAACAAGAGCCAAGGTGGAAAATCACTAATTATTATTGAAACAAACTAATAGGAATTCAAAAATTAAGTCCTGAGAAATGTTGGGTATTCTATGCTTCCACTTATCATTCCATTAATTGGGATGGGACCCCAGTCATGGTTTTGTTTATGAACTCTGTTTGTGGTGTTTCCCAAATTAATGCCTAGTTATTTCCCTTCCTTTTTATTAAAAGTTTCTTTTCTAAACTTAGACTCTGTGCTTGTAAGTGGGCAAGCATTGCCTATCAGAGGTGCCCAGGAGTGATGTGTGAATTTTCCAGGTTACTGGGTAGGGGCTCAAGCCAGTTTTGTGTTGAATGGATGGAGATTGACCCTTACATATGGAACCTGCCCCTCGCTGCTGCTTTCTCTACCTTGCAAAAGGATTTACTAAATCAACAAAAGATCTTAAGATTAATGGCAAACATGCATTATTATTGTAATAGTCAAAAGAATGTGTAAATGTAGGTCGAAGAAGTTCAAGTAAAGCTGCCTATATAGGGATATGGTGGATGAAGAATATGTGACATTGAAATTAAGTTTTTAAATGGAAAATGTTTCTAAAAATGTTCCAGGTTGGAAGACCAAGTGAGTATCGGAGATAGTTTTAGTTGAGAACCTCCAAATTTACCAGGGTTCATAAAAGCTCTATTATATATATATGTATAATGTTTTGATGGACAACATTGATGATTTTCTTAAACTTTTTTATTTATATATTAATACTTGTAGGGAATTGTGTGTGTGTGAGAGAGACAATATTATTAAATGGCAGTAGACTTTAGACTTTGTGAACCAAATTTGGGATTGATACCCACAACTTCACCTCACTAACTCAGAAACCTATGAAACCTAGGCCTGATGATGTGTATAACACAGTCTTATGGATCAACCCCATTTTCCCTCCAAATATTTTTCTTCAGGTCTTGTCTATTCTCTGGAGCATACCTACATCTGACAGTTCCTTGGGAGACTAACTATGTCCATAATTCATTTTTGTTTTTCATTTGCAAATACAACCAGTAGCGCAACAGCAAACAATATACAGAACAAGGATTTCAACATATCATGTTACAGACTAACTCGGCTATCCCTCCAAAACTTGCAAATATGTTGAGGTACTTTTGTCTTGTTAAGGGCCATATTATAGACCTAAATCTGAAACGGCTTTTGTGAGGGTTCATGAAGTACTCAGGACTGTGTGTCACCTTGTTACCCCTTCTCTCCTACCTCTAATGAGAGGGAGTTTAGCCTGTTGTAGCTGGGGTTTAGTAAATTACCACCATTAACTGTTCAACACTCAAGAAATCTCATCTGAGCTATGCCAGCCCTATTTGTGCTTGAAGATTAAAAGGAGAGACTTCAGTCCCCTTGAATCATTCCCTGTGATATCCAGCCCCTAGCACTGGCTACTCACAGAAATCTCAGCTCCTTTGCTCCCAAAGGAACAGTATATCTGTTTACCAGTTGTACCTTAGATCATTTTCTCTTGTATAAGGCACCACACTTCCAACCAAAAGAAGGCTTATTTAAGAAAGAATAGAAAAAGCTGGAAATAAATGGTTAAAATATATAAAAAAATAATGAAATGCAACAGAGGGCCTACACTGATCAATTGTCACCTTTCCTCCCTAATAAAGCAGGTTTCCTTCCAAAATTTCAATTTGTTGCAGAACAGTCTGGCTTCTCAGGATCCAGGATCCAAACTTTCATGATATACTGTACTCTGCTCAAAAGATTTCACTGTGACCAGAGACAGAAAGTCTTCTCCCCCTCCCCCATGGCCATTGGTTATAATGTTCTTTTTTACTTCTAAGCAGTCTTAATGTTTATAATTTATCTTGGGTAGGTTTTTTCCATTAACTTTTTTTGTATTGGTGCAACTATGGACAATTGAGCATGGTGTTATTTTGCTGCTTGTCAGTGTCAGGAGTGGAGGGGAGGGAGTCAAGGTTTGGAGAGGAGTCATCGGCAGGTGGGACTCAGGGTGCAGGATAAGTGGAGTGGGCCAAGCGGGCGATTCCTTCTGAGAATGGGTCCAGCCTCATGGTACCACCGGCCCCATTGGAAACCCGGTATCGACATAATCAGCTGGCCAGGAAACGATGACAATTCTCTCTTGCTTGAATGAGCCATCCCTGGGACGTATGATTCCCTGGTGACTCACATTCCCTCCAAAACCATAAGGCATAGTCAGGCCCACTGAGAGGGAGCAGAAGGGGGAACAAAGAGGGCAGTTGCTCTGGGGTCTGGCGATTCAAACGAGTCAAGAGTTCCCAGCTGCTGCCACTCTGGCAACGGCTGGAGTCCCAGGGCCCTTTAATTCACCACACTGTATGCTAAGTGCAACTCTGAGGGTTGGCTCTATCCTGGTCCCTCCCTTTCTTACTTAGGCCAGGTCCCACCACACTTTGTCTGGGGAAGCTGTTGTCACCCCTGGGCTTAATTTAATATACTTACATTATTCTTTAAATGTTATCCAGTGTCACATCTCAGAACAACTGAGTATTAACAAGCCATAAGCTGTCAGCAGACAGCTCACATGCGATGCTGCATGGACAAATAGTAAGAAAGCAATGTCTTAGATATGCTGAGTTTGTCAGATGGGGGACAGGACAGCTTGTAAAGAACAGTAACCCATTAAAACCACTAGGCCTCTATGTCACAGCTTTATAAGACAGTTCTTTTGTGAAAAGATAAAATAGAGAGATGGCTGTAGGAAAAGCAATGAATGTGTATAATTATATGTCTGGGGTATGCACATTCTTCCTGTGCATCCAGATATTATTGTATCCTTTCCAGATGCTTCTATTAGTTTCTCTGTCTGTTCCATGGTAGATAATGTTCTAAACCAGGCAGTATCTGACAGACCATTCTGGCCAGGACTGACTAGAGCCTGCAACTATTCCCTGGTGTTGATTGGAAGCACTTACTCATTTAATATCTACAGCACACCAAGGTGAGGCTAAGGGCAAGCTTTTAGAGCCCATCATTGACAGAAGTGCTTTAAATATGCGGCCACATTTTCCTGTAACTTTTCTCCCTGCTATTCATCTTTAATTGTTCCATCTTATCCAGGCAAATAGTTATAACTTTTATAACAGAAGCTTCTTGTCAATTTGTTCAAAAAGACTTCAAAGAATTCATTTGAAATGATGACAGCAAGCAGACAGCCATCATGTGATTCCCCCTCCATGCCTTCTTTAATTACTAAGTAGGTTTCCATGGGGCTCTGACAGCCAGTGCTGAATTTGAATACATTTTGTGCAGTGGTCAGTACAGCAACACCCTGTGCCAAGGCAAATGTGTTGCGCCTCTCACAAAAGCTCTCAGTATGCTACAAAAATAAATAAGCGCTAATCCTTTTTGTTCTGTTAGGGCTCTATCTCTTCAGAGAAGCTGTTAAACACAGATCACAAAGTGTGGAGATTTCCTTGCCCCACCCCGTCCTTTGTAAAGAAAATGTTTGAACCACTGTTAGCTGTGAAAGCAAAGAGGGACCATCTGTGACCTAGTAACACATTTCTCTCCTGTCACCACAGAGCATCTTCACAGACACGCTACAGTGGCACAGTTGTGCCCATGTAGCACTTCTAGTGTAGACCTGCCCTCAGTCTCTCTAGCTGCACTCCAACTAGCCACCTTTTTCACTGCTGCTGGCTATGGCACTATATTCTGAGACAGGCATCTGGCCTGTACTTCCCCATGTGGAAGGCAGTGCTACCACCAGCCCTGGTGTTACCTACTAGATGACCTCCTCAACATTATAAAGGTTGCAGCTTCATGTTTTTAGGCTCATTTGCAGTTTCTGAATTTAGCAGTAACAATATTTTTAAAGGTAATCTTGATGCAAGTAATAATCAAAACTAGAAATTAGCTAGACTAGGAATATAATACACATCGTATAAAAACTTAATTTCCTATAATCAGTTTAGTAGGTCTTCATGGGTTTTTATTTTAATCCTCCATGCTCCCTTTAGTTGTTCATGCCATTACCAGTTGAAGATTATGTCAAAGAGAAGGGGGAACATGTATCATAGCCTTGGAGAGAGACCTCATGGGCAAGAGGGAGTAAAAGACAAATCATCTTTCTGAAACCAGCTTTTAAGTACAATTAGCTTAAGCAGGTGATAGAAGTGACATCTCTCACTGATGGTACAAACTGTGATTAAATTTTAAGGAAAGATAGATGAAAGGCAAGCACTTAATATTATTCCCTGCACCTCACAAATAAAGTCCTCTAACCTAACTAATGATTGTGTAATGTAAAGTTATAGAGTTCATATCAAGAGAAAATTCCCATTATTTTTAATGGTGCAGGATCAAAAACACATTATACGAAGCAGTGCAGTTTAAATGAATGGGGCCACATCCTGTAAAGTACCCCTGAAAGTAACCTCATCAGCTCAGTGGGATCTCTATGCACCTCTGATTCAGATCCTTTATGTGTACTGAAATCAAAGAGAGTGGATGAGACTGCAAATGTCATTGGTATCATAAGCAATATGATTTTGATCTCTTTTCAGAGGATCATAAATTCTTCATAAGGAAATACATTCTATGTCAAATTGTCCATATATAATTCAGTAACTGCACAATTCTTTACAGAAAAAACATTAAAATGATGAATTCCAGAACTGTAAAATCAATACAAAATCTTTTCAAGTATTACACGACGTTGATACATTAAAGGAATTCTGGTTGAATTTAATAATGGATCAGCATATTACAGTAAAAGTGCCTGTAGTGCCAACATACATATATGTCTAGATGGCAACTGAAAATTATTGTAATATAATGTACTGTATGAATTAAAAATATATGCATTATGCACTTAGACTGACTCATCTTGGTAATAAAACGAAACATTTATGAACCATTCAAAGAGTGATACAATTAGGCTCAGTAAATTTAGTACTCAGTTAATTCCAAAATGACTTAGTTTCATTATCTATTTCCTATGGACAGAACAAACTAATCTAGCATTAATAAAAAAAAGTATCTAATACTGAAAGAGGCTATAGCCCAGAACCTCAGTTACAGGTTCCTAACTTCCATTGAAATAAATGAGAGTTACATGCCTAAATACCATTAAGGATTTGGACCCAAGTACTTGTTTCACAGCCATGCGTACCCTCATATTTACTGCTGAAATCAACTGGAATTGAGGATGATCAGGACCCTACCGGAAGAATTTAAAACTGCACGCATACAGAGGACTAATACATAATCTGTGCACAACTGAAGTACCACCGAAACCCTATTTTGACTTTAAATGGAACTTTACTGGTGCACATGTCTTGCATTGGTCTTCTGCACCAAGGTGATGTTTACTGTAAGCCAGATACATTACAACTCACAGACATAGGGCTCATAGGGCTAGATCCACTTCTCAGCAAAGACTTAATAGCAGAGTGGTATGGTTAGGTCTTTTAATAACAGTTTCAGGATATATGAAATCATACTGAAGGTGCCGAACCAGACAATTTGCTAAACCATGGGAGGTCAATATTGTAGCAAATGGGTCTCTTTTTTTTAAAATTTCGCTAGATGAATAAATGGAACAGTGCCTGTAATTCTACTTAACATAAAACTGTACCGATACACCCCGTATAAGTCAACACCTTATCAGCTCTCTTCATAACAAAGTGTTAGTGTTAAAAAAAATTTTCCGTACTGCCACAAAGAATTAAGTAGATAAAGCACAAAAAACATGCTTACGCTTAGCAGCATTACCGATACTTGCTGTGCTCTGAGAAGACATTTAGGGGGTAAATGAGAGCTAAACAACAACACAAAACACTGAGATCCAGGACTGGAAATTGTAAATAAACTTTACAGGCCAGCACAAAACTTGGTCACACCCACAACAAGTAGACATCTGGATAATGAAAATCATGCCAGACCACAGATGTTGCCCGACCAAAGAGATTCAACCTGAATTCTGTGAAGTGTTATCAAAAGCAATTAAAACTAAAACTCCTTTTATTAAATTACTAGAGCATGTACATTTTGGCATGCCTAATCTAAGCTTGTGTTTGATTACTAACTTGTTAATTTGCAAAATTCCATCCTTTGCAATTGGGTTTCAAGCTATCCATGTAAATTAGTGGGGCTCTACTGAAGTCAGGTTTGATGTAATGCCCCTTAAAGCACTTCACAATCTTAAAAATCAAAGGTTAATTCTCATCTACAAAAGGATAATAGCATAAAACAAGATATATGAACATAGTTGTACCGTTTAAGATTCTTAGTATGAACACATAAGAGAACTTTGTCTCAATTAGGGGTTTACTGACTGACAGGACCATTAGGTTTAGGGTTGGCAAATTGGCTAAAAAGGTGGAAGTGTATTGTTATAAAGAGAGGCATTATTAGGGAAGCAGTAGAACATTTCTTTTCCATGGCTGCATTCTTGGGGATGCAAGATGGTCATAATAAATCCAGCTGTCATCACTATGACACCAACAATAAGGATCAGGTAGGATATGAGGTTATCTGAATGGTTCCATCGCTCTTCAGACAGCTTCAGATAACATGCTGTTGGGATGATAAAAACAAGTGGAGTAGCACTCAGAATCCCCTGGGAGGAGGAAACAAAATAAAAAACCCTTAAGCACATATAGTTGTAATTAGTTTATAGTTAAACAGCTGTGATTAGATCTGTAAAAAATTTCCTATGAAATGAAATGAGACTAGTGGCTTTTCTTCTGGGTGGTTTCAATCACCAAAACCCACACAGACTACAAAGGAGTCTGCACTATAATTTGAAATGTCTGAGGATGAAGGAAACAATTACAACTTGCTCATTTTACTGTAACAGGGTGAAATTTTACCCTGTATGGGCTTGCTTTCTATTAAGCCAAAATTACATGAAAATTTTCAGCTCCAGAAGTACAGTAAATCCCAGATTTTGAATAGCTTTGTCTCTATCACTGAAGATATTTAAGATCAGGTTTGACAAACATCCGTCCGGAATGATCCAGATGATGTTTGCTCCTGCTTTGCTCCTGACTTGATGATTTCTTGAGGTCCCTTCCAGTTCTAGTGTTCTACGATTCTGTTTTATCATATGAAATATTTAGGAATGTTTCCTAAAAGGGTTTTAGAAGAAATATAAAGGGATACTATTATTCATTACATCTTACAGTTTTTTCATGCACTAAGACAAAGCACCAACTTGGATTTCCTTATAATTTTTACCTTTCAACAAAACAAAGAAAAGCTTCCTGTACATGATAAACATCAGGCAGGAGTTGAACTTGCACCTACTCGGAACAATATTTTTGAGCTGCCAAACAAGGACCCTGATTCAAGGAAGCATTCCTCTTTAGGACAACTCTTACGCATGTGCTGAACTTTAAAAGGGACTAACTACAATTCCAGCACATAAGTGCTGTCCTGGAGAAGGATGGGTTTAAGCATGTAGTGAAGTATTTTCTTAAGTAAGCAACAGTACAGGCTAGAACATTGTTGCAGCCATGCATCATTTTCCCTCAGAGAGCTCTGCATTTCTGTGCACAATTTTGGAACTTGAAATCCTCTTAATAGATAGCCTGCATTAATTACAAATAAGAGAATCCATAAATGTATTCATTAGAGAGAATGCAGTGGGTATAGTAATCCACGTGTTTGTTTTTGTATGTCTTTGTTTCATTCATCTGCATTTTCTTTAAAAATTACGAGTAGTCCTGCAGCACCTTAGAAACTTACAAAAATATACGGTATCACTAGGGGCTGCGCCCCCTGCTCGCTATGCTCGCCAGGCAGCCCTAGCTCTCCCTCCAGCCTCCAGGGAGCACTGAGGCCAAGTCCGCATCATCCCCGTTCTCTTACCCCTCCCCCCCACACCCCTCGCTGCCAGGAAGGGCCAGGGCCGAGGCTGCATCAGCCCCTGCTCTTCACCCCGCGGCCGCTGGGGAGGGCTGGGCTGAGGCCACAGCAGCTACAACTCTCTTCTGGCTGCTGGGGAGGGGAGGGCTGGGGATGCAGGATGCAGCGCAGCAGTCCCACCTCTGCACATGATCCCTGGGAAGGGCAAACCTGGGAGTGGTTGGGGCTTGGCTCCTGTGGATGTAGAGTGATGTGATGACATCATTCTGTCATCCTGCAGGACGGACGGACGGACACACACAAAATATAGATAGAGAGAGAGAGACTTTTGTGGGTAGTTTTATTGGCAGTTACAGACCTGGGAGAAATTGATGGGCGTACGACACACCCTTCGTTCAGACTATATGATAGAGTAATTAAATGACCCTTTTGCTTAGAGATAGCTGAAATAAGAAGTAATTGTCCTAGTCATGGACAACCATGGAAAGACCTAGAAGCTAAGCTATGCATCCCAAGGGGCTTTCCTAAAGCTTGACTGAAAGTACAGGGAATTGATTTATTGGCGGCTATATCTGTGTATGGATTAAAAGAAGCAGAGAGAAAGTGAGCTAACAGCAAGAAAAGCAGTGGTGATCAGAGTGCTTGGGAGGAAGCCAAGAGATAGAAATATTTTTAGGCATAATAATGAGAAAGCACACTGGGCTTTATGAACAAGGGAACTGTCTCCTGTTTGTTTCTACTACATTCAGGGAAATAGGACTTTATGTGCATTTTTGTCAACAGACAAGATTGCATCAAATAAATACCAGACTCTCTCTTCACTTCAGTTTCTTCCCCCAATGAAAACAACCTGGCAAGGATTCAAATATTGGATAACTGCTTGGTCTGTAAGGGACAATATTATATTTATGGAATGCTTACTTTTATGAAAGATTATTAAAAAAGTACAAAGGTCCTCAATTAATCATACCTATTTACTAAGCGTGGTAAGAGTAGAACTGATGTTCTCTGGCAGTGCCTCAATAACGTATTAATTTAGTCTAATAAAATAGCACTATATCAGGTTAATTATACAAAGGATAAATCTTTCTGTAACAATAAAGAAAATCTACACTTTAAGAAAATTCTTATTATGAATTCTACATATCTGAATTTCATACACACAACCTAAAATGGAGACAACTGTTGGAATGAATGTAACCAACAGATGCTAAACAAGCAACGCTGGGAGAAATACCAAAGGGAACACTTAGCTGGGCCATGTACCCAGAGATGAAAGTAAGCGGATGCGCCCAGGTGCGCAGCTCTGCAACTGCTGGCTGAGCTGTGACAAAAGCCAGCAGGGAGCTATTTAAATAGCTGGCAGGGAACTGGGTGGCAATAAGATAGTATCTCTAAGAAATTTTACTTTCACCTCTGCATGTACCCCATTCTAGCATCTGTCACCACACCCACACTCTGTTGATTGTCCTGAGTTTTTCTACCATGACAGTCATCCCTTCCCTTCCTTCTGGGCTGTAACCCTGTTCCTCCCTGCATGAACTCCCACAGTTTCTCTGCTAGGATTATTCTTTTTTTAACCATTCCTTTAATCCAGTTGTTCAGGAAGGAGATGCTATCAAGTATGCCCCACCACTACTCTCCCTTCTTTTAGTCCTCTCTGACCCTTGCTCTGGTTAGAGTCAAAAGGCAACTCCCGCCACCACTGCTCCTGCCTTCAGCCCTCTCTAGCCATCTGACCCTAGCTTTCTGTTTTAGAGACACCAAGCAGCAAATCCATTTTGCTACTCTCCTGCCTTTAACTTTCTTCTAGGAGGCACTTTCTTTTTTTGGACATTCTCTTCTGCTTCACTCATTCTTCTTGATTCTCAGTGAGTCTCACCATGCCCTCTTATTTGGCCAATATGAGAACATGTCATATGGAACAGGAGCGCTGAGGTCAGTTTCACTTAATGGGCCAGCCACTCTGTTACTCAGTCTTTAATACTTTGTGTTGTGTAAGTAAGTATTAAAGACAAGAAACATGTAATTATCTGTCTTCAGAGCTGCTGACAAAATTGATGGTCCTTGGGTCTTTAGACAATAATGGGCAAAGTGAAGTACAGCTCCGGATCCCAGGCCTCAGGTGGAAGAGGAGAGGCTAGCTTCTCCCAGTCAGTCCTTCAGCACTGCTCAGTCTGGCCTAGTTGGGGCTTCAGAGGTTATTTAAAGGACCTAGAGCTTCAGCCAATGCTGCAGTAGTGGCATCCTGGAGCCTCAGGACTTTGCTGCCTCTTTTGTCCAGTCTTTAAATTGAGTCCAGGGGAGTTTGAAAACTTTGCCTTCAATTTTCAGCAGTATGCAAGTCAGAGGTCATGTCTAGACTACAAGCCTCTTTCGAAAGAGATTGTCTAGACAGCCACGTGACTTTCAAAAAAGCTATCTGTTTTTTTGAAGAGAGCACCCAGGCAATTTGGACACTCTCTTTCGAAAAAGCCCCGTTTGAGTTCAAGAACGCCTTTTTTTGAAAGAGCTCTTTCATAAAATGGCGTTCTTCCTTTTAAAATGAGGTTTACTGCTATTGAAAAAACCGCCTCATTCTTTCGATTTAATTTCGAAAGAACGTGACGGCATTCTAGATGCAGGTGAAGTTTTTTTGAAAAGAAAAAGCCAATTTTTGAAAAAACCCTGTTGTCTAGTCATACCCGTAGGGATGACACTTTGCAAGAAATATATTTTCCCTCCTAAGAGGTCAGTTTTGGGCCCCTACACTCTGGCCTTCCCACAATAAAGGCACAGGTGGTGACCCAAGTGGAAAGTCCAATGGCAGTGGAAGAAATTGGTTGCAATCTCCCTTCTGTCAAAAGTTTGACAGTAATCCAGGCTCAAAAGCAAACACTACCTTGGGAAGAGTCATGGCCAGGGGATGTAGTAACTCAACATGCGGTATCCTCTATGCTTCAGTAACTCTAATTATTTCCTAACAGCAAGTGTCAACACATTACATAGGTCCCACTGTACTCAACTGTTTAATCCAACCTGTACTTAATTGCCATCAGCCACATCCTTTCTATTTCACTGTACATTTACTCTTGAAGGGTCTGAAAGTTCTCTGATTAACTGTCCTGAACTTTTCTTCCTTAGTTTCAGGACATTCTTCTTTTACCTTATCTTCTGAGGAGGTAAATAATTCCTTTCTTTCTCAGACACTATTAACACTATATTATATTTAAAAGAATACTGTAGATTTTTTTTGTTTAGAATTCCATTTATATTAAAGAGTGATTTAGTGAAGAATGGCGCATTAGATACACTTACATTCAGTTCTAAAACTATTCCAAGGCAATCATACACCAAAGATATGCTTGTGGCTACAACAACAACAATTACTGTCACAGCAACATGGAGAATGGTAGTAAGGGTCCCACTGAAAAACACATTGGCAATTACCTGAAATGAAAACACAGTTTGTAACTTTGTTTTGGTCCTTTATTTAATTAACAAGCAGGATGGTTCAAACTCTATATGCTATGTTTTATAGTGCAAATCAAAGGAGCAGATGAGAATGTTATGGCTCTCAACCATCTCAGATTCTTCACTTCAGTGAGATCTCAACTTTCTCAGAAATTATTTCATATGACAATTATGCAAAAACTCCAACATTTGACTTTGCTATATCTTCAGACACAGTTGTGCTCTTCTCACCATAAAGTATTTTATTAAAAAGAGAAACGGTCCTACAGATTTCACGTTAATTGAATAGCAAGAATACAGTGAAACAATCCAGGACTCACTCTCTACTTTCTTATAAATCCTCTCCCCAATCGGTTGCAACTACCTCTTGCCTAGTATACCGTATGAAGTTCACCATGTGCCAGTTCCATTACAACATACTGAGAATTTAAGCAGCACTATTAAAGAAAACAATATTAATCTTATGAAACCATAAGAAATAGCTACTAAATGCTGTAGCTAGCATGCACTAGATCACCAGATATTAATATTTACATAAGATTAGTCAGAAACTGAAATTAGGGCAAATCACACACTATTTTTTACAGATTAATCACACAATTAAAAACATGGAAAACGAAATAAATGCCTCACTTCTCTAGTCACAAAACATTCAATGGGGAAAGTCAGGATTATAGTGATTCCATAGCAAAACCTTCCAAATGTAGCAAGATTATCATCTCTGCAATAGTTTTCAAATATATCTCCTACAGAAAAGTGAAAAATGAAATTATTTTCAATCTCATGACAACTGTGGCTGACACTTACATTTATGCAAATAGAGAGGTAAATCACTAGAATAACTGTATACAAATATTTGAGATCTTCTGACCCACTTTTGGAAATGTCAGAAAATTATGACTA
Organism: Pelodiscus sinensis; assembly: GCF_049634645.1. Classification (NCBI taxonomy): domain Eukaryota; kingdom Metazoa; phylum Chordata; order Testudines; family Trionychidae; genus Pelodiscus; species Pelodiscus sinensis. The sequence continues at coordinate 36,590,199 of NC_134717.1, forward strand.
GATAATCATAAATTACATGTCAACAACTGATAATAACAGCATTTTTATTATTTCTTGTGTTCTCAAGATCATTCCCACTTGAAATACCTATCTATCTAACATCTATTATAGGGGTAAGCCTCTTTTCATCCTATTCTTTGCAGCTTTGTTTTTTAAATTACTTTGTAATGGTGTTGCTGGTGTGTTTTTTTTCAAGTATGACAGTTTTAGACAAAAATATTTCATTAAAACAAACAGATTTCCTTTTTGTTATTCTTAGGACAAGAACAATCACATAAGGAAGACTAGATGGATACAGCTAGAGACCTGAATTTCCTGTGTTTCATATTACAGGATCCAATCACAGCTGCAATACTATGCTGGGGAATTTCAACAAAGCCCTTTGTAAATATATAGATTATTAACTGATAATTCCTTTTGCATCAGTTTACTACAATATTGCTATACAATCAAACAAACACCTTATTTAGTGATTATAGAAAAGGACCTGGGGAAAGATGACCATGGGATCTAGTTCAGGCTGAATGATTCACTTACAATTTAACATTAACAAATCTTTAGACTATAGCTAAATGGTCTTTTCTGCCTCTGATTTCTATTATACTATATGAGACTTGCTACTTTTAGGATTCCAGTAGAGCTCAACAACCAGATTTGTTCTGGAGAAAGACGAGACTAAGGGAACTGGTGAAAAAGATAGATGGTAAGAGGCATTCGTGTGTAATATACTACAGTGCATATAGTGTGTGTGTGTGTATATAGATATAGATATAGATATAGATATAGACACATACACAAAATGGAGAGGTATGATTTTCCCAGTCCTGAAATATATTTTAGTCATTCTGTATTCAGTCAGTCCACCTAGAAAGCTGGGTATAAGCAATAACTAAAGTAAGCTGCTTTCTTGGATAAAGAATTTGGGGATGAGGGGAGAGGAAATCAGTGAAAATCCCATACTCTGAGCATAACTAAAAACTGCTCTCAGCTACAAAAATATGTAGATGACAAACCTCTTACCGCTTTAAACTGGACTGTAAATGAAATGTGAAACTGAAGAAATGTCTCTAAAATTGTGTTTGGCTGACCTGAGAAACAACAATGTATTTATCCCATTTCTTTCTCCCTTAATGCTTACCTGCCTCTCCTCACTCATTCCGAAAGAGAGAGAGAAAGAGAGAGAGAGAGAACGCAAAATCTATTAGAAATATCTATTAGAAATATAGTGAGACTCCTATGGTACATTTCTGACATTAATTTTATAGGCTGCATTTAAAAATATATATACACCTGAATGTTGCATATGAAAAATGTAAGCTCATTTAGATAGAGGAGCCTCAAGGTAATTTTTTTATGGTTTTTAGGAATACTACACAGAAAGTTGCATCCTCCACCTACCATCTTCCTTCTCCCTTAGTTACTAGAAGGGAAGCTTTCTCCTCACTCTCTTATAGTCACTTTCTCTGCCTCAGTAACAAGGAATGCATTTTTCCCCATGAGACGCTCAATTCTTGAACAGAGAATTGCTCTTGCAGGCCCAGGCGTGTGTCAGTCATACCAGTCAGTGGCATCCTTGACACCTGCAATCGGGGGCATTTCATCCAGAAAGAGTACAGGTGATGGATGGGAAACAGCTCTAAGTTAGCCACAATAAGAGAACTGCCAGCAGAGTTTGCTGAGATGCATGGAAACTTTTTAAGCTTTTATGTGCATTGATCATATTTCCCATCCACTCTGGCCATGCACTAACCCAGGGCAGTGCTGCTTATTGTACTTTGCTAATCCCATATAATCCTTCCAACAGAAAGAAGCAATTCTGTGCTAATGTATATTCTTGGCATGGACTTTCCACCAACAGGGCTCCTCTCCTCAGTCTACACCATCTTCCACAAGCCTAGACCCTGGGCTAGTTTCTTATTTTGTTACTATTAGGTAAAAAGGATAAACCCCGGGCATTCCTTTTCAAACATAAACAAAAAGACAATGATCATCTTGGCATTTCCTCCTCTCTCCATCCTGCAAGGAGTTAACTGATCTCAAACAAAAAGGGTGGAAAGTGTCAGAAGGCTAAGCTAAGCCTTACCATAGATGTGGAGAGTATCTTACCTTCTGTATAGCCAGTAAAAGTCACATATCCACATGCAGCAAACACCACACTGATAAATAGAGCGAGTGAGACAGACACATGAGTGATGCGAGACCAGTTACTCAATGTGGGTTCTTCCAAAGAGCCATAGATTAAAAAGCTGTTATGATGGCAAACGAATGCTGAAACACACTTGGCAAGTAAAAAACATATGTTTCATTAAAAATAAAAAATGTGTACCATGCTAAGCTTGTGGGCTCAAGGATAGTGGAAATATAGCATAATTTAAATCATTTTATTATTAGAAATAAAAATGAATGGTACAGCAAGTAGCAAACATTACATGGTTCACATTTTGTATATTTATCTCATTCCACATGGGTCTCCACTTTCCATGCAGCCTATAGGGATTCTGACTTCTCATCCCCTACAATGTCACCTGGTTTTCCCCTACTAACTCCAGACCCAGTTTCCTGCTCACAATTCCATTTCAATTTCCAGGGCTTACTTCTGGTGCTCCCCTCAGGAGTGCACCATGATCCTCAACAACTACTGAGATTTCTGGAGTCTACATTACCATATGATGCAGTCTGGGGTTTCTCTGTTACCTATGTTCCAGAATGTACAGATGAAAAAATTCCAGCGGATGTGTCAGCTCCCACTCTGAGAATTCCTGTGACAGGCATATTATGCAGTAACAAACAGGGAGACCTCAGAGTACCAACACACTGGAACTTATAAGGGATATCACGACAGTGGCAGTCGTAGTTAGAGTGGAGACTATGCATATGGGAGATGATTTATCCAAACTTGAATAAAGATTCAATTCTGGCTAATGGGAAAAGATTAGGGCCAGCTTTCATTTTGCCTAAATTAGGTTAACTCTAAGGTAAAATCTTAAAAGGAAAATGCATATGCCACACAGGTTCAAACAAAGTAAATTCTTTCAACCATTAGGCTGATTAAAGATTGAGAAGAGATGTTCTCACACACACACACACACACACACACACACACACACACACACACACACACACACACACACACACTTACCAAATGACATCACCCCAATGGCTTGTATTGCATTAGACTTTGCAAACACCCAAGCATTCTCTGTTTTGGGTCTAGAAAAGAAATTTGTTTTAATGGAATGTCCCCTTTAGGTGATTGATTATTAGAATATTTTAAAATACTACATATAACAAAATAAGGCTAGTCAGACCCCTCTGAAAAGAATGCATCTTCTGATTAGTGTACAATGCTTTGGTAATAAAAAGCCCATCATGTAAAGATATCAATTTTTTCCCTCTTGCATTTATGAAAATATCATTTCTTGGAGTGCTTCTTATGGCAAAGATGTGCCAGCACTATTCAATGAGCAGTTTAGTTCTGATATTATAACTTAAAAAAAAAATTACCACATCTAAAGAAGTGGCACATCTGAAAATGGCATTCAGAATGGGGAAAGCCTGATGTAAGGTCTTGTTAGTAAACAACACCTTAGATATCTACTCTGAATATTAAGGGGCATATTTTAATTCTGGATCTGAACATGTAGATCCAGAGGATTTCGAGGGGAACTCCATATTTGTCCCTAGGTTTTAATCTAAATTGATAAATTCTGCCCTTATTCACATTTGTGTAACCCCACTGTGCCAAATAGGCCTGTTCTTCATGGAATGATATTTCCTCTGGTAGGGAGGGTCTTACACATCTGCAGAGCTCTGTGGTAAGAAACAAATTAAGGAAGTACAATTAGAATAGTCAGACACATGGAGGAGCTTACGGTAGGATAAGGAAGGTTCCAAGGGAGTTCCTGTTATGTTACTCTAATGAGTCTATCAATCCCTCCCCCCAGATGTCTGAAAGAATTACAGTGAGTGTACAGAAAAGCAGCAGCCAGTTGGGTGCAAAGGAGAACTGTTGTAGACCTGAGTCCTAGTCACAGGTTGGTAGATTTTGATGGATTTTGCACCCCTACGAACCTCACATCCCCTGAATTTACTCAGATTTTATGCATAGGACATAAATTTTATTCTAAGAGCTTGTCTATACATACAAGCTTTCAAGGTATAGTTAAACTACAATAGCTACATTGATATAGCTCCTCATGTGGACACATTCAGGAATAAAAAAGTACCCTTTTCAGTTTAGCTTGAACTGCTTCCAGAACAGCACACCTAAACAAAAACAAAAACAAAAAAAGCACTCTTTTATTCTGACAGAAGGGTCTGCATAGAGAGTTACACTAATGGAACTACAGCAGCTTAAATTTACCTTACAAATAAGTCCCTGTGGAAATAAGCCCTAAGTGTACATGCTGGAATAATCAGTTGCCAAACAGAACAGTTTCCACTACATGAATTCATGTCAGACCTGTTCTCTCTAGGCTGAAGTTACCATTTTGATGTATGTATTTTTATTTTGCACACAAATTTGTCATCTTATTATATAGAGCATCTTGACGGTCTAAACTGCTGTCAGTCTCCATTTAAAAATATATTTAGGGAATGATGGCAAAACATAGCATAGATTAACAATCACAAACCAAAGTTGGCAACAGTCTTTTTAAAATCAGATCCAGAGTTTGATCCATGAAACTCCATCCATAAAATGAATTTTAGAAGCTGCATATACGATGATGCACACTCTGGGGAAATGGAAAAGTGAGAACATCCCTTTTCTAAGATACAGTCTGTTCACATACCAGATGGAATCTGTATGCCAACTGAGCATTTGTTTTACATATGTTCTATAGAACCAACAAAATGGCATCACAGTGGAGAATGCTGCCATACAGCTAGCTGCAGCTAATTTGGCTTGCTTCAATTTCCACTTTACTTCCACTGCCACCTGCTGTCTCTGCTCTACTCTCTCTTCACTGCAGAACAATATGTCACAACCATCATACCACCTCTGTCTCTCTCTCTGCACTCGGTTACTAACTCAGCTGTTTCAATCAGCACTTTCTGATGGCAGATATTACCTTAGCTATTATTGCTGTCAGACTTTTAATGCCTTTCAAAACAGATTTAATTTTTTAGTTCATTCTCTTACTCCCATTCATCCTCTTCCCATTTCTTAAGAGGTGTTGGGCTGTCTTTTGAACAGATTTTAGTAACAGCAATGACCTAATTATTCCAGCCTCTCTATATAAAAATGCAGGGGTTGTTTTATAAATTATGTTTATTTACTATTAAATTCATATCTACCAAATAAGAAAATATTTATTTTCCATCTTAGATATATGGTTTATTGGATCAGCTGCATATTTGGCCTCGATTCAGAAGAGTATCCTTATTCATAAACTTGAAGTGAAAGGGATTTAAGTATGTGCTTAACTGTTCTGTATCAAGACCTATATAAGTATTTTATTAACACTGGTTCATGCTGAATTCTTCATTTACAGGGACAGTGTATGGTCTTGACTGTAGTAACAGGCTGTTTTTAGGATTTCAGATTATTTTTTCAGCTGAGAACTGAAAAGAGAAAGAACAGATAAGGTTAAGAGAAAAGGGAAGTTCATGGAAGAAAAGGCTATGTATATTCTAGCCTTTACATCCTTTTTTATATTAGCTTGTTTGGGGAAATCTTACCCCCCATTTTGCTACTATCTGCTTGGAGTGGGGTGAAATAACATACAGGCAATCCCCGACTCTACGCGGATCCGACTTATGTCGGATCCGCACTTATGAACGGGGCTTTTCTCGCCCCGGAGCTCACGGGCGGCGGGTCGCCACCCGTGTCCTCCGGGGCGAGAAAAGCTTCTCCCAGTCTCCTTGGTCTGCTGGGGGGGGGGGGGGGGGGGGGAGTCCAGCAAAGCCGCTGGACACCCCAGGCGGTGGCTTTGCTCGGGTGTCCCTGGTCTGCTGGGGGGGTCCAGCAACTTTGCTGGACCCCCCCAGCAGACCAGGGGGACAGGAGCAAAGCCGCCCAGGCGGCGGGGGTCCCGCTGCCTGGGTGGCTTTGCTGGGGTCTCCCTGGTCTGCTGTGGGGGAGGGGGCGCAGCTAGTGGCCCCCCCCAGCAGACCACGGAGATGTGGAGCAAAGCCCCGGGCCTGTGGTAGAGCAGGTGGGGCGCTGCCGGTTGGTCCCGCAGCACCGCTCCTTGGCGCTACTGGACCAACCCAGCAGCACCCCAGCTGCTCTGGCCCAGGAGTCCTGATTCAGCCACTGCTGGTCAGTTTCAGCAGCGGCTGAATCAGGACACCTGAGGCAGAGCAGCTGGGGTGCTGCTGGGTTGGTCCAGTAGCGCCGAGGAGCGGCGGCGCTACTGGACCAACCCAGCAGAACCCCAGCTGCTCTGCCCCAGGCGTCCCCAAGTCAGCCGCTGCTGAAACTGACCAGTGGCTGACTACAGGAAGCCCCTGCCCCGGGGCTTCCTGGAATCAGCCGCTGATCAGTTTCAGCAGCAGCTGACTTGGGGATGCCTGGGGTTCTTAAGTTGAATCTGTATGTAAGTCAGAACTGGCGTCCAGATTCAGCCGCTGTTGAAACTGATCAGTTTCAGCAGCGGCTGAATCTGGACGCCAGTTCCGACTTACATACAGATTCAACTTAAGAACAAACCTACAGTCCCTATCTTGTACGTAACCCGGAGACTGCCTGTAGTAGCAAAATCACCCGTGTTCTATGTACATTTGTGCTTGCACAACTGCTAAGGAGGCACTGCTGATAAAAGAATGGCAACACATTATCCTGAAGCAAACATCACTTAATAATCTTTTATAAAAATAAGCAGATAGTACACATAAGTAGAGAGGTGGCTTTCAAATGTAGACAAATATATGTATTTATTGACATGAGTAATAGAAGTATTGGTTTCTAAGGCCTATTAGCATAATACTACAGTAAGATCATGCCTGTAAACAAAAACTCTAAGACCAAAAATCAATGAGCTAAAATTGGTGTAAAAAAACCAGGCCCTAATTGGTGGACAAAATCATGAGAGAATGGGCTCACCCAGTACTCCCTTTTTGTTTCCTTAAAGAAAGACTCAGGGAGAAAACATGTCTGCTAGAACAATGCCTAGCCCTAGGGTTCTCTGGGAGGCCGAGAACAGAGGATCTGCCAAGTGAGTCAGCATTAGACCCACTAGGGCTCAGGGAGAAAACCAAAGCTTCTCATCATAGTAGTCAGGCTCACTGTCTTTTGGGACCCCAGGCCTCTTGTCATTCTGATCCTGACAGATATTCTGACCAGACCAGGCCAGGGAGAAGGACCCAGATGACATCACCACCTCTACCCTGTGCCATCTGAATCCACACACCAAATGGGACATGAGACTCTCTTTTTCTTTCTCTTCCCCCACATATATTCTTTTGCTTCCTTGCATTCCCCCCCCCCCCCCAACTTCTCTCTTGCCTTCTGTTTAATCAAAAATCTTCCTGAGCAGTCAAGACAAAGGTTCCCTCTAATCTGCGTGGCAGCACGGCTCCACAGCTGCTTAATCAACTCCACCCAGCCAGGGGCTCAGGGCTCTGCACACAGAGCTGCCTGGCTGGGGGAGGGCCACTTCTCCTTCAGTGACAGCAGCAGCTTCCTGCTGAGGACAGAGCAGCTATTCTCTCCGAGCTGGTAGGGACTGTTCCTTCCCTACTGGCTGGATGAGACTCAGCAGGGAGCTGTTGCTGTCGCTGAGGAAGAAGAGCCCTTCCCCCAGCCAAGCAGCTCTGTGCACAGAGCCCTGAGCCCCTGGCTCAGCAGGGCTGATTAAGCAGCTGTGGGGCCATGAAGCCACACTGTTTCGAGGAAACCTTGGTCAAGACTATGTATTCTGTAATACTAATGTAAGACTGTGATGAGAAAGGCAGCTAAAAGCAGTGCCCTGTAACAGCCCAATCCTGGAACACATTTGCCAGGTTTCACAGTAGCTAATGTAAGGGGACTGTTAGCCACTTACTGAAACTCAGTGGGAGTTTTTGGTTGGACAGCTCCCAGTACCAAAAGGGGAAGGGGGTCCATGAAAAATCAGGGCCCTGAGACTGACAGACCCCAGGGACAATGGAAAGAGGCCAACACTCTAGCTCAGCCTGATTGACAGGTTGGACAAGCCAATGAGGAAATTAGGAGGCCAGGTCCCATCCTCCATGTGAGCTGGGATTTCCCAGGTCTCTCTGAGAAAAGGAGAGCGCGCTAAGAAGAGCGGCAAGAAGAGCAAGCTGTGTTGAGAGACAGACCTGCAGTGTCAGAGCCAGAGGCCCATACAGCTCACAGAGCGCAGACCCTGTGCTAAGAAGCAGACCTGCAGTGACAGAGCCAGACACACACAGCCCAAGGAGTGCAAGCTGTGTTGAGGGGCAGTCCTGCAGTGATCCGAGAGCCAAAGGGGTCAAAGAAGCAACACAAGGAGCTGGAGGCTGGCAAAACAGCACAGTCTGCAGCTGGGACCAGCAAAGTGGGGGGATAGACTCTGGGCAGGGAGACACCACCAGCCAAGAGGCCCTGCAGGCCAGACTTGGAGAGGGATTGTAACTCCAACTGGGAGAGGAGTTCTGCCACCTAGAGTCTGAAGTCGTGTGGTCACTGCCAGAGCAAGCATGTCCGAACTGCATGTCCCTGTAGCACAGCCAGGGCCTGGGAAAGAGCCCTAGGACCTATAAGGAACAGACTGTGAACTGTCCTTACACTCTGCAAACTGCTGTTTGTGATGTCCCCATGCTACAGAGCAGGACTATGTGTTCTCATTTAACCTCTCTCATTTTTCCTTATTCTTTTCTTTTTAATCAGTTGCTGTTTAATAAATTGTATTTGCTTTGAATACTGGGTCAAGAAAGCATCCAGTGTGAAGAGAACACCCCAGAGTGGGGACACCCTAGTCCCTGTCCCAAGTAACTACAAGGTTGGGGATTAAGCCCCAGAAAACCTGGGCCCAGCCTTGCTGGGATTTTGAGGACACTGCTACTTAGGAGAGTGGAAGGGGAGCTCTCAGGATCAGGGAGGCCTTTGGGTAAAAGAAGTGGGAGCACGGACTCAGGTCCTTTTGCTCGTCATTTCACCGGGGTAATATAGAAGACAGGAAAGTTCCCCACAATAGTGGGACCATTCCCCCACTTACACTGATAAGGCTGTGTTGTGCTTGTGTTTTTTTCAGCAGCCAGGTTTTAGGTGAAAGCTGATACCAGAGTGAGATGCTGCTATCCTTCTATCCTTGCTATTTTTTTCTCGAGCCTCTTCATGGGCAGTGGGCAAAGCTGTGGCTTGGAGAGGCAAGCTCCCCAACCTGTCACCCTGCCCATACCCAACCCTTGCTCTGCCCAGGCCCAGCCCCTCCCCACTATCCTATCCCACTCTCTCCCTCTTCACCCATTCCAGCCAAATCCCTGAATCCAAGGGTAACAAATGACAGTTGAGGGGAAAAAAACCCACTCTTCTAAAATTTCTTTCTAAAGAAAATAGAGCAGGTTTTCTCTGCATGCCAGATTGTGATGACTGGACCTGCAGTAGATACTTAATTAAAAACACTAAATATGGAGATAAAAAAATGTCAGTAACAGGTTTTTTGATACACCTGGGAGTTTTTTGATATACCCAGAAGTTTGTCAGAAATTTATTGTATAAACTTTGTAGTAAGGACAAGTCAGTTGTTCTGCTGAATACAACATAAAGTGTTATGGAACACATGTGACTCTTTTTCTGTTTTACATTTTCTTCATCAGTCTTTCAAAACTGATTTTATATTTGAAATATACTCTTAAAACTTCATAAAGTAACCATTCCAGATTGCTGGATATTTAAAGCTTTAGGGAGTAGACGAGTTTGTCTTAAACTTAAAAAGCAACGAATGATCTGGTAGCACTTTATAGACTAACAAAACATGTAGCTGGTATCATGAGCTTTCATAGGCAAAAACCATTTCCTCAGATTGCGGGTTTTGTCCACGAAAGCTCTTTATACTATATGTATACAATCTGTTAGTCTCTGAAGTGCCACAGGACTACTTAAAATCATAGAACTGGAAGTACCTTGAGAGGTCATCGAGTCCAGTCCCCTGCCCTCACGGAAGGACCAAGCATCATCTAGATAAACCCTGACAGGTGTCTGTCAACCTGTTCTTAAATATTTTCAGTGATGGAGATTCCACAACACCTAGGCAATTTATTCCACTGTGTTTAACCACCCTGACAGGAAATTTTCCCTAAAGTCCAACCTAAACCTCCCTTGCTGCAATTTAAGCCCATTGCTTCTTGTCCTATCCTCAGAAGCCAAGGAAAACCATTTTTCTCCCTCATCTTTGTAACATCCTTTTAGATTCTTGAAAACTGCTATCATCTCCCCTCTCTGACTTCTCCTTTCCAAACTAAACATGCTCAATTCTTTCAGTCTTCCCTCATAGGTCATGTTTTCTACATCTTTAATCATTTTTGTTGCTCTTCCCTGGACCTTCTTCAGGTTTGCCACATCTTTCTTGAAATGCGGTGCCCAGAACTGGACACAATACTCCAATTGAAGCCTAATCGGTACAGAATAGAACCGAACAATGACTTCTCATGTCTTCCACACAATACTCCAGTTAATGCATCCCAAAATCATGTTTGCTTTCTTTGCAACAGTGTCACACTGTTGACTCATGTTTAAACTGGGGTCCACTATGACCCCAAAATCCCTTTCAGCAGTACTCCTTCCTAGACAATCACTTCCCATTCTGCATGTATAAAGCTGATTGTTCCTTTCTAAGGAGAGTATTCTGCATTTGTCCTTCTTAAACTTCATCCTACTTATCTCAGACCATTTCTCTAGCTTGTCCAGATCATTTTGAATTTTGACCCTACCCTCCAAAGCACTTGCAACCCTTCCCAGCTTGGTATCATCTGCAAACATTGTACTCTTTATGCCATCATTTTCTAAATCATTGATGAAAATATTGAACAGAACTGGTCCCAAAACACACCCCTGCAGAACCCCACTTGTTATGCCCTTCCAGCATGATTGTGAACCATTAGTAACTACTCTCCCCACAGCCCAGCTGAGCCACATGCTGGCTCCTTGCCTCTTACCTACAATGTTCAAACAGTGATACTAACTGATCAATGGTATAAGAAGCTACTTCATATACAAACACCGAAAATACTGCATAAACTAACCCAATGGATAAAAAATTAATTATACTTTCAGATGAAGTCTGTTTTTCTTATTGTTTGGATTTATGAAGGAGGAACATTAGATCCACAAATACCTTGCTATAGCAAAATTACAAAAATTACTATGACCAGGGCTTGACAAACGGTGGCGAAATATACTCGCCAGCCCCATACTGCGCATGTGCAAGACCCGCATTGCACATGCGCGTGCCGCCAGTGAACGGGGCAACCGGCTGAAATCTACTCGCCATGGGTGAATAGAAATAGCGATTTGTCGAGATCTGAGTATGACAATAAACACATGCAGGGAACCATCAGGAATACTACAATGCCAAGTATTACTCAAACAACAGTAGCACATTCTTCTGCAATTTCTGTCCATTCATTCAGCTGAGAATGATATAATGGTATTTTATTTACTATATAGTTCAACATTTTTGTTTTCCAGTTATGGAATTTGAAATAGAAGTAGAATTTTAATACTGAAACTCCATTCCCAACCCATACCACTTTGAACCAGATTTGGTCATAACACACTGGCTCATTTATGTGCCATTCTGGGAGGAATTCTTGGGAAAATTGTGTCTTAGGAAGCACGATTTCTCTGCCAACACTCCACCATGTGGGGAGAGGCAAGTATGCCCTTTGTACGGCTGACTTACTGGCTAGACTTGTGTAGGACAGAGCATGACTGTGGCCTTGCTTTCTTCTCAATTCCCTTGCTTTCCCTTTGAAGTAATTCACACACCCAAATGCTAAGTGGAAGCAGTCCCCTTTCTCTTCCAAGTATACAACTGCTACTGTAAATGGCCTCTTGCTCAAAAATGCAAGAAAAATAATGCCTTGCTTGAACCAGGGACAATCTCTCTCTGCTGCAATAGTGGGTGATCTTGCATGCCATATGTAAAATATTCTGATCCCAGAAGATGTAGGTGATCTAGGGATGAGATTTCAGACATGATCTGAGTAAAATACAGAAGAATTTAAAACACCACATATATAGCTGCATCTCTTCCTTTCCCTCACATCATAATTTCTAATCTTACTAGAACTAAATGGCATGTTTAAATCAACTTTTAAGTTTGCTATTAGTAAAAAGTATATTATTGCCAATCCTTGAAACAAGACCGAGCATTCTAGTTCCACACATATGACTTGAATATAATCACAATAGACAAAGTACATTTGACCTGTAAAGTTCCCTCTGTGGCAGTCATTAGTGATAAAAAAGAAAGAAATACTTACACTAGTGGGCCAAGGGTAGCTGTCCTTATCATCACAATGACCAGAATTACAGTTGTTAAAATGAGAGAAATAAAAGATATCTGCAAATTACAATCCAAACGTTTTATCAGTTTGCTAGTCAAAATTTCAGTAGTTTTAGCAATGTATTATTCTATCTAAAAACTTTTTTCTTCAAAAAGGTAGAATGAATGCAAAGCTACATTTTTAAGTGTCTGCCTTTTCACAGAAGCAGAAGTTTGTTTTTAAAGAAGCATTCCACGATTTCCTCATCTTTTATTTGCTGCAATTGTCTTTTAACAGCTTAATGACCATTTGAGACTTTAATCCACTGCTCCTACAAAGAGCCTTGTTTGTATAAATGTTGAGCATCTTCAGTTCCCCTAATTTTATTTAAAATTGTGGGTGCTCAGAGCTCCGAAAAAAAATCAGACCTACTGTACATACTTAAAAAATCTTAATTTATGAGTAAATGGAAAATGAAATTATTATAGGTAACAGATTTTTTTTAGTGGACAGACCAATATTTTTATATCAGCAAATTTGGCTCTTTGCACTTTTATTTTGAGAACTGTCTGGCTAGTTCGTTCCTGTGAACAAGCAATGTTTTCCTTTATTTGGGTGGTTGACATGATCTGAAATTACAAAACATAAGACAGATTCCATCCAGATATAACAAAGTACAACCCCATGGACATTATGAAGTTGCATCTGTTTGTAGCAGGTCTAAATTTGGCTTTATATCTTTTAGGTCATGAGACATTTATAAATGTTTTAAGTTTAAGGTGTTATAAAGCATACGACTGAAGAGTAAATCAATATACAGAGGTCTCAGTTTTGCCTTCTCATAAACATGAACATAAGTGTCTACCTGAAAAGATTAGATTATATAACTGGAGTAAAAACTGTCTGATTGATTGTTGGCTGCTATTGCTTCCCCACTGTTATCATTATATAAATTATTTGAGCTACACTTTTAGTGGGAGATGATTGTGTAAAATTAAGTAGCTGCAAACCAGATTATGGTCACCATCTGTGCATAAAAAGGGTTGCAGTTTACAGCATCAGTATTAGAGCTGAACAGTAGCTCACTAAATTCCCCTTACTTCAGTCAGTTAACTGGCAGTAGTAAGGAGAGGAACTGATTAATACTCTAGGAAAAGCAACAAAACATTATACTTTTTCATTACAAATTCATTTCAATATATGCAATCCATGCCTGTGAAGAAAGTGATAGAAAATTCAACAATTCAGAGCATAATGTAGAAAGTTAATTTTATTGAAAGTTTCACATGAAAAGAACTAGAATTTATTTTAATACTTTTAAAGATTAGCAATATTTTCAAGCAATCCAAGCCAGCAACAAAGTCAATATTTACAATAAATTGAAATTGTATTCTTGCTAAGGTAGAAATATGTTCTCATCAAACTATGTTTTCTTTTCTCAAATATTATTACAATTTAATGAAATTCCAAAATGATGTTGTTTTATACTGCTAATAATTCCATCACACCTGCTACTAGTAAATTTCATTTCATTTGGTCAAATTTTTGTGAATTTAAATTGCCTGTTCAAAATGTGTAACATTCAAGTGTGTTAAGTCTTTTTATATTCATTGAGGACCAGATTGTGATCTCTTTTCCAATGTTCTAAGAACATAAAAATGTCCATACTGGGTCAGACCAAAATGCCCATCTAGCCCAGTATACAGTCTTTTGATAGTGGCCAATGCCAGATGCCCCAGAAGGAATGAACAGAACAGGTAATCATCAAGCGATTCCGCCCCTGTCACCCATTTCCAGTCTCTGACAAACAGAGGATAGGAACACCATTGCTACCCATCCTGGCTAATAGCCCCTGATGGACCTGTCCTCTGTGAATTTATCTAGCTCTTTTGGAACCCTGTTAAAGTCCTGGTCTTCACAACACCCTCTGGCAAGGAGTTCCACAGGTTGATTGTGTGTTGCATGAAGAAGTACCTCCTTTTGTTTGTTTTAAACTTGCTACCTATTAATTTTGTTTGTTGACCCCCCTAGTTCTTATGTTATGGCAACAAGTAAATAACTTTTCATTATTTACTTTCTCCATACCAATCATGATTTTATAGACCTCTCTCATATCCCCCCTTAATCTCCTCTTTTCTAAACTGAAATGTCCCAGCCTTTTAAATCTCTTAAAATGGCAGCTGTTCCAAACCCCTAATAACTTTTGTTACCCTCTTCTGAACTTTTTCCAGTGCCAAGATACCTTGAGATGAGGCAACCACATCTGTACGCAGTATTCACGGTGTGGGTATACCATGGATATATTCAGAAGCAATAAGATATCCTGTCTTATTCTCTATCCCTTTTAAAATGATTCCTAACATTCTGTTTGTTTTTTTGACCACTGCTCACATTGAGTGGGTGTTTTCAGGGAACTAGCCACAATGACTCCAAGATCTCTCGAGTGACAATAGTCAATTTAGTGACGATTATTTTGTACAAACAGTTGGGATTATGTTTTCAAATATGCATTAATTTGCATATTGTGAGTATTAAAATTCATTTGCCATTTTGTTGCCCAATCACTTAGTTTTGTGAGATCTTTTTTAAGCTCTTCACAGTCTGCATTGTTCTTAACTATCTTGAGCAGTTTAGTCTCATCTGCAAATTTTGCCACCTCATTGTTTACCCATTTTTCCAGATCATTTATGAATATGTTGATTGCTCCCAGTATGAACCAATAATTTTTACCTGACAAATTATGTTCATCTATGTGTCTGACGATTCTGTTCTTTACTATATTTTCAATTAATTTGCCCTGGGCTGACATTAGATTTACCGGTCTAATTTCCAGGATCACATCTAGAGCCCTTTTTTAAAGCTTAGCATCATATTAGCATTCTTCCAGTCATTTGGTACAGAAAATAATTTCAACACAAGTAACAAACCACTGTTAGTAGTTGCACAATTTCACATTTGAGTTCTTTCAGAACTCTTGGGTGAATGCCATCTGGTCCCAGTGTCTTGTTACTGTTTAGTTTATCCATTTGTTCCAAAACCTCCTATAATGACATCTGGAACAATTCCTTAGATTTGTCACTTAAAAAGAATCGCTCATGTTTGGGAATCTCCCTAACATCCTCAGCCAGGAAGACCAACGCAAAGAATTCATTTAGTTTCTTTGCCATTACCCTATCATCCTTGAGTGCTCCTTTAGCATCTCGATCATTCAATAGCCCCACTAGAGGCTTTCTGCTTCTCACATACTTACAAAAAGTTTTGTTATTACTTTTTGAGTTTTTGGCTAGCTTTTCTTTAAATTCCTTACACACTATCTTGCAACGTAAGTATTTAAGCTGAAATTGATGTGACTAGTTGGGGAATAAAGTACTATGCCAGGAGTGGGGAACCTCAGGCCCAGGGGCTGGATGTGGCCCCCAGCATGCCTGGATACAGCCCCTGACGCTCAGGGCCTCCCCCAGCATGGGAGAGCCAACACTGGCACTCAGCGCCCCCTCTCTCATGCTGCCTCACCACAAGACTGGAGGACAGAAAATCTACTAGACTAGCCCCTCGACCCCCACCTCTCTGGTTCTGATGTGGGAGGGGAATGTGGGGAGTGTCTTTCTCCTCCTCAGTTGTGTGTAGCCCCCGACTGATTTTTCTGTGTGTCAGTGGCCTGACCCAAAAAAGATTTCCCCACTCCTGTACTACAGCATTGGTCCTAAATCTGAGGTGTGGTTTCTTTAGGAGAGTAGTAATGATTTTCTCTCTCAGTTAACATGATGTTATTGGTTTAAACTCTGTTGTACTTAGAATTTCAGAACAAGTCCATCAGCTTCCAGACTACTCAATCATAATGTTAATTCACTTGTCAGACACACACAATAGGACTTTTCAAATGTATTCTACTCTCCTATATGCACTGAATGTTCAACATCTATTTAAAATCAATAAAAAGTCTTCCATTGATTTCAGTGGGCAGTGAAACATACCATGAAATCCAAGTGAAAACAACAGATAATACACACAAGAAGTGAGAACAAAATAGAGATGTGCTTTGCAAAGGAAGATTTTAACCTATACAAGTGCTCTACTGTGCTGTAAAAAACTGTAGGCAACATAGTTGAATACTCTCTAACTGTATAAAAAGCTGCATTTAAAACAATGATTTAATATAATTGAACCAAGAAACTCATTGCCATTATGATTTACCTTTGCCAGTTTTGCTATGTCACGATACAGAGACATAGGCAGGGTAAAGATGATGGTAGTACACAGAATGATGACTTGGCGGTAAGTAAGTAAATTATCTAGGCCAACTAAAACATAAAAGAAAAAAAATATATTTAGATTTCTCTAAAAAATGGATGCGAGGAACAGATAAATTATGTTTGAAACTCTAGTAACAATGTATCTTAGATCCTGTCCCAAACTTGAAATCAAGCAAACTCTCACTAAAGTCAAAATTAGGCGTTACCTGGACTTAGGGCAGGTGTACCTGTGTTGTCCATGTTCTTTACAGGAATTTTTCCCACTAACGTGAGCACATGCCTACGTATGTATACTACAGGCAGTCCCCGACTTACGCGGATCCGACTTACGTCGGATTCACAGTTACAAACGGGGCTGCCCCGGAGTACACGGACTGCGGGACCTCGCGGTCCTGCCGCCCGTGTACTCCGGGGCTTTCTCCGCGTCTCCCTGGTCTGCAGACCAGGAAGATGCGGAGCAAAGCCGCGGAGGGGCTCGGGCAGCGGGGCAGCCCAGGCACGCCTGGGCTGCTCTGCTGCCGGCTTCCCCTCAGCTTTGCAAAGCTGCAGGGGGGGCTCGGGCAGCGAGGCAGCCCAGGCATGCCTGGGCTGCTCCGCTGCTGGCTTCCCCTCAGCTTTGCAAAGCCACGGGGGAAGCCGGCAGCGGGACAGCCCAGACACCCTGCGGCTGTCCCACTGCCGGCGTCCTCAGAGGCTTTGCTCCCCGTCTCCCTGGTCTGCTGGTCCGCCGCCCGCGTCTTCCTGGTCTGCTCGGGTGGGGGGGGCCCCGCAGCTAGTACGCCCCCCCCCAGCAGACTAGGCTTTTCTCTGGACGCTTGTGGCAGAGCAGCTGGGGTGCTGCCGGTTGGTCCCGCAGCACCGCTCTGGGCGCTACTGGACCAACCCAACAGCACCCCAGCTGCTCTGGTCCTGATTCAGCCGCTGCTGGTCAGTTTCAGCAGCGGCTGAATCAGGATGCCTGGGGCAGAGCAGATGGGGTGCTGCTGGGTTGGTCCTGTAGCACCGAGGAGCGGCGCTACTGGAGCAACCCAGCAGCACCCCAGCTGCTCTGCCCCAGGCGTCCCCAAGTCAGCCACTGCTGAAACTGACCAGCGCTGACTACAGGAAGCCTGAGGCAGAGTTGCTCTGCCCCGGGCTTCCTGGAATCAGCTGCTGATCAGTTTCAGCAGCAGCTGACTTGGGGACGCTTGGGGTTCTTAAGTTGATTCTGTACGTAAGTCAGAACTGGCGGTCAGTTTCAGCAGCGGCTGAATCTGGACGCCAGTTCCGACTTACATACAGATTCAACTTAAGAACAAACCTACAGTCCCTATCTTGTACGTAACCCGGGGACTGCCTGTATTGTGTTCACCTATGAAAATCTGACTCTACATATGTATATATATATTATAAACCTCTATCATGGATGGGATTTTTTTAAAGCACATAGTGTTCAACTGAAATCAGTAGAGTTTTAACATTGATTTCAGTGGGACCCAATTAGGCCAAAGCTGTGTGGTTTTGAAAACTCCATCCTAACTGTACATATATAGCCTACAACAGAAAATTTAGCCCTCAAAAGCAACGTCTGAAACAGCATAAAAGTTTTAGCTGGGTAATCCATGTATCAAAAACAAACTTAAATAGTGTGTCTTGGTCCATTTGCATATGGCAGGGGACAGAATTTGATGTGCAACTCAAAGTGAAGCTCTGATTTATTTTATTATAGGTCGTTTGCTTAGTTGAGTAGGTTGGTACCGTTTCACCACTCATGTTGGGAAGTCTGATATTTTTCCTATTTAAAAAAATTATTTTAACAGGGCCATAACACTTTGGATTTATCATATTAGAGAATGTCATATCACATTTGTAATATGTGTTCAGCTATGTAGAAATGTTACTATTTAAACTGACAACACTAAATAAATAATTTGCATATAACCTAACAATCAACTCATCAACAACATTGCTGGATAATTATCATAGCTGATATAATTAAGTACTAGAATGCTGGATATGACCAGCACAAACTGAAGCCATCACCTGCTATCATATGACCTGGCACAGGAGTCCACTATCATAAGGTAGTAGGACTGGAGCTCTAGAGCACAGGAGAAGCACATTTCAACATTAAAAATATATAAATAAGGTCAGTAGCTGATTCATAAAAGAAATGGGAGCCATATTTATTTTAGACTAACACTCGACCTAGTTAGTTTTGCCCCCTCCCCCAATGTTACATAAACACTTACCTCCAGGAATTGTTTGAAAAACTTTAGTCAAAGTGTCTCCTGTTATTATGTTGTAACTAATCATGGCTTTAAGAAAAGAAAGATTGCTTTGTTAATACACATCAGATATGATAAAAGGGCCTGAACATACACTAAGCACTTTTAGATTGCATGCAGCTGAAATCATTGCCCCCCATTCCAGCTGCCTCTCTTTTTTGGCTGCTTTTCATAGAATCATAGAACACTAGAACTGGAAAGGACCTCAAGAGGTCATTGAGTCCATTCTCCTGCCCTCAAGACAGGACCAAGTACTGTCTAGATCAGCGGTGTGCAACCCGTGGGTCATGACCCCTTTGGGGGTCGTGGCTGTCTTCCTGGGGAGGGGGGGGGGGTTGCAGCACTTTGATCCCCACCGGCTGGGTTTTTTTTCCCCAGCTTGGCTCCTGACATACACACGGCAGGGGTGGGGGGAGAGTGGCAGTGGAGTAGGCCAGCACTTTAAATTAAAGGGGCTGCAACAAAATGTTCCCAATGCATTTTTTTTTCTTCTCTCAGCAAACATTTTCCTAGCTCCAGTGGTCGCGATTGAAAAAAGGTTGGACACCACTGGTCTAGATCAGCCCCGACAGGTATCTGTTTCCAGCAGTTCTTAGATTTCCTTTCACATTTGTTTTAAAAATTAAATCCAGAGATATAAACTTGAAATTGGGAGCATTAAGTAATATACATGAGAATGTGAAAGAATCCATTCAGATGAGGAAGGCAGTTGAATTTTGTGGCCAAGCACACTTCAAAAGGAAAAGCAGGCTTTTATCATTTCTTTCTGCTTTCAGCAGTGATTCACTGACAGAACACTTTCAACTTCTAGTTTCTATTAGAAAAATCAAATTATGTGCATCTAACAGTTCTTGTTTAAGCTTTATAGCCCATAGGATGTCAAATGTATGGGGCTGCATCATCACATACTGTAACTTGTAAAATCAGTTATTGTACATAATTGTTCAGAAGCAGTAGTTGATTTTACAAGACAGAGCAGGTGCTACTAAAACTGAACATTTGTCTTCCTGCAGTAATCCAGTTCCACAGTATCTCAGACTTAAAGACAGGAAGATACCAATATTACTGCAAGTAGCTCATGCAAAAACACATTTTAAATGACACCTGCTATACATGCTGGGTACATCTAAACTACATGCTTCTTTCGAAAGAAGCTTTTTCAAAAGAGACCATCTAGTCAGCTAAAACTTTTTTCGAAAAAGTGATCCGCTTTTTCAAAAGAGAGCACCCATGCAATCTGGATGCTCTTTTTCGAAAAAGCCCTGTTTGTGGTCAAGAACACCTTTTTTAGAAAGAGCTCTTTCGAAAAAAGGCGTTCTTCCTCATAAAATGAGGTTTACCGCTGTCTAAAGTCCGCTGCATTCTTTCAATTTAATATCAAAAGTATGCGGCGGCAGTCTAGATGCAGGTGACTTTTTTTTTTTTTTAAAAGGCCACTTTGAAAAAAAAACAAAAAACAACCCTGTAGTCTTTTCGTGAGTCCATTTTCAAATATTTTTTAACCTCTATAGTGTTCTGGTAGTGCAAAAAGGATAGTTAATTATAACTTTACAGTATATAACTTTATAGTTATCTTACCAATAAATGGGTATAAAAACTGTAGTGTTGAGAGAATTAGGTATCCCATAAAACCATATGATTTATTGACCAATGCCTGATAGGTGTTTGTACCAGAGAGGTTTCCTCCTTTAATCAGTAATATAATAGAATAATCTGTTAAAACAATATAAAAGGAATATTTGAGATGGTAATGTTATATGTCTGTTCTGAAGAAATAGTTTACAAAGTATTAAAAAAATGCAAAGAAAGCAATCATTAACTAAAGCCACTATAGTGAACAGAAACATAGAGGGCAGGGCCCACTTACTTCCTCATTCAGAAAAGGCCAGTAAAAAGAGAAAGAGAAACACTATAGTTAACTGTGTGAATATTCCCAGCTATCATCCTCAGGAAAGAGAGGTATTTTCAGGCCTAGTGTTGTGGCCCTAACCATCAGAGGTCCATGAGAATCCCAAACAAATTGTGCCCCGTCGCCTTGGATCTCAGGGCTTCCCCCCCGTAACGATTACATCACATTTAGAAATTTATGAGCCTAATTTAGCCTTGGCTAACAAAGCAGGGTCTTTTAGGTCAGGCAGTATAAACTCATGTTCTTAGAACCAGAAGGCCAAAGATCAAAAGACTATCCAGGAGTACACAGAAGCACATTCTGCTTACGGGCCCTGACAAATGCCCCACCAATTTTTTTTAAGTGGACATGTCTCTCATTTTATAATTGATATAGTGATTAACCAAAAAAGCTGAACAAAAATATAAACAAAAATGTTACTCAGTACTAACAGTATGACCCATTTCTAAAACTATGTATGCCAGGGTCCTCAAGCTTTCTCCTCTAAGCAGATGCTATTTCCCAATCACCAACAATGCCAGAAAACTGATATTTTCAGTTGCAGCTGCAACTATTCATCTAGCATGCTGAGGTCTCCAACCACCGCTGTCACTCCGACCACCACTGCTCATTCAATGGGCAGAAAGGAAGCAGCCTCCACCCCTCTGCTGCTTGTCTTGCTTTCAGGACGTTCCTCTTCTCATATGGCTGCTGTTTGTCTGGCTTCCCATCCTTTCCTAGAGCATTGGGCACTGAATGTGGGAAGGGGCCCCTTGCCAAAGTACACCTATAAAGTTGAGGACTTCATAATATCCTTGCACATAGCCCTCTATTGGGGTGAGAGAAAAGCTGAAATGGTCACAAGGAGTGGCAGGAGAAGCACCTTCCTACAAGACTGTGCTAGCCTGTGTGGGGTGATCCTCTTGCCATCTCTGTGAGGGTTGAGGTCTCCCTCCTGCTGTACAGACCTCAGCCTTCCTGAAGAGAAGGACTGGTAGGCTTAAAAAGGAGTATAATCATAGGTCCCTAGCAGCAGACTAGATTTCTTCTGCTCTCTACCCTGCCCAAAAGACAGAATACAGATCAAGAAGGAAGAAACCCCAACCCACCTAAAGGGTGGCAGCAGATTTTTCCCAGCATTCCAAAGGGGTGTTATGTATTTGGCATATGCCATCGCTATCCTGAAGAGTGAGAAAACATGGGAACCCTAAATGTGGGTGAGACCAGAGTGCTGGATTATTTTAATCCATTATTGGTTGATGGGCTGCTATGTAGTTTGAGAGCTTGGGGGTGTATGTATGAATGGGCCTATTTTTTCTTTCCCTTTCTTTTTTATTTAATTTCTATAATATTTATATTATGATTTTTATACTTACACATTTCACTAGACACAAATAATGTTTATACACAAACATTTATTTTATCTGAGAGACCAGGCACTGAATGCACATGAAAATGAATTATGCTCTTATCCAAGAAAACACCACTTCAGGAAAGAATTGAGACCACTGATAAAATTATTTCCATACTAAACCTCAACCATTTCTGAAGAATACTTTGACACTTTTACCAAAGAATAGCTTGAACTAACACTAACAGTTGGTTAAAAATTATTCCCAGCAATTCACTGTATAGTAAGAGTGCTTATGATGTTACTAATATAAGACAGGGGGCAGCAGCACTCCAGTGGGCTATGCTGAGATGTTTTGGTGAGGACTTGCTACTAGGGATGTAAAATCCTGTTTTATTGGTTAACCATTAACATATTAAAGGGGGACAGGCTGCAGGGCTGCTCTGGCCAGCCTCCTGCCCACAGCAAGTGGAGAGTTGCTCCAGCCTTCACTGGTTAACTAGCTAACCTTTCACAACTCCGCTAGCTACAGAGTAGAAATAACTGTCTAAGTGCTGATAGGTCTTGCCAGGTAATTCTGCCTTGCCATCCCATTCTATTTCTATTCAGGTGCCACTCTGCCTGTTATCTATATGCTATATCCTCTAGCTTCTTTCAGTGAGCAGCATCAGTATTTATCATCTTCTGACAGATACTAAAATTGCATGGTTTGTTTGAAACAGTGATCAATATAGTTATAAAATGTCAACAGCTAAGTGTAAAGTTTCACATATAATTTATGAATTCTTCATGATACTTTTCTACTCTCTTAAATACAGAATTTGTATGGCATGTTAATAAGGTCAAAGAACTGAGAAAGTCCCTTAAGAACGTGGACTTCACATACAATACACACACATACATTATAATTGGTAGTCTTGCAGTTATTCAGAAATGCACAACATTAATTATGCTTTATCCTGAGCTTGCCCTGTACAAGAAATGTACAAAATTATAGCAATAGACCTTTTCCATCTTCAGGTTCTATGATTTTAAGAACTACACTGCCAGGTTATTTAGTCTAATAGTACAGAGTTGTTCCCAGTAATAGTTTTTACAAAGAAACCATATGAAAAAAAATAGTTGAAGTTGTTTAGTGACAATGTATTTACCAATCTTTTTTTAAAACAAGGATATTAAACATACTAATCTATACATTAATAAACTTTGGAAGGGATTTTAAGGAACATTAGAAGTCAATAGTTTTTCTGGGGTTTGGCCACCAGACATTATGAGAATTCTTGGCATTCAGTAGTAGAATCATGTTGCCCTTGGGCCAAATCCTGACCACTTTATTCACATGGCCCCTTTATGTAATACATTATAACCTCTGTACTCTGAGTGTCCCTAATTCAGGAGCACCTGTAATACGGACCCTGGTAGGCAGAAATGATTCTGCACCCTGCCACTCTCCCTCCACCCCAGCTGGAGGAATGGCAGCATAGCAATGCACTCTGACAGAGGCTTTTCCCCTGCCATCTCATCTAATGGTGGGGAGCAGTGCCTGAGAGCAGCAGAAGATGCTGAGTGTCAGACAAATGGCCTACCCCATCTCCCTCACCTCTTCCCTGGCCTAGCAAAATCTTTAATCTGGCAAACCCTGTTTCCTCTTCAGATTGAAGAGGTTTAAGTGCATTTGTAAGCCTCAAAGGCATGCCTTGTAAATATTTTTACTACAGTGTAAAACTACTACTATAACAGTGATTTTTGACAGAGAGACTCATGCTATTTGTTACTGCTTATCCCACCAAGGAGGATTCACTGCTTGTTATATTAATATTGTGTACTTCTGCAAAGACATGCTTCATTATGCCCAGGTTTTCAGTATACTCATGCCACACTTATCTCTATCATAGTATACTTCCAGGGTTTTTGTTTTTTTAAATGAAGAATTTATTTCACAGATATTCATGGCTGAGATACACTTGACACTAACCATTTCAAGAACAGTTTGCTAAAAACTCCTATGTATGACACATAACTGGTAGATTGTACCATGTATTATTCACATTTATGGTAATGATTAAAGTGTCTTTTGATTCTTACTCAAAAATAGTTAAGACTTTTAACTGATCATTTAAAACTTTTTAGTTTCAATCGGTTTTGCATTTGGAATACAAGTGATGTTCAATTCAACTGAAGATCAGCCTCATTTAACATTGAACCTTTTTAATACAAACAAGTGATTTGTAAGAATAACCCTTATTTACATTTTGAATCATCATACTCTAGTCTAGGAAGCTAAACTACTCCATAATGAAATTCACACAATAAGCTTTAAATGTAGAACAGCACAAATATCTACTCTTGCTAATCTACTCAGAAGATTAATGAGGTAAGTAAAAACCTCTTTTCCTTTATATCAAAGCCTTAATTCACATATATTCTTAGTTAGCATGAAGTTCAACTGAAGTTAAGCTTTTGCATGAATTGTTACAGTTTCACTTAATTAACACAACCACTTCCAATGTACCTGTGATAAAAGCAACACCAACTAAAAGCAATACTCCTAAAGGAAAACCAGCTTGCTTCATTGAATAAGGCAATCCTGTGAAAAACAAAACAAACAAATGATTAGAGAAAAGCTTTTTAAAATACTTACTACTTATTTGTGGTGATCTTCTAAAGGAAGCATTCTGTTAAAAAAATCTATTATTTATCCTTCAAACAGGATCAAACGATGCAAATTTCCCTAGTACTGTACTATCTGTATACATCAGACTTATTTTATGGGGATCATTTTTGAGAAAAAAGCCTAGTTCTGTCTTAAGTCCAACCAGCACTTGATATCTCTGTTGGGTCTGATAAGGAGATCGCACATTGTTATTACTTATTATTATTATTGCACAATGGTGCCTTTGATCTCAATTGACCCATGGGCTACGTCTACACTGGCCCCTTCTTCGGAAGGGGCATGCTAATTTTGAACTTGGGAATAGGGAAATCCGCGGGGGATTTAAATATCCCCCGCGGATTTAAATAAACATGGCCGCCGCTTTTTTTCCGGCTTGGGGAAAACCCGGAAAAAAGCGTCTAGACTGGCGTGATCCTCCGGAATAAAGCCCTTTTCTGGAGGATTTCTTATTCTCTTATTTATACTTTGAGGTAGGAATAAGAGATCCTCCGGAAAAGGGCTTTATTCCGGAGGATCGCGCCAGTCTAGACGCTTTTTTCCGGCTTTTCCCCAAGCCGGAAAAAAAGCGGCGGCCATGTTTATTTAAATCCTGCGGGGGATATTTAAATCCCCCGCGGATTTCCCTATTCCCAAGTTCAAAATTAGCATGCCCCTTCCGAAGAAGGGGCCAGTGTAGACGTAGCCATGTAGTATTCTCACAATACAAATGCACTATAACACCAACACCATACCATAGTCACAGCAGTAAAATAATGTGAGAACAACATGTTTTTCACATGACTGGAGATTTATAAATAAATGAAAGAGTAATTAAATTGCAGGAAGAAAAGTGCATTTACCTATTATTCCTGATCCTATGATAGAGTTGATAACATTAAAACCAGCTGATGGGAGATCACTGTTTCCTCCTTTAGTTATAGGTTTGCGAACCAAGGCTGTTCTATCATCTGTTTCCATCTATTCCAATAAGAAGATTCTATTGTTATAAAAACAGATTAGCCCAGCAGAGAACAATCAGTTGAATCTGGATCCACTCAGGTAGGGCCCTACCAAATTCATGGTCCATTTTAGTCAATATCACAATTCATAGGATTTTAAAAATCTTAAATTTCATTATTTTAGGCTGTGGAATTTCAGATTCAATTATGTTGCAATTATAGATCTTGGCCCAAAAAGGAAATGTGGAATGGACGCCCCACAAGATTCTTGTAGGGAGGTTGTAGTAGTGCTACCCTTACTTCTGCTGGTACTGCCTTCAGAGCTGGGCAACTGGACAGTGGCAGCTGCTGGCTGGAAACACAGCTCTGAAGGCAAAGCAACTGCCAGCAGCACACAAAAATAAGGCCGGCATAGTATGGTAATAACCACTCTCCTGTGCTACTGCTTGAAGAGTCACTACTCTTGGACACCCAGCTCTGAAGGCAGCAATGCAGAAGGGCGGCATGGTATAATACTGCTGCTGGCACGACACTGCCTTCAGAGTTGGGTACCTGGCCAACCACTGCTGTTCTCTAGTTGCCCAGCTCTGAAAGCAGTACAAAATTGAGGGTGGCAGTACAGTGACCCCCTAAAATAACCTTGTGATCTCCCAGTCTGACACAAACTGGCTTCCCTATGAAATCTGTAAAATAATAAGGGAAAAGCACACAAAAGACCAGATTTCATGGTCCATGACACAATTTTTATGGCCATGAATTTGGTAGGACCCTACAGATAAGCTGCAGAGATAGGATGCTGGCCAAAGAACTATTCTCTGTGACATTTTGGCCCCCAAAGATTGAAATATCATGGGATCAATCAGGTGCTCTTGCAAGATTTCAGCCACATCTGAGAAAGGAGTAGAAAATAAGCTACTTCTGATTTTGGATCAGTCCCAGAACCAAAACGAGAGGGATAAGTTCAATTCCGAGATTTTAAATCAGAATATATCAGAATCTGATGATGTGCAGATTCAAGGTTTCAGTGCTGACTTATTTCTCCTTCTAACAAATAATTTCTCTCTCAGCCAAAGTTTTAATCCACCATGAATAGCTAGTTGATATTAATAAAATTAGCTTGCCCCAGTAAACTGACACATGAAAGACCCAAATTCTAGGCAAAACTTAGACTCTCACACATCTGATCTGCAGTAACTAGTAGTTTTACAGAGATAATGTTCTCAGTCTGTAGATGTATAGGGAAGAGAAAAGGTGCATCTTACTCATAAACTTATCCTTGTCTTAGCCAATACACTGTCCAGAGAATTCCCATCAACTGGGAGGTCAATAAATACAGTGATACGTGATTAAAAGGATAATTTAATGGAAAAAAATGGCAACTCAATTAAAGTATGATGATTTAGCTTGTATACACGATGATACTGAAATCACTATCTCAGAGTGGTAGGAGCTTGCTACATATCAGGCATTACAACAATAATTCAACTCAGATGACTATAGTCAACACCACTGGAAAAATATTAAATACATCTGGGAAACCAAAAGTGCATTTATTTCATAGGAATCTGTACAGTGTCATCAGCTGACAAATGTAAGAACATCACAACAGAATTAAGTGGCTATATGGAGCTCTTTAAAGTTGCCTGTTGCTGACAGGACTGGACATCATCAATGCTTTCACTGTGTTGGAACAATTTAGGTTCTCACCTTTGTATTAAAAGTTTCAGAGGGATAGCCATGTTAGTCTGTATCTAGAAAAACTTAAAAACAAATAGTCTAGCAGCACCTTAGAGACTAATGAAGAGTGTAGGTAGTATCATGACCTTTCACGGGCACATCCCACTTCTTCAGATGAATAGTTTCATTCATCTGAAGAATGAAACTCCATCTGAAGAAGTGGGTTGTGCCCACGAAAGCTAATAATATCTACATTTTTTTGTTAAACTCTAAAGCTATGTCTAGACTACGCTGAAGTTTTGAAATATCTTCTTCCAATCTGACTTTCGAAAGCTCCAAAAAATGAGGTTTACATGGCTTTTCATAAAAGAGGGGGTTGCCAAAAAAACCACGTCCCGACTACTTTCACTTCTGAAAGTGAGATCGGAAGAAGATATGCAAATTTGCATATCTTCTTTCAAAACTTCAGCGTAGTCTAGATGAGCCCTAAGGTACTGCTAAACTATCCCTTGTATTAGGTATCAGAGTGTTTCTTTGCAAGATACCATTTCTTTGTCCAAAAATATTTTTGATCAATCAAAAAAAATTGGACCATACAAGTGAGAAATTAATTCTTCTTTATATGATCTCATTTCTGGATCACTGACTGATTATACAAAATTTCTACCTAGTTTTTAGACCAAGTGACTTTGTGGTAAGACAGCATTGGTTACCTGTAAAGCATCCACTAAATCTAAATCATTATAGTCACGCTTTGTAGAAATTAGTGGACATGACCCTTAACTCTTCTACTGCTGCAGGACTAGCCTTCAGCCTTGGCAACAGTATGAATAAAGCATCTCAGAAACCTGTGCAATGCTAGACTGTATTTGAAAATGAGTACTCCTTTGGCACCTTAGAGACTAACAAATATATATGATCATGAACTTTCATGGATAAAACCCCTTAATCAGATGAGTTGGAGTGGTGACTGTATTTGGTACACATGGGACAGGAAAAGCCTATGATAAAAGACATTATATATATAATGTCTGAGAAATCTGGTTCTTTAAGCTTATCAATTTGCATCAAATAAACAGGATGTTAAATGAATACTTTATTCTAAGACTGCCAGTTAATCACAAGTAACTCACATGATTAACTAAAATTAATGATTTAAAATTAATCATGATTAGTTGCGGTTTTAACTGCACTGATAATTAACAGACTACCAACTGAAATTGAATAAATATTTTGGATGTTTTTTCTACATTTTCAAATGTTTATTTCCATTACAATACAGTGTACCATGCTCACGTTATTTTTATGTTTGCACTGTAAAAACACAAAGTATTTTTCAATGTACCTCATTAAAGCACTACAGGGCAATTTTTTTATGTGAAAGTGCAACTTACAAATGTAGGGGGGAGGAGGGTTTGGTAACAGAACTGCACTCAAAACCAAAACAAGATAAAATTTTAGTGCCTACAAGTTCATGCTGTCCTACTTTTTGTTCAGCCAATCACTCAGACAAGATTGTCTACATTTATAGGAGACAGGGCAGCCTGCTTTTTATTTACAATGAAAGTAGGAAGGCTAGACAGAAATGGGAAAAATCAAGACACTTTTTTGGGGCTGGTAGTAGAATGAAGACAGTTGCCTATAAAAGACAAAGCCCCTAAAATGACAGTACCAATAGTAGCAGTAAATCTGGTCATTTAACAGAAAAGTCATAACAGGTGTTCACATGGCACTTTTATCTGATTTGTTTGGTTGCACAAGAAGTAGGACTGAGTGGACTTGTAGGCTCTAAAGCTTACATTGTTTTGTTGTATGCAGTTAATAGTTCTGCATTTGCAAGTTCACCATTCATGAAGAAACTACACTACAGTTCGTGCAAGAGGTGAACTGAAATGCTTTTTTCCTTTTTATAGTGGAAATGTTTGTAATAAAAATAAAGTGAGGATTATACTCTTTATATTTTTATTGCAACTGAAACAAAGAATATCTGTAAAACACCCAAAATATTTAAATGGAATTTTATTATTGTTTAACAGCACAATTAATCATGTGATTAATCATTCATTTGTAATTGACAGCTCTAGTTTATTCTGGTCACATGATTACCATGTCATGTATTTGCATGTTGGAGCAAAAAGGAACTTTTTTACACCTTGGGATTCTTTGCAAGGTATACAATAACAATGATAATGCTTTGCTCAATAACAATAATAGCATGTCCCATGTAAGGATCTAACTTCATCACTTTTTCTATACACCTTTCATTAAAGTTTCCACCTACTAGAATAGCGGGGACTTCAGAATTTGCTACCCTCCCCCCCATTGAAAAAACAAAGCCTTAAGAACTTTAAGGGATTAATCTTCTGAAGCATCCAGCATCCATAGCTCCTGTGAACTGTTCCAGTTGACACAATAAGTGTATTTTGGGGAATGGAGGAAGGAGTCAGGATTAGTTGTCAGATCACCTGACTTCTGTTGCTGTCTCTTATCCTTTCTTCCCTATGTTGCTCACATAGAGCCACTGAGATGAAAACAGATGATCAGGAGCAGTTATTGGTGGTAACTCCCACTGAAAATTTTGCAAGTCTTCTCTATTTTATTTTTCTCTCTCTCCTAGAATCATTTACATTAAGACAGCTGTTTAGTAAAGCCTACACCTAATTCAACACTGACATTAAGGACTAGGAACTATTCAAAGTTGATGAAACAAGCAGACAATGCCTTTACTTTCTGGAAAGTTTTGCAAAGCTTATTTAGGGTCTTATAGTTTGTTGAAAGTAAAGGCAGAAAAATGCCTTTAAATAAGAAAGTGAAGGATAAAGAGTAGCTAGGTGACAGCAGGCTTGGGTTACTTTCCTTTGTCTACATCCAGGAAAAAGTTAAATGTCAGAAACAGAGCTTCCAAGGAAGCCAGGCAATAACAGGCTGGGCGTGAGGATGCTGTATGGTTTTGTAATACCCCTTCACCCAGGGTTGGCCTTAGTATGAGGTGAACACCTCGGATTCCGCGCCACTAGGACCCAGAGAATTGAGATCTTTCAAAGTATTGGCCCAAGCCAGGGGGGCATAATTTGAGCTCCCCACCTCAGGTGCCAAAATGTTGTGGGCCAGCCCTGCCTTTACCCCCTCTCAGACATGCGTTGACGGTCAGTCCCCTTAAGTCAGGCATGTCCAAAGTCCGGCCCGTGGGCCAACTGCGGCCCGTGTTCCGATTTAATACGGCCCCCACTTCCTCCCCCTCTCCTGGCTCCCCGACGCTCTTTTGAACTGGCATGCCCAGTGCGCCGCTTCCGGCCACGCCGCCGCTGCCCATGGCCTCCGTGGTCCTAGAGCCTGCCCTGTAGGGCACGTCCACAGCCCCACTCCCCCGCTTGGCTGCGGGTTCGCCCTGCCCCCGGGCCACCGTGCCCTGCGCTCTCTGCCCGCATCCAACCCTGCGGGCCCTCTGCCTTGGGGCTGAGAGTGCGGGGACAGCCCTCACGCATGTTCACTTCTTCAAATCTGGCCCTCTTTGAAAAAAGTTTGGACACCCCTGCCTTAAGTGCCGAGTCCTCAAGAGGCAGCAACGTGAAACCCCAGCCGCAAGTTCTGGTCTACGGCGGCGGCTGAGCTCGGCACCGCCTGCCTCCGCCAGCAAAGAAACAGGCGAGGCGGGATGTTTCTAGCAAAGTAGCGACACTGCCTCTCGCTGCCCGCGTCGCGTTACCTGCTGAGCAGGGCTCGGCAGCCGGCTCTGCGCCATCGCCGGGCTCGGGACAAGCTCCGGGAGCAGCCAATGGTCCCGCTGGGAGTCTCGTCTGCGCCTCCCCGGGCGCGCCCCTGCCGACTGGCTTCCGAGCCCAGAGCCGCTCACTGGCGCCGGGAGCGTGAGCAGCTCCCAGAACCGCCCGTGCAGAGGGGCTGCTGCCTGCGCCGCCAGTGAGAGAACTGGGGCCCCCAGCTTGACCCCCCCTCCCCGGGCGGGGATGGAGGCCCTCCCTGCAGGGAGGCTTGTTCGGGGCATGGGCGGAGTCTGGAAGGGGAGGGAAGGGGGCTGCCAGTTTTCCCGACGGGAGGACCTGCCGCAAATGTCCGGTCCCTCCGGTGCGGGAAGTTGGCGGCCCCTTCCCTATCCCGCGCCAGCTAAAGTCCCAAGCGCCTGCCCGGGGGAGCCCCCGCCCCCGCCCTTCATCAGCCGCACGCAGGTCCCGGGCGGCGGTAGGTGCCCCTCAGCAATCGGGAGCCGAATGGCACCTGCAGCCTCAGCTCCGCCGCGCAACCGGCGGCAACATCGCCTCAGCACCGAGGCAAAGACTGAGTAAGAGGCGGCGCGCAGGTGTGTTACGTTAGACCCGCGGAAGAGTAAGTAGAGTAGCGCCCAGGTGTGTTACTTTTGTTCCCGCGAAAATAGAGCTAAACACTCCCCCGCCCTCCAACCACACACACACTGTGCAGGGATCAGCGTGGGGGGCTGCCCATAAGGGGCTATTGAGGCAAGTTGAAGTATCTCTAACATAATCAGTGTGGGAGAGGTAGCTGTGTTACTCTGTAATTTAAAAAAAACCAGTCCTGTGGCACGTGAGAGATTAACAGATAGATATAGTATCATGAGCTTTCATGGGCAAAACCCACTTCCTGGCTTTAAGCCTGGCTCCTGCATCTAGAGAGGTACCTGGGCAGGACCTTATTGAAATCAAGGGCCCTCCCACTGAGTTCAGGTGTGCTTACCACTACTAAAGCTAGCAGTTGCATCTCAGTTTTGAAGCATCAGAGCTCTACAACAGCGACTGTCATTCCTTAGATGTGCAAAATCCTTATCTGAGAAGGTCTTTATCATTATTTTGATTCCTTGGTTTAACCCCAAAGCAAATCACAGGAGAGAGCTAGGTCCTGCAACAAATGCCCTAGGGCCAGGTGAGGCTCATTGCAGCCTTAGGAACATAATATTCAGCCTTGCTGTGGAGTAGGCTTGGAAAGGCACATGCTTGCATTTTTTCTTAACCTGAAATACCATTGCACCAGCCCCTCAGAAATTAGGTTTCTCTGTGTTTCTGGGAATTTATGAACCTCTGAATTTGGAAAACTTTTGTTTACCTTTATAGTACAAAGAAAACCTACAGGGGACATGACTAACATCTGCTATAAGGTCATATCTATTCAAGTACTGCAGTTTTCCTTAGTTCATGTAATTTATTAGGCATTTGTACATAGCTATTAAATTGCTACATTTGTTTTCCTGAAGTAGGCCAATTTAGTATTGTATAGAGGATATCTATGAAGCATCCCATAATTCATGCAAGTCACAGGAAGGAAAAAAAATTAAAACTAGACTAATGATACAATAAAAGTATTGAAGCAAAACTCCTGAAAAAACAATGTTTATGAATAACTATGTGGTATTCACAGATTTTAATAGATGCTCTTCCCAAGTACATCAGACTCCAATTCTTGGGAAAGTGAATGAGTAAACAATATAAATGTTAAATAATGGTAAACAAATAAAATAGTTTAACATCTGACTTGCTCATAATTAAGGTGACCAGATGTCCTTTTGAGGGGCTTGTCCTCCAATAATTATGTTCTCCTTTGAAAAATATTGTCCTTCTTGTCCTACTTTGCCAAAAAAATCCCACGTTCTTTTTTTTTTTTGCTCGACCAAAAAATACCAGCTGTCCAGTATTTTTTTGGGAGACCATCTGGCAACCCTAATATACAAGTATGTTTTCTTTGTCAACTCAGTGTCCTCATCACACATTTTCAGGTTCTGGTCAGCTTATCATAATTCCTACTTTGAAGTAGGAACAAGATCCTCCGGAAAAGGGCACTTTTTCCGGAGGATCGGGGCCAGTGTAGACGCTCTTTTCCGGCTTTTCTAAAAGCCGGAAAAAAGCGGCGGACATTTTTATTTAAATGCCGCGGGGGATATTTAAATCCCCCGCGGATTTCCCTATTACGATAGCTGAAATTAACATGCCCCTTCCGGAAAAGGGGCCAGTGTAGACGTAGCCTTTGTGTGTGCTTGGGCAAATAGCATCACCTCTCTGTGTTTCAATTTACCCTTCTGTAAGTAGAAATTGATAATCATTCCTACCTTCACAGCAATGTCCATTAAACAATCTTAATCGATAGGCTTAATTCATTAAAGTTTGTCATACTTGCTGAGTATCTCAGATTAAAGGTGAAAAATATTTTTCAAGTAACAGGCAGTATGTCTTCACGGAAGTATAACATGGCTATTAAACAGTTGTCTCTCAGAAATTTATCATAACAGTTAATGTACACAAGATAATTATCAGAGCATTCAAAAGAGGCTGAATTTTCCATTTCAACAAATACAGATAAATATAGAACTTGGAGTTTCACTTTTGCAAAGAAATAATTGTTCTTTATCATCATGTACTCATGCAAATAAAGGTTGTTCCTTCAGATTCTATGACCCTTTGGATAACAGTTATTATTTGCAAGGTTTACACAGGAAAAAGCATACTTCTAAGATCATGAGAGTCTTTTCCACATCCTTAATATTTTGTTTCTTTTACAATCTCTGTAATGGTGTTTCCTTTTACATCTGCTTCATCCTCTTGTATCTTGTTCTTTTCTCTTTTGGCTACCTTCTGTCTTCCAAACTATCCTTTTTTTATGGCAACTTCTTTTCTATTGAGATAGAAAAATGTTAAAGAACCTAAGAGACCTTAACCTATACTCATATCCCATGCTAAAACAGTACCTTTTGAGCAACCCTCCCCAACTGTGTATTTAAAAAATAGTAATACAGTAGTATATGTCTAGCATATATAAATATGATAAGTAGGTATGTGACAGTGTTCACATTTAAATGGTTAATTAATGAACCTGGGCTCATTGGTTAACCTTCAAACTTACACACAATACCTCTTTCCCCTTCCTCCCCCCCTCGTGCGGATAGCGGGAGAGCAGGCGGGAACTGGTATTTGTGGGGAGCCGACTTAAAAGCCAGCACTCCATACACACCAGTTTCCGTGGAGGCATCTCCCTCCCCATGTGTAAACTTGTAGTTGCTGAAAATGTTTACCAAACCCTACTGCATTTTAACATCCCTAATTATAAATGAGTTTGAGACTAGGCAAGCTTTAGAAAAAATGAATTCTTTTAAAGACGAAGATAAGGGTCATGCCTCAAACATGGAAGAAACCACACAGCAATATCAGTTCCCATTTCCTTTTAGCTCCATAATCTGACCAAGTGTGTTCACAACAGATTTAAGCAACAAGCAGTGTGTACTGATGCCTGAAACTTTTTTGCAGTGTGTTTTTGCAGTGTGTTTTTTCTCCTAGCTGTAAACTTTCTGAAGAAGTAGTCAGTGGGGAGTAATAATGATAGACCTTATTTGCTAATTTGTAAAATACAACTGGAGGCAAAACTGGTGACTTTAAGAGTCACATGCTGGCAAGAATTAATGTGGATTTATTCTAAGGGCAGTAGAATCAAGATCCCTGTTTTGTAGGCTGCAAACCCTAAGGGGGGAGGAAAGAATATATCATACTAAACAAAAGAAAATGTGAGAGACAAACCATAAAGCATTCACTGAGTAGCAGAATAAAATAGAGGACATTAATTTGTTATCCACAGTCAGAAAAAAACTCATATCTGAAACATAGACTCTAATAATGTTTTCTCTTTCTAAGGTAAACTAAAGCGGTTAAGAGAATACATATGTTGTGTGTCAATCATTTTTGTTCCTAAACATTTGCAGTGCACGTGATTTAATATGGATAACTAAATCCATATAAAAATAACATCACATTTTTGTTCAACAACTAGCCACATTAGGTTGAGTGCTCCTGATCAGATACAAACTGACATGTATTCATGTGTGACTGGTCAGCTGACATGACTCAGCAAAAGAAACTTTAGAGGCTGAATATGCACAGGATATTCTCTCTTTTGGTAGCAGTATAAGCATTTAATATGTACAACAGAAAGAAATTGTCACTATACTATATCATGAAAGAAATGAAGAAAACACTGTTTTAAGTTAATTGTTTTAAAGCATACAGTGCAATAAAGCTTGCAGTGGGCTTGGATGACATCCCACTTGGATGATTATCCAAGTATTGTGGCAACTTGTAAGCAGCACTCCATTCTCTAATAAAACTTTTTTTATTTGAGTTTCATGGTCACTACAATTCTATTGTTTTTCATTTAGATAGACTGTATGGGCTCAAAGACTTAAAGGCGTCAGTCAGTGTGCCATCTAATTGTTTCCATCTGTATGTGGAATACATTTTGTTACATCCATGGAGGCAAGTGTAGATGTGTACCACCAACAGAAACAATTGCAACCACTGTGGACGCTCTCCTAATCTGCTGGCAGCACCTGAATGTCTCCTGGATGACCACTCAAGCACTCAGCTTACAGGGAACACTGGTGTCTGTCTACCATTAAACAGTTTTAAATAAGGTCCTGTCTTTGGTAAACAAAGACTTCATCCACCTTACAAGCAAACAATTAAATCCGTTAAAGCTTTAATTAAAGATAGTGAAAAGAAGGGGAAAAAGTTACCACATATAAAATGTAATTTTAACAACACTGTGTTCCCATATATTCAAGAGAGTTTAAAGAACTCTCCTCGACTCCTGTGTTTGACAATCATGATACAGTCTTAACTTTCCTTATTTTTTTTGAGGAAACAAGAAATTAATTGATATGGGTGATAGCTGTCATTGTTGCTACAATTGTTAAAGTCTGATCTGGTTCATTGCCTCAAAGACAAAGCAAGACAAACACAAAGAGAGGAGAGAAAAGAATTGCAAAGAGAGAAAAAGTAGCTTCTGTGCATGGAGTTGATCCCCACAGCAGAAAAAAACATAGACCCAGTACTGTACCTAGTCTTATCAGTGAATAGGTCTACACTGCAATAAAACTGTGCCACAGCTACTGTTGTCCTGGATCAAGTGACTTTTCCATATGAGTGCTTTAGCCTGGGAGCACTCACAGGGATGCTAGACCACAAATGTTGCTGGACAAGGGAAGTCTGGACTATAGCTTTTAGCTGTCTCTTTCTGGTCACAGCTTTACAGCAATATTGTTGCAAAATATGCTGCCTTGACCAGCTAAACCAGATTCTGAGAATGAAAGAAAAGAGGGAGAAAGGAAAGAGAAGAAATAAGGTAGAAAAAGAAAAGGACATATGGGGAGTGGGGACAGGGAGAGAGAGTCTTGTATCACAAGTGTATTTGGGATTCAGCCAGAGGCTGTACAGATGGCAATATTATTTCTGTTCTTTTCTCTGGTCTGGTCGGATCAGAATCAAGATGTTGAAGGCCCGGAATCCCACAATATGGTGGGAGCAGCAGCCATGAGAAGCTCACTCCAGTAGCCATTTTTTTGGCCCCAAAGTGGAGTGGTGAGTGGAACAGCCCATCCCCTAATTCTTTTGTTCACCAATTAGGCCTAATTTTTTATACCTATGCTCACTTTTTACATGTAGGGTTGCCAGGTGTCTGGTTTTGAATCTTGTATTTGAGCTTTCTGTTTGGAAAACAAATTGAGAAAATATAATTGTCTGGTACTTTCTAAATAAGATGTAGATTGTGATGTAATGTCAAGTGTGTTCGGTATTTTTGTTGAAACCATCTGCAACCCTATTTACATGTGTGCTCACATTTAGGGTAATTTTGTAGGCCTCACACATGCTGGCTGTGTCTACACTGGCACCCTTTTCCGGAAAAGGGATGCTAATGAGACACTTCGGAATTGCGAATGCTGCGGGGGATATTTAAATCCCCCGCGGCATTTGCAATTCCGACTGGTCTCATTAGCATCCCTTTTCCAGAAAAGGGTGCCAATGTAGACACAGCCGCTGTGATTTTATTTTAAATCTATTTTAGGAATATAAATTAACTTGTTTGTGCGAGTGAAAAGTTTTGTAAGGATTTATAATAGATAAACACTATCTATAACAATAGGTTGTTAATTAGATAAAAAAAATTGTGAAGCATATCATGATCTTAAATTAAGCCAGGTTCTTCCCATGGACTTCTCATAATCTAGAGGCTTACTTACTGAGTGCAGTATTTATTTATGTGAGTCGTCATATTGTGTTATCTGTTGAATTCTACAGATTTCAAGCTGATTTTTTTTAAACCAGTACTTAGCAGCATTACTCGCTTCTTCACCAGCACCCAGTTATTTTTTGTTATTTTTTCTATTGTTCCCTTTTGGTTTATCTTCGTGATCATGGACACGGAGAAAATACTTCCACACTCTTGTCATGTAAATATTATTTTCTGAGTACAGTTCTCTTTTTGTTTATCCTGTTTCAGTCAGAAATACGTTGGTTTGTACATTGTTCCACAATTTACAATAAGGTGACAGACTGAAGCCCTAACTATACAGGCAGTCCCCGGGTTACGTACAAGATAGGGACTGTAGGTTTGTTCTTAAGTTGAATCTGTATGTAAGTCGGAACTGGCTTCCAGATTCAGCCGCTGCTGAAACTGACCGCTAGTTCTGACTTACATACAGAATCAACTTAAGAAACCCAAGCGTCCCCAAGTCAGCTGCTGCTGTAACTGATCAGCAGCTGATTCCAGGAAGCCCGGGGCAGAGCAACTCTGCCTCGGGCTTCCTGTAGTCAGCGTTGGTCAGTTTCAGCAGCGGCTAAATCAGGACACCTGGGGCAGAGCAGCTGGGGTGCTGCTGGGTTGCTCCAGTAGCGCCGCTCCTCGGCACTACTGGACCAACCCAGCAGCACCCCATGTGCTCTGCCCCAGGCGTCCTGATTCAGCCGCTGCTGAAACTGACCAGCAGCGGCTGAATCAGGACCAGAGCAGCTGGGGTGCTGCTGGGTTGGACCAGTAGCGCCCAGAGCGGCGCTGCGGGACCAACCGGCAGCACCCCAGCTGCTCTGCCACAGGCGTCCGGAGAAAAGCCTAGTCTGCTGGAGGGGGGGACATACTAGCTGCGCCCCCCCCACCCCAGCAGACCAGGAAGACACGGGCGGCGGACCGAGACGCACCGCGGTCCCGCCGCCTGGGTCCTCCGCGGCTTTGCTCCCCATCTCCCTGGTCTGCTGGAGACCAGCAGACCAGGGAGACGGGGAGCAAAGCCTCTGAGGACGCCGGCAGCAGGACAGCCGCAGGGCGTCTGGGCTGTCCCGCTGCCGGCTTCCCCCGCGGCTTTGCAAAGCCTTGGGGAAGCTGGCAGCGGAGCAGCCCAGGCGCACCTGGGGTGCCCCGCTGCCCGAGCCCCCCCGCTGCTTTGCAAAGCCTCGGGTAAGCCGGCAGCGGAGCAGCCCAGGTGCGCCTGGGGTGCCCCGCTGCCCGAGCCCCCCCGCAGCTTTGCAAAGCCGCGGGAAAGCCGGCGGCGGGGCAGCCCAGGGGGCAGACCAGGGAGACGCAGAGCAAAGCCCCAGAGTACACGGGCGGCAGGACCGCGAGGTCCCGCAG
Organism: Pelodiscus sinensis; assembly: GCF_049634645.1. Lineage (NCBI taxonomy): Eukaryota > Metazoa > Chordata > Testudines > Trionychidae > Pelodiscus > Pelodiscus sinensis. The sequence continues at coordinate 36,629,070 of NC_134717.1, forward strand.
TCCGTGTACTCTGGGGCAGCCCCGTTCGTAACTGCGGATCCGACATAAGTCGGATCCGCGTAAGTCGGGGACTGCCTGTACTTTGCTTCATAATTGGTACACTCTTGGGGTACGTCTAGACTACCGCGTTTTGTCGACGGAAGTTTTGTCGACAGATACTGTCGACAAAACTTCCGTCGACAATTTGCGTCCAGACACATGGAGTTCTGTCGACAAAGCAAGCCGCTTTGTCGACAGAACTCCGTAGTCTGGACGCAACGTTACAGGCAATAACATCTTCTGTCGACAGAACTCTGTCGACAGAAGGTGTTTTGCCTCGTAAAATGAGGTATACCAGCGTCGACAAAACCGCGGAGTTCTGTCGACGTTATGTCGACAGAACTCTGCGGTAGTGTAGACGCTGGTATTTTTTTGTCGGCAAAAGTCCACTTTTGTCGACAAAACTAGGTAGTCTAGACACACCCTGCGTTCTCAGCTAGATGTAGAACATGGTAACTATGAGAAAATAAGAATCCAAAGCTTCTTTGCCCTTCTTCCAGGTGAAGAATTAAAGCACTGTGATATAACTGAAATAAAAAACCCAATAGCAAGAACAATAACCTCTTATATCCTTTGATAATTTTATATTGTTAACAGGCTATAGTTCAAAGTTTTTTTACAAGGTCCCACAAATAGTTAACGTACTAGGTTTGTTTAGCTGCATTTACCTTCATAACAGCTACGAGGGAAAGTTTCCATAATAACAACTAGGGATGGGAGAAATACCAGATTTAATTTGTATGCAGATCAACCAATAGTGCATTCTGAATGATTCACACAGGATTTAAAAAATAAAAAGATAATGATTTGTCAGATGGTGTGTTTGGATCACTATGCCAAATCCTATAATCAATCTCTGACAGTTTAAAGTAACCAATGAGGATTTGCAATGAGAGCTCAATTTTAATTCTGATTGGTAAACAATGATTAAATAGAAGAATCGTATTATCTTGGAGTTTTTCTTGGTCTGTGATTCTAAAGTTGCACAAACTCCTATGAAGTAGGCAAAACCATAATCAATAAGAGCAATCAATTACTGGGCTACTCCATGTCATCTATGCATACAAATTAATTCTCAGGTTTGACAAGATACTGTGTATTGCCAAGAGGCAATGGTTTTTCCCTTAAGGGATTTGGAGGCAATAAGCACACAAATTGGATGAAGACTTAAAGATTTACTAAGCAAATATTAAGGTAAAATACAGTGCTTAATATTAGAGTAAAATACAATGAAGCAAATCTCAGTATAAAATACAATACTTATTAAGCCTAAGCAAATCTTCAAATCAAATGTAAGGCTTATTAAGAATAAAATGCAATGCCTACATCCCTTCTGCTGCCAGGGACCCCCTGAAGAAGGACTGCAGACGGTCCCCAGTGGCCAGTTCGTAGCACCTTCTGCAGTTTTGGTCTACGCCAAGGTTCCAATGTTAGAAATACCCCTGACACTTATATACTGTTGGATCTACAGTAATCACCCCTGTTGTTTTGAGAGCCTAACAGGATCGTTGATACATTACATATTTTTCCAGATCCAATAATTAGCTTGTTATGCATATTTTCCCAGACCAAATAATTAGCATTATCAAGTGGGAAGCATTCTGCATAGATAGCTATGTGATCTTCTCAAGCACTCCTTCACTCCCATGCCAGGTGGCTGGCCTTTGGACCAGTCCCAGAACTTGTTGAAAGTCAACAGTCATTCCTACACTGTACCATCTTGAGCAAAGAACTAACTCTTTGAGAATAACAAAAGAATAAAAAGAAGCAAAAAGCACATATGGCTGCCTAGAGCACCCAGGCCTGACAGGAGATTCAGGCATAAAAGGAATGATTAGGGATACACCACCTAATTTCCTTGACCTCACAATTGTCTTCTGCATTTCTACTACATACTATCATGTAAAACATAGTCTATATCTATATTGAGTACAGTATAGTGTGTGCATAACATGCAAGTAAGCTTTGTTATGAAAACCTAAACATTTTAATTTCCTTATCATTAATTTATTTTACGGCTGCTTCTGTATCAAACCTCATGGGAACCCAGAACCATAGCTTCACTTGAACTGGGTGCTAGTCTCATCCAATGAAACAAGAACATCTCACACTAGAGACCACTCATCTATAAGCCTCCTCTTTTTTCCTGACATCTCCTACTTCCCTAATTCCTGGTCTAATCTTAACCCTCTTGCTTCATCCTTGAAGAGCTGCTTTAGCAGTCATCTTTATGGTGAAATAAAGGGAGAAAAATGGGGCGGGAGTAATCCCTCTCTCTGGTCTCTGTCTGGAATTTAGCAGCTCTGGATTTATCATTATACCTCTGCCAGTTTGTCTTGTTTGCTTTTGAATAATTGAGAAACCTGATATATATAAGTATGGCATCTTCTAGTACTTTAATATTGGAGCTCTCACTATGCAACTTTCCTCCAACCCCCCATCAAAATAGACAATTTGTTGACTCTCTCAGCAGAGAAACAAGTTATGCATGCATGAAAACAAAATTACTTTCACCTCCCCTAAGGTGGTCTTCCCTGTCAGTCATCACAATTGAGATATATTGGCAGGCTATTATGGAGAAACTTACATTGTTACTGCCAGTGTTTTACCAATTTTGTGGTGAGAGAACTTCATTTCCCAGGCCTGTCAAACAGACTGTCATCTTTCATAAGCACTACATTCATTAAAACAAAAAACATTACAGAAGAGAAAAATCAATAAACTGGAGTTGTTTGCATATACATCTAACACTGTACTCTAGAAAGTTTGAAGTTATGCATAAGATAAAAAATATGTAAGGGAGAAAGATAAAACAAACTGTGTCTGGAATAAGTCATGGGAAATAAAAGCATGTGATGCAACTTGAAAAACATAAAAAGAAAGCAAGGCCTTGTTCTCTCTGATCTGTTTCTCTAAGTGAATGGATAAAACAGAAATAAATGGGTATCTTCATAGGGAATGTGTAATTATAATGACATGGTACTTTAAAGTCAAATTTTTAAGTCTCTTTTTCTTAACTTGATACTAGCCACCATCATTTTCACCAGTAAATTAAGTAAGCTGTGTAGCTAGGATAACAGTTGTAGTAAGATGAAGGCCTAAAACATAAGGGCTACGTCTACACTGGCCCCTTCTTTGGAAGAGGCATGCTAATTTCTAACTTTGGAATAGGGAAATCCGTGGGGGATTTAAATATCCCCCGCGGAATTTAAATAAACATGGCCGCCGCTTTTTTTCCGGCTTGGGGAAAAGCCGGAAAAGAGCGTCCAGACTGGTGCGATCCTCCGGAATAAAGCCCTTTTCCGGAGGATCTCTTATTCCTACTTCAGGTCTGTTTGTGAAGTACCAATGTGGACACAAGAACAAATGGATATAAGCTGGCTAGTAGGAAGTTTAGACTTGAGATTAGACGAAGGTTTCTAACCGTTAGAGGAGTGAAGTTCTGGAACGGCCTTCCAAGGGAAGTAGTGGGGGCAAAAGATCTATCTGGTTTCAAGATTAAACTAGATGGGTTTATGAAGGGGATGGTTTGATGAGATAACATGATCTTGGTAACTAATTGACCATTCATTATCAGTGGGAAATAGGTCAATGGAGGGATGATAGGAGTTACTATAGAGAACTTTCTGGGTGTCTGGCTGATGAGTCTTGCCCACATGCTCAGGGTTTAGCTGATCGCCATATTTGGGGTCGGGAAGGAATTTTCCTCCAGGGTAGATTGGCAGAAGCCATGGAGGTTTTTTGCCTTCCTCTGTAGCATGGGGTACAGATCACAGCTAGAGGATTCTCTGCATCTTGGGGTCTTCAAAGTATTTGAAGGCTTCAATATCTGAGATATAGGTGAGAGGATTATTCTAGGAGGGATGGGTGAGATTTTGTGGCCTGCACTGTGCAGGGGGTCAGACTAGATGATCATAATGGTCCCTTCTGACCTTAAAGTCTATGAGTCTAAGTAGGAATAAAAGATCCTCCAGAAAAGGGCTTTATTCCGGAGGATCGCGCCAGTCTGGACGCTCTTTTCCGGCTTTTCCCCAAGCCGGAAAAAATGCGGCGGCCATGTTTATTTAAATCCCGCGGGGGATATTTAAATCCCCTGCGGATTTCCGTATTCCAAAGTTAGAAATTAGCATGCCTCTTCCGAAGAAGGGGCCAGTGTAGACGTAGCCAAGGCCATGTAGCACAGGTCTGGTCTGAGGTCTAGCTAACAATGGACAAAACATAAAACAAAGCTAAGCTATGAACAAGAGACAGGACCCTGCTTACAGAACTTGGCACAAACAGAGCTGAGATTGCAAAACACTAATTGGTAATAGGCCCAGCTGTACAATAATAATTGGTACTGGTCATAAGTTGAATGCATATGGTACCACTAACTAATTAAAAAAAAATTGGTGTACATTCCCCACACAGATACACACCCAGGTACAGGAAAGGGTCTAAAATGACAGCATAATGGATAGAGATGATCTAATCAAACCATGAGGTACAGGGTGATGGGTGGTATCTAAGTAGCATCAGAGGGTGGTAACCTGACAATGCCAGAGGGTGGCAACCTGACACATTAGGAATGATGTGTAACTTGTTTGTACCTGTATATAAAGTGATGTCTTGCAGGGGGACAGTCTTTGTCCATTTGGGGGGTAGTGGGTGTTTCCTACTGGTTGTGCTGAGGCTATTGTTATGAGTACATGTGGGTAGCGATTTGGTAGGGTTTACTGACAGCTATCACTGTACTTCACTTAACAATAAACCTGGCCAGACACCTTTGGTCCTTATCTGGTTTGTGGTTTTTTTGGGGGGGCTCTCAGAATCTGCTGAATAAGTTGATACAGCACACACCATTGAGCACACGCACAAGCAGCCTTCTGGTTATCATCATCAGTGGAACCAGAGATCAGCCAAGAACCCATTGGGAGGACCCTGCCTAATTGACAATAATGAGATGGCAAGAATTGTATTAGAACTCTTTGTAAAGAGTCTGTGTCCAGATCTGTGGACCTCTATGTTGTGTCTGGGCAATATGGAGTTAAAACTCTTTGCTTCTGGATTAAAACAAGGTTGTTGGGATTGCAGGGGAATGCAGTCTCCTGATCCTACTAGCTGCAAGCATTCTAACGACAATGCTTAATTGAGTAGCTTAATAAGCAACAAGCACCTGATCCCTGGTAGAGGAATATATAGAGCAATAGGGAAGGTGCTTGCAAGGACTTAAGTTTGTGAATACTGATAGAAATGTAGCCGTGTTAGTCTGGTGTAGCTAAAACAAAATACAGGACTATGTAGCACTTTAAAGACTAACAAGATGGTTTATTAGATGATGAGCTTTCGTGGGCCAGACCCACTTCCTCAGATCAAATAGTGGAAGAAAATAGTCACAGCCATATATACCAAAGGATACAATTAAAAAAAGTGAACACATATGAAAAGGACAAATCACATTTCAGAACAGAAGGGGGATGCAGGGGGGGGGGGAAAGGAAGGTGAATGCCTGTGAGTTAATGATATTAGAGGTGCGGAAGGGTAGATGTCTGTGAGTTAATAGTGTTAGAGGTGGTAATTAGGGAAGCTATCTTTGTAATGGGTAAGATTGCTGGAGTCTTTGTTCAGGCCCCCCCCTCTAAAATTTGACACTCTCCGTGGGGGGCCTGAACAAACTTACAGCCCTGCCAGAAGACTCCACCGGGCCGGGGGACTCTAGCGAGGAGGCTGGCAAGCTGACCCCGGTGGGGAAGGTAGTGGGCCGGGGGAAGGGAAAGCGGGCACGGCCGCAAGAGGCACCAGCCTGCGCCGTCAACCTTGGCCGCAGCGGACGGGTGGAGCTGGGACTGCGCCGGGGCGGGGGCACGCGCGGCGCGCTAGAGGGGGCGGTGCTACATCAGCGTGGCATTGCGG